>NC_142777.1:0-690000 GCF_988280905.1 Pimephales promelas
GAAAAATTTAACCCAGGGCGAGGTGGAAGCACTAGAGGAATTAGTCTCTAGGCGGGATATAGTGATAAAACCGGCGGATAAGGGGAGTGCAGTGGTCATTATGGATAGGACATGGTATATACAAGAGGGTAAAAGGCAGTTGACAGATGAGTCGTTTTATTCCAAACTAGAGGCTCCCATTTTTTTGGAATCGGTGCCTCGGATTGAGGGAATAGTCAATACCTTGGGAAGGACGGGCTTCATTGGTAAACGTCAGAAAAACTATCTACTAGGGGAAAAGGCACCGAGACCTAGGCGGTTTTACTTACTACCGAAGGTCCATAAGCCGAGGGAGAAATGGCCTAATCCCTTTATGCCACCGGGTCGACCAATAGTGTCAGATTGCGGAAGTGAGAGTTACAGGATTGCGGAATTCATAGATTTTTATTTGAATCCCCTGTCCACGAGGCATGCGAGCTACATCAGGGACACTTATGATTTCTTGGAGAAGGTGAAGGATCTGCGGGTACCTCCAGGGGTGATTCTCTTTTCGTTGGATGTGGAGAGTCTCTATACAAATATTGAGACGCCCTTGGGGTTGAAAGCGGTGCGGGATTGTTTTGATCGATACCCAGATAGTTCCAGACCTGAGAAGGAGATTTTGGAACTCTTGGAGTTAAGTTTGACCTGTAATGATTTCGAGTTCGAGGGGGAATGGTACCTACAGATCAAAGGGACAGCCATGGGTAAAAAGTTTGCGCCGGCATATGCAAACATATATATGGCTCAATGGGAAGAAACGGTTTTTCCCAAATGTGAGAAGAGGCCCTTAGCGTATTTTCGGTTTTTAGACGATGTTTGGGGATTATGGAGTCATGGACAACAGGATTTTGATCGTTTTTTGGGGATACTCAATACGCATCATGACTCGATTAGGGTACAGGCAGTAGTTAAGGAAGAAGCGATTGAGTTTTTGGATACAACGGTGTATAAGGGACCGGATTTTATGTCCACGGGAAGGTTGGATTTCAAGATGTTCTTTAAAGAGACGGATACTCATGCTTTGTTACATCATCAAAGTTATCATCCCAGACATACATTCAGGGGGATAGTATTATCTCAGCTTCTCAGATTTAAGAGAATTTGTTCAAGAGAGGAGGATTTTCAGGACGCGAAACGTACATTGTTCCGTGCGCTTCGAACAAGAGGTTACTCGAGGACAAGGCTTAGAGGGATTTATAAGGAACATTGCCGGATGCAGGTAAACCCGGGGACGGCACCCTCTAGGGAGGATAAGATTTTGGTCCCGACTATTTTTTCATATACTCCAGAGGCGGTAAGGCTAAATAGAGGGATCAGGGACAATTTTAGGGAGACACTGGCGGACATTCCAGAGGGACGAGATATAGCTCTCTTGGCAGCCTACAAAAGGAATAGGAACTTACGGGATTTATTGGTTCACAGTAGACTTCCTAGGCAAAAAGGAAGCAAGCCACCGGCAATAAATAGATCTAGGACCATTAAGGCACGAGGACAATCAAGGGCGTTTGTTCTTCCCAGAATTCCTTTGAGGACCAGGAACTGTATTTATGCGATTCAGTGCAGTAGATGTGGTAAGCATTACGTGGGTCAGACAAAGAACTCCATTAAGACTCGCCTGTACCAGCACAGATATGTGATCAAGAAGGGGGAGAGGAATAATAGCAGACGGGTACTCATTGAGCATTTCAAACAACACGGGTTACACAGCTTGAGAATAAGGGGTCTGGAGCATGATCCTGGGTGGACGCTAAGACAGAGGCTATGCAAAGAATACATCTGGATTGAGAAGTTAAAAGCATGGTTCCCAAATGGTCTGAACGAAAGAAGAGAGATAACATGAAGGAACAAGATCGGGCAGGAGAGGAAGAATGGATTAGAAATAAATAAAAAAATGGTGCATCCTCTCCGATCCCGTTCTGGTCCATTGGCCCAGGGGGGGACCGGAAGAGGAGGATGAACACGGGTTTAAGCAAACCCTTAGGGGGGGCTGGTCCTAAGCAGGTCAGACACCCTCTGGTTCATTCCGTTCGCAGAGATTCATCTTTCGGGATTGTCTGAAGAGCAGAAAAAGGAGGGGTACTCATTGATCGATAACATGAAGGAACAAGATCGGGCAGGAGAGGAAGAATGGATTATAAATAAATAAAAAAAATGGTGCATCCTCTCCGATCCCGTTCTGGTCCATTGGCCCAGGGGGGGACCGGAAGAGGAGGATGAACACGGGTTTAAGCAAACCTTTAGGGGGGTGCTGGTCCTAAGCAGGTCAGACACCCTCTGGTTCATTCCGTTCGCAGAGATTCATCTTTCTGGATTGTCTGAAGAGCAGAAAAAGGAAAGGGATTCAAGGATGGAGGGGATATAGATGTATAGAAAAAACAAAAACAACAACAAAAAACAACAAAAAACAAAAGAAAACAAAAAAGCAAAATAGAGTGGGGAGCATGAGATGATGATAGAGAAGCATTCTTGGAAAATTTTATTCCAGAATTATTTCTCAAATCTGAGCTCGCTTCTTTATGAATATATAAAAAAGAAAGCCCGCCCTTTCCCAACCGGGTAGGTTTTGAACATTATGGCCGAATCAGCTCTGGGCCTGGGCCGACTCTTACCTTGGACCGGATAGTAGGGATTTTATGGGATACAAATCTGGCCGGTTTAAACATTATGGTGAAATTATGGCTAAATCAACTCTAGGCTTTAAATTGCTCTGACTCTAAATCTAACCATAACAGCCTTATGGAGTATTGACTTGACAAGGTTAAACAATAAAAAATAGGGGCTTAAAACAGCTCTAGGCCTTAACTGACTCTTACTCTAAATTTAACTAGAGGAGCCAACGAGGGAATACAAACTGGGCGGGTTGAAGGGCTAAATTAACTTGATGCCTTAACCTACTCTTATTGAACGATTTCAATAACAATGATAATTGCCTTAACCTACCTTTACGCTAAACCTCTAGCCTAATGGGAAGTAGATCTATACCTGCCTTTTCCCTAACCCCAACCATAGTAGCCCTGTGGTCTTTACACCGGGTGCAGTTTGGTTTGGCCTGACCTAACTGGATGTAGGACTACACCTGCCCTTTCCCTAACCCTAACCATAGTAGCCCTATGGTCTCTACACCTATTGGAGCTTGGTTTGGCCTAGCCTAACTGGATGTAGGCCTATACCTGCCCTTTCCCTAACCTTAACCATAGTAGCCCTGTGGTCTCTACACCTATTGGAGCTTGGTGTGGCCTAGCCTAACTGGATGTAGGCCTACACCTGCCCTTTCCCTAACCCTAACCATAGTAGCCCTATGGTCTCTACACCTATTGGAGCTTGGTTTGGCCTAGCCTAACTGGATGTAGGCCGACACCTGCCCTTTCCCTAACCCTAACCATAGTAGCCCTATGGTCTCTACACCTATTGGAGCTTGGTTTGGCCTAGCCTAACTGGATGTAGGCCGACACCTGCCCATTCCCTAACCCTAACCATAGTAGCCCTATGGTCTCTACACCTATTGGAGCTTGGTTTGGCCTAGCCTAACTGGATGTAGGCCTACACCTGCCCTTTCCCTAACCCTAACCATAGTAGCCCTATGGTCTCTACACCTATTGGAGCTTGGTTTGGCCTAGCCTAACTGGATGCAGGCCTATACCTGCCCATTCCCTAACCCTAACCATAGTAGCCCTATGGTCTCTACACCTATTGGAGCTTGGTTTGGCCTAGCCTAACTGGATGTAGGCCTATACCTGCCCTTTCCCTAACCTTAACCATAGTAGCCCTGTGGTCTCTACACCTATTGGAGCTTGGTTTGGCCTAGCCTAACTGGATGTAGGCCTACACCTGCCCTTTCCCTAACCCTAACCATAGTAGCCCTATGGTCTCTACACCTATTGGAGCTTGGTTTGGCCTAGCCTAACTGGATGTAGGCCTATACCTGCCCTTTCCCTAACCTTAACCATAGTAGCCCTATGGTCTCTACACCTATTGGAGCTTGGTTTGGCCTAGCCTAACTGGATGTAGGCCGACACCTGCCCTTTCCCTAACCTTAACCATAGTAGCCCTATGGTCTCTACACCTATTGGAGCTTGGTTTGGCCTAGCCTAACTGGATGTAGGCCTATACCTGCCCTTTCCCTAACCCTAACCATAGTAGCCCTATGGTCTCTACACCTATTGGAGCTTGATTTGGCCTAGCCTAACTGGATGTAGGCCTATACCTGCCCTTTCCCTAACCTTAACCATAGTAGCCCTGTGGTCTCTACACCTATTGGAGCTTGGTTTGGCCTAGCCTAACGGGATGTAGGCCTACACCTGCCCTTTCCCTAACCCTAACCATAGTAGCCCTATGGTCTCTACACCTATTGGAGCTTGGTTTGGCCTAGCCTAACTGGATGTAGGCCTATACCTGCCCTTTCCCTAACCTTAACCATAGTAGCCCTGTGGTCTCTACACCTATTGGAGCTTGGTTTGGCCTAGCCTAACGGGATGTAGGCCTACACCTGCCCTTTCCCTAACCCTAACCATAGTAGCCCTATGGTCTCTACACCTATTGGAGCTTGGTTTGGCCTAGCCTAACTGGATGTAGGCCTATACCTGCCCTTTCCCTAACCCTAACCATAGTAGCCCTATGGTCTCTACACCTATTGGAGCTTGGTTTGGCCTAGCCTAACTGGATGTAGGCCTATACCTGCCCTTTCCCTAACCTTAACCATAGTAGCCCTGTGGTCTCTACACCTATTGGAGCTTGGTGGGGCCTAGCCTAACTGGATGTAGGCCTACACCTGCCCTTTCCCTAACCCTAACCATAGTAGCCCTATGGTCTCTACACCTATTGGAGCTTGGTTTGGCCTAGCCTAACTGGATGTAGGCCTATACCTGCCCTTTCCCTAACCTTAACCATAGTAGCCCTATGGTCTCTACACCGATTGGAGCTTGGTTTGGCCTAGCCTAACGGGATGTAGGCCTATACCTGCCCTTTCCCTAACCCCAACCATAGTAGCCCTGTGGTCCTTGCACCTGGTGGAGTTTGGTGGGGCCTAGCCTAACTGGACGAAGCCCTACACCTGCCCTTCCCTAAACCCAACCATAGTAGCCCTGGGGTCCGTACACCTGGTGGGGTTTTTGGTTTTGTCTAGCCTAAGGGGAGGCGGGCCTAGACCTGGCCTTTCCCTAATCCCAACCATAGTAGCCCGGTGGTCTTTACACCGGGTGGAGGTTGGTTTGGCCTAGCTTAATTGCATGGAGGCCTATACAACAGTCATCCTCCACGCCTGTAGTACCGGGTTAGGCCAGTAGGGGCAAATTCGGGAGAAATGTCTCACCAGGATGGTGGGAACCACAACAAAAAAGCATGGGTCCCGGGAGTCGTCGGGGAGTGCATACAAATAAACGGTTCTGATGGTTTTTTTTCCTCCGGAGGGGGATTTCTACCCAGTCCATATAACTCTGGAAATAACAGAGTACTGTACATGAACTTCCAATCTCTGAAGATCCCCAAAAAAAAGTTTTTTGGATCTGAAAGAGTGGGAAGGATGGCCTTGATTCAAGGTCAAGAATAAATAATAAAAAAGAATAAGCACATAATTAAGAGGGAGGACTCTAAGGTGGATTGAGAGTTTGAGTAATTGATTGATCTATGGAGTAGGCGGGTGGAAATAACTAGGAGGGACTTTGTAGAAACTCATACCACGATCGTGAAGACTACACCTAAAGAATATAGGTTGGGACAAGGCCTTCTAGTAGTATCTGCGGCGGACGAGGATATCTTTTTGGTAAGGATGATTTCCGTTTTGGTAGACTGTTTCTCGCAGGCCTTTTTCTGAGTAACCCGGATACCTTGCGGTGTTAACGAAGGGTTGCTTGGGGGAAGGAGGTAAGTGGACAGCCCCCCGGGTCCACTAGGACAGCACGCGGGGGGTGGTCTGAGGCTAACAGACCTTAAATCGGAGCCAAGTCTTCTATGGGTGATTATCACCCCTCATGCAACAGCACATTATGCAACAACATACTGACACACTGACCTTGTTGGCTTGCCTTGGAGTATGGTAGAAGCGGGGAGTTAGACTGGAACGCAATCCAGGAGCCGAGGCATCCAGCGGTTGTTCTGTAATGGGATGATGTCGGTCTGGTCTTGCCTTGGCTCCGAGGGAGAAGAGCTGGTAGAAGCTTGATGTAGGAGCCGAACGTTCCTCATCCGCCAGTTCCGATACCCGCCCGATGGCAGGGGTCTTTTTCTTGGGAGGTAAAGAGAAGAAGACGGGAGGATTGGTTTTTTGGACATCGATAGGAGTATTGTAGGAGCAGGGAGTTGGACTGGAACGCAATTCAGGAGCCGAGGCATCCAGCGGTTGTTCTGTAATGGGATGATGTCGGTCTGGTCTTGCCTTGGCTCCGAGGGAGAAGGTCTGGTAGAAGCTTGGTGTAGGAGCCGAACGTTCCGCATCCGCCAGTTCCGATACCCGCCCGATTGCAAGGGTCCTTTTTGGGTTATTTCTAAAGTAAGGAGGTAGAGAGAAGAAGACGGGAGGATTGGTTTTTTGGACATCGATAAAATTCCAGAACTGGAACCCAACAACAATTGTGATTGTGGATCTGGTCTAATTCGATTAGTAATTGGTTACGGGACACTCGTCTTGGACTGATCATCCAGGATGGGCCGCCTCAGAGGAGGATGTCTGGTGTTTAAAAGGCCGAAACATCCGGTGAATCTGAGGTACACTACTGATGAGAGTGTCCTGAATATTTTCCTTCATGCATCATCTGGGGGAATAGGAAAGTTACCCCGACGTAGATGGGGTCTCCGGGTACACCAGGTAGTGGTCGGGATTGTGCTTCTCTCAGTACCGAAATTGTTTTTCTATAAACCTACCTAGGACGGAAAGGAGGAGGGGGATGGGTAGATCAACTCTATGTGGTAACCTACTCTTACTCTAAACTTAACCATAGTAGCCCTATGGAGTACAAACCTGTTCGGTTTAAACGGTGTAGGCGAAAGCGACTGTAGGCCTTAAATTACTCTTACTCTAAACCTAACCATAGTAGCCCTATGAACTACAAACCCGGTCGATTTAAAACATTATGGGCTAAAACAACTGTAGGCCTTAATCTACTCTTACTCTAAACCTAACCATAGTAGCCCTATGGAGTACAAACCTGGTAACATTATAGGCTAAAAGCAACGGTAGGCCTTAAGTCACTAGCCCTATGGAGTACAAATCTAGAGGGGCAAGCAGTATGACTAAATCAATTCTTATGGAAAAGGGGCAGTCAACGTAATCAGGGGAATTAGTAAAGTCGGCATGATTGAGCGGGACCCCTGTCCAAGTGTAATGGGGTCCACAATCAATCAAACAGCGGAATCACAAAAGCAGGGTGATTCGATACCCACAGGGGAGATAGTCGTTTCCCATTATAAGTCCTGAAGTTCTAACCCGACAGAGTAGTCAGACAAGCGTCGGCCAGTGCTTTTTCCTCAGTCCCGGAACCCTTTTGAAAAACCAGGAGGGGGAAGGGCTGTTGTAATATCCTCAAAAAACCTAACCTTGCCAGAGCCTCGGACATGACATACCGGGGTGTATCCAGTAGCTGGATATTGGGACGAAGGGTTTTTTCTTGAACTAGTTGGAGGAGAAATCATTTGGATTTTGTTTTCAGAAAAAGAAGATAAATCGGAAGCAATGGAAAGAGAGGAAGAACGTAGGAGGGAAGGACGAGGATACGGGAGAAGGAGAGATGAGGGGGAAGAGAGAAGAGAGTGGAGAAGAGGAGACGGTAGAACGGATTCGAGGGAGAGAGGAGAAGGAAGAAGAAGGAGAGAGGAGGCGGATAGGAGGAGAGAATGGAAGGGGAGAGGAGGCAACAGAAACCGAAGAGATACGGGGGACATGGATATGGCTGGAAGAAAAGAATGGAGGAGAAGAACAGAGGAAAGAGGAAGCAGGAGAAGTCCCAGGATGGAGGAAAGAAGAGATGGGAGGAGAACAATGGAGTCGGAGGAAAGGAGCGGAAAGGGAAGAGGAGGGGAAAGAGGAAGGAGGAGAAGTCCCAAGAGGGAGGAAAGAAGAAATTGGAGGAGGACGAGGGAGTCGGAGGAGAGGAGCGGAAGAGAGGAAAGAAGATTTCAAGACGAAAGGAGGAGAGACTGGAGAGGCAGAGGGATGAGGAGAAGAAATGAAGGAAGGATGGAAGGAGGGAGCGGAAGGAGACGCCCGGAAGAAGGAAGATGGAGACGTGGAGGTTGGGAGACAAGGAGGAGGGATGTGGAAGAGGGGAGACCAGCTAGAAGACAGGAGCGAGGAGAAGAAGGAGGAAGAGAGAGGAGCGATAATGGAGAAAGGAGCTTGCGACAGGGTGGTGACAGACAGGAAGGACGAACGGAAGTGATCAGGAAGACAGGCAACCCGGAGTTCCGGAGTACTGTGAGGGCATTCCATGCTTTTCTGAAACTCTATCACTGTAATGTAGAGATGGAAGGGGGCAGGGGAGGCCCACCTGGAAGGTTGATTAGATTGGCGGCGCAGGCCAACAGAGTCCAGCCGGCCTTCCAATCAGTAATGACGGAGGTGGAATTGCAGGGTAATACGAATATGTGGCTTAAGAAGGGGTTGGGGATCCTCGAGAAGCACTATAGTGTGGCCCTAAGTAAGGCAAGCAAGAAAGTGATTGACAGTAATAAGACGGAGTGGAAGGAGGCATGGAAGGTGGCGGTGAAGTGGACCCAGAGGAGATATAAGGGACTAAAGGAAGAGACGATACTGCAGGCGGGGAGATTGATCCAGGATTTGATGGAGACGAAGCCACGGACGGAGATAGAGGAGGAGGGAGAAACTGAGGATGACACGGAAGAGCGGCCTCAGCTTCAGGGGATGCAGAAGGAGACGGAGGGTGGGGAAGAACAACAACAACGGGAGAGGGAGGAGGTGGTTCCAATGGAGGTGGAGCAACCGGGGGAACAATCTCGCGAGGCACCAGCAGGGAGCAAAGAGGAGCAACAGCAGGGGAACAGGGCGGTCACGAAGATCCCGAAGGCCAAAAAGATGTTTTGTTTGGGAAAAGGGGTAGAACGGAGGCCGGCCTTAACCCCATTTGGACCACAGGGGAAGGGAGTGGATCATCAGGTGGTGGAAATAGTGGAGGAGGAGCTAGGAGATTTGTTGATAGAGGAGGTGGGGAGAACCCGAGAAGGGTCAGCAACAACCTCACGGGGAGCAGATAAATGGAAGGATGGAGAAAAGGAAGAATCCCCGGAGGAGTCCCGCTGGAGCACACATATCAGGCATGAGGGGAGAGCGGGAGCTAGAAATTGGTCCCTGGCTACGGTCAGCCCCATAGTATTTATTGGGGATTCGAATTTGGGCAGGTTGCCGAAAACCAGCGCATGGGACATAGAGATACACAGTTTCCCAGGGGCCACCATCACGGACGGGTACACGATCCTGAAGCACAGGACAAAAACAACAGTGGTGGTGGAGCAGGTTGTGTTGGCTTTTGGAGTAAATGACAGGGAGACAGGCAATATAATGTCCATTGGGAAGATACTGGGGAAGATGGTGGAGGCAGCGAAGGAGGCCTTCCCGGAGGCCCGGATAAGGGTCCCGTTGATAAATTTTGATCAGACTCTGCCAGAAAAGGCCAAAAACAACTTAAGCAGCCTGAATAAATGCATTGAGGAGTTGGGATGCAGCATCCCGATGCTCCCTGAAAAAGACTTCAGGGTGGAGGGGGATAAAATTCATTGGAGCCGGACGACCGCAGCAGCGGTATTGCGCCATTGGCAGCAACAGTTAAAATAGAGAGGGGGCGGTTCCAGCAGGGCCCCGGGTTTTCGTTTTTGTATCCAGGTCGGAAGAGGGAGGAAGAGGAAGAGCGAAACAACCACAAAAAAACGGAACAACAAAAGAGAATGTTCAATAAAAGTTCCATAATTAATCTGTCTCAGAGTTTAGTATTGACATCAGCACAATCTACATTATTAGATAAGGGTCTGTCATTTATCCCTTCCCACTTAATGGGGAAGACTGAGAAAGGGCTGTTGCTGGCAGAGCTGGGTGATTTCCATGATAGGATACAGAGGGCAGTATTTTTCGGGTTGAGAGAAGAAACAGGTAGGCAAGTTCGTCCTTTCTGCGAGAAATCGGGCTGGATGCCTCAGCCTCAGCAGTTACCAGGAGAAGTGTGGGACTTTTTCGACAAAAATGTGGCAGCGGTCCAGTTGACGTTATCAAGGGCACAGACTCCGAGGAAAAATTTAACCCAGGGCGAGGTGGAAGCACTAGAGGAATTAGTCTCTAGGCGGGATATAGTGATAAAACCGGCGGATAAGGGGAGTGCAGTGGTCATTATGGATAGGACATGGTATATACAAGAGGGTAAAAGGCAGTTGACAGATGAGTCGTTTTATTCCAAACTAGAGGCTCCCATTTTTTTGGAATCGGTGCCTCGGATTGAGGGAATAGTCAATACCTTGGGAAGGACGGGCTTCATTGGTAAACGTCAGAAAAACTATCTACTAGGGGAAAAGGCACCGAGACCTAGGCGGTTTTACTTACTACCGAAGGTCCATAAGCCGAGGGAGAAATGGCCTAATCCCTTTATGCCACCGGGTCGACCAATAGTGTCAGATTGCGGAAGTGAGAGTTACAGGATTGCGGAATTCATAGATTTTTATTTGAATCCCCTGTCCACGAGGCATGCGAGCTACATCAGGGACACTTATGATTTCTTGGAGAAGGTGAAGGATCTGCGGGTACCTCCAGGGGTGATTCTCTTTTCGTTGGATGTGGAGAGTCTCTATACAAATATTGAGACGCCCTTGGGGTTGAAAGCGGTGCGGGATTGTTTTGATCGATACCCAGATAGTTCCAGACCTGAGAAGGAGATTTTGGAACTCTTGGAGTTAAGTTTGACCTGTAATGATTTCGAGTTCGAGGGGGAATGGTACCTACAGATCAAAGGGACAGCCATGGGTAAAAAGTTTGCGCCGGCATATGCAAACATATATATGGCTCAATGGGAAGAAACGGTTTTTCCCAAATGTGAGAAGAGGCCCTTAGCGTATTTTCGGTTTTTAGACGATGTTTGGGGATTATGGAGTCATGGACAACAGGATTTTGATCGTTTTTTGGGGATACTCAATACGCATCATGACTCGATTAGGGTACAGGCAGTAGTTAAGGAAGAAGCGATTGAGTTTTTGGATACAACGGTGTATAAGGGACCGGATTTTATGTCCACGGGAAGGTTGGATTTCAAGATGTTCTTTAAAGAGACGGATACTCATGCTTTGTTACATCATCAAAGTTATCATCCCAGACATACATTCAGGGGGATAGTATTATCTCAGCTTCTCAGATTTAAGAGAATTTGTTCAAGAGAGGAGGATTTTCAGGACGCGAAACGTACATTGTTCCGTGCGCTTCGAACAAGAGGTTACTCGAGGACAAGGCTTAGAGGGATTTATAAGGAACATTGCCGGATGCAGGTAAACCCGGGGACGGCACCCTCTAGGGAGGATAAGATTTTGGTCCCGACTATTTTTTCATATACTCCAGAGGCGGTAAGGCTAAATAGAGGGATCAGGGACAATTTTAGGGAGACACTGGCGGACATTCCAGAGGGACGAGATATAGCTCTCTTGGCAGCCTACAAAAGGAATAGGAACTTACGGGATTTATTGGTTCACAGTAGACTTCCTAGGCAAAAAGGAAGCAAGCCACCGGCAATAAATAGATCTAGGACCATTAAGGCACGAGGACAATCAAGGGCGTTTGTTCTTCCCAGAATTCCTTTGAGGACCAGGAACTGTATTTATGCGATTCAGTGCAGTAGATGTGGTAAGCATTACGTGGGTCAGACAAAGAACTCCATTAAGACTCGCCTGTACCAGCACAGATATGTGATCAAGAAGGGGGAGAGGAATAATAGCAGACGGGTACTCATTGAGCATTTCAAACAACACGGGTTACACAGCTTGAGAATAAGGGGTCTGGAGCATGATCCTGGGTGGACGCTAAGACAGAGGCTATGCAAAGAATACATCTGGATTGAGAAGTTAAAAGCATGGTTCCCAAATGGTCTGAACGAAAGAAGAGAGATAACATGAAGGAACAAGATCGGGCAGGAGAGGAAGAATGGATTAGAAATAAATAAAAAAATGGTGCATCCTCTCCGATCCCGTTCTGGTCCATTGGCCCAGGGGGGGACCGGAAGAGGAGGATGAACACGGGTTTAAGCAAACCCTTAGGGGGGGCTGGTCCTAAGCAGGTCAGACACCCTCTGGTTCATTCCGTTCGCAGAGATTCATCTTTCGGGATTGTCTGAAGAGCAGAAAAAGGAGGGGTACTCATTGATCGATAACATGAAGGAACAAGATCGGGCAGGAGAGGAAGAATGGATTATAAATAAATAAAAAAAATGGTGCATCCTCTCCGATCCCGTTCTGGTCCATTGGCCCAGGGGGGGACCGGAAGAGGAGGATGAACACGGGTTTAAGCAAACCTTTAGGGGGGTGCTGGTCCTAAGCAGGTCAGACACCCTCTGGTTCATTCCGTTCGCAGAGATTCATCTTTCTGGATTGTCTGAAGAGCAGAAAAAGGAAAGGGATTCAAGGATGGAGGGGATATAGATGTATAGAAAAAACAAAAACAACAACAAAAAACAACAAAAAACAAAAGAAAACAAAAAAGCAAAATAGAGTGGGGAGCATGAGATGATGATAGAGAAGCATTCTTGGAAAATTTTATTCCAGAATTATTTCTCAAATCTGAGCTCGCTTCTTTATGAATATATAAAAAAGAAAGCCCGCCCTTTCCCAACCGGGTAGGTTTTGAACATTATGGCCGAATCAGCTCTGGGCCTGGGCCGACTCTTACCTTGGACCGGATAGTAGGGATTTTATGGGATACAAATCTGGCCGGTTTAAACATTATGGTGAAATTATGGCTAAATCAACTCTAGGCTTTAAATTGCTCTGACTCTAAATCTAACCATAACAGCCTTATGGAGTATTGACTTGACAAGGTTAAACAATAAAAAATAGGGGCTTAAAACAGCTCTAGGCCTTAACTGACTCTTACTCTAAATTTAACTAGAGGAGCCAACGAGGGAATACAAACTGGGCGGGTTGAAGGGCTAAATTAACTTGATGCCTTAACCTACTCTTATTGAACGATTTCAATAACAATGATAATTGCCTTAACCTACCTTTACGCTAAACCTCTAGCCTAATGGGAAGTAGATCTATACCTGCCTTTTCCCTAACCCCAACCATAGTAGCCCTGTGGTCTTTACACCGGGTGCAGTTTGGTTTGGCCTGACCTAACTGGATGTAGGACTACACCTGCCCTTTCCCTAACCCTAACCATAGTAGCCCTATGGTCTCTACACCTATTGGAGCTTGGTTTGGCCTAGCCTAACTGGATGTAGGCCTATACCTGCCCTTTCCCTAACCTTAACCATAGTAGCCCTGTGGTCTCTACACCTATTGGAGCTTGGTGTGGCCTAGCCTAACTGGATGTAGGCCTACACCTGCCCTTTCCCTAACCCTAACCATAGTAGCCCTATGGTCTCTACACCTATTGGAGCTTGGTTTGGCCTAGCCTAACTGGATGTAGGCCGACACCTGCCCTTTCCCTAACCCTAACCATAGTAGCCCTATGGTCTCTACACCTATTGGAGCTTGGTTTGGCCTAGCCTAACTGGATGTAGGCCGACACCTGCCCATTCCCTAACCCTAACCATAGTAGCCCTATGGTCTCTACACCTATTGGAGCTTGGTTTGGCCTAGCCTAACTGGATGTAGGCCTACACCTGCCCTTTCCCTAACCCTAACCATAGTAGCCCTATGGTCTCTACACCTATTGGAGCTTGGTTTGGCCTAGCCTAACTGGATGCAGGCCTATACCTGCCCATTCCCTAACCCTAACCATAGTAGCCCTATGGTCTCTACACCTATTGGAGCTTGGTTTGGCCTAGCCTAACTGGATGTAGGCCTATACCTGCCCTTTCCCTAACCTTAACCATAGTAGCCCTGTGGTCTCTACACCTATTGGAGCTTGGTTTGGCCTAGCCTAACTGGATGTAGGCCTACACCTGCCCTTTCCCTAACCCTAACCATAGTAGCCCTATGGTCTCTACACCTATTGGAGCTTGGTTTGGCCTAGCCTAACTGGATGTAGGCCTATACCTGCCCTTTCCCTAACCTTAACCATAGTAGCCCTATGGTCTCTACACCTATTGGAGCTTGGTTTGGCCTAGCCTAACTGGATGTAGGCCGACACCTGCCCTTTCCCTAACCTTAACCATAGTAGCCCTATGGTCTCTACACCTATTGGAGCTTGGTTTGGCCTAGCCTAACTGGATGTAGGCCTATACCTGCCCTTTCCCTAACCCTAACCATAGTAGCCCTATGGTCTCTACACCTATTGGAGCTTGATTTGGCCTAGCCTAACTGGATGTAGGCCTATACCTGCCCTTTCCCTAACCTTAACCATAGTAGCCCTGTGGTCTCTACACCTATTGGAGCTTGGTTTGGCCTAGCCTAACGGGATGTAGGCCTACACCTGCCCTTTCCCTAACCCTAACCATAGTAGCCCTATGGTCTCTACACCTATTGGAGCTTGGTTTGGCCTAGCCTAACTGGATGTAGGCCTATACCTGCCCTTTCCCTAACCTTAACCATAGTAGCCCTGTGGTCTCTACACCTATTGGAGCTTGGTTTGGCCTAGCCTAACGGGATGTAGGCCTACACCTGCCCTTTCCCTAACCCTAACCATAGTAGCCCTATGGTCTCTACACCTATTGGAGCTTGGTTTGGCCTAGCCTAACTGGATGTAGGCCTATACCTGCCCTTTCCCTAACCCTAACCATAGTAGCCCTATGGTCTCTACACCTATTGGAGCTTGGTTTGGCCTAGCCTAACTGGATGTAGGCCTATACCTGCCCTTTCCCTAACCTTAACCATAGTAGCCCTGTGGTCTCTACACCTATTGGAGCTTGGTGGGGCCTAGCCTAACTGGATGTAGGCCTACACCTGCCCTTTCCCTAACCCTAACCATAGTAGCCCTATGGTCTCTACACCTATTGGAGCTTGGTTTGGCCTAGCCTAACTGGATGTAGGCCTATACCTGCCCTTTCCCTAACCTTAACCATAGTAGCCCTATGGTCTCTACACCGATTGGAGCTTGGTTTGGCCTAGCCTAACGGGATGTAGGCCTATACCTGCCCTTTCCCTAACCCCAACCATAGTAGCCCTGTGGTCCTTGCACCTGGTGGAGTTTGGTGGGGCCTAGCCTAACTGGACGAAGCCCTACACCTGCCCTTCCCTAAACCCAACCATAGTAGCCCTGGGGTCCGTACACCTGGTGGGGTTTTTGGTTTTGTCTAGCCTAAGGGGAGGCGGGCCTAGACCTGGCCTTTCCCTAATCCCAACCATAGTAGCCCGGTGGTCTTTACACCGGGTGGAGGTTGGTTTGGCCTAGCTTAATTGCATGGAGGCCTATACAACAGTCATCCTCCACGCCTGTAGTACCGGGTTAGGCCAGTAGGGGCAAATTCGGGAGAAATGTCTCACCAGGATGGTGGGAACCACAACAAAAAAGCATGGGTCCCGGGAGTCGTCGGGGAGTGCATACAAATAAACGGTTCTGATGGTTTTTTTTCCTCCGGAGGGGGATTTCTACCCAGTCCATATAACTCTGGAAATAACAGAGTACTGTACATGAACTTCCAATCTCTGAAGATCCCCAAAAAAAAGTTTTTTGGATCTGAAAGAGTGGGAAGGATGGCCTTGATTCAAGGTCAAGAATAAATAATAAAAAAGAATAAGCACATAATTAAGAGGGAGGACTCTAAGGTGGATTGAGAGTTTGAGTAATTGATTGATCTATGGAGTAGGCGGGTGGAAATAACTAGGAGGGACTTTGTAGAAACTCATACCACGATCGTGAAGACTACACCTAAAGAATATAGGTTGGGACAAGGCCTTCTAGTAGTATCTGCGGCGGACGAGGATATCTTTTTGGTAAGGATGATTTCCGTTTTGGTAGACTGTTTCTCGCAGGCCTTTTTCTGAGTAACCCGGATACCTTGCGGTGTTAACGAAGGGTTGCTTGGGGGAAGGAGGTAAGTGGACAGCCCCCCGGGTCCACTAGGACAGCACGCGGGGGGTGGTCTGAGGCTAACAGACCTTAAATCGGAGCCAAGTCTTCTATGGGTGATTATCACCCCTCATGCAACAGCACATTATGCAACAACATACTGACACACTGACCTTGTTGGCTTGCCTTGGAGTATGGTAGAAGCGGGGAGTTAGACTGGAACGCAATCCAGGAGCCGAGGCATCCAGCGGTTGTTCTGTAATGGGATGATGTCGGTCTGGTCTTGCCTTGGCTCCGAGGGAGAAGAGCTGGTAGAAGCTTGATGTAGGAGCCGAACGTTCCTCATCCGCCAGTTCCGATACCCGCCCGATGGCAGGGGTCTTTTTCTTGGGAGGTAAAGAGAAGAAGACGGGAGGATTGGTTTTTTGGACATCGATAGGAGTATTGTAGGAGCAGGGAGTTGGACTGGAACGCAATTCAGGAGCCGAGGCATCCAGCGGTTGTTCTGTAATGGGATGATGTCGGTCTGGTCTTGCCTTGGCTCCGAGGGAGAAGGTCTGGTAGAAGCTTGGTGTAGGAGCCGAACGTTCCGCATCCGCCAGTTCCGATACCCGCCCGATTGCAAGGGTCCTTTTTGGGTTATTTCTAAAGTAAGGAGGTAGAGAGAAGAAGACGGGAGGATTGGTTTTTTGGACATCGATAAAATTCCAGAACTGGAACCCAACAACAATTGTGATTGTGGATCTGGTCTAATTCGATTAGTAATTGGTTACGGGACACTCGTCTTGGACTGATCATCCAGGATGGGCCGCCTCAGAGGAGGATGTCTGGTGTTTAAAAGGCCGAAACATCCGGTGAATCTGAGGTACACTACTGATGAGAGTGTCCTGAATATTTTCCTTCATGCATCATCTGGGGGAATAGGAAAGTTACCCCGACGTAGATGGGGTCTCCGGGTACACCAGGTAGTGGTCGGGATTGTGCTTCTCTCAGTACCGAAATTGTTTTTCTATAAACCTACCTAGGACGGAAAGGAGGAGGGGGATGGGTAGATCAACTCTATGTGGTAACCTACTCTTACTCTAAACTTAACCATAGTAGCCCTATGGAGTACAAACCTGTTCGGTTTAAACGGTGTAGGCGAAAGCGACTGTAGGCCTTAAATTACTCTTACTCTAAACCTAACCATAGTAGCCCTATGAACTACAAACCCGGTCGATTTAAAACATTATGGGCTAAAACAACTGTAGGCCTTAATCTACTCTTACTCTAAACCTAACCATAGTAGCCCTATGGAGTACAAACCTGGTAACATTATAGGCTAAAAGCAACGGTAGGCCTTAAGTCACTAGCCCTATGGAGTACAAATCTAGAGGGGCAAGCAGTATGACTAAATCAATTCTTATGGAAAAGGGGCAGTCAACGTAATCAGGGGAATTAGTAAAGTCGGCATGATTGAGCGGGACCCCTGTCCAAGTGTAATGGGGTCCACAATCAATCAAACAGCGGAATCACAAAAGCAGGGTGATTCGATACCCACAGGGGAGATAGTCGTTTCCCATTATAAGTCCTGAAGTTCTAACCCGACAGAGTAGTCAGACAAGCGTCGGCCAGTGCTTTTTCCTCAGTCCCGGAACCCTTTTGAAAAACCAGGAGGGGGAAGGGCTGTTGTAATATCCTCAAAAAACCTAACCTTGCCAGAGCCTCGGACATGACATACCGGGGTGTATCCAGTAGCTGGATATTGGGACGAAGGGTTTTTTCTTGAACTAGTTGGAGGAGAAATCATTTGGATTTTGTTTTCAGAAAAAGAAGATAAATCGGAAGCAATGGAAAGAGAGGAAGAACGTAGGAGGGAAGGACGAGGATACGGGAGAAGGAGAGATGAGGGGGAAGAGAGAAGAGAGTGGAGAAGAGGAGACGGTAGAACGGATTCGAGGGAGAGAGGAGAAGGAAGAAGAAGGAGAGAGGAGGCGGATAGGAGGAGAGAATGGAAGGGGAGAGGAGGCAACAGAAACCGAAGAGATACGGGGGACATGGATATGGCTGGAAGAAAAGAATGGAGGAGAAGAACAGAGGAAAGAGGAAGCAGGAGAAGTCCCAGGATGGAGGAAAGAAGAGATGGGAGGAGAACAATGGAGTCGGAGGAAAGGAGCGGAAAGGGAAGAGGAGGGGAAAGAGGAAGGAGGAGAAGTCCCAAGAGGGAGGAAAGAAGAAATTGGAGGAGGACGAGGGAGTCGGAGGAGAGGAGCGGAAGAGAGGAAAGAAGATTTCAAGACGAAAGGAGGAGAGACTGGAGAGGCAGAGGGATGAGGAGAAGAAATGAAGGAAGGATGGAAGGAGGGAGCGGAAGGAGACGCCCGGAAGAAGGAAGATGGAGACGTGGAGGTTGGGAGACAAGGAGGAGGGATGTGGAAGAGGGGAGACCAGCTAGAAGACAGGAGCGAGGAGAAGAAGGAGGAAGAGAGAGGAGCGATAATGGAGAAAGGAGCTTGCGACAGGGTGGTGACAGACAGGAAGGACGAACGGAAGTGATCAGGAAGACAGGCAACCCGGAGTTCCGGAGTACTGTGAGGGCATTCCATGCTTTTCTGAAACTCTATCACTGTAATGTAGAGATGGAAGGGGGCAGGGGAGGCCCACCTGGAAGGTTGATTAGATTGGCGGCGCAGGCCAACAGAGTCCAGCCGGCCTTCCAATCAGTAATGACGGAGGTGGAATTGCAGGGTAATACGAATATGTGGCTTAAGAAGGGGTTGGGGATCCTCGAGAAGCACTATAGTGTGGCCCTAAGTAAGGCAAGCAAGAAAGTGATTGACAGTAATAAGACGGAGTGGAAGGAGGCATGGAAGGTGGCGGTGAAGTGGACCCAGAGGAGATATAAGGGACTAAAGGAAGAGACGATACTGCAGGCGGGGAGATTGATCCAGGATTTGATGGAGACGAAGCCACGGACGGAGATAGAGGAGGAGGGAGAAACTGAGGATGACACGGAAGAGCGGCCTCAGCTTCAGGGGATGCAGAAGGAGACGGAGGGTGGGGAAGAACAACAACAACGGGAGAGGGAGGAGGTGGTTCCAATGGAGGTGGAGCAACCGGGGGAACAATCTCGCGAGGCACCAGCAGGGAGCAAAGAGGAGCAACAGCAGGGGAACAGGGCGGTCACGAAGATCCCGAAGGCCAAAAAGATGTTTTGTTTGGGAAAAGGGGTAGAACGGAGGCCGGCCTTAACCCCATTTGGACCACAGGGGAAGGGAGTGGATCATCAGGTGGTGGAAATAGTGGAGGAGGAGCTAGGAGATTTGTTGATAGAGGAGGTGGGGAGAACCCGAGAAGGGTCAGCAACAACCTCACGGGGAGCAGATAAATGGAAGGATGGAGAAAAGGAAGAATCCCCGGAGGAGTCCCGCTGGAGCACACATATCAGGCATGAGGGGAGAGCGGGAGCTAGAAATTGGTCCCTGGCTACGGTCAGCCCCATAGTATTTATTGGGGATTCGAATTTGGGCAGGTTGCCGAAAACCAGCGCATGGGACATAGAGATACACAGTTTCCCAGGGGCCACCATCACGGACGGGTACACGATCCTGAAGCACAGGACAAAAACAACAGTGGTGGTGGAGCAGGTTGTGTTGGCTTTTGGAGTAAATGACAGGGAGACAGGCAATATAATGTCCATTGGGAAGATACTGGGGAAGATGGTGGAGGCAGCGAAGGAGGCCTTCCCGGAGGCCCGGATAAGGGTCCCGTTGATAAATTTTGATCAGACTCTGCCAGAAAAGGCCAAAAACAACTTAAGCAGCCTGAATAAATGCATTGAGGAGTTGGGATGCAGCATCCCGATGCTCCCTGAAAAAGACTTCAGGGTGGAGGGGGATAAAATTCATTGGAGCCGGACGACCGCAGCAGCGGTATTGCGCCATTGGCAGCAACAGTTAAAATAGAGAGGGGGCGGTTCCAGCAGGGCCCCGGGTTTTCGTTTTTGTATCCAGGTCGGAAGAGGGAGGAAGAGGAAGAGCGAAACAACCACAAAAAAACGGAACAACAAAAGAGAATGTTCAATAAAAGTTCCATAATTAATCTGTCTCAGAGTTTAGTATTGACATCAGCACAATCTACATTATTAGATAAGGGTCTGTCATTTATCCCTTCCCACTTAATGGGGAAGACTGAGAAAGGGCTGTTGCTGGCAGAGCTGGGTGATTTCCATGATAGGATACAGAGGGCAGTATTTTTCGGGTTGAGAGAAGAAACAGGTAGGCAAGTTCGTCCTTTCTGCGAGAAATCGGGCTGGATGCCTCAGCCTCAGCAGTTACCAGGAGAAGTGTGGGACTTTTTCGACAAAAATGTGGCAGCGGTCCAGTTGACGTTATCAAGGGCACAGACTCCGAGGAAAAATTTAACCCAGGGCGAGGTGGAAGCACTAGAGGAATTAGTCTCTAGGCGGGATATAGTGATAAAACCGGCGGATAAGGGGAGTGCAGTGGTCATTATGGATAGGACATGGTATATACAAGAGGGTAAAAGGCAGTTGACAGATGAGTCGTTTTATTCCAAACTAGAGGCTCCCATTTTTTTGGAATCGGTGCCTCGGATTGAGGGAATAGTCAATACCTTGGGAAGGACGGGCTTCATTGGTAAACGTCAGAAAAACTATCTACTAGGGGAAAAGGCACCGAGACCTAGGCGGTTTTACTTACTACCGAAGGTCCATAAGCCGAGGGAGAAATGGCCTAATCCCTTTATGCCACCGGGTCGACCAATAGTGTCAGATTGCGGAAGTGAGAGTTACAGGATTGCGGAATTCATAGATTTTTATTTGAATCCCCTGTCCACGAGGCATGCGAGCTACATCAGGGACACTTATGATTTCTTGGAGAAGGTGAAGGATCTGCGGGTACCTCCAGGGGTGATTCTCTTTTCGTTGGATGTGGAGAGTCTCTATACAAATATTGAGACGCCCTTGGGGTTGAAAGCGGTGCGGGATTGTTTTGATCGATACCCAGATAGTTCCAGACCTGAGAAGGAGATTTTGGAACTCTTGGAGTTAAGTTTGACCTGTAATGATTTCGAGTTCGAGGGGGAATGGTACCTACAGATCAAAGGGACAGCCATGGGTAAAAAGTTTGCGCCGGCATATGCAAACATATATATGGCTCAATGGGAAGAAACGGTTTTTCCCAAATGTGAGAAGAGGCCCTTAGCGTATTTTCGGTTTTTAGACGATGTTTGGGGATTATGGAGTCATGGACAACAGGATTTTGATCGTTTTTTGGGGATACTCAATACGCATCATGACTCGATTAGGGTACAGGCAGTAGTTAAGGAAGAAGCGATTGAGTTTTTGGATACAACGGTGTATAAGGGACCGGATTTTATGTCCACGGGAAGGTTGGATTTCAAGATGTTCTTTAAAGAGACGGATACTCATGCTTTGTTACATCATCAAAGTTATCATCCCAGACATACATTCAGGGGGATAGTATTATCTCAGCTTCTCAGATTTAAGAGAATTTGTTCAAGAGAGGAGGATTTTCAGGACGCGAAACGTACATTGTTCCGTGCGCTTCGAACAAGAGGTTACTCGAGGACAAGGCTTAGAGGGATTTATAAGGAACATTGCCGGATGCAGGTAAACCCGGGGACGGCACCCTCTAGGGAGGATAAGATTTTGGTCCCGACTATTTTTTCATATACTCCAGAGGCGGTAAGGCTAAATAGAGGGATCAGGGACAATTTTAGGGAGACACTGGCGGACATTCCAGAGGGACGAGATATAGCTCTCTTGGCAGCCTACAAAAGGAATAGGAACTTACGGGATTTATTGGTTCACAGTAGACTTCCTAGGCAAAAAGGAAGCAAGCCACCGGCAATAAATAGATCTAGGACCATTAAGGCACGAGGACAATCAAGGGCGTTTGTTCTTCCCAGAATTCCTTTGAGGACCAGGAACTGTATTTATGCGATTCAGTGCAGTAGATGTGGTAAGCATTACGTGGGTCAGACAAAGAACTCCATTAAGACTCGCCTGTACCAGCACAGATATGTGATCAAGAAGGGGGAGAGGAATAATAGCAGACGGGTACTCATTGAGCATTTCAAACAACACGGGTTACACAGCTTGAGAATAAGGGGTCTGGAGCATGATCCTGGGTGGACGCTAAGACAGAGGCTATGCAAAGAATACATCTGGATTGAGAAGTTAAAAGCATGGTTCCCAAATGGTCTGAACGAAAGAAGAGAGATAACATGAAGGAACAAGATCGGGCAGGAGAGGAAGAATGGATTAGAAATAAATAAAAAAATGGTGCATCCTCTCCGATCCCGTTCTGGTCCATTGGCCCAGGGGGGGACCGGAAGAGGAGGATGAACACGGGTTTAAGCAAACCCTTAGGGGGGGCTGGTCCTAAGCAGGTCAGACACCCTCTGGTTCATTCCGTTCGCAGAGATTCATCTTTCGGGATTGTCTGAAGAGCAGAAAAAGGAGGGGTACTCATTGATCGATAACATGAAGGAACAAGATCGGGCAGGAGAGGAAGAATGGATTATAAATAAATAAAAAAAATGGTGCATCCTCTCCGATCCCGTTCTGGTCCATTGGCCCAGGGGGGGACCGGAAGAGGAGGATGAACACGGGTTTAAGCAAACCTTTAGGGGGGTGCTGGTCCTAAGCAGGTCAGACACCCTCTGGTTCATTCCGTTCGCAGAGATTCATCTTTCTGGATTGTCTGAAGAGCAGAAAAAGGAAAGGGATTCAAGGATGGAGGGGATATAGATGTATAGAAAAAACAAAAACAACAACAAAAAACAACAAAAAACAAAAGAAAACAAAAAAGCAAAATAGAGTGGGGAGCATGAGATGATGATAGAGAAGCATTCTTGGAAAATTTTATTCCAGAATTATTTCTCAAATCTGAGCTCGCTTCTTTATGAATATATAAAAAAGAAAGCCCGCCCTTTCCCAACCGGGTAGGTTTTGAACATTATGGCCGAATCAGCTCTGGGCCTGGGCCGACTCTTACCTTGGACCGGATAGTAGGGATTTTATGGGATACAAATCTGGCCGGTTTAAACATTATGGTGAAATTATGGCTAAATCAACTCTAGGCTTTAAATTGCTCTGACTCTAAATCTAACCATAACAGCCTTATGGAGTATTGACTTGACAAGGTTAAACAATAAAAAATAGGGGCTTAAAACAGCTCTAGGCCTTAACTGACTCTTACTCTAAATTTAACTAGAGGAGCCAACGAGGGAATACAAACTGGGCGGGTTGAAGGGCTAAATTAACTTGATGCCTTAACCTACTCTTATTGAACGATTTCAATAACAATGATAATTGCCTTAACCTACCTTTACGCTAAACCTCTAGCCTAATGGGAAGTAGATCTATACCTGCCTTTTCCCTAACCCCAACCATAGTAGCCCTGTGGTCTTTACACCGGGTGCAGTTTGGTTTGGCCTGACCTAACTGGATGTAGGACTACACCTGCCCTTTCCCTAACCCTAACCATAGTAGCCCTATGGTCTCTACACCTATTGGAGCTTGGTTTGGCCTAGCCTAACTGGATGTAGGCCTATACCTGCCCTTTCCCTAACCTTAACCATAGTAGCCCTGTGGTCTCTACACCTATTGGAGCTTGGTGTGGCCTAGCCTAACTGGATGTAGGCCTACACCTGCCCTTTCCCTAACCCTAACCATAGTAGCCCTATGGTCTCTACACCTATTGGAGCTTGGTTTGGCCTAGCCTAACTGGATGTAGGCCGACACCTGCCCTTTCCCTAACCCTAACCATAGTAGCCCTATGGTCTCTACACCTATTGGAGCTTGGTTTGGCCTAGCCTAACTGGATGTAGGCCGACACCTGCCCATTCCCTAACCCTAACCATAGTAGCCCTATGGTCTCTACACCTATTGGAGCTTGGTTTGGCCTAGCCTAACTGGATGTAGGCCTACACCTGCCCTTTCCCTAACCCTAACCATAGTAGCCCTATGGTCTCTACACCTATTGGAGCTTGGTTTGGCCTAGCCTAACTGGATGCAGGCCTATACCTGCCCATTCCCTAACCCTAACCATAGTAGCCCTATGGTCTCTACACCTATTGGAGCTTGGTTTGGCCTAGCCTAACTGGATGTAGGCCTATACCTGCCCTTTCCCTAACCTTAACCATAGTAGCCCTGTGGTCTCTACACCTATTGGAGCTTGGTTTGGCCTAGCCTAACTGGATGTAGGCCTACACCTGCCCTTTCCCTAACCCTAACCATAGTAGCCCTATGGTCTCTACACCTATTGGAGCTTGGTTTGGCCTAGCCTAACTGGATGTAGGCCTATACCTGCCCTTTCCCTAACCTTAACCATAGTAGCCCTATGGTCTCTACACCTATTGGAGCTTGGTTTGGCCTAGCCTAACTGGATGTAGGCCGACACCTGCCCTTTCCCTAACCTTAACCATAGTAGCCCTATGGTCTCTACACCTATTGGAGCTTGGTTTGGCCTAGCCTAACTGGATGTAGGCCTATACCTGCCCTTTCCCTAACCCTAACCATAGTAGCCCTATGGTCTCTACACCTATTGGAGCTTGATTTGGCCTAGCCTAACTGGATGTAGGCCTATACCTGCCCTTTCCCTAACCTTAACCATAGTAGCCCTGTGGTCTCTACACCTATTGGAGCTTGGTTTGGCCTAGCCTAACGGGATGTAGGCCTACACCTGCCCTTTCCCTAACCCTAACCATAGTAGCCCTATGGTCTCTACACCTATTGGAGCTTGGTTTGGCCTAGCCTAACTGGATGTAGGCCTATACCTGCCCTTTCCCTAACCTTAACCATAGTAGCCCTGTGGTCTCTACACCTATTGGAGCTTGGTTTGGCCTAGCCTAACGGGATGTAGGCCTACACCTGCCCTTTCCCTAACCCTAACCATAGTAGCCCTATGGTCTCTACACCTATTGGAGCTTGGTTTGGCCTAGCCTAACTGGATGTAGGCCTATACCTGCCCTTTCCCTAACCCTAACCATAGTAGCCCTATGGTCTCTACACCTATTGGAGCTTGGTTTGGCCTAGCCTAACTGGATGTAGGCCTATACCTGCCCTTTCCCTAACCTTAACCATAGTAGCCCTGTGGTCTCTACACCTATTGGAGCTTGGTGGGGCCTAGCCTAACTGGATGTAGGCCTACACCTGCCCTTTCCCTAACCCTAACCATAGTAGCCCTATGGTCTCTACACCTATTGGAGCTTGGTTTGGCCTAGCCTAACTGGATGTAGGCCTATACCTGCCCTTTCCCTAACCTTAACCATAGTAGCCCTATGGTCTCTACACCGATTGGAGCTTGGTTTGGCCTAGCCTAACGGGATGTAGGCCTATACCTGCCCTTTCCCTAACCCCAACCATAGTAGCCCTGTGGTCCTTGCACCTGGTGGAGTTTGGTGGGGCCTAGCCTAACTGGACGAAGCCCTACACCTGCCCTTCCCTAAACCCAACCATAGTAGCCCTGGGGTCCGTACACCTGGTGGGGTTTTTGGTTTTGTCTAGCCTAAGGGGAGGCGGGCCTAGACCTGGCCTTTCCCTAATCCCAACCATAGTAGCCCGGTGGTCTTTACACCGGGTGGAGGTTGGTTTGGCCTAGCTTAATTGCATGGAGGCCTATACAACAGTCATCCTCCACGCCTGTAGTACCGGGTTAGGCCAGTAGGGGCAAATTCGGGAGAAATGTCTCACCAGGATGGTGGGAACCACAACAAAAAAGCATGGGTCCCGGGAGTCGTCGGGGAGTGCATACAAATAAACGGTTCTGATGGTTTTTTTTCCTCCGGAGGGGGATTTCTACCCAGTCCATATAACTCTGGAAATAACAGAGTACTGTACATGAACTTCCAATCTCTGAAGATCCCCAAAAAAAAGTTTTTTGGATCTGAAAGAGTGGGAAGGATGGCCTTGATTCAAGGTCAAGAATAAATAATAAAAAAGAATAAGCACATAATTAAGAGGGAGGACTCTAAGGTGGATTGAGAGTTTGAGTAATTGATTGATCTATGGAGTAGGCGGGTGGAAATAACTAGGAGGGACTTTGTAGAAACTCATACCACGATCGTGAAGACTACACCTAAAGAATATAGGTTGGGACAAGGCCTTCTAGTAGTATCTGCGGCGGACGAGGATATCTTTTTGGTAAGGATGATTTCCGTTTTGGTAGACTGTTTCTCGCAGGCCTTTTTCTGAGTAACCCGGATACCTTGCGGTGTTAACGAAGGGTTGCTTGGGGGAAGGAGGTAAGTGGACAGCCCCCCGGGTCCACTAGGACAGCACGCGGGGGGTGGTCTGAGGCTAACAGACCTTAAATCGGAGCCAAGTCTTCTATGGGTGATTATCACCCCTCATGCAACAGCACATTATGCAACAACATACTGACACACTGACCTTGTTGGCTTGCCTTGGAGTATGGTAGAAGCGGGGAGTTAGACTGGAACGCAATCCAGGAGCCGAGGCATCCAGCGGTTGTTCTGTAATGGGATGATGTCGGTCTGGTCTTGCCTTGGCTCCGAGGGAGAAGAGCTGGTAGAAGCTTGATGTAGGAGCCGAACGTTCCTCATCCGCCAGTTCCGATACCCGCCCGATGGCAGGGGTCTTTTTCTTGGGAGGTAAAGAGAAGAAGACGGGAGGATTGGTTTTTTGGACATCGATAGGAGTATTGTAGGAGCAGGGAGTTGGACTGGAACGCAATTCAGGAGCCGAGGCATCCAGCGGTTGTTCTGTAATGGGATGATGTCGGTCTGGTCTTGCCTTGGCTCCGAGGGAGAAGGTCTGGTAGAAGCTTGGTGTAGGAGCCGAACGTTCCGCATCCGCCAGTTCCGATACCCGCCCGATTGCAAGGGTCCTTTTTGGGTTATTTCTAAAGTAAGGAGGTAGAGAGAAGAAGACGGGAGGATTGGTTTTTTGGACATCGATAAAATTCCAGAACTGGAACCCAACAACAATTGTGATTGTGGATCTGGTCTAATTCGATTAGTAATTGGTTACGGGACACTCGTCTTGGACTGATCATCCAGGATGGGCCGCCTCAGAGGAGGATGTCTGGTGTTTAAAAGGCCGAAACATCCGGTGAATCTGAGGTACACTACTGATGAGAGTGTCCTGAATATTTTCCTTCATGCATCATCTGGGGGAATAGGAAAGTTACCCCGACGTAGATGGGGTCTCCGGGTACACCAGGTAGTGGTCGGGATTGTGCTTCTCTCAGTACCGAAATTGTTTTTCTATAAACCTACCTAGGACGGAAAGGAGGAGGGGGATGGGTAGATCAACTCTATGTGGTAACCTACTCTTACTCTAAACTTAACCATAGTAGCCCTATGGAGTACAAACCTGTTCGGTTTAAACGGTGTAGGCGAAAGCGACTGTAGGCCTTAAATTACTCTTACTCTAAACCTAACCATAGTAGCCCTATGAACTACAAACCCGGTCGATTTAAAACATTATGGGCTAAAACAACTGTAGGCCTTAATCTACTCTTACTCTAAACCTAACCATAGTAGCCCTATGGAGTACAAACCTGGTAACATTATAGGCTAAAAGCAACGGTAGGCCTTAAGTCACTAGCCCTATGGAGTACAAATCTAGAGGGGCAAGCAGTATGACTAAATCAATTCTTATGGAAAAGGGGCAGTCAACGTAATCAGGGGAATTAGTAAAGTCGGCATGATTGAGCGGGACCCCTGTCCAAGTGTAATGGGGTCCACAATCAATCAAACAGCGGAATCACAAAAGCAGGGTGATTCGATACCCACAGGGGAGATAGTCGTTTCCCATTATAAGTCCTGAAGTTCTAACCCGACAGAGTAGTCAGACAAGCGTCGGCCAGTGCTTTTTCCTCAGTCCCGGAACCCTTTTGAAAAACCAGGAGGGGGAAGGGCTGTTGTAATATCCTCAAAAAACCTAACCCTAACCCTACTCTAACCCTAACCCTAACCCTAACCCTAACCTAACCTAACCCTAACTCTAACCCTAACCCTAACCCTAACTAACCCTAACCCTAACCCTAACCCTAACCCTAACCCTATCCTAACCCTAACCCTAACCCTAACCCTAACCTCTAACCCTAACCCTAACCCTAACCCTAACCCTAACCCTAACCCTAACCCTAACTCTAACCCTAACCCTAACCCTAACCCACCCTAACCCTAACCCTAACTATAAGTACTGAGGGACAGAGAGAGAGTCGTTCGAACTCGCCTGATGAGTGCCTGGGATGGCCGAAACGCGTCGCGAGATAGTTCCTGAATGACCCAGACTGTAAAAAATCGTGCTGGTCGCCGTCACATTTGAGGTGTGATGTCGCTGAACCAAACATTTATTTCTCCTCGCCCATACAGGCGTGTTGAGTTGGTCTGTTCAATTTTTGAGTCTCGAGGAAGGACCCCTTCCACATTTTTCTAACACTTAACCCTTGGTTTTCTGTGAAAAAGCCCTCATTGGCACAGCCCGGGCTAAAATAGCCCTTTTATAATTTTACACATCTCTCTGGACATATTTTGGGGTCACTCTGGCGTTGCATTTCGAAGCGGCCAGGCGTGCTATGGACCGTGCATAACCGGGCTTGGGCCTCGTGTCCTAGCTCTGGACTTCGTTTTCCCCTAACCCTAACCCTAACCCTAACCCTAACCCTAACCCTAACCCTAACCCTAACCCTAACCCTAACCCTAACTTCCGGGGCGGAGCTATGGCACAATATATATTCGCGTATCAAAAAAATATCTCGGCCTAGGAAGGTCGCAGCGACACAAACGAGGTGTCGTTGGAAAGCACTCGCCGAGACCTTTCCAATGACACCAATCACGAGTCGTTTCGACTTTCCTACACCGAGATAATTTTTGGATACATGATTACATTTGGTCCCCTAGCTCCTCCCCCAAAGCTCAGAATGACACAAGTCTGGTGTCATCTTAAAGCACTCATTCAGACCTCACGGTTGACCCATCCCATGGTTCGATACGACCTTCCCTTTAGGAGATATGACCACTTCCGTTTTACACTTTGGGTGGCTATATGTCATGAACTATACGTCACACAGACATGGGGCGGGGCTCATTTGAAAGGTGGGAACAAACCCTTTCGAATGATACCAATTGTATGTCGCTGGCACCTATCTGGGCGGAGCTATAAGGTCTCCTGGCCTGGTGTGGTGTCATCCCACCTACAAAAAACACAAGTCCCACCTCCAAAAAAAAAAAAACACAAGTCCCACCCCCCAAAAAACACAAGTCCCACCCACAAAAAACACAAGTCCCACCTCCAAAAAACACAAGTCCAACCTTAAAAAAAAAAAAAAAAAAAAACACAAGTCCAACCTACAAAAAAAAAAAAAAAACACAAGTCCCACCCAAAAAAAACACAAGTCCCACCCAAAAAAAACACAAGTCCCACCTCCAAAAAAAACACAAGTCCCAACCCCAAAAACACAAGTCCCACCCACTGAAACTGTGAAAGTCAACCCTATTTGCAGTACCATATCTTGTCCCCTGGTGGCGCTAGAGATCCCAAACCACTTGCAATCGACTCCCCGCCCACTAATTAGTATGTGGGCGGAGTTTCAGCCACGTGGGCCCCCGGGAACCAGGAGAAATGAGGGGGGGCTCATGAGCCCGGGGGCTCATCTTCGCATTTTACCCTACCATATCTCGGCCCCTGGTGGCGCTAGAGATTCCAAACCACTTCCAATCGACTCCCCGCCCACAAATTAGTATATGGGCGGAGTTTCAGCTCTCTAGGACCAATAATAAGGGGGGTGACAATACCAAAACTAGACACCTGGTGGCGCTAGAGATCCCAAACCACTTGCAATCGACTCCCCGCCCACTAATTAGTATATGGGCGGAGTTTCAGCAACGTGGGCCCCCGGGAACCAGGAGAAATGGGGGGGGGGCTCATGAGCCCGGGGGCTCATCTTCGCATTTTACCCTATTACCTAACCCTAACCCTAACCCTAACCCTAACTCTAACCCTAACCCTAACCCTAACCCTAACCCTAACCCTAACCCTAACCCTAACCCTAACCCTAACCCTAACCCTAACCCTAACTCTAACCCTAACCCTAACCCTAACCCTAACCCTAACCCTAACCCTAACCCTAACCCTAACCCTAACCCTAACCCTAACCCTAACCCTAACCCTAACCCTAACTCTAACCCTAACCCTAACCCTAACTCTAACCCTAACCCTAACCCTCGTACCCCTCGTACCCCTCGTACCCCTCGTACCCCTCGTACCCCTCGTACCCCTCGTACCCCTCGTACCCCTCGTACCCCTCGTACCCCTCGTACCCCTCGTACCCCTCGTACCCCTCGTACCCCTCGTACCCCTCGTACCCCTCGTACCCCTCGTACCCCTCGTACCCCTCGTACCCCTCGTACCCCTCGTACCCCTCGTACCCCTCGTACCCCTCGTACCCCTCGTACCCCTCGTACCCCTCGTACCCCTCGTACCCCCTGCAAAAAAATAAAAAAAAAATAAAAATAAATAAAAAAAATTTAAATAAAAGTATTTTATTATTTGTCTGAATACAAATTATTAAACTCTTGACAATAAAACAAAAATGCATTAAAATCAATCAACGGTATAAATAAAAGTAAAAACAAAACAAACAAAAAAAAGACAAACAAAACAAAAAATAAAATACATTAAGTCAATCAACAGCAAAAATAATACATTAATACAAAAATTAAAATAAAACAATAAAAAATCACATTAAAAGTCAATCAGCATAAATACAAATAAGACAAAAATAAAAAAACACAATAATTTAAAAAAAAAATAAATAAAAAATAAAATAAAAACACATTAAGTCAACCAACAGCATAAATAAAAACAAGAAATTAAAAAAAATAAAAAAATAAAATTAAAAAAATACATTAAGTCAATCAACAGCATAAATAAAAATAAGACATAAAAATAAAAAATAAAATAAAAAAATTAAAAATAAAATTAAAAATTTATAAATTAAAAATTAAAATTAAAAAAATACATTAAGTCAATCAACAGCATAAATAAAAATAAGACATAAAAATAAAAAATAAAATAAAAAATAAAATTAAAATTAAAAATTTATAAATTAAAAAATAAAATTAAAAAAAATACAATAAATGTCAAACAGCAAAAAAAAATAAAAATTTACAATAAAACAGAAACACATGGTCAATCAACAGCATAAATACAACACATTCACATCTAATTCACATCTATACATAAGGGTAAAAAATAAAATGAGCATCAAGTTACAAGTAAACTTACAAAGGAAATAGAAATATACAAAGGAAATAGAGCTATACAACAGTACTAGAAGAAATCAAAAAAAAAAATTGAAAACCGTAATAAAAAGAGGCAGCGGATGATTGGCAGCTTAATGATGTGGAGCTGGAGAGAGCTGTGACCAAGGCAGGTGCTGACAGAGGGAATCACAGTGGAGATAATGGACGGAATGTCGAGGCAGAAAATGGCAGGAAGCCCCAACAAGGTCACAAGGATGTAGGGCCATAGCACAATAGATAAAAAGATAGGTGGACCTTTGGTAAATGGGCCAGGCAGAACCCAGGGGATAACAAAAAGAGATGAGGATCTAGGCAGAGCTAACCCAAGGCAAGACCACTGCACTGCAGGACAGAGGCAGAACCAGAGGGGTTGAAGGATAAGGCAAGACCCCCAATACAGCTTGAAAGATAACTGCCCATGGTGGAACAGATAGGTCGACAGAGTGAAAGTTAAGTCCAGGGCTTGGCACAAAGACAGAGGATCAACACCTAGGCAGAGCTGGTAATCTGGAATACAAAGGTTGACCCAAGGTGCAATGAAGGATGAGCCAAAAGGCTGCAAGGAGCCAGCGGACACAGGCCCCATTAAATAGATGACATGGGTAGAGGAGGCGGGAGGAGCGTCAATGAGAGGCTTAATGCTGAGTGAGAAGGACATCAGCCTGGACTGTTTCAACAGCTGGAGGGACCGGCCAACACAGGATAATGGGTTATAAAAAAAGATTATAACCTGACAAGTACTTTACAGTAATTTTGAAAATGTTTAAAAACTAAAATGAAAAACAAAACAGTGTAACAAAATACAAGACAAGTTTATAACTTGCATACAAAGCTTTACAATATAAGAAGGGGCAAACAATGGCATAAAAGGTAACAGATAATGTAAGAAACAAGTTAAAACGCATTTATTAACAATAAAAACAATGCTTTAAAAATAAAGAACACAATTCAACCCAGAACAAAATTCAAATAGGCTGAATGAAATAGCAGCATTGGGTACAAATAAAAATGAGCACAAGAACACAGAGATGAATCAAAGCAGAAAAAGGGCGTATAAGAGGGCGTATAACATACAGAAGACTGTCAGAATATAAACAGGTACATACATTTACGAAATACAGAAGGCAGTCAGAATGTAAACTGGTACATAAATTTAAAAAAAATACACAAACAGTAAAGGCAAACCATTTATAAAGTACATTTAAATAAAAAAACTGTTTCAGAAAAATAGGAATGGGCATAATACAGCACAATGGCTTACAAGGCAAGGAGCATAAATTAAAGATATATGGAAAACATTCAATCATAAGAGCCAATAAAACTAAAGTAGGCTTAGGGAAAATGCAAAGACAAGACCAGTGATAAATACAAAGGCAAGAGATCAAAATACAAATATGGGAAAGAATGCACAGATACAAAAAGGGCCACTGAGACGATAAGAACATAAGTGCAAAGAAAACTAAATTTGTAATACCCTTTATGCCTTAATGCTATTTTAATCAAACACCACAAGGAATAAAAATGTTAAAATCATCACTACAACAGGGCACAAAAAAGGGACTTAACTGGCAGAGGCCTAAAAGGCAAACAGCAGAAATACAAACACTAAAGGGGAATAGGAATGCAAAAGGAAGAATAATCTGAGACGTGCAGCTTTTATGCTTGTGAACTTTATTTTGTTCCATCTTGGAATAGTTTAGACAAGACCATAAAGGGCACAGAACAAAAATTAAATAGAAGTTAGTAAAAAAAAAATACTGTACAAAAGGAAAAAAAGACAAAGACCAATTGAAATATAGAGGGCATAAAAAATCCTTTAAAAATCGTAAAATTTGCTGAAATACAAAAAACAAGGTTAAATAATACAAAGTAGCAAAAATAAGTCAAGTGGATAAAGCTGCTTTAGGAAAAAAAATAAAAGAATAATAAAAAGCATTAAAGCGGTTAAGCATTGCAAAGCAAAAAATTGTCAATATAATTTCATGTGTGACATTAACACGAGTCAATCAACAGCATAAATACAAAATCATGCTCCTTTGACAATTTTGTATAGATGTTAATGATGTTAAAAGTAAACTTAAACAGGAATACAAAACTGTACAAAGTGAAACCACAAAAAAAAGTTGAAAGTATCATGAACAAGGCGGCAAAGGAGGATGTAGAGCCAAAACAAAATCGATAAAAGGATGGGGGGACCTTTGGTGAATGAGCCAGTTACAACTCAGTGGACAACCAACTCAGATGGAGCCATTAGAGATGGGGACCTGGGCAGAGACAAGACCACTGCACTGCAGGGCAATAACTGCCCATGGAGGACCTGATAGAGCATCAACCTAACTTTCACTCTATCGACCAGTCTTTGGCCTCAGATTACCAGCTCTGCCATAAGTCTGCACCTTGAGTCCACCTTTGTGCCAAGCCCCAAAGGGTAAAATGAAAGATGAACCAAAGGGAGTAGCCAACAAAGTAGCCAACAAACACAGGCCACATTAACTAGATGACATGGGTAGAGGAGGGGGGAGGAGCAGCATCAATGAGAGGCTGAGTGTGAAGGACATCAGACTGGATTGGCTATCCTGTGTTGGCCAGTCCCTCCAGCTGTTTAAGTTTTTGTGAGGTTTATAATCAGGTTTTTTTGCATTTTCAAAATTACTTTAATGGGAACACAAAATAAACAAAGGTTAGGATTCACAAATGGGGTGTTCCAAATTACACAAAGTGGTATATGAGCACAAGTAAAGTCATAAAAGAGTAGAAACACAGATTATGGTCCATATTTGTTTCCATGTTCTATTTTTAAAGCCTTTTGTTACCCCAAGTATAAAAAAAATTAAAATGAAACAAACAAAATCAAGTAACAAAATACAAAAAAGTAAGTTTACAAATTCAATACAAAGCTTTACAATATAAGAAAGGCAAACAATAGCATACAGTATAAGAAAGGCAAACAATAGCATAAATAGCAGACAGAAAATGTTAGAAACCAGTGAAAGATATACAATTTAAAAAATAAAAACCTAAATATACCATAAATGCAAAGACAGACAAAAGGGTCATAAAATAGAAAGGGATAAATAAAAAAGGATAAACTTGATCTTAAAATTGAACAAGAGGCGAAACCATAAATACAAAAATTACATTTAGTACAATATAAATAAAAACTGAAAAAAGAAATTGTCTTTGTGAGTGGGATACACCCCTATATATTTTAGCTCAAGTAACTTTGATTTGCACCTGCAGTTGATAGACTGATGAGGTGAAAGGTTGAAATCAACCCCAACACAAGTCAAGATCCACAAGTCCTTTGACAAGTCCCTTGTCTTTACAAGTCCCACCCACCCAATTCCAACGGTTGAACACTTTAACAGAAGTTAATGAAAATGAATTTTCTTTTTATGTGGAGAACTAAGTACCCCATGAACCCGATAGCCATACCACCATGGGAAGAACAAAATTTAAACAGGCTGAATGAAATCGCAGCATTAAATACAAATGACCACAACAACAGAGATGAATCAAAGCAGAAAATGGGCATGATAAGACAGCCACTAATGCTAACATACAAAAGACAGTAAGAGAATAAAAACAAGTGCATAATTATGCAAAAAGTACAGACAAAACCATTTGACGCAGTTCCTTTCAATGCAAAATAGAACAGGGTAAAGCCTTTTTTATGCCCATTCCCATTTTTCTAGAAGCGTTCTATGTCCCTGTCCCATTGACTAACACAAGGAGCATTAATAAAAGATGGAAGACCTTAAATCATAAACAAAAAATAGGCTTGGGAAAAAAAGGCAAAGACAAGAGAAAGGAATGAAATAAATACAAAAGATGGGAAAATGCACAAATACAAAAAGGGCCATTGTGACAATAGAAAAAATCTTAAATACATGAGGTGAAGGCATAAATACAACAGCAGCAGTTTCAGGACTATGGTGTTGCACAAAGCAAATTACTTCTACAGTTTTATAAAGTATAAATAATAAAAGGCATTAATGTAGTGAAGATTTGCAGTGACTGTGCTTACTGAGAAGGAACATGGCGTTCTTGTACATACACACATACTCTCTCTCTGAACAGTAACATTTAAGAAGTTGGAGATATTTAATTTCAGACCATAAAAATGCATCTTTTTGTTGTTTGTTTCAAACATTTATGTATAGAAGAAAATGATTGCCTGTTGTATTCCCTTACATTTGTCAATGTAATACATTCAATCAACAGCATAAATACAAAACATTAACATTTATACAAAAGGGAAAAAAGGAGCATGAAGCAAGGGGCACAAAAAATAGGGACTTTAAAAATGTTTATTTATTTTGGCACTTTTGTAAAGACAATATAAAAAAAAACATAAGAAATAATTAACAAAGGCCATCATTTGACAATCAAACTTAAATGAGGGATTCGAATAGGATACTAGGACAAATCAATATAAATGATGAAAAGGAACACAAAGGCTAAAATTAAGTGGCATAAAGACACTTTTAAATTATTCTGAGAAGCACTATACAACTACAATTGACTAAAACAAATAGGTCAAAGGCATATTTAAAAGTAGTTTAAAGGGAAAGGTAACAGAGGTATGGAAGTATGAAAAGATTAAATGAATTCAAAGAATAGAAAACAAGCACAATATCATCAGTGCAAAAAGACCAGACCAAAAAAAGGTCATAAAACAAAATGAGTATTAAGAAGGGGGAAAGGGGCTTAAAATGGTACAAGTGGCCTAGCCATAAATACAAAAGCAAATGTTGTCAAATCAATTTCATGACATTAATAAATTCTCTTTTTCAAAAAGTGCTCCTGTGCTACAGAGACAATAGAAGGCATTATCCACACAAGTCAAGACCCACACAAGTCAAACAAGTCAAGATGTACAAGTCAAGACCCACACAAGCCAAACAAGTCAAGATCCACAAGTCAAAATCCACACAAGTCAAGATCTACACAAGTCAAACACAAGTCAAGACCCACACAAGTCAAACAAGTCAAGATCCACACAAGTCAAGATCAACACAAGTCAAGACCTACACAACTCATACAAGTCAAGATCCACACAAGTCAAACAAGTCAAGATCCACAAGTCAAGACCCACAGAAGTCAAACACAAGTCAAGACCCACACAAGTCAAACAAGTCAAGAACCACAGAAGTCAAACACAAGTCAAGACCCACACAAGTCAAACAAGTCAAGACCCACAAGTCAAGACCCACACAAGCCAAACAAGTCAAGACCCACACAAGTCTAACAAGTCAAGATCCACACAAGTCAAGACCCACAAGTCAAACACAAGTCAAGATCAACACAAGTCAAGACCCACACAAGTCAAAACTCACAAGTCAAACAAGTCAAGACCCACACAAGTCAAGATCAACACAAGTCAAGACCCACACAAGTCAAGACCCCCAGAAGTCAAACACAAGTCAAGACCACCACAAGTCAAGACCCCCACAAGTCAAGACCCACAGAAGTCAAACACAAGTCAAGACCCACACAAGTCAAACACAAGTCAAGATCCACAAGTCAAGACCCACACAAGTCAAACAAGTCAAGACCTACAGAAGTCAAACACAAGTCAAGACCCACAGAAGTCAAACACAAGTCAAGACCCACACAAGTCAAGATCAACACAAGTCAAGACCCACAGAAGTCAAACACAAGTCAAGAACCACACAAGTCAAGACCCACACAAGTCAAACACAAGTCAAGACTCACACAAGTCAAACAAGTCAAGATCCACAAGTCAAGACCCACACAAGTCAAGATCCACAAGTCAAGATCCACACAAGTCAAGACCCACAGAAGTCAAACAAAAGTCAAGACCCACACAAGTCAAACAAGTCAAGACCCATACAAGTCAAACAAGTCAAGACCCACACAAGTCAAACAAGTCAAGACCCACAGAAGTCAAACACAAGTCAAGATCAACAAAAGTCAAGACCCACACAAGTCAAGACCCACACAAGTCAAACACAAGTCAAGACCCACACAAGTCAAGACCCACAAGTCAAACAAGTCAAGACCCACACAAGTCAAAACAAGTCAAGATCCACAAGTCAAGACCCACACAAATCAAACAAGTAAAGACCCACACAAGTCAAGATCAACACAAGTCAAAACCCCCACAAGTCAAGACCCACACAAGTCAAACAAGTCAAGACCCACACAAGTCAAGATCAACACAAGTCAAACACAAGTCAAGACCCACAAGTCAAGATCAACAAAAGTCAAGATCAACACAAGTCAAGATCAACACAAGTCAGACCCACAAGTCAAGACCCACAGAAGTCAAACACAAGTCAAGACCCACACAAGTCAAACAACAGTCAAGACCCACACAAGACAAGATCGACACAAGTCAAACACAAGTCAAGACCCACACAAGTCAAACAAGTCGCGATCCACACAAGTCAAACACAAGTCAAGACCCACAAGTCAAGACCCACACAAGTCAAAACTCACAAGTCAAACAAGTCAAGACCCACACAAGTCAAGATCAACACAAGTCAAAACCCACACAAGTCAAGACCCCCAGAAGTCAAACACAAGTCAAGACTCACACAAGTCAAGATCTACAAGTCAAGAGCCACACAAGTCAAACAAGTCAAGATCCACAAGTCAAGATCAACACAAGTCAAACAAGTCAAGACCCACACAAGTCAAACAAGTCAAGATCCACACAAGTCAAGACCCACACAAGTCAAACAAGTCAAGACCCACAAGTCAAGACCCACACAAGTCAAACAAGTCAAGACCCACACAAGTCAAACAAGTCAAGATCCACACAAGTCAAGATCAACACAAGTCAAACACAAGTCAAGACCCACACAAGTAAAACACAAGTCAAGACCCACACAAGTCAAACACAAGTCAAAACTCACAAGTCAAACAAGTCAAGACCCACACAAGTCAAGATCAACACAAGTCAAGACCCACACAAGTCAAGATCAACACAAGACAAGACCCACACAAGTCAAGATCCACACAAGTCAAGACCAACACAAGTCAAGACCCCCAGAAGTCAAACACAAGTCAAGACCACCACAAGTCAAACACAAGTCAAGACCACCACAAGTCAAAACCCACACAAGTCAAACAAGTCAAGATCAACACAAGTCAAACAAGTCAAGATCCACAAGTCAAGACGCACACAAGTCAAGATCCACAAGTCAAACACAAGTCAAGAACCACACAAGTCAAGACTCACACAAGTCAAACAAGTCAAGATCCACAAGTCAAGACGCACACAAGTCAAGATCCACAAGTCAAGATCCACACAAGTCAAGACCCACAAAAGTCAAACACAAGTCAAGACCCACACAAGTCAAACACAAGTCAAAACTCACAAGTCAAACAAGTCAAGACCCACACAAGTCAAACACAAGTCAAGATCAACACAAGTCAAACACAAGTCCAGACCCACACAAGTCAAGATCAATACATGTCAAACACAAGTCAAGATCAACACAAGTCAAACACAAGTCAAGACCCACACAAGTCAAGATCAACACAAGTCAAGACCCACAAGTCAAACACAAGTCAAGAACCACACAAGTCAAACACAAGTCAAGATTCACACAAGTCAAACAAGTCGAGATCCACAAGTCAAGACGCACACAAGTCAAGATCCACAAGTCAAGATCCACACAAGTCAAGACCCACAGAAGTCAAACACAAGTCAAAACTCACAAGTCAAACAAGTCAAGACCCACACAAGTCAAGATCCACACAAGTCAAGACCCCCAGAAGTCAAACACAAGTCAAGACCACCACAAGTCAAGACCCCCACAAGTCAAGATCAACACAAGTCAAGACCCAAAAGTCAAACACAAGTCAAGAACCACAGAAGTCAAGACCCACACAAGTCAAGACTCACACAAGTCAAACAAGTCAAGATCCACAAGTCAAGACCAAGACAAGTCAAAACCCACAGAAGTCAAACACAAGTCAAGACCCACACAAGTCAAGATCAACACAAGTCAAGACCCACACAAGTCAAGATCAACACAAGTCAAGACCCACACAAGTCAAACAAGTCAAGACCCACAGAAGACCAACACAAGTCAAAACTCACACAAGTCAAGATCCACAAGTCAAGACCCACACAAGTCAAACAAGTCAAGACCCACACAAGTCAAAATCAACACAAGTCAAAACCCCCACAAGTCAAGATCAACACAAGTCAAGACCCACACAAGTCAAGACCCACACAAGTCAAGATCAACACAAGTCAAACACAAGTCAAGACCCACACAAATCAAGACCCACACAAGTCAAACAACAGTCAAGACCCACACAAGTCAAACAAGTCAGGATCCACACAAGTCAAAACCCACACAAGTCAAGACCCCCAGAAGTCAAACACAAGTCAAGACTCACACAAGTCAAGATCTACAAGTCAAGAGCCACACAAGTCAAACAAGTCAAGATCCACAAGTCAAGATCAACACAAGTCAAACAAGTCAAGACCCACACAAGTCAAACAAGTCAAGATCCACACAAGTCAAGACCCACACAAGTCAAACAAGTCAAGACCCACAAGTCAAGACCCACACAAGTCAAACAAGTCAAGACCCACACAAGTCAAACAAGTCAAGATCCACACAAGTCAAGATCAACACAAGTCAAACACAAGTCAAGACCCACACAAGTAAAACACAAGTCAAGACCCACACAAGTCAAACACAAGTCAAAACTCACAAGTCAAACAACTCAAGACCCACACAAGTCAAGATCAACACAAGTCAAGACCCACACAAGTCAAGATCAACACAAGACAAGACCCACACAAGTCAAGATCCACACAAGTCAAGACCAACACAAGTCAAGACCCCCAGAAGTCAAACACAAGTCAAGACCACCACAAGTCAAACACAAGTCAAGACCACCACAAGTCAAAACCCACACAAGTCAAACAAGTCAAGATCAACACAAGTCAAACACAAGTCCAGAACCACACAAGTCAAGATCAACACAAGTCAAACAAGTCAAGATCCACAAGTCAAGATGCACACAAGTCAAGATCCACAAGTCAAGATCCACAAGTCAAACACAAGTCAAGAACCACACAAGTCAAGACTCACACAAGTCAAACAAGTCAAGATCCACAAGTCAAGACGCACACAAGTCAAGATCCACAAGTCAAGATCCACACAAGTCAAGACCCACAAAAGTCAAACACAAGTCAAGACCCACACAAGTCAAACACAAGTCAAAACTCACAAGTCAAACAAGTCAAGACCCACACAAGTCAAACACAAGTCAAGATCAACACAAGTCAAACACAAGTCCAGACCCACACAAGTCAAGATCAACACATGTCAAACACAAGTCAAGATCAACACAAGTCAAACACAAGTCAAGACCCACACAAGTCAAGATCAACACAAGTAAAGACCCACAAGTCAAACACAAGTCAAGAACCACACAAGTCAAACACAAGTCAAGATTCACACAAGTCAAACAAGTCGAGATCCACAAGTCAAGACGCACACAAGTCAAGATCCACAAGTCAAGATCCACACAAGTCAAGACCCACAGAAGTCAAACACAAGTCAAAACTCACAAGTCAAACAAGTCAAGACCCACACAAGTCAAGATCAACACAAGTCAAGATCCACACAAGTCAAGACCCACACAAGTCAAGACCCCCAGAAGTCAAACACAAGTCAAGACCACCACAAGTCAAGACCCCCACAAGTCAAGATCAACACAAGTCAAGACCCACAAGTCAAACACAAGTCAAGAACCACAGAAGTCAAGACCCACACAAGTCAAGACTCACACAAGTCAAACAAGTCAAGATCCACAAGTCAAGACCAAGACAAGTCAAAACCCACAGAAGTCAAACACAAGTCAAGACCCACACAAGTCAAGATCAACACAAGTCAAGACCCACACAAGTCAAGATCAACACAAGTCAAGACCCACACAAGTCAAACAAGTCAAGACCCACAGAAGACCAACACAAGTCAAAACTCACACAAGTCAAGATCCACAAGTCAAGACCCACACAAGTCAAACAAGTCAAGACCCACACAAGTCAAAATCAACACAAGTCAAAACCCCCACAAGTCAAGATCAACACAAGTCAAGACCCACACAAGTCAAGATCAACACAAGTCAAACACAAGTCAAGACCCACACAAATCAAGACCCACACAAGTCAAACAACAGTCAAGACCCACACAAGTCAAACAAGTCAGGATCCACACAAGTCAAGACCCACAAGTCAAGATCCACACAAGTCAAGACCCACACAAGTCAAACCCAAGTCAAGACCCACACAAGTGAAACAAGTCAAGACCCACTCAAGTCAAACAAGTCAAGACCCACAAGTCAAGACCCACACAAATCAAACAAGTCAAGATGCACACAAATCAAACCCCATCGGCATAAAATAGTCAATTGGACAGGAACATAGAACAGCATAATTACTAACAATTAAAATAGCATAAATAAGAGATGGATGGAAGACATTAAATCATAAACAAAACAAAGGGGAAAAAAATGCAAAGACAAGAAAAAGGAATAAAATAAATACAAACGACAGGAATATGCACAAATATAAAATTGTAAATTTTGTAAAAGTACATGTCACGGGGTGACAAAATCCAACTTTGTCCCTAACACAAAGCGGAACTAATGTTCGCCGTGATTGCCTCCCGCCGGACCCAAAATGAGGAACACCGGGCTAGTTCCAGAGTAGTGCAAAAGTCCACGAAAATGGGGTAATCAGCCGAACATTGTTGGCAGCTGTGCATGGGGGAGTAAAGCTTTGCGATTGGGACATGTTGCGATTAGAGGAGTATAAAAGGAGGAAGTACAGACCAAACGGGGCATTGTTTTGGGAGAAGTGCTCTCAGAGAAAGTGTGAGCCGTGGTGAAGAGGAAGCGGGGCCGGCGAACGGGCACGGTGCTGTGAGTTGGGAGAAAGAGCAGGCTGATTCAATGAGGAGGAGGTAACCATGGGAGAGATTTGTGAGAGATCATGAGTAGTCCAAATCAATTTCCATCCTCCTCTCTTGTGTCTGTGGGACCTCTTGATGTGAATCCCAGTTCAGAAGATGGGCGACAGCCATAAGCCATATGTGCATTTCCCACTGAGTGCTGAATTGTTGAGATGAAGTGATGCACTGTTTGCTGTGTGAAGTGTGAACCTAAACCCCTGGATGTCCACTTCTTACCTGAGTTTATCACATTCTGACTGCATAAGAAGAGGCTAACATTGTTGTACTCCACAGACAGTTGAGTGTATTTATCTGGCAGCCCACTGCGAAGAGACACGTAGTGAACGCTTAACCGACTGCTTTTCCAGTGAAACCTCCAGCCATAAGTTCTCTGTCTGTCACATAAAGAAGAGGATTACGTACCTGTATGCTCACCTGTCTGCTTAGCAGTGATGCTCCCCCACTATAAGCTCTATGTCTGTTGATCCTGCAAGTGAACTCAATTCAATTTAAGTTTATTAGTATAATGCTTTTCACAATGCTTGTTTCAAAGCAGCTTTACAGAAAGTGCATTACAGAAAAGTACATTTAGTTAATCATGTAATATTAAGGGCATAACATATCGCCAGCATTGAGTCGTCTCTCCACAGGCGTCGAGTTATCTTTCACAGGTGTTGAGTCGTCTCTTCACAGGCATATAGTCTTCTCATTGCAGGTGTTGGGGCATCTGAAGTCTCCATGAGAGGCTGGATACAAACTGGAGCTGACGAACGCCATTTTTCTCGGGACAAGCGTCCCGAGATAACAGCAGAAAACAGACGGGAAATAATTAGCATAGCTGATGTTCATTATGATTTCCATTACACAGGAGTAGATATTAAAAAGCACAATCTCACAAACTCTCCACAACCAAACCATACACGCCAACCCATTTGACTAAGGCTGTCGAGCCCCACTGTCGCGGTAATGCGTTTCATTGGCAACGGTTCCGTATGGCATACCACCTACCGCAATAACACAATATCTGCCCAACCACCCATCATTCACGCAATACAAACAGGAAAAGTAATGACTGTAAATACTATGCAACCTATACAAGTAACCTACAGACTCTTCAAGTTTTAAAGTATTAAAAGCATTTGATCTGATTCAACAGAGGAATAAAAGGTAAGCAGTATGTGAATGCTTGGCCAAAGAGATGAGTCTTTAGTCTAGTTTTAAACTTTGACAGCGAGTCAGAGCGTCAAACTATATCGGGAAGGATATTCCAGAGTTTGAGCATAAATAATTTAAGTTTGAGCCTAACTTTTATTTCTGGAATATTTGCATTAATAAATAACTAATGTTAATTACAAGCAATTGTCTAGCAGTGTCGTTAATAATCCTTAAGCAAGAACTGACCACAGAGAAGTCATCTGAACAAATTGTAAGTACCATTCAAATGCTTACGATTTAGGGCAGATTTGACTTACTCGACCTAACCTAAGGATAAAAAGTAATAATGTTATAGGTGTTAAAATTAAAGCGCACACACCGTAAAACATGGCGCCCAACGTGGGGCTTTAACTGTTCAATTCTGGCCACTAATTGAACAGTTAAGTGCCTTCTAAACAGCATGTGCGTGGATATGCATAAGGATTAAAAACATTTCTTTTTTTGGAAAAAAAAAAAGAAAAAGATACATCACCAAATAGAAGATGACTAGACAAACTTAGTCAAAAAAAAAAGATACTAATCTAGAAAAGATTATTTAACACCCAAAACAGGTCAGATGTGCACATAAGAAATAAGTTGAAGGGTGATTGAAACTCTAATAAGTCTATTCCAAAGAGGCTAAGCTATGGCAGCAAAAGCCCAGGAAAAATCCAGCATGACTTTTATACAACCATGTACATGGGGTGAATCTCGTATATTAGAATGGCAAAAGATAGCCTTACAGGCAGAGACATCAGTCCAAGAGATGGAACCAGGAGAAACAGTCTAGCTCTGGTCTTCCGCTGTGTGATCCATGGTGTTGTGTCGGCGCCGGAGTGAATGAAGCCAGAGATGATCACGTCCTCCTGGGCAGAGAAACGCATGGAGTAGACAAAGTCAGAGTCAAAGAGTAACTAACCACTGACTTGTGAGCATTGCCGTGTGATGTTTCAAGCACTGACCGCCGATCCAGCAGCTCACAGCCCACAGGCGTCGAGTTGTCTCTCCACAGGCGTCACTAAATGAGGAACAGACACAGTTTCAATATAATGTTCCACACTAAGCAAATCAATTAAGTTTGGACAACAAAAACTGATTTGGACTTTGACTTACTAGTCATGTCTGTAAGTGGGAAGCGGTCCAGACACGATTGTAGCTTCAGGCAATGTGTTGCGTACCGTCTCGATCAGGCTCCTGTAGCCCTTCTTCAGAACCTCAGCCTGATGTCATTCGCTCCCACATTTAGCACAACAGCTCCGACGCGCTCATCACCGTTCAGGATCTCGGGAACCTGTGCAGCAACATCAATAACATGAGCACCAGGAAAGCAGTGAGTGCGCACCTTATCCTTACCTGAGGTAGCACGGTAATGACGGACCATGGACGTGCACATGATCACGGTGGCGTCGCGTTCCGACTCGCTAAGAGGAGAGAAGCGGTTCCGGGTCGAGATCTCCAAGACCGGGAGGGGCGGCGGAGAGGTTCTAGCTCTGGTCCTGGCTCGTGTCTTCCTCTGTGTGATCCATGGTGTTGTGTCGGTGCCGGAGCCGGAGTGAATGACGCCAGAGATGATCACGTCCTCTTGGGCAAAGAAACGCATGGAGTAGATGAAGTCAGAGTCAAAGAGTAACTAACCACTGACTTGTGAGCATCGGCGTGTGATGTTAAGCGCTAACCGCCGATGCAACAGCTCACAGGCAGATTTGACTCTCCACAGGAGTCACTAAACGAGGAATAGACACAGTTTCAAGATAATGTTCCACACTAAGCTTATCAATTAAGTTTGGACAACAAAGACTGTGATTTGGACTTTGACTTACTATTTATTAGGTGTGCGCAAATAATCTACTGAACCTTTCCTGTCCTTGTCTGTACGTGGGAAGCAGCCCAGACACAATGATCGTAGCTTCAGGCGATGTGTTGCGTACCATCTCGATCAGGCTCCTGTAGAACTTCAGAACCTCAGCCTGATGTCGTTCACTCCCACGTGCAGTACAGCAGCTCCGACAAACTGAAGTTGACAAACGCCATTTTTCTCGGCACAAGTGTCCCGAGATAACAGCAGAAAACAGATGGGAAATAATTAGCATAGCTGATGTCCATAATGATTTCCCTTACACAGGAGTAGATTCCAGAGTTTGAGCATAAAGAATTTAAGTTTGAGCCTAATTTTTTTCTGGAATATTAACATTAATAAATAACTAATGCTAATTACAAGTAATCGTCTAGCAGTGTTGTTAATAAACCTTAAGCAAGAACTGACCACAGAGAAGTCATCTGAACAATTGTAAATACCAATCGAATGCTAATGATTTAGGGCAGATTTGACTTACTCGACCTAACCTGAGGATAATAAATAATAAGGTTAAAAGGTGTTAAGGTTCAAGCACACACCGTAAAACATGGCACCCAGCATGGGGCTTTAACTGTTCAATTCTGGCCAGTAATTGAACAGTTAAGCGCCAGCTAAATAGCGTGTGCGTGGATGTGCTTAAGGATTAGAAATTTATTTTCTTTTTTAAAGATAAATAAATTAGAAAACGACTAGTGAAACTTAGTCGAAAACAAAAAAAATCTAGAAAAGATTTAAAGAAGACCCAGAAAGGGTTAGATGTGCAAGGCTCGTTGCTTCAGGCGATGTGTTGCGTACCGTCTCGATCAGGCTCCTGTAGTCCTTCTTTAGAACCTCAGCCTGATGTCGTTCACTCCCTAGTTCAGCACAACAGCTGCGACGCGCTCATCACCGTTCAGGATCTCGGGAACCTGTGCAGCAACATCAAGAACATGAGCACCAGGAAAGCAGTGAGTGCGCACCTTATCCTTACCTGAGGTAGCACGGTCATGACAGTCCATTGGCGTGCCGATGACCACGGCGTCGTCGCGTTCCGACTCGCAAAGAGGGGAGAAGCGGTTCCGGGTCGAGATCTCCAAGACTGGGAGGGGCGGCGGAGAGGTTCTAGCTCTGGTCCTGGCTCGTGTCTTCCGCTGTGTGATCCATGGTGTTGTGTCGGTGCTGGACTGAATGAAGCCAGAGATAATCACGTCCTCCTGGGCAGAGAAACGCATGGAGTAGACGAAGTCAGAGTCAAAGAGTAACTAACCACTGACTTGTGAGCATCGGCGTGTGATGTTTCAAGTGCTGACGCCGATCCAGCAGCTCACAGGCAGAGTCGTCTCTCCACAGGCGTCACTAAACGAGGAATAGACACAGTTTCAAGATAATGTTCCACACCAAGCATATCATTTAAGTTTGGACAACAAAGACTGTGATTTGGACTTTGACTTACTATTTATTAGGTGTGTGCAAATAATCTACTGAACCTTTCCTGTCCTTGTCTGTACGTGGGAAGCGGCCCAGACACGATGATCGTAGCTTCAGGCGTTGTGTTGCGTACCATCTCGATCAGGCTCCTGTAGAACTTCTTCAGAACCTCAGCCTGATGTTGTTCGCTCCCACGTGCATTACAGCAGCTCCGACAAACTGGAGTTGACAAACGCCATTTCTCAGGACAAGCGTCCCGAGATAACAGCAGAAAACAGATTGGAAATACTTAGCATAGCTGATGTCCATAATAATTTCCCTTACACAGGAGTAGACTGCAGAGTTTTTGGAGCATGAAGAATTTAAGTTAGCCTAACTTTTATTTCTGGAATATTTACATTAATAAATAACTAATGCTAATTACAAGTAATCGTCGAACAGTGTTAATAAACCTTAAGCAATAACTGACCACAGAGAAGTCATCTGAACAATTGTAAATACTATTCGAATGCTTATGATTTAGGGCAGATTTGACTTACTCAACCTAACCTGAGGATAATAAATAAGGTTAAAAGGTGTTAAGTTTAAAGCGCACACCGTAAAACATGGCGCCCAGCGTGGGGCTTTAACTGTTCAATTCTGGCCAGTAATTGAACAGTTAAGCACCTACTAAATAGCATGTGCGTGGATCTGCTTAAGGATTAGAAATGTATTTTCTTTATTAAAGATAAATCAATTAGAAGACGACTAGTGAAACTTAGTCGGAAAAAAAAATCTAGAAAAGATTTAAAGAAGACACAGAAAGGGTTAGATGTGCAAGGCTCGTTGCTTCAGGCGATGTGTTGCATACCGTCTCGATCAGGCTCCTGTAGTCCTTCTTCAGAACCTCAGCCTGATGTCGTTCGCTCCCACGTTCAGCACAACAGCTCTGACGCGCTCATCACCGTTCAGGATCTCGGAACCCCTGTGCAGCAATAATCAAGAACATGAGCACCAGTAAAGCAGTGAGTGCGCACCTTATCCTTACCTGAGGTAGCACAGACATGACTGACCATGGACGTGCCCATGATCACGGTGGCGTCGCATTCCGACTCACCAAGAGGGTAGAAGCGGTTCCGGGTCGAGATCTCCAAGACGGCGGCGGAGAGGTTCTAGCTCTGGTACTGACTCGTGTCTTCCGCTGTGTGATCCATAGTGTTGTGTCGGTGCCGGAGTGAATGAAGCCAGAGATGATCATGTCCTCCTGGGCAGAGAAACGCATGGAGTAGATGAAGTCAGAGTCAAAGAGTAACCAACCACTGACTTTTGAGCATCGGCATGTGATGTTTCAAGCGCTGACCGTCGATCCAGCAGCTCACAGGCGTCGAGTCGTCTCTCCACAGGCGTCACTAAACGAGGAACAGACAAAATTTCAATATAAATGTTCCACACTAAGCATATCAATTAAGTTTGGACAACAAAAACTGTGATTTGGACTTTGACTTACTAGTCATGTCTGTAAGTGGGAAGCAGTGCAGACACGATTGTTGCTTCAGGTGATGTGTTGCGTCTCGATCAGGCTCCTGTAGTCCTTTAGAACCTCAGCCTGATGTCGTTCGCTCCCACGTTCAGCACAACAGCTCCGACACGCTCATCACCGTTCAGGATCTCGGGAACCTGTGCAGCAACATCAAGAACATGAGCACCAGGAAAGCAGTGAGTGCGCACCTTATCCTTACCTGAGGTAGCACGGACATGACAGACCATGAACGTGCCCATGATCACGGTGGCGTCGCGTTAGGGCTCGCTAAGAGGGGAGAAGCGGTTTCGGGTCGAGATCTCCAAGACCGGGAGGGGCGGCGGAGAGGTTCTTGCTCTGGTCCTGGCTCGTGTCTTCCGCTGTGTGATCCATGGTGTTGTGTCGGTGCCGAAGTGAATGAAGCCAGAGATGATCACGTCCTCCTGGGCAGAGAAACGCATGGAGATGGAGTACACAAAGTGGGTCAAAGAGTAACTAACCACTGACTTGTGAGCATCGGAGTGTGATGTTTCAAGCGCTGACCGCCAATCCAGCAGCTCACAGGCAGAGTCGTCTCTCCACAGGCATTGAGTAGTCTCTCCACAGGAGTCACTAAACGAGGAATAGACACAGTTTCAAGATAATGTTCCACACTAAGCATATCAATTAAGTTTGGACAACAAAGACTTTGATTTGGACTTTGACTTACTATTTATTAGGTGTGTGCAAATAATCTACTGAACCTTTCCTGTCCTTGTCTGTACGTGGGAAGCGGCCCAGACACAATGATCGTAGCTTCAGGCAATGCATGGGACAAGCGTCCCGAGATAACAGCAGAAAAAAGATGGGAAATAATTAGCATAGCTGATGTCCATAATGATTTCCCTTACACAGGAGTAGATTCCAGAGTTTGAGCATAAAAAAAATTTAAGTTTGAGCCTAACTTTTCTTTCTGGAATATTTACATAAATAAATAACTAATGCTAATTACAAGTAATTGTCTAGCAGTGTTGTTAATAAACCTTAAGCAAGAACTGACCACAGAGAAGTCATCTGAACAATTGTAAATACCAATCGAATGCTAATGATCTAGAGCAGATTTGACTTACTCGACCTAACCTGAGGATAATAAATAATAAGGTTAAAAGGTGTTAAGATTAAAGCACACACCGTAAAACATGGCGCACAGCGAGGGGGCTTTAACTGTTCAATTCTGGCCAGTAATTGAACAGTTAAACACCAGCTAAATAGCGTGTGCATGGATGTGCTTAAGGATTAGAAATTTTTTTTTTTAAAGATAAATCAATTAGGAGACGACTAGTGAAACTTAGTCGGAAAAAAAAAATCTAGAAAAGATTATTTAAAGAAGACCCAGAAAGGGTTAGATGTGCAAGGCTCGTTGCTTCAGGCGATGTGCTGCTTACTGTCTTGATCAGGCTCCTGTAGTCCTTCAGAACCTCAGCCTGATGTCGTTCGCTCCCACGTTCAGCACAACAGTTCCGCCGCGCTCATCACCGTTCAGGATCTCGGGAACCTGTGCAGCAACATCAAGAACATGAGCACCAGGAAAGCAGGGAGTGCACACCTTATCCTTACCTGAGGTAGCACGGACATGACGGACCATTGGCGTGCCAATGACCACGGCGGCGTCGCGTTCCGACTCGCAAAAAGGGGAGAAGCGGTTCCGGGTCGAAATCTCCAAGACCGGGAGGGGCGGCGGCGGTGAGGTTCTAGCTCTGGTCCTGGCTTGTGTCTTCCGCTGTGTGATCCATGGTGTTGTGTCGGTGCTCGACTGAATGAAGCCAGAGATGATCGCATCCTCCTGGGCAGAGAAACGCATGGAGTAGATGAAGGCAGTCAAAGAGTAACTAACCACTGACTTGTGAGCATCGGTGTGTGACGTTTCAAGTGCTGACCGCCAATCCAGCAGCTCACAGGCAGAGTCGTCTCTCCACAGGCGTCACTAACGAGGAAAACACAGTTTCAAGATAATGTTCCACACTAAGCATTTCAATTAAGTTTGGACAACAAAGACTGTAATTTAGACTTTGACTTACTATTTATTAGGTGTGTGCAAATAATCTACTGAACCTTTCCTGTCCTTGTCTGTACGTGGGAAGCGGCCCAGACACAATGATCGTAGCTTCAGGCGATGTGTTGGGTACCGTCTCGATCAGGCTCCTGTAGAACTTCTTCAGAACCTCAGCCTGATGTTGTTCACTCCCGCATGCAGTACAGCAGCTCTGACAAACTGGAGTTGACGAACGCCATTTTTCTCAGGACAAGCGTCCCGATATAACAGCAGAAAACAGATGGGAAATAATTAGCATAGCTGATGTCCATAATGATTTCCCTTACACAGGAGTAGATTCCAGAGTTTGAGCATAAAGAATTTAAGTTTGAGCCTAACTTTTATTTCTGGAATATTTACATTAATAAATAACTAATGCTAATTACAAGTAATCGTCTAACAGTGTTAATAAACCTTAAGCAAGAACTGACCACAGAGAAGTCGTCTGAACAATTGTAAATACCAATCGAATGCTTATTATTTAGGGCAGATTTGACTTACTCGACCTAACCTGAGGATAATAAATAAGGTTACAAGGTGTTAAGTTTAAAGCGCACACCATAAAACATGGCGCCCAGCGTGGGGCTTTAACTGTTCAATTCTGGCCAGTAATTGAACAGTTAAACGCCTACTAAATACCGTGTGCGTGGATGTGCTTAAGGATTATAAATTTATTTTCTTTTTTAAAGAAATCAATTAGAAGACGACTAGTGAAACTTAGTCGGAAAAAAAAAATATCTAGAAAAGATTATTTAAAGAAGACACAGAAAGGGTTAGATGTGCAAGGCTCGTTGCTTCAGGCGATGTGTTACGTACCGTCTCGATCAGGCTCCTGTAGTCCTTCTTTAGAACCTCAGCCTGATGTCGTTCGCTCCCATGTTCAGCACAACAGCTCTGATGCGCTCATCACCGTTCAGGATCTCGGGAACCTGTGCAGCAACATCAAGAACATGAGCACCAGGAAAGCAGTGAGTGCGCACCTTATCCTTACCTGAGGTAGCACGGACATGACGGACCATTGGCGTGCCCATGACCACGGCGTCGTCGCGTTCTGACTCGCAAAGAGGGGAGAAGCGGTTCCGGGTCGATATCTCCAAGACCGGGAGGGGCGGCGGAGAGGTTCTTGCTCTGGTCCTTGATTGTGTCTTCCACAGTATGATCCATGGTGTTGTGTCAGTGCCAGAGTGAATGAAGCCAGAGATGATCGCGTCCTCCTGGGCAAAGAAACGCATGGATAGATCAGTGTTTCCCAACCCTGTTCCTGGCGGCACACCAACACTGCATGTATTTTTTTGTCTCCCTTATCAAACACACCTGATTCAACTCATAAGCTCATAATCAGATGGGTTAATGAGCTGATGAGTTAAATCAGGTGTGTTTTAGATTAGGGAGACAAAGAAAACACGCAGTGTTGGTGTGCCGCCAGGAACAGGGCTGGGAAACACTGGAGTAGATGAAGTCAGTCAAAGAGTAACTAACCACTGACTTTTGAGCATCGGCATGTGATGTTTCAAGCGCTGACCGCCTTTCCAGCAGCTCACAGGCAGAGTCGTCTCTCCACAGGCGTCACTAAACGAGGAATAGACACAGTTTCAATATAAATGTTCCACACCAACCAGATCAATTAAGTTTGGACAACAAAGACTGTGATTTGGCCTTTGACTTACTAGTCCTGTCTGTAAGTGGGAAGCAGTCCAGACACGATCGTTGCTTTAGGCGATTTGTTGCGTACCGTCTCGATCAGGCTCCTGTAGTCCTTCTTCAGAACCTCAGCCTGATGTCGTTCGCTCCCACGTTCAGCACAACAGCTCTGACGCGCTCATCACCGTTCAGGATCTCGGGAACCTGTGCAGCAACATCAAGAACATGAGCACCAGGAAAGCAGTGAGTGCGCACCTTATCCTTACCTGAGGTAGCACGGACATGACGGACAATGGATTGGCCCATGATCACGGTGGCGTCGCGTTCCAACTCGCAAAGAGGGGAGAAGCGGTTCCGGGTCGAGATCTACAAGACCGGGAGGGGCGGCGGAGAGGTTCTAGCTCTGGTCCTGGCTCGTGTCTTCCGCTGTGTGATCCATGGTGTTGTATTGGTGCCGAAGTGAATGAAGCCAGAGATGATCACGTCCTCCTGGGCAGAGAAACGCATGGAGTAGACGAAGTGAGAGTCAAAGAGCAACTAACCACTGACTTGTGAGCATCGGCTTGTGATGTTTCAAGCGCTGACCACCAATCCAGCAGCTCACAGGCAGAGTCGCCTCTCCACAGGCATCGAGTAGTCTCTCCACAGGAGTCAATAAACGAGGAATATACACAGTTTCAATATAATGTTCCACACTAAGCATATCAATTAAGTTTGGACAAAAAAGACTGTGATTTGGACTTTGACTTACTATTTATTAGGTGTGTGCAAATAATCTACTGAACCTTTCCTGTCCTTGTCTGTACGTGGGAAGCAGCCCAGACACGATGATCGTAGCTTCAGGCGATGTGTTGCGTACCATCTCAATCAGGCTCCTGTAAAACTTCTTCAGAACCTCAGCCTGATGTCGTTCACTCCCACGTGCAGTACAGCAGCTCCGAGTTGACGAACGCCATTTTTCTCGGGGCATTTAAACCACAAACTACAAAGTATAAATTGATTATGTTGGCAAAAAAAGCAAGTTAACAAATTGTCATTAAAGCAGTCATCGGTGAACATGTCATTCTTTGAGTTATTTAGGGTGCACATTGATGAATAGATCTCACCTGAACTTCACCGGTCACTACATGTGGTTAGGGTTAGGGACCCTCTGCATCTGAAATCTGACTCACTCAGGTGCCTTTATAACAGCGCCCCTTAAAACACAAATCATCAGATCACACACACATCCAGTACTCAATCCAATCAAGAGCTCACTGGAACAAAATCAAATTAATTAATTAGTTAATCAAATAAGTTAATTCATTACAGCAACATAGGGCATATTTTGAATACGGGTGTTTAAAAAACAGGACCAGTTGTAAATGGATCGTTCGACATAAAAGCACCACATGAACAATCCGATCTCAGTGATAGAGTTCACATCAGACTCATTTATATCTCAGATCTACAGAGGAAACAGAACAGTTAACATGATACACCACATTAAAGAAACAATAATAAATCCTAAAATCTACATGAAAGAGAATAAAGTGAAATATACAAAAACCTTAAAGACCAGTAAAACACTGGCATAGGCCGGCTGCTAAAAGAAACTGTAAAATACCCATTACACATCATATCACAATCTGAAAAATCTTTTTGGGATGTTTATAAGAGCAGTACACAAAATGAGTTTCATATAAATAGGATAAATAAATAAAAATACTCACAATACAAGCATCCTAATTCTATGATCAAAGGAGGCATAATAACAAGCACATATTTCTGCTTTAGAAATGTGCTCATAAATGTCAGTTACAAAATGGTGGATGTATTAAAGCACACAACGATGGAGATAACTTCAAGAGAGGTTAATAGGACAGTGAACAGCCGCATCCACGAGGAGAACCACACATCAACTACAACTTAAAGTAATGCAAGCAAACAACTAGGGAGAAACAGGCTTAAATACACAGATAACAGATCAGGGAAACGAGACACAGCTGGGGTAAATTAACCCAACGACAGTAACCATAGTAACGAACTGGGAGAGAATGGAGACCTGACTAGTTCATGAGGTTCAGCTGTGTTGTGTTAATGAAGACGGTGAAACTGGGATCAAGGAGTGGCACAATTTGACGAAAGCCTAAAAATGCTTCAGAAAGCCTTGGTTTACAATCACTACATTTAAACTAGTGATGTTACGTATGACACTGAAGCTTAGATGCGTGAATCACATATGCAACACAATCTCTAGTGAAGCCCCATACATTTTTTAGAAGGTGAGATGCTTAGTGTGTGACAAAGAGCTTGTTTATGGAAACAACACATCATCCATGCTGAGGCATTTCAGAGCTTTACATGAGACTCCACAGCTCCAGAAAGCCATGTGAAAGAGTGTTCTCTAAGGCTGGGGAATTACTGTAAGAGGAGAAATAGACTCAGCCCCAACACCGTGAAACAGCTTTTATTTCTAAATAAAAATAATTAAAAACTTTATCACCTTTCTGCCATTCCTACAGTTACATAAGTACTATCACTGCCAAGTGTCATACATTTAAAAACAGATGATCCTATCAGACAATGTTATATTCATTGTGTGTGTGTGTGTGTGTGTGTGTGTGTGTGTGTACAGAGAGAGATAGAGTAGGCCTACATTAAATCTTATTGAATAATATAAGCTTATATTATGTTTTATTGTCACACTTTAATGGGAAAATGAATTTAATAAATGAACAAATCAAACACAAACATGTAAGGTTTTTATTTGTACACAACATTGAAACTCTGTAGTGTGTTGTGGTTGCTTCATCTGCTAGCTCTTCGGGCTGCTTTATTTTAAATAAGCACCAGATGGCGCTGTTCGACACTCTCGAAGCTTTGAATCTTTTCCCGGAACAGTCAGGGGAAAGCCTCATTGCTTCATTTCCCCATCCCTAATTTTAAACAGTACTGCATTAAAGTTTTAAAAAAAGTTATGAAAATACAAATATACAGAAAGGGTAAAGATCTACAACACCAATTAAGTACAAGTGAAAAATAACCAACAATAAAAATAACTCTCTTATACCTTTACTTCAGTTGGACCTTCCCTCTCCAAACTACATCCCAGACTGGCAATCCTGTAGGATCATCCTGTGGGCATTAATACTTATGGGCAAAACCACTGACAGGAACGCAAACAACAAGGAATACAATTCAACAAACCACCAAATCTCAAGATAATAAACTTTCTGTACATGGCCTAATTCACAAATTATTAAAAACCTTGCAGGTTTAAACATTGTGGCTAAAATAACTCTATGCCATAACCTACTCTTACTCTAAACCTAACCATAGTAGCGCTATGGAATACAAACCTGGCAGGTTTAAATGGCTAAATCAGTTCTATGCCTTAACCTACTCTTACTCTAAACCTAACCATAGTAGCCCTATGGAATACAAACCTAGGAGGTTTTAAAACATTATGGCTAAATCGGTTCGATGCCTTAACCTATTCTTACTCTAAAACTTAACCATAGTAGCCCTATGGAATACAAACCTGGCCGGTTTAAACAGTATAGCTAAATCAACTCTATGCCTTAACCTACTCTTACTCTAAACCCAACCATAGTAGCCCTATGGAATACAAACCTGGTAGGTTTGAACATTATGGCTAAATCAACTCTATGCCTTAACCTACTCTTACTCTAAACCTAACCATAGTAGCCCTATGGAATACAAACCTAGGAGGTTTTAAAACATTATGGCTAAATCGGTTCGATGCCTTAACCTATTCTTACTCTAAAACTTAACCATAGTAGCCCTATGGAATACAAACCTGGCCGGTTTAAACAGTATAGCTAAATCAACTCTATGCCTTAACCTACTCTTACTCTAAACCTAACCATAGTAGCCCTATGGAATACAAACCTGGCCAGTTTAAACATTATGGCGAAATCAGGTCTATGCCTTAACCTACTCTTACTCTAAACTTAACCATAGTAGCCCTATGGAATACAAACCTGGCCGGTTTAAACATTATGGCAAAATCAGGTCTATGCCTTAACCTACTCTTACTCTAAACCTAACCATAGTAGCTCTATGGAATATAAACTTGGTAGGTTCAAACATTATGCATTATGGCTAAATCAGTTCTATGCCTTAACCTACTCTTACTCTTAACCTAACCATAGTAGTTCTATGGAATATAAACCTGACAGGTTTAAACAGTATAGCTAAATCAACTCTATGCCTTAACCTACTCTTACTCTAAACCGAACCATAGGAGCTCTATGTAATACAAACCTGGTAGGTTTAAATATTATGGCGAAATCAGTTCTAGGCCTCAATCTACTTTTATTCTAAAAATCAGTGGTGGGTCGTTACCCACTCGTACTCTAAACTTAACAAGAGATTTGGATACCTGAACACTTGGGCCAAATCAGTTATATCTACTCTAAACCTTTTTTGGCGGTCAACTTAATCAGGGGAAATAGTAAAGTTGCTATATCCAGGCAATGGATTGGTTGGGTTTTTGCTCAATCCATTAGGATTTCAGCTTAGCCCTTTGGATTGAGTGGGGCCCTTGTCCAAGTGTAATGTGGTCCATACTCAATCAAATAGTGGAATCACAAAAGCATGGTGATTCGATACCCACAGGGGAGATAGGTGTTTCCCATTATAGGTCCTGAAGTTCTAACCCGACAAGGTAGTCAGACAAGCGTCGGCCAGTGCTTTTCCTCAGTCCCGGGTTAACCCTAACCCTAACCCTAAGTAATTTTTAATTCCCAGGTCCCATGTTTAATTCAATAACTGAATTATAATTAATTTTATTAGTCATATAAACAGTTGGGGTCCAAAATTTCATTAGTATAAAATAAGTATATAGAGAGAGGAGAACAGTTATAAGAGCATGATTGATTGATGAATAAATAAATAAGCAATAAATAATGAATAAATAATAAATAAATAATGATACATTTCATATATCTATAAATAATTTAATTTAAAAACACAATATATTTATAGATACACACAAATATATACACATAAATGGACAGGGATAGGGACATGCGAGTTGCGGTTGCTGGATGACGTGGTGGTCTATGCGTAGTGGCCAGGTGTCAGAAGGACCGTGCATAACCGGGTCTGGACTTCGGTTCAGGCTCTGGACTTCCTTTATCCCTAAGTCTAAAAGTATTTTTAAAGGCTGAAAACAATATGGTTTATAGCAGAGAAACAGTGTATGAAGCATTATCTTATGCTGATTGTGTGTTTAAAAATTGGTGGGAGGGGCCACGCCCTCAGCAAAAACTATAAGTACTGAGGAACAGAGAGAGAGTCATTCAAACTCGCCTGATGAGTGCCTGGGATGGCCGAAACGCGTCGCGAGATAGTTCCTGAATGACCCAGACTGTAAAAAATCGTGCTGGTCACCGTCACATTTGAGGTGTGATGTCGCTGAACCAAATATTTATTTCTCCTCGCCCATACAGGCGTGTTGAGTTGGTCTGTTCAATTTTTGAGTCTCGAGGAAGGACCCCTTCCACATTTTTCTAACACTTAACCCTTGGTTTTCTGTGAAAAAGCCCTCATTGGCACAGCCCAGGCTAAAATAGCCCTTTTATAATTTTACACATCTCTCTGGACATATTTTGGGGTCACTCTGGCGTTGCATTTCGAAGCGGCCAGGCGTGCTATGGACCGTGCATAACCGGGCTTGGGCCTCGTGTCCTGGCTCTGGATTTCGTTTTCCCCTGACTCAGCCAGTGCCTAGTACTCTGGACTTCGATTTGGCGTTGGCGTGTCCTTGGGATTGTTTTGGGTGCATGTGTGGACTTATAAAAAATCTAAAAGTATTTTTAAAGGCTTAAAACAATATGGTTTATAGCAGAGAAACAGTGTATGAAGCATTATCTTATGCTGATTGTGTGTTTAAAAATTGGTGGGAGGGGCCACGCCCTCAGCAAAAACTATAAGTACTGAGGAACAGAGAGAGAGTCGTTCAAACTCGCCTGATGAGTGCCTGGGCATGATCGACATTATGCGTGGCGCTGTTCTGAGGCGACAAGCAGCTTTAGCTCGTGTCCGTGTTATTGTGTTTTAAACGTCTTTTTAGCGTCTTTTAGGGTTTCAATTCCCCCTTGTGGTGTGCGGTTAATGTTGTTTGAACACTGCTGAATATCTGTTGAATATCTGAGGGATGGAAGTCACTTTTTACGCCCTATTGTTATTGACCGTTGTTATCTACTTTGTTTGGAGCGACCAAGACACACGCTCCGATACACCCAGGAATTCTTATTGGGATTACAATGGTGCCACCCTGCCGTGACGGATTTTAACATCAATTCACGAGCTGGGAATTTGCCTCCGGAATTATTTACTGGAAGAAACATTGACTTTATACAACAAGGCCAAACCAGGAAGCGTGGGAAAAGGGGTGGTGTGAAACAGCGAACCAGGAAGCTAATGAGCAGGAATCGCATGCCCTTGCCTTCGGTTATACTGGCTAATGTGCGGTCCCGCAGGAACAAGCTGGAGGAATTACGGGCAAATGTCTTACATTTGCGGGACTACAGGGATGCGTGTCTGATGGCTTTTACAGAGACTTGGCTCACGGAGTCGGATTCGGTATCGGCTCTGGATATCAGCGGCTTTGGAGCCCCTTTACGCCTGGATCGGGACAGTGAGGTGACACATAAAACTTTGGGTGGAGGGGTCTGTCTGTACATAAACCGGAGATGGTGCACTAACGTTACTGTAAGAGAGAGGATCTGTCACTCTGACATCGAACTGTTGTCTGTGTCACTTCGGCCGTATTACCTCCCTAGAGAGTTTCCCCAGATTTTTGTGTCTGTGGTTTACATCCACCCCAAAGCTGACGCTAAGTCCGCCGCGGATATTATTTTTAAAACCGTAAACAAACTTCAGTCTATTTCCCCTGGTGCTCCTAATTTTATTCTTGGCGATTTTAACCATTGTAACTTAAAGAAAACACTGAGCAGTTTTTATCAGTATGTAACATGTCCCACACGTCGTAACAAAACTCTAGACCTATGCTACGGCTCCATCAAAAGTGCATCTACGTCCAAGGCGGGGACAGCACTGGGTTCCTCTGACCACAATTCTGTCCACCTCTTACCCACCTACACCTCGGTGTTGAGGAGGGAGAAACCTGTCAGAAAACAGGTGAAGGTCTGGACAGAGGACAGCTCTTCAGCGCTACAAGCCTGCTTTGAGTGCACAGACTGGACAGTGTTTCAGGACTCCTGTTCTGATATTGATGTCTGTAGTTACATCTCTTTTTGTAAAGACTCTGTTCTCCCGAGTAAGGAAGTCAAGGTGTTTCCAAACAACAAACAGTGGTTCTCTAAGGACATCAAGGATTTGCTAATCAAGCGAAAAACTGTTTTTAATGAAGGTGATGTGTATGCTGAGAGGGCTGTAAAAAAGAGATTAGGGCTGAAATTAAAAAAGCTAAATTAAGGTACAAGGATAGAATTGAAGCAGATCTGAGAAGTAATAATTTAAAGAAAACCTGAAATGGTATGAAGACACTGATTGGGTCAAATGATAAAGCTAAAAGAGTTGTTCTAGATGGTTTTTCATCTGATAAACATTTGGCTGATGAATTCAATGTATTTTATTCTCGATTTAACAATTTGGATTTTGATAATGAAATTGAGGGTTTTAGGGCTATCACACAGGCAGCTCCATCAATTACTATTGACAGTAAGACTGTGGCCAACATATTCAAGCGCACCAGATCAAAAAGTCCGGGGCCAGATAAGATTTGTGGGCAATTATTAACAATATGTGCAGATCAACTCTGTAATATCTTTCAGTGCATTTTTAATTTGTCTTTATTACAACAAAGAGTTCCTAGAAGTTGGAAGCATTCTATTATTGTGCCTATAGCCAAGTGCTGCCCCCCAAAATCTTTGAATGATTTTAGACCTGTAGCCTTGACTTCATTGGTCATGAAAAGCTTTGAAAAAATTATTAAAGAGGCTGTTTTACTGCAGGTTGGAGATCAGCTGGATCCACTGCAGTTTGCATATAGGTCTGGTAGGGGTATGGAGGATGCTGTGATCACACTTTTGCACTTTATTTTTAGCCACCTGGATAGAGAAAAAACTCATGCCAGACTTTTATTTGTTGATTTCACTTCTGCTTTTAACACTATTCAGCCCCTTTTGCTCGCTAAGAGACTGATTGCGGATTTTAACCTGGATTTGAATTTGGTGGGCTGGGTATTGGACTTTTTAACAGATAGATCACAGCGGGTGAGGGTAAACAGTACCCTATCTGAAGTCACGTTTACATCTACTGGTTCTCCCCAAGGTTGCTGTCTGTCTCCTCTCCTGTAAATCCTGTACACAAATCAGTGTCGCAGTTTGTACCAAGATAGATATATACTCAAGTTTGCGGATGATTCTGTTATCGTGAGCTTGCTATCGGGGAATGAGCGGGACCATGGGCCACTCCTGAGTGACTTTGTAGAGTGGTGTGATAGTTCATTTTTACAGCTGAACGTATCTAAAACCAAGGATATGGTCATCGACTTTCGTAGGACACCACCTCCCTCTACAGTCACGGTTATTAAGGGCACGGATATTGAGCCCATTTAGACATACAAACATCTTGGAGTTATTTTAGATAATAAATTGAGTTTTGAACCGTTGGTAGACGCTGTCTCAAAGAAATTTCAACAAAGAATGTATTTTCTTAGGAAATTGAATAGTTTTAATGATTCTTCAGAAATGATGATTTTGTTTTATCGTGCTTCCATTGAATCGGTTTTATCTTTTTGCATTTCTGCTTGGTTTGGTAGCCTCTCCCTGATAAATAAAAACAGACTAGGTAGTCTGGTTAAAGTGGCGAGCAGGATTTCCAGGAGAGGTCAGGCTCAACCAGGGGAGTTATACAAAAAACAGGTCCACAGGAAAGTTAGTGCTATATCTCATGCACAGGATCATCCCCTCAGAACTGAGTTTGAACTTTTGCCCTCTAAGCGGCGTTACCGAGTCCCTAGATGCAGAACAAAGAGGTTGCATATATCCTTCATTCCGGCAGCTGTGAGGCATCTTAATGGCACTTAGCACTTTATACTTTATATTGATTAGCAAAAGTTGCATTTTTGCACTTTGATGGTTTAGTAAATTATTTATTCATTTATTATATATTATGTATTGGGCGCTAATGTGAATTCCTGCCTTCTGTGCTTCTGCTGGTTGGTTCTGCTGTTGTGTGTCGTTGTATGTTATGTGTTTTTATGTGAGCATTTGCTGCGAATTCAATTTCCCCTTGTGGGACAATAAAGGTACTTTGAACTTTGAACTTTGGGATGTCCGAAACGCGTCGCGAGATAGTTTCTGAATGAGCCAGACTGTAAAAACTCGTGCTGGTCACCGTCACATGTGTGGTGTGATGTCGCTGAACCCAATGTTTATTTCTCCTCGCCCATACAGGCGTGTTGAGTTGGTCTGTTCAATTTTTGAGTCTCGAGGAAGGTCTCCTTCCACATTTTACCACATTCAACACTTAACCCTTGGTTTTCTGTGAAAAAGCCCTCATTGGCACAGCCCAGGCTAAAATAGCCCTTTTATAATTTTACACATCTCTCTGGACATATTTTGGGGTCACTCTGGTGTTACATTTCGAAGCAGACAGGCGTGCTATGGACCGTGCATAACCGGGCTTGGACCTCGGGTCCTGGCTCTGGATTTCATTTTTCCCTAACCCTAACACAAGTCCCACCTCCAAAAAAAACACAAGTCCCACCCATAAAAACACAAGTCCCAGCTCCAAAAAAACACAAGTCCCACCCATAAAACACAAGTCCCACCTCCAAAAAACACAAGTCCCACTTCCAAATAAAAAAGTCCCACTAAAGTCACACCTCAAAAAAGCACAAGTACCACCTCCAAAAATAACAAGTGCCACCCACAAAAACACAAGTCACACCCACAAAAAAACATATGTGTTAAAATCGCAGTGAATCTCTGTAATAAATTGTTCATTTCAGCATAAGTGCTGAAATCCCAATGAATCCCTGTAAAGAATTGTGGATTTCAGCATAAGTGCTGAAATCCCAATGAATCCCTGTAAAGAATTGTTCATTTCAGCGTATGAGCTGAAATCCCAGTGAATCCCTTTAAACATTCACAAAACATTACAAAACATTCACTTTTTTCAAAGGCAAAACAATACAAATATGCTCAACAATATATAACAATCTCATGTATCTATCCATCTAAGTCCCACCCCCAAAAACACAAGTAACTTTTCAAAAAGTAACTTTTCAAAAAGTAACTTTTCAAAAAGTAACTTTTCAAAAAGTAACTTTTCAAAAAGTAACTTTTCAAAAAGTAACTTTTCAAAAAGTAACTTTTCAAAAAGTAACTTTTCAAAAAGTAACTTTTCAAAAAGTAACTTTTCAAAAAGTAACTTTTCAAAAAGTAACTTTTCAAAAAGTAACTTTTCAAAAAGTAACTTTTCAAAAAGTAACTTTTCAAAAAGTAACTTTTCAAAAAGTAACTTTTCAAAAAGTAACTTTTCAAAAAGTAACTTTTCAAAAAGTAACTTTTCAAAAAGTAACTTTTCAAAAAGTAACTTTTCAAAAAGTAACTTTTCAAAAAGTAACTTTTCAAAAAGTAACTTTTCAAAAAGTAACTTTTCAAAAAGTAACTTTTCAAAAAGTAACTTTTCAAAAAGTAACTTTTCAAAAAGTAACTTTTCAAAAAGTAACTTTTCAAAAAGTAACTTTTCAAAAAGTAACTTTTCAAAAAGTAACTTTTCAAAAAGTAACTTTTCAAAAAGTAACTTTTCAAAAAGTAACTTTTCAAAAAGTAACTTTTCAAAAAGTAACTTTTCAAAAAGTAACTTTTCAAAAAGTAACTTTTCAAAAAGTAACTTTTCAAAAAGTAACTTTTCAAAAAGTAACTTTTCAAAAAGTAACTTTTCAAAAAGTAACTTTTCAAAAAGTAACTTTTCAAAAAGTAACTTTTCAAAAAGTAACTTTTCAAAAAGTAACTTTTCAAAAAGTAACTTTTCAAAAAGTAACTTTTCAAAAAGTAACTTTTCAAAAAGTAACTTTTCAAAAAGTAACTTTTCAAAAAGTAACTTTTCAAAAAGTAACTTTTCAAAAAGTAACTTCTCAAAAAGTAACTTTTCAAAAAGTAACTTCTCAAAAAGTAACTTCTCAAAAAGTAACTTCTCAAAAAGTAACTTCTCAAAAAGTAACTTTTCAAAAAGTAACTTTTCAAAAAGTAACTTTTCAAAAAGTAACTTTTCAAAAAGTAACTTCTCAAAAAGTAACTTCTCAAAAAGTAACTTCTCAAAAAGTAACTTTCCCACCAAATAAAAAAAATACATTAAAAGTCAAATCAAAAGCATAAATACAAAATAAAATATAAAATAAACACATTAAGTCAATCAACAGCATAAAAATAAAAAAGGAGCATTTAGTTACAACTAAACTTACAAAGGAAATAGAAATATACAAAAGGAAACAGAAATATACAACAGTACTAGAAGAAATCAAAAGAAATGAAACAGTATTAAATAAGAGACAGAGGATGATTGACATTTTGATATGGAGCTTGAGAGAGCTGTGACCAAGGGAGGTGCTGACAGAGGGAACCACCACAGAGGAGATAATGGAGGGAATAGGGAGGCAGAACATGGCAGGAAGCCCCAACAAGGTCACCAGGATGTAGGGCCGTAGCACAGTCAATAAAAGGATAGGTGGACCTTTGGTAAATGGACCAAGCAGAACCCAGGGGACAACAAAATGAGATGGAGCCATTAGAGATGAGGATTTAGGCAGAGCTGAAGACCCAAGACAAACCACTGCACTGCAGGGCAGAGGCAGAACCACAGAGGTTGAAGGAATAAGGCAAGACCCCCGATACAGCTTGAGGGATAACTGCCCATGGTGGAACGGATAGGTCGACAGAGTGAAAGTTAAGTCTGGGGCTTGGCACAAAGACAGAGGATCAACACCTAGGCGGAGCTGGTAATCTGGAATACAAAGGTTGACCCAAGGTGCAATGAAGGATGAGGCAAAAGGCTGCAAGGAGCCAGCGGACACAGGCCCCATTAAATAGATGACATGGGTAGAGGAGGTGGGAGGAGCATCAATGAGAGGCTTCATGCTGAGTGAGAAGGACATCAGACTGGACTGTTTAAACAGCTGGAGGGACCGGCCAAAACAGGATAATGGGTTATAAAAAAAAAAGATTATAACCCGACAAGTACTTTACAGTCATTTTGAAAATGTTTAAAAACTAAAATGAAAAACAAAACAAGTGTAACAAAATACAAGACAAGTTTACAACTTTCATACAAAGCTTTACAATATAAGAAGGGGCAAAACAATGGAATAAAAGGTAACAGATAATGTTAGAAACAAGTTAAAAGGTATTTATTAACAATAAAAACAATGCTTTAAAATAAAGATCTAAATATAAAATAAATGCAAAGACAGACAAAAGGGTCACAAAATAGAAATTCAAATGGAACAAGAGGAGAAACCATAGTTTGTCTGTCCCTTTTTTAATTAAGATAAATACAAAATTAGTACAATGTAACTAAAACACTTAAGAAAAAAAAGTGTCTGCACAGGAGGCATCCCTATATATTGCGTGGGAGGCATCCCTATATATTGTAGCTTAAGTGACTTTAATTTGCACCTGCAGTTGATACTCATGAGGTGCAGGATGAAAAATCAACCTTGGACAAGGCCCACCCACTGAAGTACAACACAAGTCCCACCCACCCAAGTCCAGCAGCTGAACACTTGAAAAGAAAGATCTCCAGTTTTCCAGAAGTTCATGAAAATGAATCAAGTACCCAGAAAACTCAACCATCCCATCGGGGGGAACAAAATTCAAACAGGCTGAATGAAATAGCAGCATCAGGCACAAATAAAAATCAGCACAAGAACATAGAGATGAATCAAAGCAGAAAAATGGTGTAGTAAGTCAGCCACTAATGCTAACATACAGAAGGCAGTCAGAATATAAACAGGCACATACATTTACAAAACACACAAACAGTAAAGGCAAACCTTTTATAAAGTACATTTAAATACAAAATACAACTGTTCCAGAAAAATAGGAATGGGCATAAAAATGGTCAATGGGACTGGGCCATAAAACAGCACAATGGCTTACAAGGCAAGGAGCATAAATTAAATATATATAGAAAACATTCAATCATAAAAAGCCAATAAAACTAAAATAGGCTAAGGGAAAATGCAAAGACAAGAGCAGTGATGGTTCAAATGCAAAGGCAAGAGATCAAAATACAAAAGATGGGAAAAACGCACAAATACAAAAAGTGCCATTGAGACCAGGATAAGGACATAAGTCCAGAGACAAAAATTAAGGAGCATTAAGGCATAAAGGGTATTACAAATTTATTCTAACACCACAAGGAACAAATATGTAAAAAACATCACTACAACAGGGCACAAAAAAGGGACTTAACTGGCAGAGGCATAAAAGGCAAAACAGCAGAAATACAAACACTAAAGGGCAATAGGAAGAATAATCTGAGACATGCAGCTTTTACGCTTGACAACTTTATTTTGTTCTGTCTTAGAAAAGCTTAGACAAGACCATAAAGGGCACAGAACAAAGTTTAAATAGAAGTTAGTAAATAAAATACTGTACAAAAGGAAAAAAAGACAGACTGATTGAAATATAGAGGGCATAAAAAATCCTAAAATAAAAAACCTAAAATGTGCTGGAATACAAAAAACAAGGTTAAACAATACAAAGTAGCAAAAATAAGTCAAGTGGACAAAGCTGCTTTAGGATGGGATGTAGAGCCAAAACAAAGTCAATAAAAGGATGGGGGGGACCTTTGGTGAATGCGCCAGTTACAACTCAGTGGACAACCAACTCAGATGGAGCCATTAGAGATGGGGACCTGGGCAGAGACAAGACCACTGCACTGCAGGGCAATAACTGCCCATGGAGGACCTGATAGAGCATCAACCTAACTTTCACTCTGTCGACCTGTCTTGGGCCTCAGATTACCAGCTCCGCCACAAGTCTGGGACTTGGCACAAAGGTGGACTCAAGGTGTAAAGGGTAAATGAAGGATGAACCAAAGAGCTTAAAGTAGCCAACAAACACAGGCCACATTAACTAGATGACACAGGTAGAGAAGGGGGGAGGAGCAGCATCAATGAGAGGCTGAGTGTGAAAGACATCAGACTGGATTGTCTATCCTGTGTTGGCCAGTCCCTCCAGCTGTTTAATGGGAACACAAAATAAACCAAAACAGATTATAAACCTCACAAAAACTTAAAGTAATTTTGAAAATGCAAAAAAAGTTACGATTCACAAATGGGGTGTTCCAAATTACACAATATGGGCACAAGTAAAGTCATAAAAGAGTAGAAACACGGTTTATGGTCCATATTTGTTTCCATGTTCTGTTTAAAGCCTTTTGTTAACCCAAGTAAAAAAAAACAACAACAAAAAAACAAAGAAATTAAAACAAAATCAAGTGCAACAAAATACAAAAAAGTAAGTTTACAACTTCAATACAAAGCTTTACAATATAAGAAAGGAAAACAATAGCATATAAGAAAGGCAAACAATAACATAAAAAGCAGACAGAAAATGTTAGAAACCAGTGAACGATATATAATTTAAAAAATGCATTTATGGCATATTTAGGTTTTTAATTTTATTGTTTGTTATTTAAGACAAAAGGGTAATAAAATAGAAAGGGATAATAAAAGGACAAAATTGATCTTAAATGGAACAAGAGGCAAAACCATAAATACAAAAATTACATTTAGTACAATATAAATAAAAACAAAAAAAACTGAAAAAAGAAATTGTCTTTGTGAGTGGGATACACCCCTATATATTGTAGCTCAAGTAACTTTGATTTGCACCTGCAGTTGATTGAGGTGAAGGGTTGAAATCAACCCTGGACAAGTCAGTCTAACACAAGTCAAGATCCACAAGTCCTTTGACGAGTCCCTTGTCTTTACAAGTCCAAGTGACCACAACAAACATGAACCAAAGCAGAAAATTGCCATGATAAGACAGCCACTAATGCAAACATACAAAAGACAGTAAGAGAATAAAAACAAGTGCATAATTATGCAAAAAGTACAGACAAACCATTTGACGCAGTTCCTTTCAATACAAAATAGAACAGGGTAAAGCCTTTTTATGCCCATTCCCATTTTTCTAAAAGCGTTCAATGTCCCTGTCCCATTGACTAAGACCAGGAGCATTAATAAAAGATGGAAGACATTAAATCAAACAAAAAAAATAGGCTTAGGAAAAAAAAAGGGAAAGACAAGAAAAAGGAATGAAATTAATACAAAAGATGGGGGAAAAAATGCACCTATACAAAAAGTGCCATTGTGACAATAAAAAAAAAAATCTTAAATACATGAGGTTAAGGCATAAATACAACAGCAGCAGTTTCAGGACTGTGTTGTATAAAGCAAATTACTTGTACAGATTTATAAAAGTATAAATAATAAAAGGCATTAATGTAGTGAAGATTTGCAGTGACTGTACATACAAGAATGCCATGTTCCTTCTCAGAAAGCCCACAGTCTCTCTCTGAACAGTAACATTTAAGAAGTTGGAGATATTTAATTTCAGACCATAAAAATGCAAGACCTAAAACTACAATGCATTAAAATGACAGTACAGTTAATGCATTTTTTTGTTAGTTTCAAACCATTTATGTATAGAAGAAAATGATTGCCCGTTGTATTCCCTTACATTTGTCAATGTAATACATTCAATCAACAGCATAAATACAAAACATTAACATTTTTACAAAAGGGAAAAAAGGAGCATGAAGCAATGGGGGAAAAAATAGGGACTGTTTACAAAAGTGTAAAAATACAAAATTTTAAAGACAATATAAAAAAAACAAGAAATAATGAACAAAGGCCATCATTTGACAATCAAACTTAAATGAGGGATTCGAAGAGGATACTAGGACAAATCAATATAAATGATGAAAAGGAACACAAAGGCTAAAATTAAGTGGCATAAAGAGACTTTTAAACTATTTTGAGAAGCACTATACAACTAATATTGAGCATAAGAGCGTATTTACAAGCAGTTTAAAGGGAAAGGTAACGGAAGTATGGAAGTATTAAAAGATTAAATAAATGCAAAGAATAGCAAACCAAAAGCACAATATCATCAGTGCAAATAGACCAGACAAAAAAAATGGTCATCACACAAAATGAGTATTAAGAAGGGGGAAAGGGGCTTAAAAATGGTACAAGTGGCCTAGCCATAAATACAAAAGCAAATGTTGTCAAAACAATTTCATGACATTAATAAATTCTCTTCCAAGTCATTTATTCCACACAAGTCAAGATCAACAAGTCAAGACCCACACAAGTCAAACACAAGTCAAGACCCACAAGTCAAACACAAGTCAGGATCCACACAAGTCAAACACAAGTCAAGACCCACAAGTCAAACACAAGTCAGGATCCACAAAAGTCAAACAAGTCAAGATCCACTCAAGTCAAACACAACTCAAGACACACACAAGTCAAGACCCACAAGTCAGGATCCACACAAGTCAAGACCCACACAAGTCAAACACAAGTCAAGATCCACTCAAGTCAAACACAACTCAAGACACACAAGTCAAACACAAGTCAAGACCCACAAGTCAGGATCCACACAAGTCTAGACCCACACAAGTCAAGACCCACACAAGTCAAACACAAGTCAGGATCCACACAAGTCAAACAAAAGTCAAGACCCACACAAGTCAAACACAAGTCAGGATCCACTCAAGTCAAACACAAGTCAAGACCCACAAGTCAAACACAAGTCAAGATCCACTCAAGTCAAACAACTCAAGACCCACACAAGTCAAGACCCACACAAGTCAAACACAACTCAAGACCCACACAAGTCAAGATCAACAAGTCAAGACCCACTCAAGTCAAACACAACTCAAGACCCACACAAGTCAAGATCAACAAGTCAAGACCCACTCAAGTCAAACACAACTCAAGACCCACACAAGTCAAGATCAACAAGTCAAGACCCACACAAGTCAAACACAAGTCAAGACCCACAAGTCAAGATCCACACAAGCCAAACACAAGTCAGGATCCACACAAGTCAAGACCCACACAAGTCAAACACAAGTCAGGATCCACACAAGTCAAACAAGTCAGGATCCACACAAGTCAAACACAAGTCAAGACCCACACAAGTCAAACACAAGTCAGGATCCACACAAGTCGAACACAAGTCAAGACCCACAAGTCAAACACAAGTAAAGATCAACACAAGTCAAAACCCACACAAGTCAAACACAAGTCAAGACCCACAAGTCAAACACAAGTAAAGATCAACACAAGTCAAGATCCACTCAAGTCAAACACAAGTCAAAACCCACAAGTCAAGATTCACACAAGTCAAAACCCACAAGTCAAGATCCACACAAGTCAAACAAGTCAAAACCCACACAAGTCAAACCCCATCGGCATAAAATAGTCAATTGGTCAGGAACAAAGAACAGCATAATTACCAACAATTAAAATAGCATAAATGAAAGATGGATGGAAGACATTAAATCATAAACAAAATACAACGGGCTTAGAAAAAAAAAATGGGCTTAGAAAAAAAAATGCAAAGACAAGAGAAAGTAATAAAATAAATGCAAACGATAGGAAAATGCACAAATATAAAATTGTAAATTTTGTAAAAGTACATGTCACGGGGTGACAAAATCCAACTTTGTCCCTAAGAAAGCGGAACTAATGTTCGCCGTGATTGCCTCCCGCCGGACCCAAAAAAGGAACACCGGGCTAGTTCCAGGGTAGTGCAAAAATCCCCGAAAATGGGGTGATCAGCCAAACGTCGCTGGCAGCTGTGCATGGGGAGTAAAACTTCGCAATTGGGACACGTTGCAATTAGAAGATTATAAAAAGAGGAAGTACAGACCAAACAGGGCATTGTTTTGGGAGAAGTGCTCTCAGAGAAAGTGTGAGCCGTGGTGAAGAGGAAGTGGGGCCGGCGAACGGGCACGGTGCTGTGAGTTGGGAGAAAGAGCAGGCTGATTCAATGAGAAGGTGGTAACCATGGGACAGAAGATCATTTGTGAGAGATCATGAGTAGTCCAAATCAATTTCCATCCTCCTCTCGTGTCTGTGGGACCTCTTAATGTGAATGCCAGTTCAGAAGATGGGCGACGGCCATATATATGAGTATTTACCACTGAGTGCTGAATTGTTGAGATGAAGGGATGTGATGCACTGTTTGCTGTGTGAAGTGTGAACCTAAACCCCTGGATGTCCACTTCTTACCAGAGTTTTCCCATCACATTCTGACTGCATAAGAAGAGGCTAACATTGTTGTACTTCAGACCATTGAGTGTATTTATCTGGCAGTCCACTGTGAAGAGACACGTAGTGAACATTTAACCGACTGCTTTGCAGTGAAACCTCCAGCCGTAAGTTCTCTGTCTGTCACTTAAAGAAGAGGATTACGTACCTGTATGCTCACCTGTCTGCTTTGCAGTGAAGCTCCCCCGCTGTAAGCTCCGTGTCTGTTGGCCCTGCAAGTGAATTCAAGTTTGTTTGTATAGTCCTTTCACAATACTTGTTTCAAAGCAGCTTTACAGAAAGTGCATTACAGAAAAGTACATGGAAAATTACATTTAGATAATCATGTAATATTAAGGGCAGAACATATCGCCAGCATTAAGTCATCTCTCCACAGGCGTCGAGTCATCTTTTACAGGTGTTGAGTCGTCTCTTCACAGGCATTTAGTCTTCTCATTGCAGGTGTTGGGACATCTGAAGTCTCCATGAGAGGCTGTATACAAACTGGAGCTGACGAACACCATGTTTCTCAGGACAAGCGTCCCGAGATAATGGGAGATAATTAGCATAGCTGATGTGCATAATGATTTCCATTACACAGGAGTAGATGTTAAAACACACTCACAAGCTCTCCACAACCCAACCATATGCACCAACCCATTTGACTAAGGCTGTCAAGCCCCACTGTCTCGGTAATGCGTTTCATTGGCAACAGTTCCGTATGGCATACCACCTACCTCAATAACACAATATCTGCCCAACCACCCATCATTCACGCAATACACACAGGAAAAGTAATGACTGTAAATACTATGCAACCTATACAAGTAACCTACAGACTCTTCAAGTTTTAAAGTATTAAAAGCATTCGATCTGATTCAACAGGAATAAAAGGTAAGCAGTATGTGAATGCTTGGCTAAAGAGATGCGTCTTTAGTCTAGTTTTAAACTTTGACAGCGAGTCAGAGCGTCAAACCATATCGGGAAGGATATTCCAGAGTTTGAGCGTAAAGAATTTAAGTTTGAGCCTAACTTTTATTTCTGGAATATTAACATTAATAAATAACTAATGTTAATTACAAGCAATTGTCTAGCAGTGTCGTTAATAATCCTTAAGCAAGAACTGACCACAGAGAAGTCATCTGAACAAATTGTAAGTACCATTTGAATGCTTATGATTTAGGGCAGATTTGACTTACTCTACCTAACCTGAGGATAAAAAATAATAATGTTAAAGGTGTTCAAATTAAAGCGCACACACACACAAAGTAAAACATGGCGCCCAACATGGGGCTTTAACTGTTCAATTCTGGCCAGTAATTGAACAGTTAAGTGCCTTCTAAATAGCATGTGTGTGGATATGCATAAGGATTAAAAAAAAATTCTTTTTTTGGAAAAAAAAGAAAAAGATACATCACCAAATAGAACACGACTAGACAAACTTAGTCAAAAAAAAGATACTAATCTAGAAAAGATTATTTAACACCCAAAACGGGTTAGATGTGCACATAAGAAATGAAGGGTTGAAGGGTGATTGAAAGTCTAATAAGTCTATTCCAAAGAGGCTAAGCTATGACAGCAAAAGCCCAGGAAAAATCCAGCATGACTTTTATACAACCATATACATGGGGTGATTCTTGTATATTAGGATGGCAAAAGATAGCCTTACAGGCAGAGACATCAGTCCAAGAGATGGAACCAGGAGAAACATTCCTTTCAAAGGAGCGACTTTGACTTACTAGTCATTAGGTGTGTAACGTCTTGGAGATGTTGTCCGACAGAACAGCCGCTCCGATTCTGCGGAGGTGAAACATAATAGAGCCTAGGTCTCTCCCAGAACAGATTCCAATTATTTACAAAGAGCAGTTTCTGTTCATTACACAATGACATTAATCATTCAATTAGTGCAAATAATCTACTGAACCTTTCCTGTCCTTGTCTGTAAGAGGGCAGCGGTCCAGACACAATGATCGTTGCTTCAGGCGATGTGTTGCGTACCGTCTCGATCAGGCTTCTGTAGTCCTTTAGAACCTCAGCCTGCTGTTGTTCGCTCCCACGTTCAGACCAGCTCTGATGTGCTCATCAGATGTAAAATAGCCTACTGGCTAATTCTGCCACACTGTACATTTAATCATGTATCATTAGTGTGCAAATAAAGTTACTGTTAAATAAACCTGAAATAAATAAATAAAATCACCGTTCAGGATCTCAGGAACCTGTGGAGCGACATCAAGAACATGAGCACCAGGAAAGTAGTGAGTGCACACCTTATCCTTACCTGAGGTAGCACGGACATGACGGACCATTGTCGTGCCAATGACCACAGCGTCGTCGCGTTCCGACTCGCGAAAAGGGGAGAAGCGGTTCCGGGTCGAGATGTCGAAGACCAGGAGGGGCGTCAGAGAGGTTCTTGCTCTGGTCCTGGCTCGTGTCTTCCGCTGTGTGATCCATGGTGTTGTGTCGGTGCCGGACTGAATGAAGCCAGAGATGATCGCGACCTCCTGGGAAGAGAAACGCATGGAGTAGACGAAGTCAGATTAAGTTTGGACAACAAAGGCTGTGATTTGAACTTTGACTTACTATTTATTAGGTGTGTGTGCAAATAAACTACTGAACCTTTCCTGTCCTTGTCTGTACGTGGGAAGCGGCCCAGACACGATGATTGTTGCTTCAGGCGATGTGTTTCATACCGTCTCGATCAGGCTCCTGTAGAACTTCTTCAGAACCTCAGCCTGATGTTGTTCACTCCCGCATGCAGTACAGCAGCTCCGACAAACTGGAGTTGACGAACGCCATTTTTCTCGGGACAAGCATCCCGAGATAAGAGCAGAAAACAGATGGGAAATAATTAGCATAGCTGATGTCCATAATGATTTCCCTTACACAGGAGTAGATTCCAGAGTTTGAGCATAAAGAATTTAAGTGTGAGCCTAACTTTTATTTCTGGAATATTTACATTAATAAATAACTAATGCTAATTACAAGTAATGGTCTTGCAGTGTTGTTAATAAACCTTAAGCAAGAACTGACCACAGAGAAGTCATCTGAACAATTGTAAATACCATTCGAATGCTTATGATTTAGGGCAGATTTGACTTACTCGACCTAACCTCAGGATAATAAATAATAAGGTTAAAAGGTGTTAATATTAAAGCACACACCGTAAAACATGGCACCCAACGTGGGGCTTTAACTGTTCAATTCTGGCCAGTTATTGAACAGTTAAGCGCCTGCTAAAAAGCGTGTGCGTGGATTTGCTTAAGGATTAGAAATGCATTTTCTTTTTTAAAAATAAATCAATTAGAAGACGACTAATGAAACTTAGTCTAAAAAAAAAATCTAGAATAGATTATTTAAAGAAGACACAGAAAGGGTTAGATGTGCAAGGCTCGTTACTTCAGGCGATGTGTTGCGTACCGTCTCGATCAGGCTCCTGTAGTCCTTCAGAACCTCAGCCTGATGTCGTTCGCTCCCACATTTAGCACAACAGCTCCGACGCGCTCAACACCGTTCAGGATCTCAGGAACCTGTGCAGCAACATCAAGAACATGAGCACAAAGAAAAGCAGTGAGTGCACACCTTATCCTTACCTGAGGCAGCACGGACATGACGGATCATGGACGTGCCGATTTTCACGGCGTCGTCGCGTTCCGACTCGCGAAGAGGGGAGAAGCGTTTCCGGGTCAAGATCTCAAAGACCGGTAGGGGCGGCAGAGAAGTTCTAGCTCTGGTCCTGGCTCGTGTCTTCCGCTGTGTGATCCATGGTGTTGTGTCGATGCCGGACTGAATGAAGCCAGAGATATCGCGTCCTCCTGGGCAAAGAAACGCATGGAGTAGACGAAGTCAGAGTCAAAGAGTAACTAACCACTGACTTGTGAGCAACGGCGTGTGATGTTTCAAGAGCTGACCGCCAATCCAGCAGCTCACAGGCAGAGTCGTCTCTCCACAGGCGTCACTAAACGAGGAATAGACACATTTTCAATATAATGTTCCACAGCAAGCATATCAATTAAGTTTGGACAACAAAAACTGTGATTTGTACTTTAACTTACTAGTCATGTCTGTAAGTGGGAAGCAGTCCAGACATGATCGTTGCTTCAGGCGATGTTTTGCGTACCGTCTCGACCAGGCTCCTGTAGTCCTTCAGAACCTCAGCCTGATGTCATTCGCTCCCACATTCAGCACAACAACTCCGACATGCTCATCACCGTTCAGGATCTCAGGAACCTGTGCAGCAACATCAAGAACATGAGCACAAGGAAAGCAGTGAGTGCACACCTTATCCTTACCTGAGGCAGCACGGACATGACGGATCATGGACGTGCCCATGATCACGGTGGCGTCGCGTTCCGACTCGCGAAGAGGGGAGAAGCGGTTCCGGGTCGAGATCTCGAAGACCGGTAGGGGTGGCAGAGAGGTTCTAGCTCTGGTCCTGGCTCGTGTCTTCCGCTGTGTGATCCATGGTGTTGTGTCGGTGCCGGACTGAAAGGAGCCAGAGATATCGTGTCCTCCTGGGCAGAGAAACGCATGGAGTAGACGAAGTCAGAGTTAAAGAGCAACTAACCACTGACTTGTGAGCAACGGCGTGTGACGTTTCAAACGCTGACCGCCAATCCAGCAGCTCACAGGCAGAGTCGTCTTTCCACAGGCGTCACTAAACGAGGAATAGACACAGTTTCAATATAATGTTCCACACTAAGCATATCAATTAAGTTTGGACAAAGACTTTGATTTGGACTTTGACTTACTATTTATTAGGTGTGTGCAAATAATCTACTGAACCTTTCCTGTCCTTGTCTGTACGTGGGAAGCGGCCCAGAAACGATGATCGTTGCTTCAGGCGATGTGTTGCATACTGTCTCGATCAGGCTCCTGTAGAACTTCTTCAGAACCTCAGCCTGATGTTGTTCACTCCCGCGTGCAGTACAGCAGCTCCGACAAACTGGAGTTGACGAACGCCATTTTTCTCGGGACAAGCGCCCCAAGATAACAGCAGAAAACAGATGGGAAATAATTAGCATAGCTGATGTCCATAACAATTTCCCTTACACAGGAGTAGATTCCAGAGTTTGAGCATAAAGAATTCAAGTTTGAACCTAACTTTTATTTCTGGAAAATTTACATTAATAAATAACTAATGCTAATTACAAGTAATCATCTGGCAGTGTTCATAAACCTAAAGCAATAACTGAACACAGAGAAGTCATCTGAACAATTGTAAATACCATGCGAATGCTTATATTTTAGGGTAGATTTGACTTACTCGACTTAACCTAAGGATAATAAATAAGGTTAAAAGGTGTTAAGATTAAAGCACACACTCCGTAAAACATGGCGCCCAACGTGGGGCTTTAACTGTTCAATTCTGGCCAGTAATTGAACAGTTAAGCGCCTGCTAAATAGCGTGTGCGTGGATTTGCTTAAGGATTAGAAATGCATTTTCTTTTTTAAAAATAAATCAATTAGAAGACGACTAATGAAACTTAGTCAAAAAAAAAATCTAGAATAGATTATTTAAAGAAGACACAGAAAGGGTTAGATGTGCAAGGCTCGTTACTTCAGATCTCGTCTCGATCAGGCATCTGTAGTCCTTCAGAACCTCAGCCTGATGTCATTTGCTCCCACATTCAGCACAACAGCTCTGACGCGCTCATCACCGTTCAGGATCTCAGGAACCTGTGCAACAACATCAAGAACATGAGCACCAGGAAAGCAGTGAGTGCACACCTTATCCTTACCTGTGGCAGCACGGACATGACGGATCATGGACATGCCGATTATCACGGTGGCGTCGCGTTCCGACTCGCGAAAAGGGGAGAAGCGTTTCCGGGTCGAGATCTCGAAGACCGGGAGGGGCGGCGGAGAGGTTCTAGCTCTGGTCCTGGCTCGTGTCTTCCGCTGTGTGATCCATGGTGTTGTGTCGGTGCCGGACTGAATGAAGCCAGAGATATCGCGTCCTCCTGGGCAGAGAAACGCATGGAGTAGACGAAGTCAGAGTCAAAAAGTAACTAACCACTGACTTGTGAGCAACGGCGTGTGATGTTTCAAGCGCTGACCGCCAATCCAGCAGCCCACAGGCAGAGTCGTCTCTCCACAGGCGTCACTAAACGAGGAATAGACACAGTTTCAATATAAATGTTCCACACCAAGCACATCAATTAAGTTTGGACAAAGACTTTGATTTGGACTTTGACTTACTATTTATTAGGTGTGTGCAAATAATCTACTGAACCTTTCCTGTCCTTGTCTGTACGTGGGAAGCGGCCCAAACACGATGATCGTTGCTTCAGGCGATGTGTTGCATATCGTCTCGATCAGGCTCTTGTAGAACTTCTTCAGAACCTCAGCCTGATGTTGTTCACTCCCACGTGCAGTACAGCAGCTCCGACAAACTGGAGTTGACGAACGCCATTTTTCTCGGGACAAGCGCCCCGAGATAACAGCAGAAAACAGATGGGAAATAATTAGCATAGCTGATGTCCATAATGATTTCCCTTACACAGGAGTAGATTCCAGAGTTTTGGAGCATAAAGAATTCAAGTTTGAGCCTAACTTTTATTTCTGGAATATTTACATTAATAAATAACTAATGCTAATTACAAGTAATCGTCTGGCAGTGTTCATAAACCTTAAGCAAGAACGGACCACAGAGAAGTCATCTGAACAATTGTAAATACCATGCGAATGCTTATGATTTAGGGTAGATTTGACTTACTCGACTTAACCTAAGGATAATAAATAATAAGGTTAAAAGGTTTTAAGATTAAAGCACACACTCCGTAAAACATGGCGCCCAACGTGGGGCTTTAACTGTTCAATTCTGGCCAGTAATTGAACAGTTAAGCGCCTGCTAAAAAGCGTGTGCGTGGATTTGCTTAAGGATTAGAAATGCATTTTCTTTTTTAAAAATAAATCAATTAGAAGACGACTAATGAAACTTAGTCAAAAAAAAATAGATTATTTAAAGAAGACACAGAAAGGGTTAGATGTGCAAGGCTCGTTACTTCAGGCGATGTGTTGCGTACCGTCTCGATCAGGCTCCGGTAGTCCTTCAGAACCTCAGCCTGATGTCATTCGCTCCCACATTCAGCACAACAGCTCCGACGCGCTCATCACCGTTCAGGATCTCAGGAACCTGTGCAGCAACATCAAGAACATGAGCACCAGGAAAGCAGGGAGTGCACACCTTATCCTTACCTGAGGCAGCACGGACATGACGGATCATGGACGTGCCGATTATCACGGCGTCGTCGCGTTCCGACTCGCGAAGAGGGGAGAAGCGTTTCCGGGTCGAGATCTCAAAGACCAGTAGGGGCTGCAGAGAAGTTCTAGCTCTGGTCCTGGCTCGTGTCTTCCGCTGTGTGATCCATGGTGTTGTGTCGATGCCGGACTGAATGAAGCCAGAGATGATCGCGTCCTTATGGGCAAAGAAACGCATGGAGTAGACGAAGTCAGAGTCAAAGAGTAACTAACCACTGACTTGTGAGCAACGGCGTGTGATGTTTCAAGAGCTGACCGCCAATCCAGCAGCTCACAGGCAGAGTCGTCTCTCCACAGGCGTCACTATACGAGGAATAGACACATTTTCAATATAATGTTCCACAGCAAGCATATCAATTAAGTTTGGACAACAAAAACTGTGATTTGTACTTTGACTTACTAGTCATGTCTGTAAGTAGGAAGCAGTCCAGACATGATCGTTGCTTCAGGCGATGTTTTGCGTACCGTCTCGACCATTCTCCTGTAGTCCTTCAGAACCTTAGCCTGATGTCGTTCGCTCCCACGTTCAGCACAACAACTCCGATGCGCTCGTCACCGTTCAGGATCTCGGGGAACCTGTGCAGCAACATCAAGAACATGAGCACCAAGATCGCAGTGAGTGCACACCTTACCCTTACCGGAGGTAGCACAGACATGACGGATCATGGACGTGCCCATGATCACGGTGGCGTCGCGTTCCGACTCGCGAAGAGGGGAGAAGCGGTTCCGGGTGGAGATCTCGAAGACCGGGAGGGGCTGCGGAGAGGTTCTAGCTCTGGTCCTGGCTCGTGTCTTCCGCTGTGTGATCCATGGTGTTGTGTCGGTGCCGGACTGAAAGGAGCCAGAGATATCGTGTCCTCCTGGGCAAAGAAACGCATGGAGTAGACGAAGTCAGAGTTAAAGAGCAACTAACCACTGACTTGTGAGCAACGGCGTGTGACGTTTCAAGCGCTGACCGCCAATCCAGCAGCTCACAGGCAGAGTCGTCTTTCCACAGGCGTCACTAAACGAGGAATAGACACAGTTTCAATATAATGTTCCACACTAAGCATATCAATTAAGTTTGGACAAAGACTTTGATTTGGACTTTGACTTACTATTTATTAGGTGTGTGCAAATAATCTACTGAACCTTTCCTGTCCTTGTCTGTACGTGGGAAGCGGCCCAGACTCGATGATCGTTGCTTCAGGTGATGTGTTGCATACCGTCTCAATCAGGCTCCTGTAGAACTTCTTCAGAACCTCAGCCTGATGTTGTTCACTCCCGCGTGCAGTACAGCAGCTCCGACAAACTGGAGTTGACGAACGCCATTTTTCTCGGGACAAGCGCCCCAAGATAACAGCAGAAAACAGACGGGAAATAATTAGCATAGCTGATGTCCATAACGATTTCCCTTACACAGGAGTAGATTCCAGAGTTTGAGCATAAAGAATTCAAGTTTGAACCTAACTTTTATTTCTGGAATATTTACATTAATAAATAACTAATGCTAATTACAAGTAATCGTCTGGCAGTGTTCATAAACCTAAAGCAATAACTAAACACAGAGAAGTCATCTGAACAATTGTAAATACCATGCGAATGCTTATATTTTAGGGTAGATTTGACTTACTCGACTTAACCTAAGGATAATAAATAAGGTTAAAAGGTGTTAAGATTAAAGCACACACTCCGTAAAACATGGCGCCCAACGTGGGGCTTTAACTGTTCAATTCTGGCCAGTAATTGAACAGTTAAGCGCCTGCTAAATAGCGTGTGCGTGGATTTGCTTAAGGATTAGAAATGCATTTTCCTTTTTTAAAAATAGATCAATTAGAAGACGACTAATGAAACTTAGTCAAAAAAAAAATCTAGAATAGATTATTTAAAGAAGACACAGAAAGGGTTAGATGTGCAAGGCTCGTTACTTCAGGCGATGTGTTGCGTACCGTCTCGATCAGGCTCCTGTAGTCCTTCAGAACCTCAGCCTGATGTCATTCGCTCCCACATTCAGCACAACAGCTCCGACGCGCTCATCACCGTTCAGGATCTCAGGAACCTGTGCAGCAACATCAAGAACATGAGCACCAGGAAAGCAGGGAGTGCACACCTTATCCTTACCTGAGGCAGCACGGACATGACGGATCATGGACGTGCCGATTATCATGGCGTCGTCGCGTTCCGACTCGCGAAGAGGGGAGAAGCGTTTCTGGGTCGAGATCTCAAAGACCGGTAGGGGCGGCAGAGAAGTTCTAGCTCTGGTCCTGGCTCGTGTCTTCCGCTGTGTGATCCATGGTGTTGTGTCGATGCCGGACTGAATGAAGCCAGAGATGATCGCGTCCTTATGGGCAAAGAAACGCATGGAGTAGACGAAGTCAGAGTCAAAGAGTAACTGACCACTGACTTGTGAGCAACGGCGTGTGATGTTTCAAGAGCTGACCGCCAATCCAGCAGCTCACAGGCAGAGTCGCCTCTCCACAGGCGTCACTAAACGAGGAATAGACACATTTTCAATATATTGTTCCACAGCAAGCATATCAATTAAGTTTGGACAACAAAAACTGTGATTTGTACTTTGACTTACTAGTCATGTCTGTAAGTGGGAAGCAGTCCAGACATGATCGTTGCTTCAGGCGATGTTTTGCGTACCGTCTCGACCAGGCTCCTGTAGTCCTTCAGAACCTCAGCCTGATGTCGTTCACTCCCACGTTCAGCACAACAACTCCGATGCGCTCGTCACCGTTCAGGATCTCGGGGAACCTGTGCAGCAACATCAAGAACATGAGCACCAAGATCGCAGTGAGTGCACACCTTACCCTTGCCTGAGGTAGCACGGAAATGACGGACCATGGACGTGCCCATGATCACGGTGGCGTCGCGTTCCGACTCGCGAAGAAGGAAGAAGCGGTTCCGGGTCGAGATCTCGAAGACCGGGAGGGGCGACGGAGAGGTTCTTGCTCTGGTCCTGGCTCGTGTCTTCCACTGTGTGATCCATGGTGTTGTGTCGGTGCCGGAGTGAATGAAGCCAGAGATAAACGTCCTCCTGGGCAGAGAAACGCATGGAGTAGACGAAGTCAGAGTCAAAGAGTAACTAACCACTGACTTGTGAGCATCGGCGTGTGATGTTTCAAGCGCTGACCGCCGATCCAGCAGCTCACGGGCAGAGTCGTCTCTCCACAGGCGTCGAGTCGTCTCTCCACAGACGTCACTAAACAAGGAATGACAGTTTTAATATAAATGTTCCACACTAAGCATATCAATTAAGTTTGGACAACAAAGATTGTGATTTGGACTTTGACTTACTATTTATTAGGCGTGTGCAAATAATCTACTGAACCTTTCCCGTCCTTGTCTGTACATGGGAAGCGGCCCAGACACTATGATCGTTGCTTCAGGTGATGTGTTGCATACCGTCTCAATGAGGCTCCTGTAGAACTTCTTCAGAACCTCAGCCTGATGTCGTTCACTCCCACGTGCAGTACAGCAGCTCCAACAAACTGAAGTTGACGAACGCCATTTTTCTCAGGACAAGCGTCCCGAGATAACAGCAGAAAACAGATGGGAAATAATTAGCATAGTTGATGTTCATAATGATTTCCCTTACACAGGAGTAGATTACAGAGTTTTGGAGCATAAAGAATTTAAGTTTGAGCCTAATTTTTATTTCTGGAATATTTACATTAATAAATAACTAATGCTAATTACAAGTAATCGTCTAGCAGTGTTGTTAATAAACCTTAAGCAAGAACTGACCACAGAGAAGTCATCTGAACAATTGTAAATACCATTCGAATGCTTATGATTTAGGGCAGATTTGACTTACTCGACCTAATCCTCAGGATAATAAATAAGGTTAAAAGGTGTTAAGTTTAAAGCGCACACCGTAAAACGTGGCACCCAGCGTGGGGCTTTAACTGTTCAATTCTGGCCAGTAATTGAACAGTTAAGTGCCTACTAAATAGCATGTGCGTGAATATGCTTAAGGATTAGAAATATATTTTCTTTTTTAAAGATAAATCAATTAGAAGACGACTAGTGAAACTTAGTCGGAAAAAAAAAATCTAGAATAGATTATTTAAAGAAGACACAGAAAGGGTTAGATGTGCAAGGCTCGTTGCTTCAGGCGATGTGTTGCGTACCGTCTCGATCAGGCTCCTGTAGTCCTTCTTCAGAACCTCAGCCTGATGATGTTCGCTCCCACGTTCAGCACAACAGCTCTGACGCGCTCATCAACGTTCAGGATCTCAGGAACCCCTGTGCAGCAATAATCAAGAACATGAGCACCAGGAAAGCAGTGAGTGCGCACCTTATCCTTACCTGAGGTAGCACAGACATGACGGACCATTGACGTGCCCATGATCACGGTGGCGTCGCGTTCCGAATCGCGAAGAGGGAAGAAGCGGTTCCGGGTCGAGATCTCCAAGACCGGGAGGGGCGGCGGAGAGGTTCTAGCTCTGGTCCTGGCTCGTGTCTTCCGCTGTGTGATCCATGGTGTTGTGTCGGTGCCGGAGTGAATGAAGCCAGAGATGATCGCGTCCTCCTGGGCAGAGAAACGCATGGAGTAGATGAAGTCAGAGTCAAAGAGTAACTAACCACAGACTTGTGAGCGTCGGTGTGTGATGTTTCAAGCGCTGACCGCCGATACAGCAGCTCACAGGCAGAGTCGTCTCTCCACAGGCGTCACTAAACAAGGAATAGACAGTTTCAATATAAATGTTCCACACTAAGCATATCAATTAAGTTTGGACAACAAAGATTGTGATTTGGACTTTGACTTACTATTTATTAGGCGTGCGCAAATAATCTACTGAACCTTTCCTGTCCTTGTCTGTACGTGGGAAGCGGCCCAGACACAATGATCGTTGCTTCAGGCGATGTGTTGCATACCGTCTCGATCAGGCTCCTGTAGAACTTCTTCAGAACCTCAGCCTGATGTCGTTCACTCCCACGTGCAGTACAGAAGCTCCGACAAACTGAAGTTGACGAACGCCATTTTTCTCAGGACAAGCGTCCCGAGATAACAGCAGAAAACAGATGGGAAATAATTAGCATAGCTGATGTTCATAATGATTTCCCTTACACAGGAGTAGATTCCAGAGTTTTGGAGCATAAAGAATTTAAGTTTGAGCCTAATTTTTATTTCTGGAATATTTACATTAATACATAACTAATGCTAATTACAAGTAATCATCTAGCAGTGTTGTTAATAAACCTTAAGCAAGAACTGACCACAGAGAATTTATCTGAACAATTGTAAATACCAGTCGAATGCTTATGATTTAGGGCAGATTTGACTTACTCGACCGTACCTCAGGATAATAAATAATAAGGTTAAAAGGTGTTAAGATTAAAGCACACACCGTAAAACATGGCGCCCAACGTGTGGCTTTAACTGTTTAATTCTGGCCAGTAATTGAACAGTTAAGCGCCTGCTAAATAGCGTGTGGATTAGAAATTTATTTTCTTTTTTAAAGAAATCAATTAGAAGACGACTAATGAAACTTAGTCGGAAAAAAAAATCTAGAAAAGATTATTTAAAGACAGAGAAAGGGTTAGATGTGCAAGGCTCATTACTTCAGCCGATGTGCTGCGTACAGTCTCGATCAGGCTCCTGTAGTCCTTCAGAACCTCAGCCTGATGTCGTTCGCTCCCACGTTCAGCACAACAGCTCTGACGCGCTCATCACCGTTCAGGATCTCGGGAAGCTGTGCAGCAACATCAAGAACATGAGCACCAGGAAAGCAGTGAGTGCACACCTTATCCTTACCTGAGGTAGCACAGACATGACGGATCATGGACATGCCCATGATCACGGTGGCGTCGTGTTCCGACTTGCGAAGAAGGGAGAAGCGGTTCCGGGTCGAGATCTCCAAGACCGGGAGGGGCGGCAGAGAGGTTCTAGCTCTAGTCCTGGCTTGTGTCTTCCGCTGTGTGATCAATGGTGTTGTGTCGGTGCCGAAGTGAATGAAGCCAGAGATGATCGCTTCCTCCTGGGCAGAGAAATGCATGGAGTAGATTAAGTCAGAGTCAAAGAGTAACTAGCCACTGATTTGTGAGCATCGGCGTGTGATGTTTCAAGAGCTGACCGCTGATCCAGCCGCTCACAGGCAGAGTCGTCTCTCCACAGGCGTCACTAAACGAGGAACAGACACAGTTTCAATATAAATGTTCCACACAAAACATATCAATTAAGTTTGGACAACAAAGACTGTGAATTGGACTTTGACTTACTAGTCATGTCTGTACGTGGGAAGCCGTCCAGACACGATCGTTGATTCAGGCTATGTGTTGCGTACCGTCTCGATCAGGCTCCTGTAGTCCTTCAGAACCTCAGCCTGATGTCGTTCGCTCCCACGTTCAGCACAACAGCTCCGACACGCTCATCACCGTTCAGGATCTCGGGAACCTGTGCAGCAACATCAAGAACATGAGCACCAGGAAAGCAGTGAGTGCGCACCTTATCCTTACCTGAGGTAGCACGGACATGACGGACCATGGACGTGCCCATGATCACGGTGGCATCGCGTTCCGACTCGCGAAGGAGGAAGAAGCGGTTCCGGGTCGAGATCTCGAAGACCGGGAGGGGCGACGGAGAGGTTCTAGCTCTGGTCCTGGCTCGTGTCTTCCGCTGTGTGATCCATGGTGTTGTGTCGGTGCCGGAGTGAATGAAGCCAGAGATGATCGCGTCCTCCTGGGCAGAGAAACGCATGGAGTAGATGAAGTCAGAGTCAAAGAGTAACTAACCACTGACTTGTGAGCAACGGCGTGTGATGTTTCAAGAGCTGACCGCCGATCCAGCAGCTCACGGGCAGAGTCGTCTCTCCACAGGCGTCACTAAAGAAGGAATAGACAGTTTCAATATAAATGTTCCACACTAAGCATATCAGTTAAGTTTGGAAAACAAAGATTGTGATTTGGACTTTGACTTACTATTTATTAGGCGTGTGCAAATAATCTACTGAACCTTTCCTGTCCTTGTCTGTACGTGGGAAGCGGCCCAGACACGATGATCGTTGCTTCAGGTGATGTGTTGCATATCGTCTCGATCAGGCTCCTGTAGAACTTCTTCAGAACCTCAGCCTGATGTTGTTCACTCCCACGTGCAGTACAGAAGCTCCGACAAACTGAAGTTGACGAACGCCATTTTTCTCAGGACAAGCGTCCCGAGATAACAGCAGAAAACAGATGGGAAATAATTAGCATAGTTGATGTTCATAATGATTTCCCTTACACAGGAGTAGATTACAGAGTTTTGGAGCATAAAGAATTTAAGTTTGAGCCTAATTTTTATTTCTGGAATATTTACATTAATACACAACTAATGCTAATTACAAGTAATCGTCTAGCAGTGGTGTTAATAAACCTTAAGCAAGAACTAACCACAGAGAATTTATCCGAACAATTGTAAATACCATTCGAATGCTTATGATTTAGGGCAGATTTGACTTACTCGACCGAACCTGAGGATAATAAATAATAAGGTTAAAAGGTGTTAAGATTAATGCACACACCGTAAAACATGGCGCCCAACGTGGGGCTTTAACTGTTTAATTTTGGCCAGTAATTTAACAGTTAAGCGCCTGCTAAATAGCGTGTGCGTGGATATGATTAAGGATTAGAAATTTATTTTCTTTTTTAAAGAAATCAATTAGAAGACGACTAATGAAACTTAGTTGGGAAAAAAAAATCTAGAAAAGATTATTTAAAGACAGAGAAAGGGTTAGATGTGCAAGGCTCATTACTTCAGGCGATGTGCTGCGTACCATCTCGATCAGGCTCCTGTAGTCCTTCAGAACCTCAGCCTGATGTCGTTCGCTCCCACATTCAGCACAACAGCTCTGACGCGCTCATCACCGTTCAGGATCTCGGGAAGCTGTGCAGCAACATCAAGAACACGAGCACCAGGAAAGCAGTGAGTGCGCACCTTATCCTTACCTGAGGTAGCACGGACATGACGGACCATGGACGTGCCCATGATCACGGTGTGGTCGCGTTCCGACTCGCGAAGAGGGGAGAAGCGGTTCCGGGTCGAGATCTCCAAGACCGGGAGGGGCGGCAGAGATGTTCTAGCTCTGGTCCTGGCTCGTGTCTTCCGCTATGTAACCCATGGTGTTGTGTCTGTGCCGGACTAAACGAAGCCAGAGATGATAGCGTCCTCCTGGGCAGAGAAATGCATGGAGTAGATGAAGTCAGAGTCAAAGAGTAACTAGCCACTGACTTGTGAGCATCGGCATGTGATGTTTCAAGCACTGACTACCGATCCAGCAGGTCAGCTTGCTTCTCTGGCAGACCACGGACATATTTCTCCACGTATTTCAGCTCCTGCTTCACCGAAAACAGCTTGAATGTGGCCACACCTGCACTCAGAGGTAACGTTAGACACACATCTAATGTGTTCGCCATTATAGCAGATGAACAGTTAATTAGTAGTGATTAGTCACTACTAATTTAGGACTGAAATGCCGGGTACAACCCTATCCTTTCAGTGAAACGAGTGTGAAATGAGACGGCCGACGGCCGTATATGTGTTTTTCCCACTGATCCCCACTGCTGATTCACAGTAAAGCGTTACGATGAACTACAGTACCTGTGACACACACACACACACACACATCAGAGAGAGAGGACGGGGCGATCTGCTGATTCACAGTAAAGCGTTACGATGAACTACAATACCTGTGACACACACACACACACACACACACACACACATCAGAGAGAGAGGATGGGGCGATCTGCAGATTCACAGTAAAGCGTTACGATGAACTACAGTACCTGTGACACACACACACACACACACATCAGAGAGAGAGGATGGGGCGATCTGCTGATTCACAGTAAAGCGTTACGATGAACTACAGTACCTGTGACACACACACACACACACACACACACACACACATCAGAGAGAGAGGATGGGGCGATCTGCTGATTCACAGTAAAGCGTTACGATGAACTACAGTACCTGTGACACACACACACACACACACACACATCAGAAAGAGAGGATGGGGCGATCTGCTGATTCACAGTAAAGCGTTACGATGAACTACAGTACCTGTGACACACACACACACATCAGAGAGAGAGGATGGGGCGATCTGCTGATTCACAGTAAAGCGTTACGATGAACTACAGTACCTGTGACACACACACACACACACATCAGAGAGAGAGGATGGGGCGATCTGCTGATTCACAGTAAAGCGTTACGATGAACTACAGTACCTGTGACACACACACACACACACACACACATCAGAAAGAGAGGATGGGGCGATCTGCTGATTCACAGTAAAGCGTTACGATGAACTACAGTACCTGTGACACACACACACACACATCAGAGAGAGAGGACGGGGCGATCTGCTGATTCACAGTAAAGCGTTACGATGAACTACAGTACCTGTGACACACACACACACACATCAGAGAGAGAGGACGGGGCGATCTGCTGATTCACAGTAAAGCGTTACGATGAACTACAGTACCTGTGACACACACACACACACACACACACACATCAGAGAGAGAGGACGGGGCGATCTGCTGATTCACAGTAAAGCGTTACGATGAACTACAGTACCTGTGACACACACACACACACACACACACATCAGAGAGAGAGGATGGGGCGATCTGCAGATTCACAGTAAAGCGTTACGATGAACTACAGTACCTGTGACACACACACACACACACACACACACACATCAGAAAGAGAGGATGGGGCGATCTGCTGATTCACAGTAAAGCGTTACGATGAACTACAGTACCTGTGACACACACACACACACACATCAGAGAGAGAGGATGGGGCGATCTGCAGATTCACAGTAAAGCGTTACGATGAACTACAGTACCTGTGACACACACACACACACACACACACACACATCAGAGAGAGAGGATGGGGCGATCTGCAGATTCACAGTAAAGCGTTACGATGAACTACAGTACCTGTGACACACACACACACACACATCAGAGAGAGAGGATGGGGCGATCTGCAGATTCACAGTAAAGCGTTACGATGAACTACAGTACCTGTGACACACACACACACACACACACACACACACACACACACACACACATCAGAGAGAGAGGACGGGGCGATCTGCTGATTCACAGTAAAGCGTTACGATGAACTACAGTACCTGTGACACACACACACACACACATCAGAGAGAGAGGACGGGGCGATCTGCTGATTCACAGTAAAGCGTTACGATGAACTACAGTACCTGTGACACACACACACACACACATCAGAAAGAGAGGATGGGGCGATCTGCTGATTCACAGTAAAGCGTTACGATGAACTACAGTACCTGTGACACACACACACACACACATCAGAGAGAGAGGATGGGGCGATCTGCAGATTCACAGTAAAGCGTTACGATGAACTACAGTACCTGTGACACACACACACATCAGAGAGAGAGGATGGGGCGATCTGCAGATTCACAGTAAAGCGTTACGATGAACTACAGTACCTGTGACACACACACACACACACATCAGAGAGAGAGGACGGGGCGATCTGCTGATTCACAGTAAAGCGTTACGATGAACTACAGTACCTGTGACACACACACACATCAGAGAGAGAGGATGGGGCGATCTGCAGATTCACAGTAAAGCGTTACGATGAACTACAGTACCTGTGACACACACACACACACACACACACATCAGAGAGAGAGGATGGGGCGATCTGCTGATTCACAGTAAAGCGTTACGATGAACTACAGTACCTGTGACACACACACACACACACATCAGAGAGAGAGGACGGGGCGATCTGCTGATTCACAGTAAAGCGTTACGATGAACTACAGTACCTGTGACACACACACACACACACATCAGAGAGAGAGGATGGGGCGATCTGCAGATTCACAGTAAAGCGTTACGATGAACTACAGTACCTGTGACACACACACACACACACACACACATCAGAGAGAGAGGATGGGGCGATCTGCTGATTCACAGTAAAGCGTTACGATGAACTACAGTACCTGTGACACACACACACACACACATCAGAGAGAGAGGACGGGGCGATCTGCTGATTCACAGTAAAGCGTTACGATGAACTACAGTACCTGTGACACACACACACACACACACACACACACACACATCAGAGAGAGAGGATGGGGCGATCTGCAGATTCACAGTAAAGCGTTACGATGAACTACAGTACCTGTGACACACACACACATCAGAGAGAGAGGATGGGGCGATCTGCAGATTCACAGTAAAGCGTTACGATGAACTACAGTACCTGTGACACACACACACACACACACACACACATCAGAGAGAGAGGATGGGGCGATCTGCTGATTCACAGTAAAGCGTTACGATGAACTACAGTACCTGTGACACACACACCAGAGAGAGAGGACGGGGCGATCTGCTGATTCACAGTAAAGCGTTACGATGAACTACAGTACCTGTGACACACACACACATCAGAGAGAGAGGATGGGGCGATCTGCAGATTCACAGTAAAGCGTTACGATGAACTACAGTACCTGTGACACACACACACACACACATCAGAAAGAGAGGATGGGGCGATCTGCTGATTCACAGTAAAGCGTTACGATGAACTACAGTACCTGTGACACACACACACACATCAGAGAGAGAGGATGGGGCGATCTGCAGATTCACAGTAAAGCGTTACGATGAACTACAGTACCTGTGACACACACACACACACATCAGAAAGAGAGGATGGGGCGATCTGCAGATTCACAGTAAAGCGTTACGATGAACTACAGTACCTGTGACACACACACACACACACCAGAGAGAGAGGATGGGGCGATCTGCAGATTCACAGTAAAGCGTTACGATGAACTACAGTACCTGTGACACACACACACACACATCAGAGAGAGAGGATGGGGCGATCTGCTGATTCACAGTAAAGCGTTACGATGAACTACAGTACCTGTGACACACACACACACACATCAGAGAGAGAGGATGGGGCGATCTGCTGATTCACAGTAAAGCGTTACGATGAACTACAGTACCTGTGACACACACACACACATCAGAGAGAGAGGATGGGGCGATCTGCAGATTCACAGTAAAGCGTTACGATGAACTACAGTACCTGTGACACACACACACACACACACACACACACATCAGAGAGAGAGGATGGGGCGATCTGCTGATTCACAGTAAAGCGTTACGATGAACTACAGTACCTGTGACACACACACACACACACACACACATCAGAGAGAGAGGATGGGGCGATCTGCTGATTCACAGTAAAGCGTTACGATGAACTACAGTACCTGTGACACACACACACACACACACCAGAGAGAGAGGACAGGGCGATCTGAAGATTCACAGTAAAGGTTTTGGTTCCGCTTTGGATAAAAGCATCAGCTAAATGAATAAATGTAAATGTAAATGTAAACAAGCAGCAGTCCAGTAACTCGTGGTGAGAACAGGCTTAGGTCAAGGCAGGCAGCACAGGTTCACATACGGTCCAGAAGACGTTTAAGGGTCAAGCGTCCCGGCAAACACAGAATACTGAAACAGAGAATAATGCTCAGAGAAGTTACCTTACAATGTCACAAGACTTCGCACCAGACAAAAAGAGATTTATTTCCTTATTTCGGGCTCAAATAAGGAACTCAATAACCGGTAATCAAACACAACTGAAACATTAACCATAATGAGCCCATGGTGAAAACACAACACAAGGAGAGAGTGCCCTCCAGTGGTTCACACGGGCACTCCAGCTGGCATACATGACAACAGTAAATACAAAGATGGGAAACGCATAAATACAAAAAGGGCCATTAAGACTACAGACACAACAATAAAGGAGCATAAAGGCATAAGTAAAACAGAAGGGATAAAAAGGGCAAGACTTTAAAATGAACGACAACACACGGAATAAATGTAAACTGTTAAAAACCATCACTACAACAGGAACAAAAGTATAAATAAACACAAAAGGGGAACAGGAATGCAAAGAATGAATAATCAGAGAGACACAGTTTTCATGCTTGTGAACTTTATGGTCTTGTCTAAGCTATTCTAAGACAGAACAAAATTATTTTAAAAAAGGCACATAGAACAAAGTTTAAATAATAAATAAAAACAGATAGAAAAATTAGAGGGCATAAAAAAATAAGACAATCCTAGAAAGTGCAGAACTATTCTGGAAATAGGGTTGTAGTAACACTGTAAACTAAAGAGAATTATAATACAGAAGAGTATTTCCAAGAGTAAGTGGCAAGCGTACCTGCTCTCAAACCCCTCCAAGGTTTGGTGAAGTTGGTAGAGGGACATGGTGGTACTTTGATCAAATCCAGGTCTCAGTTTGATCCAGTCGTCATACTTGGCTCGTCTTGGGATTGACCAAGTCAGGTTTGGGATATCAGACAGCTGTAAAACAATGAGGGGTGAGATAAAAAGTGTGGGTTAACAAAACATTAAAAATAGACAGGTGTGCAAAAAAAACCCTCAGGTGACTATCTGCATCCTTGCCCATATCTCCTACACACACACACTCTCTCCCTCACACACACACACACACACACATTCAGCATCAGTGCTAAAGCTCATTTAGGTGCATGAGTGATCAAATAGGACGATCCAGCACTTCAAATTAAAACAAAAAGCACAGCACTTAAACAGCAAAGTTACACCAGATTTATACACACTCATGATCCAATGCTTTCTAACAGTGTCCAAAACAGCAGAGTTTAGACCACAAACAATGAACAAACCAAGTACATTGCTTCAGTTCTTGAGTTGGCAGGTGAAGATAGAGGGGATAGCCTCAAATGGTAAGTATATCCACCCACACACACACACACACACACACACACACACACCTTTTGGTTGCTGTGAGAGTGAATGAATGAACAATGTCTTTGTCTTACAGGGATTGCAGGACCATTGGAGGTAGAGAACAGACGAGGGAACTAGGAGACAGGATCTAGGCGAACACTCAGAGGATCAATAACTCAGGAAAGCAGACCGGTGAGTAATCCACAGACTAAGACCAAACGAGGTGTGTGACTGAGGTGTGTTTAAATACTGTGGTGATGAGTGTGCTGATCAGGTGCAGCTGAGGATCATGGCTGAGTAATTGAGTGCAGGTGAGGAGCAGGAGGACTTCTGGGAATTGTAGTTTTGAGTGATATGTAATCTAAACCACATACTCACTGGGTAGGTACTTCATTTCAATAAACTTGACGAGTGCTAAAGGTGTAGGTCTTTTATAGCCTGATCACATTAAGTATAAATGTGATCTGGACATCTGCCATGTTGACGTTATCCCAAGTGCAACAATTTAAAAGATATGAGCAACAGGTTTAATTCATGTATCTGTAAATAGCTTGATATTGATGTAACTTGCTCATTTTTGTGGTTTTGTTGAAGAATCAAGTGTCCATTTATTTTGTGATTTTAGCATAACCAATACATTTATGGTTGATTTAAGTTCTTATATTTTTAACCCTACTAATGTGACCCACAGTTTTATCCTTAAAGATATTATTTTTAATTACTAACCCTAACCCAAAATCGTCATCTCTTGGATATGTTGTTAATTTCTTTATTTTATATGCAACAAAATTTCTTTGTCAATCAAAAGTGGCTTAAATCTCTTTTTTTCATTTTTTGGTCAAATTTAACTTCATTTCATCCCTCAGGCTTGTATATGACAAAAAAAATGTATGTATTGTGGTGAATTATTCAAAGATATTTAACCTTCTCATCAATATTTAACCTTCTCTTTAACCTTCTTCTCAAGTTATCTTATATTATGATCTACACAAACCCATGATATTTGTTTTCCTTTTTTTTTTCGTCATTTTGATTGTTCACTGTTGCAACCATGGTATATTTCCCTGATCTTTTATGTGATTATAATTTCTGCAATAAAAAAATTAAATAAGCGACAGGTGCTCCAACACCTCATAACATCAGTAGCTCGACAGTCAGAACGTTTGAACTGTTTGTAATGTCTGCACAGCTGCTCGAAGATCTCGCCCTTACCCTTAACCCTTAACCCTTAACCCCAACGGGCAGCGGCTCGAAGATCTCGTTTTAGAGGAAACTGTTGATTTAATATTTGAAAAATGTAAGTATCACTCCTTGAACTACATCGCTAGCCCAGCCCAACACTTAACACACAATAATAATGATGAATGCTGACCAATACTTTATTATATTACTTTTTTCACTGAAAATGATATATTTTAGTAAAACAATCAAAATGTTATTTGATTTGCAATATGACATAGCTTTGTGTTGCACACGGCTCAGTTTCTAGATCCTATAAAATCAAAACTATGGACCAGAAACAGAAGATTTAGATCGACTCACTGAAGAAATAAAATGCAAAGATTATAAAAGGAAAGAATAAAATAAATGAACCACGCAGACGATGGAATGCAGCTAATTAATCAAAAGTTTAGTGTATTTTTTCTCTTTGTTTTTTATTTTGCGTTGTTTTTTGCGTTGTTTTTTTTCTCTTTGTTTCTTATTTTGAGTTGTATCCTTTTTTAAAAAAAAGATTAAAAGAATGAAAGAAAAACAGAATAAAACGACAAATAGAATGCAGTAACACAGCATTTCAAATAAATGATAAACACAGAGTCAAAAATTCCCAATCTCAATTTCTGAAATTCAACCTCAGTGTCTCGATTTCAAGTTCAATGTTATGGTTTCAAATTCCCCAAAAAATGATTGAGTAGGAACGTTCATTAAAAATTAACAGTTCAGTCCATGAGGGGGGAAAAAATGTTCTAACTGAAGACTCTGTCCAGAGGAATGCATTGCTTCGGCTCTGTGAATGTTTGCTCTGGACGAATGTTTGAGAACATGCCTGACACATGAAGTTAAACACGGAAACATGAAGACATCACGCAGATTCATTTATTCAGATTCAAATATTTACACTGAAAAATTCAGTATTCAGCAGAAATAGACCATTTTACAATAATAAATCATCAAATTAATCTCACAACAACTGAAATATGTTCATTTACTGATCAATGTTTAGTTCATGCTGAAGTTCTGAAAATACATGTAATGAATGTCTTCACAAAATTACATACACAACGTGGCAAAGTGTTCATCACCAATAAACTGCAGGCCTAAAGCTGGTGAAAGTGTGTGTGACCGTCAGTTCAGCCAGCTGTGTGTGTGTGTGTGTGTGTGTGTGTGTGTGTGTGTGTGTGTCAGTTCAGCCAGCTGTGTGTGTGTGTGTGTGTGTGTGTGTGTGTGTGTGTGTGTGTGTGTGTGTGTGTGTGTGTGTGTGTGTGTGTGTGTGTGTCCCACTCAAAACCCAGATAGATAGAAAATATATGTAGTGGAAAAGATCAACAGTGTACCTACGTACCACATTCGATGCCAGAAGCACGCGATGCACTATTTGACAAGATAATTGCTGTAACACAATAAATCTGATGAGGCACGTAAAAGCGCACAGAACACACTTGAGAGTGTTTGTCTTTGACTGCAAGAATTGGAGAGTGTCACAAATGAACCGAAACTCAGCATATAGGATACTTGACCCACAGACACGAGAAATAGGCCTGTAGACAGTTAAAATATGTCTACTTTTAAACGAAACAATTAGAAATAAAAAGATTGTGTAATTGTGTAATCCTTAGGCATGCGTGCGTGTTCACTACTGCAGGAATGACCATACTCATCTTTGCAGACAACACAATCAGTAACTTAAACACTTGTTTAAGTTAAAAATTAAAAATGTCAAAATATCTCCTTGCTATTTTTTCCCGACACATCCATAATCATTCGGCTGCTTTCGCCACTGCTTTGTGGCAAGCATTATGCATGCTGAGCGTGTGAGTTTTTTTAGCGCAAGGTAGGCTATATACTTCAGACCCCAGTAGCCTATATTTAAATTCAATTCACATTTATTTGTAAAGCATTTTTCACAAAACAGATCGTTATCAACAAACCATCCCCACTATCAACGAATACCCTCCCACAGAGTTCGTGCTCGTCAGTGAGTGTGCACCAGCTTTTCTGTGAATGCGCCCGTCTCATCAGCATCCATCAACATTCTTTCAAAAAGCAAACTTTATTCCTTCATCTGGACATGTTTATACACCTAATGTTACGTTCACGTGGATTTCAGTGCAAACAAAGCTAACGAACCTGCTCAACATGTGCTAACGTAGCTATCCATACCAACACATTTGGGCAAACTACTTAGATTACTAACGTAACACTGAGACATACTGTACATCATAGCCATCACAAATGAACACTAATCAAATAAACAAAAGAACAATTATATTGGACAAACAAATGCATTTCTTGTTCATGCATGCATGAACAAAAAGCAAAAAAAGTTGAAATAGGCCTATCGCAGTCAGTGAAATAAATTGGGTGCTTCCAATGACGCTATTGAGGAATGAGAAGACTGAATCAATCTTTTTGGTTTAGTTTCGTTTTTAATTGTTCTGTTTACAAGTTGAAATTTCAACTTGGGCTATACGCTGAGTTTATATTCATGAGACGCGCTCCGCACCGGCGCCTGCATGTCGTGATTATTGTTTGCTTTTCCTTCTCATGTATTAAATCCAGGCAATTGGTTGATGAAACATTGATTAAAATCAAGATAAAATCGAAAGGAAAACAAAATTCACTTTAAATAAATGCTTTGTGCTTTTCTGTTTGAGGTCTGTGGAAGTTTTAAATCCGTCTTTGAGTGCCGCTTCAGAGCGCCCTGCACGTCCGAATAACGGAGAACTGTCACGTCTGTAACAGTGTTTTTTCCTCATAAATGCGAACACTTAAAATGAATATTTTATGTTCTGTGGAGAGCCAACCCTTCCTCATTCAATTTGCGCAAAAAATATATATGAAGAGTTCAGATGCAAAAGCCTCTAAATGCCATTTGAAATTTTCTTCTTTAATGATGATTTGTATCAAACTTGTATATTTAAGTTCAGTAATTTCACTTAAATAACAACTAATAGGTAATTATCATTGCCATTTAAGTGAAATTACTGAACTTAAATATACAAGCTTGATAAAAATGATCATTCTAGAAGAAAATTTCAAATGGCATTTAGAGGCTTTTGCACCTGAACTCTTCATATATTGCCTCCTAAGTTAAAGATTTTTTGTCACGCATGAATACATGTCTATTTCCTTAATATTAAATATAAAAACGCAGACTGATATTTTTCTAATGTCTGGACTCCTTTAATGGAGTAGCAGCATGGATAAACAGATGTTTCAATATATTGGTATTAATGCTTTTTCTGAGAATTTATATTTCAATTTTTGACTGCAAATGCCACGTTCATAACGGGGTTTATTCTGGCACAAAGGCAAAGCGCAGTAACTACACATTTGGTCAAAATGGAGTTAAGACTTGTAATGGGCTTTATGACATGTGTTCTGTCTTGTGAAAAAATATCTGGGTTAAATTATGTCCCATTTCGGAGATGCATTACCACATAATCTGCCCATAACATGTTTGACTGGCTTGGATAAAAACTTTAAAGGCCTTTGTCTCTGTTTCTTGTTTGTGTAGTTACTGCACTTTGTAGGCCAGAATTATACGCCAATAGGAACGCATGAAATTTCAGGGAGGCGGGCTAGAAAAAAAAATACACAAAATTATAGGTTCGAGTCCCTTCTCGACCACAAATACCATACAGTCTATCTAGATTAAAAAATAATTACAAATTCATGTCAAGTACGATTTACATATAATAAACTAAATTTGTGCTGAAAATATAATAAAACTTAAGATTTGTTTTTGTGTAGGATGTACTAAATGTCAAATTATCTCAATAAACATTTAAATTATAATAGGTTATAGTTCTCTTTTAATATAGAAAATATTTGAATGTAAATAATTGTAAAGAACATTTTGATAACGTTTTAGACCTTTATTTTTTTAGAGATTTCCACATTACATTTCTTTAACTATGCACAGAAATCCAATATATGAAATATAACCAGTAAACACCAAATAGTAAGTTTATCATTTTATTTATAATACAATAATATACATATTATTATGTTAAACTGAAAAAGGTAATGTATTAAATACTTATAGATTAAACAACAATAACATTAATAGCAATAATAATAATAATAACATAAAGCTGGGGAAAAAATAAGATTTAAAAAAAAATATGTACTTTGTTTAATTAACAGTTATTACTAGTGTTTACACATCTGACCAAGATAAAATAATGCAAGTCAATAAAATTAACTTTAAAAACACACTAAATTGCAATGCAAACAAGGACTAAACTGTTTGATTTTAATGGACAATGGAAATAAATATAACAATTTAAAGTTATAGATTAAATAACAGCAATAATAATATGGTTGTGGAGAAACAACCATATTATGCAACCTTCACATAACATTACCTTTTATAATGAATTAAGTTTTGTAGCTAAACAACTTGATTCCTATAGAGAGACTGTATGGTATGGTGATTTTAACATTAATTGGTCTGATAAAAGTGGTAAACAAAAATTAAAAACAATCATGACAAAATGTAATTATTTACAAATGATTAAAGGGCCCACTAGGATAACAAGACAGACCAAAACCCTTATTGATATGGCGTTTACTAATAAACCAGAACGTATAACAAGCACGTACAATCTGACACAAACATGATTCTGACAGCTAGAAAACTGACTAGAAAGCGGCTACAGTATTTTGGCAAATCTGGTTGTGATAAATCAACATTTATCATTCCTGAAGCTAAAACTGTTATGTGGATGGCTGATGAACCCAATAGCAGACAGCAGATGATGTGCAAAGAGTTTACTTGTGACAAACAGGAAAAATAAAACCCACGAGGGGGCAAAACAAGGCAGGGTAGAACACACCAGACTAAGACTTGAAACTAAGACAGGAACAAAACTACAACATGAACAGACTCTTCTCAAATAACAGCTTACTCAAAGAATTACTCACCGCTTGAAACATGCAACGTCAACCAATGAACCGACCCAGGACAGCAAAAACAAGGGGATTAAATAGGGAACACTAATGACGAGGACAGGTGAAACTGACTAGACAATGAAGCACTAGACGAGGATAACAAGGGGGCGGGGTAACTTAACGAGACAACACAAGCACATGGCCCACACAGGCCTTGTACACAAAACATGGGTCTGTCATGATCCTGCCACAAGACCAGGGGCTCGTTCTTCGTACGTCGCTAACTCAGTTAGCTGGATTTGATTGTTGGCTATTTGCCATGATCTTGGATCGTTTGGTTCTTCGACGCTCATCCTGGACTTGCTGTCACAGCAACAGGTCCGTCAGCTTGAACCTGCTCGCGAGCAGGCTTATTTCATGTAAACAGGATTAGATCGCGGCTGATACGGAAGTCCTTCAGCGCAGCGCGATAGTGTAGCTTAATTTCTGAGATTTATCTTTGTTTTCTCGTGAAACGATCGTCGTGAGGGTGTCGTTTAAATACATTATTATTTTGTTGGAAATGCACATTAATGTTCGATTCGATATCGGGCTTCAACAACAGCACAAAATGTTTGCATTGCCCTAAAATTATTTGCGAGTGGCTTCCTTTACACTATTGGAGATGCGGAGAAGCTTTCTGTCATGCCATTCGCAAAGTAACGTTAGTGCTCTTAGTTTTTTTTTGTTTTTTTTTTGTTTTTTTGCCAACTTAGGGTAGGCTATATTATAATTTTTAATGAAGATAATGCAATCATGATGACCATGCCGATTATGACTTACAGTCCCTCAGGCTTAACTTACGTGATTGGTGCCATACACTGTAGACTACACACATGTTCCCATCAAGGCCTCAATGAAGGGATTTTGTGAGCAGAAAGGGGGCTTATACAGTGCAGCCAAATTACTATTACAATTTTTAATATTCCAGATTTGGAATATTATATCACTTTTTTTAAAAGGCATTTGACTGAGTAAAATCTTTTAGATGGTGTGTGACCATGTTCTATATCACAAATCAGTGTGAAAGCAAAATGGCCAGGATCTGTGCATGACTCAGGAATTTTAAGAGATTCACATTTATGAACATTATTTGAACATGGTAAGGAAAATTATAAATATCAAACTCACGGTATTACATACACTTATGCTGAGAACTGCATTTTTCCATTAAACAGGTGATTACAACAGGATCCTGCATGGAGACAGGTGTTTTATGACCCTATTCCCTGACCCAAACCCCAGACCAGTTACAATGCAGCTCTAGGACAAGGGCACACAATGACATGAGCTTTCTGCACACAGTATCACTGCTGTGTGCAGACTCTTCTGTAGGCCTTTCTGTACATGTGGACATGTGTGTCAGAAATAATAGGCATAGGCACAAGTATAAATCAATTAAAGCCATCAATTCAATTAAAGTACTTCCTCCAAAGGACAGTCATCTGAGAAGTTTTCTTCACTCTCCAGTGCAATGTGATTGATAACTCATGGCAAAATATTTTTTACATTAACATACGTTATCAGTTTTTACTTTCACAAGACAAAGCAATTTATCATTACTCAAGATTTAACAGTTGGAATGACTAAACCAGCCAATTTGGATTATAGGTCTACTTCATTTAATGCAGCAACACATTATTTCACAGTGTACAAAGATAATTTAAATCTCACTTCCCAGTAATGAAGGTGTTGCTGCTACTGGTCCCTGATGTGAGTCTGGAAGAACTGAACCCAGGGATGCCCTTCACAGGGCAATTCACATTCAACCCAAGGGTCAGCTCTTCTGCCAGGGTCAGGAGCATCATTATTAGTTTTTTCTCAGCCTTTTTCCTGTTTGCTTTTATAAACAGACAATCATTTATTTAACAGTGCCTCACTAGTAGGCCTATAAGTCCTAAAATTACCATTAAGTAGAATATTTTTGTACTTCACTTTCACCATGTTTATTATTATAGTGTGGTGACTCGACATTACAATGAACAAAGTAATTATGAAATTATGAAAATAAAAATAAAATAATAATCAGTTAGCCTATTAAAACATCTAACATGGCCACCACAAACGCATTTAATTTGTCTTCTAGTTTTGCCAGCACTCTCTCCTGGCTTTTGCACACTTTGAGGTGTTCCTGGCGTTTTAATTAAAGACTGAAATTCGGCATAACCTTGCATTAAAAGCGCTTGCTCTGCTTGGGAGAAAAACTGGGCGTGTTCTTTGGCCATGCTGAACAGCCAATAGCAGCGCTTCTGATCACTGGTTCTGCTATCGATACATGTCCCCTTTTATACCAACGCGAGAACGCGCAGTTATCTCAGATAACTCAATCCAGCGATACTAATCATAAACAACAGGTGTGTTCGAAGAACCCAATTAGCCGGATCATGATTAGCACGATGATCTCATCTTAGATGTCTCATTTGATCTTGGATGTTTTAAGCAACGTACGAAGAACGAGCCCCTGATCTGTTCAGTCTTGTGCATCCTCAGATTTGTGCTTTTCTTTTATTCATATAAATGATGTAATGGACATGGTCGAAGTGAAGTACAAAAATATTCTACTTAATGGTAATTTTAGGCCTTATAGGCCTACTAGTCTCTTTTAAAAAGGCACTGTTAAATAAATGATTGTCTGTTTATAAAAGCAACCAGAAAAAAGGCTGAGAAAAAAATAATAATGATGCTCCTGACCCTGGCAGAAGAGCTGACCCTTGGGTTGAATGTGAATTGCCCTGTTGTGAAGGGCATCCCTGGGTTCAGCTCTTCCAGACCCACATCAGGGACCAGTAGCAGCAACACCTTCATCACTGGGAAATGAGATTTAAATTATCTTTGTACACTATGAAATAATTTGTTGCTGCATTAAATTAAGTAGACCTATAATCCAAATTGGCTGGTTTAGTCATTTCAACTGTTAAATCTTGAGTAATGATAAATTGCTTTGTCTTTTGAAAGTAAAAACTGATAAACTTATGTTAATGTAAAAATATTTTGCCATGAGTTATCAATCACATTGCACTGGAGAGTGAAGAAAACTTCTCAGATGACTGTCCTTTGGAGGAAGTACTTTAATTTTAATTGTGCCTATGCCTATTATTTCTGACAGGAGTCCACATGTACAAAAAGGCCTACAGAAGAGTCTGCACACAGCAGTGATACAGGGGAGGGCAGTCTAGAGACAACTTTTGCTTTTTATTTGTTGCATGAGGCATGTGTGACACAAACGACACAGGGTTAAATTCGTTCCCTATATGAGTCTTCAACAGAAAATAGAGTATTTTTTTGAAAAAACAAAAATCAGGGGGAGAAACAGAACTTGACTAAGAAAAAATTGCACTAGAAATAGAGTTGCTTGTAAAATCACACAGAGTACTATTGCTGACCTTGCATAATATCTTTTAAAAAGATGACTGAATAACTAGCTTTTCTTTACAAAGAACAATTGAAATAAAACTCTAAGCAAATAGAGTTTTGCAAATTTGTCTTGTCTTTTATTTTAGGCTTAATTAAACTTTTTTTTTTTCCTTTTTCTGATGTTGGCAGTGTTGTGTAATATGGCACATGCAATGTCACAGGCCCTGTCAGGTGCAACCCTCAGGCTTTTTAGACCCTGAAATCTTCCCTTTAGTTGGCCAAAGCTCATGTCATTGTCGCAAAAAAAACAAAAAAAACAACTAAGAGCACTACTTTGTGAATGGCACGACAGAAAGCTTATCAAGTTCTCCGCATCTCCAATAGTGTAAAGGAAGCCACTCGCAAATAATTTTAGGGCAATGCAAACATTTTGTGCTGTTGTTGAAGCCCGACATTGAATCGAACATTAATGTGCATTTCCAACAAATTAATAATGTATTTAAACGACACCCTCACGACGATCGTTTCACGAGAAAACAAAAATAAATCTCAGAAATTAAGCTACACTATCGCGCTGCGCTGAAGGACTTCCCGTATTAGCCGCGATCTAATCCTGTTTACATGAAATAAGCCTGCTCGCGAGCAGGTTCAAGCTGACGGACCTGTTGCTATGACAGCAAGTCCAGGATGAGCGTCGAAGAACCAAACGATCCAAGATCATGGCAAATCGCCAACAATCAAATCCAGCTAACTGAGTTAGCGACGTACGAAGAACGAGCCCCAGGAAAAATCTAAGACATGATGGCAGAATCATGACAAAAATTGTGCAGTTTGAAAGAGAACTCAATCACTTAAATTGGGAGCAGATCATGGCTATGAATGATGTTGACGAGTGCTGTAATTCTATGATTACAGCTATCTCAGGAGTAATAGATAAATTTATAAAACAAAAAAGATGTAGCCAGATAGAAACTACTATACCATGGATAAGTAATGAAATCAGAAAGCTTATGAAGAAGAGAGATTTGGCTCTGAAAAAATCATTGTGCTCAAAAATGAATACTGATCTGTTAACTTACAAAAGTTTAAGAAATAAAGTAGTACTAGAACTACGTAAAGCAAATGTTTCTTCTTATACTTAACTTTTACTGTAGGTAATGCTGAGGGCAATAATAAATCCATCTGGCGACATTTACATAATCTAACTAATAAAACAAATTAACACAAAGGGATGAAGGAACTTACCATAAATGGAAAGAACATAAATAATAATGCTACTATGGCTAATGAATTGAATTCATATTTTGTGCAATCCGTAGAAGAACTAACACAAGATTTTGAGTCTAGGTTTAAACTATCCAACTGGAGTGACGTCTGCTGACTCCTTTAATATTACAGAGGTTCCGGAGACAAAAATTGCAGAAATTATTAATAAATTGTCAAATTCTAAATCAAATGATATCTATATGATGAACAGTTGCTTTTTAAAAAAGTACAGAACTGTGTTAGTTAAGCCACTGACACATCTTGTTAACCTGTCTATAAGAACGTGTACATGTCCATTAGCATGGAAAAAAGCAGTCATTGTGCCAGTATTTAAATCAGGAAGTCAGAACTCTATGTGTAACTATCGTCCCATATCTATTTTACCTGTTTTATCTAAAGTAATTGAGAAAGTTGTAGCGGCACAATTGGTTGATCATTTAGAAGCCAGTCAATTTCTCCACCCACAGCAGTTTGGTTTTAGATCCGGTTATTCAACTGAAATTGCAAACTGTTGCTTTGTTGAAAATGTGAAAAAATCCCTGGATAGGGGTGATGTGGTGGGAGCTGTATTCCTTGACCTTAAAAAGGCATTCGATACAATCAACCATAACTTACTTTTAACTAAAATGTCTTCTTTTAATTTTTCCATTGAGGCAGTACAATGGTTTGCATCCTATCTTCAGGCGAGAGTACAGTGTGTTAAAGTTGCCCAGGAAAACTCATCACTCTTGAACATCAAACTGGGCATACCACAGGGCTCCATACTAGGTCCTTTGCTGTTCAGTCTTTTTATAAATGACTTGCAATTGAACTGTGCAGGTGCCAGCAGCTCTATGCTGATGATGATGCGGTGCTTTAGTCACCAGAGCGGCTGCTGATGTACTGTCTGCGTGGATGGCTGATGTCAGTCAGTGGCTCAATCAAAATCAGTTGGTGCTAAATTTTACAAAAACAGACTCTATGTGTTTTTGTTTTAAGAAACTCGATCTAAGTGAAAGATTTAAAATTGGTTTACAAAATGGACTAATTCAATCTGTTACAGAATTTAAATATCGTGGATTGGTCATAGATCCTCAACTTACATTTGGTAAACATAAAAAGAAAATCTCTAAAACAATAAAAAGTAATCTTAACTGTTTTAAATTAATCAGAAATTACATACCCAACCAGGCAGCCCTGCTGTACATGCATGCTATGATTTTTTCGCATATTTCATACTGCATGACAGTCTGGGCGCAAGCAGCTCCAACTGCAATAAAACATATTGGTTCACTTTATAATCAAACAATAAAAATTATGGATAAAAAGCCAATCCGTTACCATCACTGTTACATCCTCAAGAAATATAATATATTAAGCTTTGAAAGCTTCAGTAATTTATGTTTTTTAAAATTAATTTTCAAGTGCATTAATAATTTAGCACCCGAGCCGCTTAGTAAATTTGTTCAGGTACAGAACAGCAAAAGAGCTACCAGAAGCAGCACAAATCATAACTGTACAATACCGTACTGTAGACAAGCTTTGCACAGACAGCCTTTTCTGTTAAGAGCGCTAGACTCTGGAGTTCATTACCATCGGACATTAAGGTCATATCTGACTTGAAAAAGTTCACTTCAAGAATTAAATTGTGGCTAAAGGCAAACCAAAACTGTAACCATTTTTAACAATTGTTATTTTTCTGGTTGTGTGTGTGTTTAGAAATGCCCAACCAGGGACAGGAGTTGTAAATTAGCATTAGCTGTCATGAATCGGGTCCCTTTCTCGGTTCTTTGTCTCCCCCTGTTGGTTATCATGTGTTCTCGCTTCTGTTCTCGCTTCTCCGCTGTTTCATTATCTACAGCTGCGGCTGCCTTATGCTCGTTATCCAATCATTCTTTCACACCTGCTCTCCCTTTTCTCTAATTCTGTCGGCTTCTTTTACCACTGCTTTTCCCTACCTCTTTGCCAGATTGTTCTTTCAGCCAAGACGTTTAGTCTGTGTATGTTACCTACCTCCCATATGAGTCCTGTCCAGTCCTGTCCTATCCTGCACTGTGCTACTGTGAGTTTGTTCCACCGCTACTTTGTCGCTACTCTGCTGTGCTATAACAAAAAACATACATTTATCAATTTTTATTTGTAAATAGAACATTATGCTCAGCATTAGCGTGTGCATCAAAGAGTTTTCAAAGGAAATATAGTTAAAAATCCAAGGGTGATCTTAGCAAAGATGCTTCCGAACTAAAGTAGTTTCTCCAATACTGCTCACTGATTAATTTGACTGATTAATTGCAGCCTTGCTTTTCGCCAGGAGAGGTCGCTGCAACTGAAGCTTCGAGTAATGAACCCATTTTTGAACCAATTGGCTCAAGTGGTTCAGTGCTTCACAAAAGCTTCATTTGGCCATCACTAGGATCCACGATCCACCACGAACACGATCCCACACGAACACACCGGGGAAAACCACAACGATCTGACAACATGAGACTCCAGTTACTGAGCTTATAAAGGGACAAACGGATTGAAACCAGCTGGCGCTGCTGATCAGCAGTGATCAGTGACCACGCCCACAGCCACACACACACACACAAACAGCACACGAGACGAGAGAGAGACAGTGAATTCATGAACCGTGACAGTTCTCAACCCCCGGCTCGACATCATTCTGCGGATAGGTGGAGGTCTCGGGGGTCTGAGGACACAGAACACGGTTAAACTCTGCAGGAGTGAATCGGACCAGAAATCCAACAGGACAAACCAAAATGCTTAAAGAATAAGGACCTTATTAAAAAGTGTATCTGTAAAAGCAAAAGAACAAAAACAAAGCTTGTAAGGGAAAAACAGAAATATTTGTCGTTCTTTACATGCGTAGTTTATGTTGTTAAATGTTTTTCTGTATTATGTTTATGCCCTGGACGTGTCATTCCACGCTGTACGAGCTAGACGCAGAACTCCCTCATCCCGGATGCAGAAGTCCATGAGTGGCAGTTTACTAGAGGAGGCTGACCACCGCAGAGTCTCTCAGTATCTGTAGGCGTGTCTCTATAGTTTGAACACACACACACACACACCAATGCATGCGTCCAGCGACAGGAGGCGTTTGAGGATTGTCCTGCAGGGCAAGGAGATCAAAAGCAGTCCAGGTAATCAGTCTAGCACTAATTGGCTTTATGCCCATCTGCACTACTTCCTGAACTTCAGCCAGCTCCTTGTTTCCTGTCTGCCGTTATTGGACAAACTGATTAATCCAGGTGTGCCTGACCTCAGTAGTCATGGCAACAATAATCAGACACACCTGAATGAATCAAGTTTGTCCAATAATAATAATAGCAGACAGGAAACAAGGAGCTTGCTGAAGCTTAGCAAGTAGTGCAGCTGTGCATAAAGCCCATTGGATCAGGGCATCTCTTTGGTCTACTTCAAGTGATTGTAGTCTGGCACAAGATGCAGAAAACAAAATTGTCAACATAGTAGTCTTATAAATGACAGTATAAAAAATAGGTAAATAGTGTACACATACCTGCATGTCAGCTCTCCTCCTCTGTTGAAGATCCTCGAGCCTGTCCGAGTAGATGGTCTTCTGCTTCTTTGTCCTCATCCACGGCCCCCAGAGCTCACGCTTATCTCTCTTCAACCAACAGCTCAACTACTGTCTGCACCACAATCTAAAGACACACGAGGTTGACCGGCTCACTATTTGTTGACTTTTGCGACAGTGCTGCGGCGCTTGTGTCCTCTAGGGGCGCTAGATGTGAAAGTTACAGGTTGAGCGCCCCTAGTGGCCAAGAGTTACTCAGTGTGCCTTTAAGATACCTCATTATAAATAAAGAAATTGACAAAGTTGTTGGTCCACTACAAAAATATGTGTTTTCATGTTTAGCTCTAAAATGTCTCAACATTGACGACGTGTTGTTATTATAAGAAAGCTGAACATATTGGCCACTCAACCAACAAAAGGCGGTCACACGTATTCACTTGAGTACTTTTTTGTTTCATATACATAATGTAGGCCTATTATTTAACATATTACACTTAATATGCATAAAATTACATGCAAATATCCATTTACATTATAATTAATTTTTATATTCATTTTAAAATAACATTCGTTTTACAAAATAATAATAATAATAATAATTAGCTTACTGTATTGGTAAATACGACCTGAAAATGCTGCCAGACTTCCGAACGGCTTCTTTGCTTGGCTGGATCCATGCTGGAAACCTCAGTCGCCTCAGTTCACTGCCGAAGCGCATGACACTCGAAACCTCCGAAATCAGAATATGAAGCAGTCACGTGGTAGTGTGTCGAAACGAAGCTTCGGACGTCACTGAACACATGGTTATGGCAAGACGAATCAAGCTCCAGTACAAGAGTTCATGTAGGATGTTTTGTTTTTTTGGTTCTAGCTTCGAAGCCTCGATGACGACATGAACTCATTGAGCTGAATTTATCTATTTAGAAGTAATTCAGGAATTAATTCTGATATTTAATTAATTAAGTCCTTTTTCTTTATTGTGAAGCACAAACGTATGTGTACATGCACTGTAACCACAATGAATGTAGGAAACTTACAAACGTTTCAGTTATAACATTTTTTTTATTTCAAACTATGTGCATATGTTAAATTCATGTTGAACAAATAGGCTAAGAATCCTGTGAACTGTATAGTGTCTTACAATTTGTCTTCAAATATATGAAAAAAAAAAGAAATTTAAATAATCCCTTTGAAAAACAGTTTGTAAGCAAAAAAGAAAAGCATGATCTTTTGTATAATAAACACAAACTTAAATCTCATAATCACTCCTTAAGTCAGTATAATTAAAGCTTTGAACATAAATCATTCAGAATAAATGTACAAAAAGGCACGTTCAATCCCTGTGCTTCTACACTGTAAAGTTCAAGTGTAACGACGAGTATCATACTCTGAAAGTGTTCCACATATATGCATAACTATTGCTTTAAGCCTTGAGTTAATCGTTAGCAGTTTGCCTTGGGAAGTTGTGTTTGCTTGTGTTGATCCTTTAAAACACATTTCTGCAGCTGTAATCTGAACTCTTCTACTCATCGGTGCCACCATACATGTCAGCTAGTTTAGTGAAGCGGGGACCCCAGTCTTTGAGGTAATGGTAATCCTGGTCTCCATCGCTGCTAGAGGAGTTGACGGAGCTGAGGGATCCCGCAGTAGAGCCGTCACCCTCGTAGTCAAACACCAACAGGGAGTCATACGGTGGAGCTGTTGGATCTTTATCAGCAGCCCTTAGACCCTGCGAACACAACACATCATCTGCTACACTAATGAACACACACCTCTGTAGTTTTCAACTGGTTTTTCTTCTCTATGTTTAATAGTTAGATGCTTGTACAGTGACACTTCACCTCACTGATGAAATCTCCAATATCTCCAGGATGAGGAGCGGTGGATCTGATGGGGTAATGGGGCTCGGGGTACTGAGGTCTCTCATCAAACCTGCGGATGCCGTGAGTCTCTGTATCTGGCTGTTGCAGCTGGCTCAGGTCATAATCCTGTTTGCAAAAGCATTAAGACCATTGTTAGCATTCAGAGAATTGTGTTGGTGTGTCTGCAAGCACATAGCCAAAGCACTTGGTGGCGGTGTCGACAATAGGAGCGCAGCTTTATCAGAAGACGCTTATTTACGTTAGTGTGTGGGGAAGAGGAAACAATATTGATGCATAGACCACTTATTTTCTTGCAACAGAGAGAGAATACAATTTTAATAGACAAACATAAATACAAATTAAAGCTGCAAGCAGCGATGGGCGGGCCCTCGCACCTCTAGCGCGTCGGGGTGTGAGGCGGCCGCGTTGCATATTCTGCGGCTCAGCCGGTGCGGCTGTGAATTTGGTTCGCTGCTTCGTTAAAGGTCACTTCCTGTTGCCAGCAGGTGGCGCTATGACTGTGGGTGAATGTCGGCATGTAGATTTGTTCAGGGCGGGACTCTTGTCAAATGTGTCAAATTTCGTGCAGATCTGGGCATTTACACCCAAGTTACTACAACTTCCTGTTTCATGGCGAATCATCGCCACGGACACGCCCATTGAGGAAAACGCGCAGATAGCACAACTTTACATCGTCAATGCCTTTAGAAGCCACAGCAGAAATTTGAAGTCGATCCGACTAAATCCCTAGGAGGAGTTAGTTAAAGTACGTAATGAGTAAATCATCCAAAAATGGCGGTAAAGTTACAAATGGCCGATTTCCTGTTGAGTTTAGGGTATCACTCCAAGAGACTTTTCTGTGCGTCTAGACATGTTAGTTGTACCACAGAAATTTCGTACATGTTGGTCAAACATGCGGCGGGGGCTGCTTCGTTAAAAGTCACTTCCTGTTGCCAGTAGGTGGCGCTATGAATGTGGGTGAATGTCAGCATGTAGATTTGTTCAGGGCGGGACTCTTGTCAAATGTGTAAAATTTCGTGCAGATCAGGGCATTTACAGCCAAGTTACTACAACTTCCTGTTTCATGGCGAATCATCGACGCCACGGACACACCCATCGACCAAAACGTGCAGATAGTACAACTTTACATAGTCAATGCCTTTAGAAGGCACAGCAGAAATGTGAAGTCGATCCGACTAAAGCCCTAGGAGGAGTTCGTTAAAGTACGTAATGAGTAAATCATCCAAAACTGGCGGTAAAATTAGCAATGGCGGACTTCCTGTTGAGTTTAGGGCATCGCTCCAAGAGACTTTTCTGTGCGTCTGGACATGATAGATGTACCACAGAAATTTCGTACAGGTCGGTCAAACATGCGGCCGGGGCTGCTTCGTTAAAGATCACTTCCTGTTGCCAGCAGGTGGCGCTATGACTGTGGGTGAATGTCGGCATATAGATTTGTTCAGGGCGGGACTCCAGTCAAATGTGTCGAATTTCGTGCAGATCAGGGCATTTACAGCCAAGTTACTACAACTTCCTGTTTCATGGCGAATCATCGACGCCACGGACACGCCCATCGATGAAAACTCGCAGATAGCACAACTTTACATCGTCAATGCCTTTAGAAGGCACAGCAGAAATTTGAAGTTGATCCGACTAAATCCCTAGGAGGAGTTAGTTAATGTACGGAGTGTGTAAATCGTCCCAAAATGGCCGCCAAATTCAAAATGGCCGACTTCCTGTCGAGATTAGGGTATGGGTTCTTGAGGCTTTTTTGTGCGTCTTGATATGATGCACATCCCCACCAAATTCCGTGCTTGTAGGTGGACGAGGGGCTAATTTGTTGCAATTTTCTAGGTGGCGCTAGGGAGCCATTTTGCCACGCCCATCCGCGAAACCCACAAAATACGAAATTTTTCACCAGTCCTGACATGCGTGCCAAATTTGGTGAGTTTTTGAGCATGTTGCGGCCCCGAAAATGGCGCTTACTTTGCAAAAAAAAGAATAATCCTAACAGTTTCAATAGGGTCCTCGCACTGTTAGTGCTCGGGCCCTAAATAATACAGGAACACGGGTAAAATCAACAACGGCTGGAGAACAACGACTGGAATACATGTCCAGAAGCAACGACCGGCACACGACAACTGAAGCACAGAGGTTTAAATAGACGGGCTAACAAGGGGCTGGTGTTGGTGACTGATGCCATGAGAACGTTGTTGCATTATTACTTTTTATTCTGCGTTTAGATGAACGTTATGGGGTGGAAATCTGTGTGCATATAGTATGGTGAAGCAAAAGTGTGTGAATTTCGGAAGAATAAGAATCTGTGTTTCTTATTTTAACTTCACAAAGGAAATAAACTCTTAACTCAATGCAACCCTGTTTTAAATCAATAAACTGTCCCAACACTTTATTTAAACCTTGAAATGTGCGATGGGGTTTCATTTTCATTTGTTTTTATAAAGCAATCCTATTAGTTAGTGTGTTATTTTGTGTAGCAAAGTCAACAAAATCAGTCTTTTTCTGATTTGTTCAATGTATGGATCATAGACGTTGGGAACAGGGGGGGCGTCCGTCCATCTCCCCTCTGCGTATATACATGCGCAGCCGCAGCGGAGACATAATTTAAGGATTTAAGGTCGCGAGTCCCACAATAATTCCAGTAATGACTCAAAAACTAATTTCAAATTTCTTTTTAAAAGCTCCCACAGCAAAGCGAATAAGAGAAGGGGGGGGGGGGGCAACATCACTGGATTTTACATCCGATTGATCGTTATGTGCAGCACCACCGGCAGAAAGCCGCCGGATGAGCAGCGGCAGATGACCCAAGTGAGTGAACCCTCGACCGCCGCCACCCTCACTACGAGCCTCCCTCATCCCGCGTCGCCACACGCGGATAGTCAAAAACCAGTTGCAGGTGCACAGTCCTTCAGGCCTCTGCCTGATTATAATTTTCCAGTCAAAAAAAAAAAAGTGGGGAGAGCTTCGCACGCAGCTGTAGGGCATCCTGGTTCTGAGAGTGGAAGCGGCTGGAGGATATTTCGGACAGTGATGGCATCGTGTGTGGGGTGTGCAGATCGGCTGTCCAAAGTAGACTTCTGTGCCCGACCACCGACAGTTTGTTTTGTAAAAGATAAGGGGTTTTCAAATTGGAAAAAAGCAACAGAGAAAATCAGAGACCACGAGAAATCTAAAACTCATTCAGATGCAACCTAAAGATTGGCAGCGTTGAAAAACACTCCAATTAATGCAGTACTCTCTGAAGCCAAGGCAAATGAGCAGAGAACAGCGCGGAAAATCCTCGAACTTTTAGCTGCGTAAGATTCTTGGGGCGCCCGGGCTTCCACTGAGAGGAGATGCTAATCAGGATGGAGTCTTATGGCAGCTAATGCAGGAGCGAGTGTGCAATGATCCTGACCTCGATAACTGGCTGAAAAGGAGAGACAACTGGATGTCAAACAACCTCCAAAATGAGATTCTGGAGCTATTTGCGCATGACATATTGAGAACAATTGGAGCAACAGCATCAAAAATTGACTTTTTTGGGTTAACTGCGGATGGAACGACAGATATCAGTGGCAAGGAACAATTTTCAATCAGTCTGCAGTTTAGCAATGACCAGCTAGAATTTTAAAATTTCTATCTTGGCTTTTACAACGCCCCTGACACGCCGGCTGAAACCTTATTTCTGTGCTTAAGGGATGTCCTGGTGCGACTGGAGCGACTGAAGGGCCACTGCTTTGATGGGGCCAGTAACATGTCAGGGAGGTTCAATGGGGTGAGAGCTAAACTGAAGGATGTATGTCCCGACTCCATTACGCAAATCACTCACTGGATCTGGTGCTCGATCAGCTTGTTGCTGATACGCTAAACTTCAACGATTCAGCAAAGAGAGAAGCGTTGCATCAGTCCCTATTTAAAGGCGGAGACGTTGTATCATCTCGATTAAGCATACCTGTCAATGCTATTTCAATCGTGCTCTATATGTTCGTTCAGTGGCTTGATATTATGAATTTTCATGTTCCAAACCATATGAAATGTTGTGAAAATAAAACACAGCTCTCCCTCGTTCATTTCAGAGGGTCTATTAAATTACCATTCGTGCATTTCATTCATTGCGCTTTGACACCAGTCCCAAAAGTCTGCGCAAGAAGCATAACACGTACTCCATGTAGGCCTATGATTCGTTCTTTTGTTGTTCTGTGTTCTTTCAGGATCAAAAATACAACAAACGAATGCGTTTATTTGTTTTTCCGACTGATGAGAACTATACATTCATAAATCAGCCAATTTTGTATTTTATTATGAGATATTTTATTCCAATGTGACCAGTCCAACTCAACTCAAGCACTGATGGACCAAAGAGCCCGCATTTCGACATTTGCAGTAAAAACTTGAAATATAAAGTCTCAGAAAATACATTTAATACCAATATATTGAAACGCATCCATTAATAAAGGAGTCCAGACAATGGAAAAATGTCAGTCCACGTGCGTTTTATATGTAAAATGAGGGAAATAGACTTATAACTTTTAGGTATAGCAAAATATTTTTTAGAAAATTCTACTAGTAGACTAACGTCACTCAAAAATCATCAAATTTCACACATCCACCATCTCTTGAGATTTATTAAAAATCTTTAACTTTAAGTAGCAAAATATTTTGTAGTAATTCTGTCAATTACACTAAGGTTAGATTTCCTTGAAGGTAAATTGGAGCGGCCACACTGAACTGTGCGTAACGCCAGACATGAAGTGAACGAGACAGAGGCGAACACCCTCGGATTGCTTGAAACTAGTACCTGGTCTTCCTCGCCTCCTCCCTCTTCGTCATATTTCAGGATGTTGTCTCTGATGTCCTCGTCGGGGTCGATCAGCCGCTGCTTGCCCAGTCGTTCTTTATCTCTTCTTTTCATCCACACAACGAACAACAACACAAGGACTACACAGAGAGAAAGTTATTACTGCAGATAGAACAAAACATTTCTTTTCCTTTTCAGCATCGACATCTTTCCTCAGAGACTACTGAGAGGGCAGACAGTCATGATCATCACTCACTGAGGAGGAGGATGATGCAGAGCAGGAGGGTGATGATCAGTCCAGTGCCGAGGCCAGCGCTCGTGACGCGCTCCTGCTCTGTGCAGTCTCCCTCAGGATCACACACACACACCTTCACTCGCAGATACGACGTGTTGGACATCGGCATCTTACCAGAGTCTGTGATTATGATGGGAATCTTGTAGATCCCATTCTCCAAAAAGTCAATTTTAAGAAGGAGTTGAGCATAATCACCTAGGAAATGCATTTAAAGAGTCGAGTTAAGCAGAGCTTTCTTACAATACTTTAAATAATTCAAATTTATTTAACTGCATGTGTGTTCTTGAGTCAGTAATACAATACAAAATTAATAAAAAGTGTCTATATTGGAAGTGTCCATGACAGTATTTACTGTGTGGCAACTTCATTGAGGTGCAAAATGTACATCTTTTGCTTTATTGTGCCAGTAGGAAATATTGGTTTACATTTCCAAATATTCCATTTTGCCATTCATTTTAATAATCTGGTAATATGTTTGTGCAGTCCCCACAGATATCTAATATCCCCGTCACGGACTTACATGAGACTGAGAAAACTGAGACAGACTAAATCCATAAAAAGGAAGAGGAACGCCCAGTGAGTCTGACCAGGAGTGTGAACCCACGACATCAGTGACCGAGGGCATACTGCTGGAATTAGAGACTGAGGACTGGCTGATTGACTATAATGACTATATAATCATTTTTGTAAATGATTATTTCACAATTAACGTTATAATAAAGAGTTACGGCCTCTTTTACTACAGACCACTCTGCTAGCTTCGGCATCAGTCAAGGAAGTTGTCTCAGTAGATGCATCTTGCCTCGAGTTTGGGAGTAAAGTTGTCCTTAGTCCAAGAAGAGTCTATGTGCCTAAGGTGCTTCCCAAGCTGAAACGGTCTCTGCTCTCGCTTCTACTGAGGATGAGCAGACCCACACACTCTCTGCCCTAAGGGTGTACACGGAGTACTCTGGCCAGGTCCGACAGTCAGAGCAGACACGCTCTCATTGGGTAGTAGACGTGATTGCGCTGGCATAGCTTAGGTCCTTAGGATTGTAGTTCCCTACAGGTGAAGGCAAACTCCACCAGGGGAATGGCCTCCTCTTGAGTGTCCATGGCTGACGTCTGTCCTCGCCATACACCTTTGCCAGGTTTTACAAATTTGACGTCCCTGCTCTTCAGTCACACGGATATTGTTCGCTTAACCAGTCCCCGACCTCTGTTTTGTTGTTTGTTTTTACTGGGGATCAGATCTAGATGTGTGGGAAACTCTGCATATGTTCCATAAGGGGATACAGGATTGGCTGTTGCATTCTAAAGGTACATTGTTTCACACTACACCTGGCAACGCAATGTATGCTTAATCTTGCAAAAGTGGTGCTCATGTCCTTTTAAAATTACAAGAGTGAAACATTGTTTTACCTTGGGTTAAATGAGGGGTTTAGAAGATGATAAACTAGGGTTCAGCTCAATGTGAAAAGTTCTCATGTTTTTGTCTTTTCTACCATTAGTGTTAGATGTCTAAAACTGAATAAATGGCTGTCAATATAATTAAGTAGTTGTGATTGAACTCATGATTTCTGACCAGTTTATTATTACATATTAAATTCATAACAACTTTGATATTTTGTCATTATTTTAATGTAGTTTTAAAACGTATTTTCCGCTGAACTTTTTCACAGACCAGCACTCCCTTTGCAGCCCCAGACCCCATTTTAAAATCAACTGCTCATGTGTGGTGTAGACAGTTCAGGAGGCCCATGAGATGTTGTTTTCTCTGTGTGTGTGTGTGTGTGTGTTTTCTCACCACTGAGACGTGTGATTGTCCAGTTCTTTCTAACATCGATAGGTTGAAAGGGCAAGTCGAAAGAGAAAGGTCCAGTGTTCGGGTCGATGTCTGCATCCAACGCTGTGATGTTAATGCCGTTGTTCTCAGGTTTTTCACACATCACCGTCTCTGGCGGGAAAACCTCAGGGGCATTATCATTGACATCCAGAAGAAGGATTTGCAGAGTACCGGTGCTGCTGGCCGGAGGAATCCCTGCACAACAAACACACTCATTATTGTCGTCCTAGCACACTATCTATCCGGAGGACTCCCTCTCCTGAACGTTAAACACACCTGCCTCTAGTCTGCTCATCCATCAGAGACTATTTAAGCACTGCAGCTGTCACAAGATGAACGAAGACTAGATCAAATTATCAACATAGTTTAATAAAACTAAAGAACCGTTGTGTACAGCTAACAAACATACACAAACAAAGACCAACACTGAAGACTGGGACTAAATACACAGAGATAACGACCTCAATGATGAGCAGCTGTGCTGGAGGATTAGTGTCCATGGTGACTGATGACTGATGAAAGGAAACGTGTCCATGAAGGTGACGCTAACTGAACTTATACCATGGTCTGGGTGAATACTCGATTCTGATTGGCTGCAGGGTGTCCGTTAAAAAGTGATAGAGGACACCTAGTAAAGTAGTTCTGGTGAAACTGCCTGTTTACCATTCGAAATGAATAAATAAATGCGCTGCCTACAACGGCTGTGAGTAACCATAGCAACAGGCAGTCAAACGCTCTATCAAATAACGTTAGATATTATAGCCTAATACAACAATGAGCGACTTCGTGCTATTTCTTTTAACATTTATGGAGAATATGGCAACTTTGACGACTGGTATGCTGCTGAAGAAAGAAAAAATGTAAATAAAACGGAGAAAATTACACCGCTGCTGCTCTGCTCCATTGAACGCTATTGGTAACGACGTAACTTGCGACCATAGTTGGATAACGACGATGCTTTCGGGAAACGCACCCCTGAATGAGACCCTGCGGGAGTTTTACGCAGCTGTCCAGACAACCAAGGCAGGAGAAGGCTGAACGTTACAGCGTTTCAAGCCTAAGGAGCCTGAGGCAAATTACCCTCTCTTTGATCTGATTAATTTATTGCCCTCTATAACGTTAAGCGCAAATCGCTGGAGCTCAGAGCTAATTGTTTTTTATTGTTGTTTGATTAATTGTTTTATGTGTAATAAAAAAAAAAAACTATTCCTACCTTTGTGTTTCATGAAAAAAAAAATGCATTTGTGAACCTGAAGGGATACGAGCTAAGCGGACTATATCTCCGTTTGCTAAATAAACAGTCAGGCAAGGCAAGTTATTATTTGTAAAAACTAGATTTAGCCTAATTAAAATATAAACTAATGTTTTAAAAATGTTTTATTTGGCAAGTGACCATGGTATAAGCGGGTTAATGCCCTCCGAGGTGTCCATTGTCAGGTTTTAATGGACTTCGGCGGAGGCAACCTCCGCTGCGCGTCGGCCGGTTTACGCCTCGCCGTCGTCCATTAAAACCTGACAATGGACACCTCGTCAGGCATTAACCCTTACATACGTGACAGCAACGTTGTGTTTGCCATTGGTGACATCTCTAAACAGTTTTCCTGTGTTATAGCATTCTTGTCTACGTACAAATATTTTCTTGAAAACGTAAAAATATTTTATTGGATGTGCCTTTCGTTTACATGGCAACGGCGTTTTTGGGGCTTAAAAACGGAAAAAAGTGAAACCACCCTCCAGAGTGGAACCCTCCCCGCGTTCCCGTTTAAAGGGTAAAAACGCGAAAGTCTGCCTGACAGTGAAGGTTGTACGCAGGCGCGCAGACTTGGTGTTGTTCTGTGACAGTGCTTCACATCGCCACCTAGCCGCCTGGAGTGCTTACTACATTGAATTTCACATCGAATACACGCGGATTTCTCACCCATAACGCTCGTCTAAACGCAGAATAAAAAGTGATAACGCAACGTCACTTTTGCATTTTTGCATTTCCATTATGACGTCCAATAATTCATCCAGTGTATAGGCGCTCCCTACTCCCATGTGATACACGACAACATCACGTAGACACAAATAAAGAAACACACAAACACAAGGGCTCACGGCCTAACAAGTGTCTAAACAGTAAAAGAATACAAATATACTTATTTCCTCAGACAGAACACATACCGCTGTCAGTGACAAGGAACGTAGCCGTGTAGATATTGTCTTGCACAAATGGAGACTCTCTGTCTAGAACGCCAATAGTTGTGATGTGTCCATTCATGGGATCAATTCTCAGCCAGTTAGCAGGGTCAGACAGCGTGCTGTACCTGAGGAGAGAGCAACAACGTTAAGATATACTAAAATATGTATTCTGTTCATGTTCTTCTGTTGAAGGAGGTGTAAAGGACTTGATTGCCTCTCCAGTCTCCTTGTTTTTAAAGGGGAAATGAAGCAGTGAATCAAGTTTACATGATTTACAAGATGGATTTCCAATATAATCAACAATTATATAAGAAACATTACAAATGTAAACATTTAGAAGAAAAAAGAAAAAACTTTATATCTTTCGCCGCCAGGGCACCGCTGTGCAGTTGACGTCACAGGGTTGGTCGGCTCAAGTTTAACAGGCTCTGGGCATTGAAAATCGCGACATCAAACTGTGTTTAAACCAGTGTTTTGACCGCGAACGACTAATGTTAGGTACAGTCATTATAAAAGACGACGTATCATGTTATATGATGACAAACTGCACATAGAAACATTGTTCGCGATGTCTGCCGTCAGATATTCCCGTCTCGTCAACATGTAAGTTAGCATGTAACGTTATTTGTTAAAGGGGAAATGAAACGTCCATATTTTCGCACTGGTAGTGCTAGTAGCTACAGCCTAAATATACGTGGAAAAAGTGTCTCCGCTCTGACATCCTTCAGGGAAAGCATCGCCGCTTCCACACGTCTATGTGATGCAGAATTGACCACACAATACATGCTCAAGATCAACCTCTTGACAAATGATGGACTCTGACACGGAGGCCATCGCAGGACAACAGCCACACTGACACCTGGTAAGTTAGCGTTGCAAACCCGCTCTTCGCCCCAAACCACCACCGGCTGTTCTACATAGCAACGTAACGTTAACTTACATGGTGTTAATGAGATGAGAATATGACATCTAGTAGATACCATCTAGCGTCACCTGAGGCGAGTGATGTTAGCGTCACCCGAGGCGAGCGATGTTAGCGCGAGTGATGTTAGCGTCACCTGAGGCGAGCGATGTTAGCGTCACCCGAGGCGAGCGATGTTAGCGCAAGCGATGTTAGCGCGAGGGATGTTAGCGTCACCTGAGGCGAGCGATGTTAGCGCGAGGGATGTTAGCGTCACCTGAGGCGAGCGATGTTAGCGCGAGTGATGTTAGCGTCACCTGAGGCGAGTGATGTTAGCGTCACCCGAGGCGAGTGATGTTAGCGTCACCTGAGGCGAGCGATGTTAGCGCGAGTGATGTTAGCGTCACCTGAGGCGAGTGATGTTAGCGTGAGGGATGTTAGCGTCACCTGAGGCGAGTGATGTTAGCGTGAGGGATGTTAGCGTCACCTGAGGCGAGTGATGTTAGCGTGAGGTATGTTAGCGTCACCTGAGGCGAGTGATGTTAGCGTGAGGGATGTTAGCGTCACCTGAGGCGAGCGATGTTAGCGCGAGTGATGTTAGCATCACCTGAGGCGAGTGATGTTAGCGTCACCCGAGGCGAGTGATGTTAGCGTCACCTGAGGCGAGCGATGTTAGCGCGAGTGATGTTAGCGTCACCTGAGGCGAGTGATGTTAGCGTGAGGGATGTTAGCGTCACCTGAGGCGAGTGATGTTAGCGTGAGGTATGTTAGCGTCACCTGAGGCGAGTGATGTTAGCGTGAGGGATGTTAGCGTCACCTGAGGCGAGTGATGTTAGCGTCACCCGAGGCGAGTGATGTTAGCGTCACCCGAGGCGAGCGATGTTAGCGCGAGTGATGTTAGCGTCACCTGAGGCGAGCGATGTTAGCGTCACCCGAGGCGAGCGATGTTAGCGCAAGCGATGTTAGCGCGAGGGATGTTAGCGTCACCTGAGGCGAGCGATGTTAGCGCGAGGGATGTTAGCGTCACCTGAGGCGAGCGATGTTAGCGCGAGTGATGTTAGCGTCACCTGAGGCGAGTGATGTTAGCGTCACCCGAGGCGAGTGATGTTAGCGTCACCTGAGGCGAGCGATGTTAGCGCGAGTGATGTTAGCGTCACCTGAGGCGAGTGATGTTAGCGTGAGGGATGTTAGCGTCACCTGAGGCGAGTGATGTTAGCGTGAGGGATGTTAGCGTCACCTGAGGCGAGTGATGTTAGCGTGAGGTATGTTAGCGTCACCTGAGGCGAGTGATGTTAGCGTGAGGGATGTTAGCGTCACCTGAGGCGAGCGATGTTAGCGCGAGTGATGTTAGCATCACCTGAGGCGAGTGATGTTAGCGTCACCCGAGGCGAGTGATGTTAGCGTCACCTGAGGCGAGCGATGTTAGCGCGAGTGATGTTAGCGTCACCTGAGGCGAGTGATGTTAGCGTGAGGGATGTTAGCGTCACCTGAGGCGAGTGATGTTAGCGTGAGGTATGTTAGCGTCACCTGAGGCGAGTGATGTTAGCGTGAGGGATGTTAGCGTCACCTGAGGCGAGCGATGTTAGCGTGAGGGATGTTAGCGTCACCTGAGGCGAGCGATGTTAGCGCGAGTGATGTTAGCGTCACCTGAGGCGAGTGATGTTAGCGTGAGGGATGTTAGCGTCACCTGAGGCGAGTGATGTTAGCGTGAGGTATGTTAGCGTCACCTGAGGCGAGTGATGTTAGCGTCACCTGAGGCGAGTGATGTTAGCGTGAGGGATGTTAGCGTCACCTGAGGCGAGCGATGTTAGCGTCACCTGAGGCGAGTGATGTTAGCGTGAGGGATGTTAGCGTCACCTGAGGCGAGTGATGTTAGCGTGAGGTATGTTAGCGTCACTTGAGGCGAGCGATGTTAGCGTGAGGGATGTTAGCGTCACCTGAGGCGAGTGATGTTAGCGTGAGGTATGTTAGCGTCACCTGAGGCGAGCGATGTTAGCGTGAGGGATGTTAGCGTCACCTTAGGCAAGCGATGTTAGCGTGAGGGATGTTAGCGTCACCTGAGGCGAGTGATGTTAGCGTGAGGTATGTTAGCGTCACCTGAGGCGAGCGATGTTAGCGTGAGGGATGTTAGCGTCACCTGAGGCGAGTGATGTTAGCGTGAGGGATGTTAGCGTCACCTGAGGCGAGCGATGTTAGCGTGAGGGATGTTAGCGTCACCTGAGGCGAGTGATGTTAGCGTGAGGGATGTTAGCGTCACCTGAGGCGAGCGATGTTAGCGTCACCTGAGGCGAGCGATGTTAGCGTGAGGGATGTTAGCGTCACCTGAGGCTCTGCTGCATGAAGCGGTCTGGATCCAGGGCAGTGAAGCTAGCGATCGCAGACTCGGCCTGTAAGCCCTCCTGTAGCTCCAGTAGCGTAGGGTTGCGCTGGAAATAAGGGCTCTCGTTGACGTCGGTGACGCGGATGGAGACGGTGGCTGTGGACTGACGGGGGAGACGGATGCCTTTATCTAGAGGACTCTCATTCACTGCCACCACTGTCAGCACCAGCGATCTGCTGATCTCGTAGTCAATGGGCTGAAACCAAGATGGAAAATAAAGGTTTTTATTACTATTTAAATCAGAATCAAGGATTTGAACTAACCGTTTTATAATATGCAGTAAAGGTTCATTACTTTAGGATCAGTTGGGGAAGTCCATGATATTCTACAATAGTCTATCCATGAAAGCTTGAATGTTTATTTGCATTCCCTTCATTATTCTTACTGAAGCCCTTCTATTTACACTGTTTCATCCCTCGGCCCTTTTAACACACTTCTCACTTGACCTTCTTTGCATTCAATGCACTTCTTAAAAAATCTTAGATAAACAAACATGTCTAGTCAGAAAATTTAATTGCTCCTGGCAACTGGTCTAGCTCGTACGTTAGCTTAGCACAGCAAACACAGCAATTAACAAGACTAAACAATATACATTTTATAGAAGTCTATGAGACAATAGGCCATGGTGATTAGCATTGTATTGTAAATATACTTTATTCTTATGAAATAGAAATATAATGGATTTGATGTGGTCTCTAACTTCTGAGTCGCGCTTGTGTTGTTTCTGCTCGAGGGCGCCCTCTGGCAGGTGTGTTTCGTAAATCTATAATCCTTCAGAAAAAAAAACAGTGCCTTTGTTAGTTGCAGCAGCGAGTGTGTGTTCATCGAGTGTGTGTTCATCGAGCTGTCTTTGCCACTTTCAATAAACGTCCGAAGACGAACCTTTTTCGTCAACTGTTGATCTATTAATACTCAAACGTATTTTTATACGTATACAGTGTTAGACTAAACTGGAAAGGGTCACAGTTCTTGCATATTGTCGTCATATTGTTAGTTTCACTGCTTCTATTGCTCTCCTCATTTGGATAAAAGCGTCTGCTAAATGATCAAATGTAAATGTTTCTGATTCTGTAAACTTGGCTAAAATGTAACAAATGAACTCTATTAAATAATAATAATAATTGCTTAAAATGGATAAAATATGAATATTTAGATTAGTTAATATAATTAACTTTGTTTTTTAATTCTAAGAACTATTCATTTCTAGGGAAGGGAAAAGAGCCTGTAGTCAAAATCTAGATTGTACAGTAAACGTTGTTGCAAGCAGAGAATCAGAACCGAATAGTAAATCACAAACATGACTAATCTAAACACACGTATATACATACACAGGTAAAAGGGTAAGAGGAAGTAGAACTATGAAAAGAACATCATTTTCAGAGCACCTCATTAAATTGACATGATACGCTATCGACACAATTCTTGAAGCTGTTGAAAGTTAAATTGGTTAGTGGTTCTGTGAGTGTCAAGTGTTGTTGGGATCGTTTTCTTCTTGGATGAAGGAGATATAGTTCGACTCTGTTCTGGTTGAAGGTTTCCTCTCTCTCCCTGACCGCTATGTTGTCCAGTGTGGTCTGTGAAGTGTTTGTGAATGTCAGTATGTCCCTCACCTTGACGACGGTCAGCAGGCCTTGGTTAGAGACGGGGTCAGTGTGCAGAGAGAAATGAGCCGCGGGGTCGCCCGCCGCTATCCTGTAGAGAGCGCGCCACGCTCCAGTGTTGGGCTGGTCCTTATCCGTCACCGTCAAGTTCAACACGTTCATGTTCACCTGGTTCTCTGGTACCTCGCCAAAAAACTGCGTAACAGAGGGCGTGTCATGATATTATTTACACGTCACATGCTAATACTGCATTGTTAGTTTGGCTCAATGGACCATATGTCTTCATTTCCATTCAGCCAATATTTCTAAATTTGGCTTTAGTTTCATTTAACACAGTCTCATCCCAAAAAGTCATATAACTGACGTCTTGGGACGTCTTTTGACCATACGTCAATATCCGCCTTTTTAGGGCCCCCTTAATCGTCGGTAGATGGCGATCCCGGGCCGTCTTTACCTTTAACGTCAGTTAGGTTTAGGGTTAGGTTTAGGGTTAGGTTTAGGTCTGGGGTAGAGTTAGGATCCCATAACCTCATCTATCGACGTTTAAGGGGGCCCATAAAAGGCGAATATTGACGTATGGTCAAAAGACGTCCCAAAACGTCAGTTATTTGCGTATTTGCATTGCTTTAACACCTCTCTGTAATTCTCACAGCTATCCTGAGCCAAAACTATGTCCAAACAAAAGAACAAATTTTACAAAAAATCCAATTATTTTGTTGTAGTCAGGATGTGTGGGAGGCCAAATGTTTGACATGTCAAGCTGGCTCTTTAGAGAATAGTGTGTGTTTGATTCATCAGCTGTCCGGACACCATTTATTAGTTATGAACATTTAATGAAATGATCTCGCCGAGGAAATCAAGCAGTCTAAACCAACTGACTGTTTATTAGACATTATTTCAGCGTGATTAGTAAAGGGAGCATTTGATGTCCTTCGTCCTAGTATAAACAATGGTCTTTTAACAGGATTAGTCTGTAATCAGTTTAAACATGCTCTTGTTCAGCCAGTTTAAATAAACCCACACATTTGCTGTTGTATCAAATTATTGGCCAATTTCAAAGTTACCTTTTATATCAAAGGTTTTGGAGAAGGTGGTTTTGAATCTAATGAACATGTTTTTGTGATTTGACCTTTTGTGAATTGTGATCAATTTAAAAACAGGGAAAAATTCTGTTACAAATGAAAGTTAAATTGTGCTGTAAAGCAGCTCTAAAAAGAAGATGATAAACAGTCATTGTTAGGCTGATCTCAGGTCAGTGCTGATTGATTGAAGTGTGTGTGTGTGTGTGTGTGTGTGTCCTCACCGTGTCCGAGGTGAACTCTGGAGGGTTGTCGTTGATGTCTGTGACGGTGATGACCGCGGTGCCTGTATTAGAAAGGCCGTAGGTGGGATTTCCCTCCATGTCAGTGGCTTGGATGATCAGTGTGTACTGAGGCACTTTCTGCAAACACAGAATGCTCACAGATACACTTTCCTGCGTTTCTTTTCACGTTGAAAAAGGAAAATTTAATGATCATGTCCATTTCACCACAAAGTAAGAAGGAAATTAAAAACTTTTTATGCATTAGGGATCCTTAACTGTTCCAATGCCAACTAACTTCAGTGTGGTCCTCTTGTAGGATGCATGATGTAATCAAGAGTTTTGCCTCATTGGGTCCTAATCTGACTGTGTTTGTGAATTGTAATCTGATGCTTTTATAAGATGAAAATTAAAAAGTTACGTTTGCTTTGCGCTGCATTTCTATGGTGATGTTCGTGGTAAATTATTATTTTGGGATTAATTCACTCTCCCCAGTAACCCCAAAGGAGTTGTAATGCAAACTGTTTCTTAAATTACATACATTAGAATGCATTATAGTAATTACAGATTTCAAGTATAGTACTTTGCAAACAGATTTTTTTTATTTAAAAGTAATTAAAATAATATTGCACTTAAATAAGGTATTTACATACAAAAAGAAAGGAATGAAAATAATGTGTTTGTAAGAATCAGTTTGTGGCTGCTGTGAAAAAGCTATTGTGATGACTGGCAGTTCTTGTTAAATCTGTTAATGCTGCAGACGGTAGACGTCTAGCCCTCAAACCGTATTCACTTTATAGCCCTTAATCCTGTAATTATGGACACATGTGGGCACAGAGGACTCAGGTGCGATCCTAATTTATAAATATCCTAATTTATTTATTATAAATGTTATATCACTGTCTTCGATAAAGTTTTGTCTATCCATTTATGATGTGTTTTTTTATTTATTTCGGGGGTATTTTTGAATTTATTTACTTCAAAAAGTACCATATTTTCTATGTAAATTATGCTTATTTTATGTTTTTTTATTTTTTTACTACATTAAAATATCATTCTAATAAGTTCTTAGATCTAAAACCTGAAGATGAAGTGACTTTGCTGTCACCTGGTGTCTCATTTTGGCTTATTTTTTTACAGTTTTTCCCATTCATTTCTATGGGTGCCCATTTTTGACCCAAATACAAGATTAAGGAGGTTTTCTTTCACATTTTACATTTACATTTACTTTACATTGTAAAATTGAGTCAAAAAAATGTGTGTTCAAGAGGCAAACTTAGGAAAAGTAGCCAAGTCTTGTACGGCTCAGATCAAGGGAAGTATTTCTTAAAAATAAATCAAAACTATTGTGCCCACATTTGTCCAGAATACGGTTTTAGGGATTGTGTGCTGGATGTGAAGAGTCACTAACAATTCCACCAATGTGTTTCATGTTTCTCCATATTCAAACTAATGAAATATGTATGATAAAATATATATATTTTTACACAGAAAGATTGCACTTGAAATATTAGTAAAATTGCAATGGTTGTTTTAATTGTAACTTTTTTTGTGTGTTTTATTAGTGACAATATTGTGGAGAGGATACATATTCCAAGAGTTTATGAGAATAGATTTTCAAGTTTTCAACATTTTCACTTCCGCTCTATTTATTTCGGGTTCTGTACTCAGTCTGAGACGGCGACACGTCTCTTCGTTTTCCTCCGCCGACCAATCAGCGAACAGAGGTCGGGCTGAGAGCCGTGACGTAGACGCTAAGCGGCGAGTTTAAGATTGGGGAAATCGAAACGACTGCCGATATAGAGACACGGGATGCAGTTCGCTCTGTTGTGGAGAATATTCGTGGCATGTGCAAACTGAACACGAAGAGTGTTAAAGATTTTGAATGGAGGTGATGTTGTGTCCGTACCCCCGACAGAGGGAGTATCTCGACCTCTCTTATCTGTCAAGCTCAAACTAGCAAAAACCAAAACCAGCTCAGAGTCTCTTCTCTTTTCAGTTCATGTCATGCTGTAATCTTGATAATAAGTTGCAGCATTTCCGACAGACTCGAGATGAACACAGAGCTGTGTTTAACAGAACTAATCCTAACAGTTGGCTGCAAATATTCTCCTGTTTCTCTCTGCTGTCAAGTATTAGTTTAGAGGCCCGACTGTGCCGTGGATGCGTAGATTTACTTCACATAATCTACAAAAGTCCTTCATAGCCATGTGCACTCCGGTTTTTCGCTCGATTGTTTGGTTTCCTCATCATATAACTTATGTGTTTACAGGTTTAGTTCGATGAGCTGGCGCATACCCAAACGTTCTGTGATTGGCTTACGGGTAACCAATGATTTTACACTTCAGACAGGCGCCCCCTCGCGATCAAGAAAACACTTTTCAATGATGCCACTCCAGACTCTGCCCACGAAGCAAAGTGAAGTAGCAGAGTTTGGCATTACCAGGCTAGACGTTTCCAACCCTAACTAAATATATATATATATAAATATATGTATATATATATATATATATAATTTGGAATCATCTTGAAAAAAATGTGTCTTTTTCCACTGCGTATATATATGTATATATCTTTCTTTTGTCTTCGCATTGTTTGGTACCCAGTGACACACCTGTGTGAAAGGCTCATTATGCAGGTCATTGTCTTCTATGGTTTATGATGAGATGAGGTGGTGTTGATGTACCTCTCGGTCCAGGCCCGCAGCGACAGTGATGACACTTCCAGTGCGGTTGTTAATGGTGAACATGTTTGGACTGGGGCTGTGGGGATTCTGGGACACAATCTTGTAGCGCAGCTGCCCGTTAAGGGTTTTGGGGTCATCCTTGTCCACTGCCGTCACTGTCATCACTGTGGTGCCTATGGGAATTAAAGACAAAATATAATAACACACACACACACACACACACACACACACATGTGAAATAGGTTAACCTGGTTTGGAGCCTTCAGGAACGCTTCCACTCCAGATCTGCTGGATGAACTCTGGCCGGTTGTCGTTCATGTCAATGACGTTAATCATGATGTCAATGGGGTTTTCCACCTGATTCCCATTCAGGTCCACAGCATGTGCCCTCAACTGAGGCCATAACACACACACACACACACACACATTTGAATTGACAGTAAACGTAGAGTTTTACACATAAGAAAGAGCCCAGCCCTTCTGATTCAAGTGTTTAGCTTAGACTCGGTCAGTCTTTCCCTTCAGCCCGAGAGACTCTTCTAGTGTTATAAAAGAGCGTTAGAGTTAAGTTTAGAATTACACTGTATTGTTGAGGAATTAAAACTCTCTAAACACAGCGTGGAAATGCGTCAACGGATCCCATTACTGAATACAGTCATCAGTTTCAGTTTCAGAGAAGGACTTTTACACAGCATATTCTTAAAAACAGAAGAGCACTCTAGTTCTCAGATCTACAGAGGAACTCACATTGAAGCTGGGCAAGTGCTCTCGGTCCAGGGGCTTGAGGACGCTCAGCTGTCCTGAGACGGGGTCAATGGAAAAGACTCCAGTGGGGGGCTGGTCGGCCCCGGGGCCCGTCACACTGTAGCGCAAACTCACATGCTCATCATTATCTGAGCGAATCTACATAGCAGAGAACACAGCCATGAACAACAGGAAGCAGGATTTGGGGAGGCGTGTTGAGGAATGGGGGCGTGATTTGGGGAGGCGTGCTTGAGGGGTGGGGGCGTGGTTGAGGGATGGGGTGTGGTTTGGGGAGGCGTGTTGAGGGGTGGGGGCGTGGTTTGGGGAGGCGTGCTTGAGGGGTGGGGGCGTGGTTTGGGAGGCGTAGTTAGGAGAGGCGTGCTTGAGTGTTGGGGCGTGGTTGAGGGATGGGGTGTGGTTTGGGGAGGCGTGTTGAGGGGTGGGGGCGTGGTTTGGGGAGGCGTGCTTGAGGGGTGGGGGCGTGGTTTGGGAGGCGTAGTTAGGAGAGGCGTGCTTGAGTGTTGGGGCGTGGTTGAGGGATGGGGTGTGGTTTGGGGAGGCGTGTTGAGGGGTGGGGGCGTGGTTTGGGGAGGCGTGCTTGAGGGGTGGGGGCGTGGTTTGGGAGGCGTAGTTAGGAGAGGCGTGCTTGAGTGTTGGGGCGTGGTTGAGGGATGGGGTGTGGTTTGGGGAGGCGTGTTGAGGGGTGGGGGCGTGGTTTGGGGAGGCGTGCTTGAGGGGTGGGGGCGTGGTTTGGGAGGCGTGCTTGAGTGTTGGGGCGTGGTTGAGGGATGGGGTGTGGTTTGGGGAGGCGTGTTGAGGGGTGGGGGCGTGGTTTGGGGAGGCGTGTTGAGGGGTGGGCCGTGGTTTGGGGAGGCGTGCTTGAGGGGTGGGGGCGTGGTTTGGGAGGCGTAGTTAGGAGAGGTGTGCTTGAGTGTTGGGGCGTGGTTGAGGGATGGGGTGTGGTTTGGGGAGGCGTGTTGAGGGGTGGGGGCGTGGTTTGGGGAGGCGTGTTGAGGGGTGGGCCGTGGTTTGGGGAGGCGTGCTTGAGGGGTGGGGGCGTGGTTTGGGAGGCGTAGTTAGGAGAGGTGTGCTTGAGTGTTGGGGCGTGGTTGAGGGATGGGGTGTGGTTTGGGGAGGCGTGTTGAGGGATGGGGTGTGGTTTGGGGAGGCGTGTTGAGGGGTGGGGGCGTGGTTTGGGAGGCGTAGTTAGGAGAGGCGTGCTTGAGTGTTGGGGCGTGGTTGAGGGATGGGGTGTGGTTTGGGGAGGCGTGTTGAGGGGTGGGGGCGTGGTTTGGGGAGGCGTGTTGAGGGGTGGGCCGTGGTTTGGGGAGGCGTGCTTGAGGGGTGGGGGCGTGGTTTGGGAGGCGTAGTTAGGAGAGGTGTGCTTGAGTGTTGGGGCGTGGTTGAGGGATGGGGTGTGGTTTGGGCGTGGTTTGGGGAGGCGTGCTTGAGGGATGGGGTGTGGTTTGGGGAGGCGTGCTTGAGGGATGGGGTGTGGTTTGGGCGTGGTTTGGGGAGGTGTGCTTGAGGGATGGGGTGTGGTTTGGGTGTGGTTTGGGGAGGCGTGCTTGAGTGTTGGGGTGCGGTTTGGGCGTGGTTTGGAGAGGCGTGTTTGAGGAATGGGGTGTGGTTTGGAGAGGCGTGCTTGAGTGTTGGGGTGTGGTTTGGGCGTGGTTTGGGGAGGTGTGCTTGAGGGATGGGGTGTGGTTTGGGGAGGCGTGCTTGAGTGTTGGGGTGTGGTTTGGGCGTGGTTTGGGGAGGTGTGCTTGAGGGATGGGGTGTGGTTTGGGGAGGTGTGCTTGAGGGATGGGGTGTGGTTTGGGCGTGGTTTGGGGAGGCGTGCTTGAGGGATGGGGTGTGGTTTGGGGAGGCGTGCTTGAGGGATGGGGTGTGGTTTGGGCGTGGTTTGGGGAGGTGTGCTTGAGGGATGGGGTGTGGTTTGGGTGTGGTTTGGGGAGGCGTGCTTGAGTGTTGGGGTGTGGTTTGGGCGTGGTTTGGAGAGGCGTGTTTGAGGAATGGGGTGTGGTTTGGAGAGGCGTGCTTGAGTGTTGGGGTGTGGTTTGGGCGTGGTTTGGGGAGGTGTGCTTGAGGGATGGGGTGTGGTTTGGGGAGGCGTGCTTGAGTGTTGGGGTGTGGTTTGGGCGTGGTTTGGGGAGGCGTGCTTGAGTGTTGGGGCATGGTTTTTTTAGGTCCAAAAAGTCATGTCTGGGAAAAAGAGGACACCCTATTATATTACTATAACTTTGTGTGTGTGTGTGTGTTGATCTTACCCTAACCAGTTTCAATGGGAAAGGCCCTCTTGAGTTTTCTGCCACATTGATTGGAGGAATAACCCAATCTCTCTTCATGCGCCTGAGAGACATGTCTATCAGTCGGGAAGGAAACACTATTTCCTGCAGATATGGTCACAGGTGAAGAACAATGTGTTAAATTTGTGTAAAAATCAAATGCATTAATTGTCAAACGCATTAATTCACAAAATTAACAGAGTGCATAGCTAACCCTAATTTCCTACAACTCAATTCTGAAAAAAATTATATTCTAATTATTGGAGAAAAACGTTGACGCATAATAACCTAGAATACTCCCTAACACTTGATGGCTGCTCTGTTAAGCCCAGAACACACCAAGCCGACGCCAACGAACTAGCGCTGATGAAAGCCAACCTCTCGTCCGCTCTCGTCGAGGTAAAAAGCTGCACTTGAACACACCGAGAGAACAGCAGCCGACCGTCAGCTATAATGAGCGTTCTGCGCCTGCGTGTAATGAGACAACTGTCTATTTCTGCAGATATATTAGTCTATATTCGTCATTCAAAAATGAAAATCGACGCTGCAGCTGCAGATACACATAATGTAAACAAAGCAGCGCGTGCTAACCGTTTCGAATACCAATCCTGCTGAACACTTTCTTTATTCCACTCCACTCACGTTAATATTGAAATATTGGCCAAGGAACACTCCGGTAAGAAGACGTAACATAAGAACAGCCTTCTATCTTTACCGTTTTGACGTCTTTGCTTGCTGTTTTGAGTTTATTCTCGTGCACTGACTCTTTCACTAAGCTGAAGAGCCAATCAGAGTTCTCTCTTTCCCCGACGGCCCGACGCCGATTCAACATGTTGAATCGCGCGAAACAAAGCTGACGAGGACTATTTTCAGCCAACGGCACAGAACCGTGCGTACAAAATCTGGCAGACGGCCGACTGTCGGCTTGGTGTGTTACGGACTTTAAAGGAGAACTCGGCGAACAATGAACCTTTGGTCTAATAAAACATCGGTACCTAGTCAACCGTTCTCTGAGATTTGTTTTCATGATAATCGAATGTAAAGAGTTTAATCTCTAAAAACTGTTTAGCGTATAATGCTAGTAATGGGGACATTGACTAAGTAAAAAGAAATCGCTAGTTTATACCACTAACAAGCCTCAAAATAGCCCCACACTAACGCAGTAACATAATGAGGCTCCATACATGCAAAACGAAGTATTGAGAACTTTGTAAGTGTACAGACCGTTTAATAAGAAACTTTATGATAGGGCTGGGTAATAAATATCGATTTCTCGATATTAATCGATTCTCATTTTTACAAACCGATATCGATCTCAAGAAATCTCAAGAATCGATTAGTCATCCTGTTTCATTTGAATGAATGAGACATTGGCTGCGCGCATCCAAAAAATCGCAATAATCTTTGTCCTTTGTTACTATTGATATGAAACAAAGTCTCAATTTTCAAATTACGTCCATTTTCTTTAGAAATTCAAAAACATAAATAGCGTTTTGTCGCTGTGGCGTGAGATCGCTCTGGAGAAGCAGCAGCGCTGATCTCTCTTCCGGCTTAATAATACCAGTCACAGCGCCAAATAAACATGAACGAAAAATGAATTCATGAATGAATGGATTTATGAAAGTTTGTTAAAGATAGAGTACAACTCATCGAAATCCGTATCATGTCACATTGATTCACTCAATCTGCGTTTCAACCGTGGAAAGACGTCAGTTAAACAACTTGTAATCAATGTCATGCATCGTCATAATTACCTCAGAAAACCCACATCAACTCGTTAGTCCACACTTGTTAGTGTTCTTCAATATTTAATGCATATTTGAATAAATCTGGCGAGTTTTAATGACAGCCACCATTTAAATGTTTATATTTCATATAATCTTCTTATTATAAAAATAAATAAAAGTGTAATTTAAGTGTTTGTATAGCTACAAAACAGTTCATTATTACCTTCATATTAGGCTAATGAAGCCTATAGGCTACAACTAGACTCCCATAGTTTACAGCATTAGTTCAGAGATTTGATTCCCTTAAGAAAAATTGCCATTTATTGTAACTGATTTCCAAAGTAATCGATATTGAATCGTAATCGAAATCGAATCGAATTGTGAAATTTGTCTCAATAGTTTATGAAGACAGTTCACTTCGCGTATACAGACAGGAGCCATCTTAAAAATAGTCACGACAAGTCAAACCACGAACGTCGTGCTGAGTGAGCTGAACTGTATGAACGGCGTTCGGGGATTGACTTGTCGAGACTATTTTCTAAGATGGCTCCTGTCTGTATATGCGAAGTGAACTGTCTTTACAGCATATCTTCTTATTACAACAGTCAAATCATAAAATTTTAGAATGTTTAATTTTAAAAATAAATAATTTGTACGATTTTTTAATAATACGTAAAGCTCTCTTTTGTAAAATAAAAAGTGGTTGGGTGTATGTCTTATGGAAAGATGGATAGATGCACTTTTATCATGTATAGATGCACTTTTATGATGGATTGATGCACTTTTATCATGTATAGATGCACTTTTATGATGGATAGATGCATATTATAGGGCAGTCGGTTATTATCTCCAGAATCAGTACATTACAGCTATAACTGTGTGTTAATATCTCCAGAATGCATCTTCCAGCTGTGAAACATGATGCAGATGTCGTACCTGTGATGGATGAGCTCTGGCTGGGATCAGTGTGAGCTGTGTCCTCCACTGCTGATGGCTGGCCTCGTCCTGGGCTTTAATGACCAGAGGTGACCTGGTCCAGGAGTGGGTCGGGTGTAGCAGGCGGAGGGCGTACACAACTCCATCCACTGAGATCCAGAAGTCTTCAGGCTCACTGCATTCAAACCACACGTGAGCCCGTCTCCCACAGTCCACATACGTCACTGCCAGACACAACAAACAGACGAGGCTAGCTTCCCTTGGTACATCAACCAATCATCCACATGAAGTAAATTAAGTGGCATTAGCTTGAGCTGCTACCGCTCATGTAGCGATGGAGAGTAGAGATAGGCTATTGAATATTGGATTGCAAACAAATTTACTAAACAAAAAATCAAACAACAGCTACAAATTAGAAATAAAGGAAAACCACATGCCAAAGCTGGCCACTGCTGACGTGTGATTTGTGAGGAAAGCACAAGAAGACGTGTGTGCTTTTATTAGATATATTAGAAAGATTTATAATTTAAAAAAATGTAGATTCGTCGTTTTGGAATCGGATCGTGACTCCCAGAAACGGAATTGAGCCGTCTGGGGATACACTGAGTGGTTTTTGTCTGATTTTGATCTGAATTCTGACTCGTGCGACTCTTTTTTTGAATCGGCCCGGTTTTCAGCTTTGTCGAGCAGTGTTCGAGCAGATGGGAAACGAGAGGCGATTGACCTCTCCCGACAGGTAATGAATTTCTGGCATGTCAGTGATCTTGGACGTTCTTCGTGAGGATATCGCACAGTTGAAGCAGAGCTACGAACCCATTGCCCTAAAGTGTTTTTATGTCCTGAAAGAGATCTGCCCGAAGCACATAAATCATCACAGCTCAGATAATCATCCAGGTGTAATGTATTGACTGTTATTGCAATACTGAGGAGGCCAAAGCCTGGGGAGGGCGTTCCTGTTTTGGGGTGAATATGTATTTTTTGCCGGAGTGAATTTTCGGACCAGGCCGAGCTAAGATGTATTTTCTTTTCAAAGTTATGAATGTCTCATCCTGTTATTCAAGAATCTTACACTGGCAAAGAGCGGACTCAACGACTAGCGAGTGTCAACGACTGTTAAAGTGAGTGGAGGCGAACATGACTAAACTCGGCCGTATCGAAGAGTTTGATGAATGCTCGAGTAACTCTTTTGAAGTATACACAGAAAGACTGGCATGTTTTTCATGCAAATGATATTGAGGATGATGCAAAAAAAAAAACGCTCCCTGCTGCTCAGTGTGTGTGGTGCAAAAACGTATTTCACATCATGTTCAGTGCTTACCCCAACGCAGCCCTCTACTGTGTCTTATGCAAACATTAAAAAGCCATCACAGCCCAGCGCCGTCTGAGATTGGTCAGCGTTTGCATTTTCACAACTGTAAGCAGAAACCTAATCAAACCAACAATCAACAAGCTAAACTATTCCATCTTACAAGCTATTGGCTCGTTCCTCTCTCAAAGCAATACTGAATGTCCTCTGCACCATCAATAGTAGCTAACACAGTAAACAGACTGACAGCTGAATGATGGGACGGATGGGTAATGTGTGTGGAATGCTTACAGGAGGCCTGATGCAGCAGTGGACAGGAGACGGTCAGCAGAGAGACGGCACACTAATGCCTCAAAACACACAACACATTACATCCACCTCAATACAGCCATTCAACACTCTAACACACACACACACAACATCACTACTGCCCCAACCCCAGGGACAGAGATGTAAATGTTAATCTAAAATTTGCCCCCTCGTATGTTTTAAAAAAAATAGTCTATATCAGAAGTTTAAAGAGTTTAGAGCTCTGGCATCATTTTGAACTATTTAGGTGGTGTCATGAAGTAAGACAATAAATATGTATATTTAACAGCAAGTAAAAAAATCTCAAACTCCAAACAGTGCTCATACTGTAGTAAGAAGAGTGTAATTGCAGTCAGGAGTATGAAATATTGCACAGGTATTGAAAGAGAATTATTTTAACCGAAGTCAAGGACCAACTGCCCGACTGAAGTGAACACTGATCATCATAATGGCGACTGAGGCTGTACATTATTGGGGGGAAAGTGTCATTGCGATGTTGTTTTTTAGTGATATATTCGCTGAGTTTCAGTTCATTTTTGAGATGTGTTTCAGAAATAATCTCGCAGCGACACAGAAAGCTGAAAGCGCACACTGTTTATTTTCTTTATTTCATAAAAGCACAAGGTTTTGTTGTTATTGTGACTGTATGTTCTGGTTGACAGAGAATTTAAAGTTTCTGATGTCATGATGGAAAAATCCAGCAGAATGTGCCGGCGCATTCGTTGTCCGGCGGCTTACAGAAAATGTAGCCTATTTAGTCTCATATTTATGCTTAAATTAGTTTGTTAAGCGCGTTATTAACGGTTATTTTAACGCCATGTAGCAAACTTTGTCGTTTTTTTTACATGCTTTTGCAACAGGACACGCTATGAAACACATTCATTTCAATGGCTTGTGCCGCGCGAGGACGTTTTGTTGCTTCGTTGACCAAAGCGTTAGCGGATCTAGCTGGACTGGAAACAAAACAACAGGCACGCTACACACACTCGTTTGGGCTTGCGAGCCGGCCAAATAGTTGGTTAACGTTACGTTTTGAGTGGATGACGAGTATTTCTTTCACCCTTTTATTGATAGACAGTGTTACAGTGTTTGAGAGATTATTTGTGTGAAATTGAACACAGATATTGTTTTCAATTAAAAAACAACAACATTTGCACAAAGCAAGGCGTTCCACTTCTTCATTTTGATAAGAGCATTAAAATAAGAAACAAATTATGGGACAAAAAGAAATTAAGAGACATTTAAAATAAATAAAAATGTGCAATCAATTATGAGTAGTTAACGATAACATTAATGCGATTAATCGCAATAGTTTAAATATTAGCCTATAATCTTATTTTCATTGATGTTTTTCTAAGGTAGCTGTGGTCTGCTAAACAGATTATGATCTCATGTGTTATTCGTGCAGAAAGTGTCTACAAACTTTTCCTGTTAGTTACAAGAACTAGAGATCTTCAGAAGTTGAATCAAGAGCTATAATCATGAAGCATGTGTCATTTTTATATTGACTAATGATTTCAGGTCTTATGGTTTGTGTAAAATGTAACAAGTGTTCGAGAAACCATAGTCAGCACTGACTGAGGAGGAGTGACGCTCGACCTCCATGAGTCTCAGCAGTGTGCCGAAGCTAAACTCTCTCTGCCTTCACTCGCTCTCTCTCGCTCTCTCTCGCTCTTGTTAAAACTGATTTGTACGAATGAAAGCCTTCATTCTGGGGCTAAAACCCGCGAGTGAGTTCACCATCAGACTTTGAGGGTGTTAGACCTGCTCTGTAACAGTCAGTCCCAGCGAGTGTCCAACAGAACGAACACGTCTGGCCTCCAGCTGAAGAATGTGGTGTGTTTGATTTCAGCCAATAGAACGGCAGCAGCTCAGCGGGGGTCAAATTCTTCCCATTATCTGCTCAAACGGGCTGGACACCGCCGCTCTTTCCCCATTCCTCAGACACACAGTGAGACAAGAGCCTGAACACCACTGTACAACGAAACAACTATCCCTGGCTGAGTTTACATGCAGCATTGTGTTCCCATTACAATCGGCCTAAAAGTCCAATCCAATGAAAAAGCTCTGTGTAAAACACCTCAATCGGAATAAAACTGCCCAAACCGGTTTGAGAAAGGTGGGATAACCCTTTTCCGTCATGTAAACACTTGAAGTGCGGCGCATGTTCAGCAATGATGTAGAAACGGCGTAATGATGTATGACGCTGATGTTGGATATAGTAGAGGACTGTGGTGTCGATCTGTAATTCTCTGTACAGCGAAGTGTGCTCGGCTCTGATCTGCAGTCGCTTGTTGTGTGCTTCATGTGCTCGTCGTCTCCTAATTAAGACCCGAAATATATAGGTATTAATGAAGTATGCTTTAAGTCTGCAAAGAAAATGAGGATGGTTATGTGACAACAGTGCAGAAACTCTGTAAACTCGTGCCGCGAGCCCATCTCAAAACATCAAGTCCAATTTTCAATGATTTCATTCCGATTTCAACATGAAGTGTCCCTGTAAACGCGGCTAGTTGTAGTATTAGAGTCACACTCAAATTGTGACTGGAGGTAAAAAGTATGAATTAGCCTTCAAGCAAGTATACCTATATAACACACTTATCCAAAAAGTACTTTTACAGTAAATTTACTTAAAAATGTTTTTGGTGTCTTTGTTAAATGTTACATGTAAATTACTTGTGTGAATGAATTAAAACCACTGACCCTACAGTAAATACATGTGTGTCAGTCTGTCGTCTTCACCAGTTTGTCCCGTCATCTGCACTACACTTCCCCGGATCCTTTTGTTTCTACTCCCGGACTCACTCCCCAATCAGCCACCTGTTCCTCGTCCTGTCATTATCATTTTCACCTGTGTTCACCCCACTTAGCTTAATTCCTCTGTGTATTTAGTTCAGTTCAGTTTCATTCAGAGTTTGTCGGTCGATGTCTTTCGTTGTTCATTGTGAACCCGTGTGTGGTGCTTGTATTCCAGTCTGCCTGCCTGTTTATATATATTAAAACTTTGTTCTCCCCGATACTCCGGTCTCCTCGTCCCTCTGCCAGAGCCACACCGTGACAACATGCTGTTAATGCACATTTCCCAGTAATTAATTGTATATTACATTGCAACAATGACAACGTCTAATCACATTTTTTGTACGTGAGTCATTTTACAACTCACAGAAATCCCTGTGTGACGTATTATCTATGATTATATTTTATAGAAATACGTTTGTTTCAGCAACATACATAAGGACATGTTGTGTTACATTTTTGTTATTTAGTTACTATTTATTGGCGTATTTCACTATTATGTGTGTCTTGGTGGGTGACCCTGATAACCATCTATAGATGAGTCTAAAGATCACTCACTATTACACTTAGTAAATAGTATATTTGGCATATTTGCTAAAAAGAAGCATTGCAAAAATGACTAAAACACATAAGACACCATCCACACAGATGAGAGCATATGGAAATCCTCTCAATAACACAATAAACACTCGTTCAGAAATCATCTGATGGTAGAGATGTGGATATATACGTCTACACACCAGCGCTGAGATCCGGCACGTTTATTTACAACTTCCGCTTTAGTGGCACACGGAGAACTGTAATGTCGGAGCGGGATTTGAGAGAACGTGCTTTGATCGGTGTGTGTGTGAGCAGTTCATGAGCGACACAGAAAACAGCCTCCTGTCTTTGCTTCTTATTGACTGAAATCAGGCCCCAAAAGAAAGAAATGACATGATAAAACTAGTTTGGTCAAATCCAACAGACAGCAGATCTCCTCCAGACCGTCCTGAAATATTACATTGGCATAAAGCGATTCAACGTCCATTTTCACCCTGACGGTGATCTTCAGCTATAGCCGAGTCTGTAGTCATCGGTCTCGATGAGCCAATGATCACTCACTAAAGAATGTGAAGCCTTAGCCAAAACTGAGGATTAGGAAATAGGCCTGTAATATTCACTGCCTTAAAACTGCTGAGGTTTGCAGGGTGGATCTAACAACACAACAGTGCAAGGATAGAAGCAAACACACAGCCATTACGATTCAAGCACAGCAATGAAGATTTAGCTCATTTGATCTCGTTATTTGTGAAGTCCAGCTGTTAGCAAACATGTTAGTGTTGCACTGAAAAGAGTAAAGAATGATTGTTTTAGCAGCCTGTGAGCTAAAACAACAGCGATCACATGACACATCCCGTCAGCTGACCTCACGCAGGTCTGAGCAAACCCTCAGGATCTGTGTGAGACAGGCAGTGAAACCCCACGTCACAACAAAGAGCGATCTGATGGACATCAACACACGGCCCGGCAGAGAGAGCCTGTTGTTCTCTGATGTGCTTCCGGCCGGAATAATGAGAGCGAGGGAGGACTCAATGAAAGAGGGATTGAACACTGCTCAGTGAACTGGCAGCTCACACACAAACAGACCTCGCTTTGTGGACAGAGAGACAGAGATCCGCACCCCATGACAGAAGAGAAACACGTCGACACATCACCTGTCCACACTTCTGCTGTAAGGCACATCTAGATAGAAATGAAGAGACATCCTCACACTCACAGAGACCCCTGACCACTTTACTGCCCTAATGTGACGTACCACCTAGACTTGATTTTGTCTATAAGGAACCATCCCAAATGAGAAAAGTGTAAAAACCTTCTTTTAATTCATAAATCATTTCAATTTCTGAATGCAGATTCAAGGATCAATTGGTGCAAAACATTCAGAAATGTGCAAACACACATGTACACTCTAAAAAATGCTGGGTTGTTTTAACCCAATTTTGGGTCAAAAATGGACAAACTCAAACATTGGGTTAAAAGTCTAATTTAAAAATGTAACCCAATGGCTGGGTTTTTCCATATTTGACCCACAATTGGGTCAAAACAACCCAGCATTTTTTAAAGTGTATATAAATGAATTGTGCTTTGGATTTGTAAATGTCATGGATTATGTTTGTAAATTAATGTTTGCAAATTTACTATACATAGCTTTTGCTGTAGTGTGTCCATGAGAAATATCAGTTCATGTTTCCAATCATTGCCATTAATTGTAATAATTCAGTGATATTTTTAATGCAGGAGGAGTCTGACAACAGCTGGTCTGACCAACATGAGTTTGTCTGTGATTTACAGAAACAGACAAGCATGTGTGACGGCATTGACTCTGGTGGAAGACTAATTAAAAGAAACCAACTCAGAATCAAAGCACTAGTCAGTCAGGAATAGTCAAGATCAACACTGTCAACCTCCAACTATCCCAAGAATTAGCATTACACGAGGTCTACATTTAACCTCCACAGCACACGCTTCACCCTGTGTTATTCAGCCTAGTGAAGTATTTCATGTGAGTGTCGTCACACACCCTCTTACTGAAAGTGCTGCGTTATCAGCTCTGTGTCAGATTAATAACCAGCTCTCTGTGATAGACCAATGACCGATTAGATCATATTGAGGCCATCACATTCTCCAGTGACACATGAACACACGGCTGCGACATAACTCAATGAGCTCATGAACCCGGAGCGAGACCTCCGCCAACTTCATCAACGTCTCTCGAGCAACAGTTAAACGAGCGAACGCAGACCGTGCTGAGCAAGATAGCTAACGACAGATAACCAGCATCAATCAGCTGTCAATCACCGCATCAATCTGAACAGGAAAAGCAAAGACAGCACCTTTATTTAGAAAAACAAGCTTTTCGACGTGTCAAAGGTAATTTGACTGGAAAGGCCGGCCCTGAAGAGCCATATACAGTGCAGTAATTTACATCTAGTGTTAAAGCGATGGGTTTGGGCAAATACACAAGATTCTTTCCATTTTACTTTAGGAATATCTATACTATAATAGTATGGAGCTAATAATATGACAAAATGTTTTGAATTTGAATTGTTTTCAGGTGTAAAGTGCCAACTAGCCTCTCCCTATGGAGGATCAGTTTCCCACTCTACAGATAAAGCGTTGTGAGTTTGTTTCGCGTCCCTTCCCCCGAAGTGATAAAATAAAACGAAATTCATTATCAAATTTATAGACAAGACAAGTCGTTTGTTCAGGCATGGTTTTGTAGGGATTTACAAACCTGCGCACATATATTCAAACGCACATAACTATAGAATCAGTTCTTTATGCGCATGTGACATATCAGCGTTTATCACAGGTTCGCGTTTAAAGTCTGTTTAGAGACATTCATATACATTATTACCTTCAGTCAGTCCTCGAAGTGGGGCGGTACTCACCGGTACGCAGTACCGGCACTTCTACATTTTACTCTTAAGCGTACCTGCACTTATTCTTGCGTACCGCTACTTCTCGCATGTAGCCAGTACTCTAAACCACTGACAGAAAAAGCGTGACGGCCGTTTAACCCCTTATTTACTGCACACACATCTGTGTCGCGTTACAGCTGCGAAACGGCAACCGGAGCTGATCGCGGAATTTACGGCCACCGCAAGCGTGAGCAGTGAACGAATACATTCACACCGCGAGGAGGAGCGTCGCGTAAGCAGCAGTGAAGCGGGGGAGTGTAGCTATTTTTGTTGTGCTCACACTCATTTAAGGTGAAAGCACACTTTTGATGGAGAAAATAAATATGATTTCACACAAAAAGTGACCAAATGCACAGAATTTGCATGTCTAGTGTGTTTTAACAAGAACTGGAGTCGGCTATACGTCAGAAAAGAAAAAGATATTTATACAGGATTTAGCCATTTAAACTTGTCTTAATTATTCAGTTTGGGTAAAACTATGTTTTATAAATAAATAAAACAAGCAAGCTAGTCTGAATATAGCCTAAGCTTTTCTTTTAGTTTATGTAATAGCCTACACAGAGAGGTAGCCTATGCCCAAATCAAAGTAGTGTAGGCCTACTTATTTTATGTTTTCTGTCTTGTTAACACATCAAATTATGACTGAAAAGACATACCGGGAGCTGTTTTCTTGGTTGTTTCTGTTGTTTACCATTTACTGGCAATGGCTGTATACTTTCCATCTTAACAAACTTCAAGAATCAAGTTTATTAATGACCAACTTCTAAAAAGATAATGTTTCTTTTTAAAGAAATGCGTGCACACACCCTACTTGTTTAAATACATTGATGTTGTAAATAACAATAAATTGTTGTTGTAAGAGCAATATTTCCAAGTTTTGTTTTTCCCTGTAAAAATTTCAAATGTCAAGATTTGCCAATGCAAGAGAGTACCGGCACCTTTTCCTTCCCACTTCAAGTACTGCTTACAGTTACTGTAAATCCGGCCTTTAGTTCATAAACGCCAGAGGAGAACTGGCCCCCGACTGAGCCTGGGGTCTCCCAAGGGTTTTTTCTCCATTGGGACACCTGATGGAGTTTAGGACACCATTGGGTCACCTGATTGAGTTTTAGGACACCATTGGGTCACCTGAAGGAGTTTAGGACACCATTGGGTCACTTGATGGATTTTAGAACACCATTGGGTCGCCTGATGGAGTTTTAGGACACCATTGGGTCACTTGATGGAGTTTTAGGACACCATTGGGTCACCTGACGGAGTTCTAGGACACCATTGGGTCACTTGATGGATTTTAGGACACCATTGGGTCACCTGAAGGAGTTTAGGACACCATTGGGTCACTTGATGGATTTTAGAACACCATTGGGTCGCCTGATGGAGTTTTAGGACACCACTGGGTCACTTGATGGAGTTTTAGAACACCATTGGGTCACCTGACGGAGTTCTAGGACACCATTGGGTCACTTGATGGACTTTAGGACACCATTGGGTCACTTGATGGAGTTTTAGTACACCTTTAGGTCACCTGATGGAGTTTTAGGACACCATTGGGTCACCTGAAGGAGTTTAGGACATCATTAGGTCACTTGATGGAGTTTAGGACACCATTGGGTCACCTGATGGAGTGTTTGGAGACCATTGGGTCACCTGATGGAGTTTTAGGACACCATTGGGTCACCTGATGGAGTTTAGGACACCATTGGGTCACCTGATGGAGTTTAGGACACCATTGGGTCACCTGATGGAGTTTTAGAACACCGTTGGGTCACTTGATGGAGTTTTAGAACACCATTGGGTCACCTGATGGAGTTTTAGGACACCATTGGGTCACTTGATGGAGTTTAGGACACCATTGGGTCACTTGATGGAGTTTTACGACACCTTTAGGTCACCTGATGGAGTTTTAGGACACCATTGGGTCACCTGAAGGAGTTTAGGACACCACTGGGTCACCTGATGGAGTTTTAGAACACCGTTGGGTCACTTGATGGAGTTTTAGAACACCATTGGGTCACCTGATGGAGTTTTAGGACACCATTGGGTCACTTGATGGAGTTTAGGACACCATTGGGTCACTTGATGGAGTTTTACGACACCTTTAGGTCACCTGATGGAGTTTTAGGACATCATTAGGTAACTTGATGGAGTTTAGGACACCATTGGGTCACCTGATGGAGTTTTTGGAGACCATTGGGTCACCTGATGGAGTTTTAGGACACCATTGGGTCACTTGATGGAGTTTTAGAACACCATTGGGTCACCTGATGGAGTTTTAGGACATCATTAGGTAACTTGATGGAGTTTAGGACACCATTGGGTCACCTGATGGAGTTTTTGGAGACCATTGGGTCACCTGATGGAGTTTAGGACACCATTGGGTCACTTGATGGAGTTTTAGGACACCTTTAGGTCACCTGATGGAGTTTTTGGAGACCATTGGGTCACCTGATGGAGTTTTAGGACACCATTGGGTCACCTGATGGAGTTTTTGGAGACCATTGGGTCACCTGATGGAGTTTAGGACACCATTGGGTCCCCTGATGGAGTTTTAGAACACCATTGGGTCACCTGATGGAGTTTAGGACACCATTGGGTCACTTGATGGAGTTTTAGGACACCTTTAGGTCACCTGATGGAGTTTTGGGACACCATTGGGTCACTTGATGGAGTTTTAGAACACCATTGGGTCGCCTGATGGAGTTTTAGGACACCACTGGGTCACCTGATGGAGTTTTAGGACACCACTGGGTCACCTGATGGAGTTTTAGGACACCACTGGGTCGCCTGATGGAGTTTTAGGACACCATTGAGTCACCTGATGGAGTTTAGGACACCATTGGGTCACTTGATGGAGTTTTAGGACACCTTTAGGTCACCTGATGGAGTTTTTCAGTTCCTTGCCTTTGGCTTGCTCAGTTGGTGATATACAAATTAGTTAACCAATGAGTAATATCCTTGGCTCTACCAAACGTGGATGTTTTTCCACTAAGAAACGAACATTGTTATTATGTTTTATGAATACTGTGAAGCTGCTTTGATGCAATTTAAATTGGGAAAAGCGCTATATAAATTTACTTTACTTGAGTTGATCTAACAAATTAGAATTTGGGGTGGTAGTAGTTAAATAGTTTTTTTTTTTTTAACGAATGTTAAACATTTGAAATTTAACAAATTGAAATGTTTTTTTATGGCTGAATTTTATAGACATGTATTTTAAAACAGCTCTGAACAGTTCTGAATTCAAATACTGCAAATATTCAGTTTAAAAAAATACAGATTCAAGTTTTCAAAATGAAGAAATTCAGAACTTCAAATGAACTTAAACATGAATGATTTTGTGTTCATATATTAGGTAGCGTTCTCAACACGTGAGACATTAGTCTAAGCGGAATCTGGTGTCTGTTTTAAAGTATATTTTGTGTAAAATTTATTAGGACACCACTGTCTACTACACAGACAGGATGCGAGCAGCGCGACTGGACTCAGACACACAGGACTCAGACACACTGGACTCAGAGACACTGGACTCAGACACACTGGACTCAGACACACTGGACTCAGACACACTGGACTCAGACACACTGGACTCAGACACACTGGACTCAGACACACACTGGACTCAGACACACTGGACTCAGACACACTGGACTCAGACACACTGGACTCAGACACACAGGACTCAGACACACTGGACTCAGACACACTGGACTCAGACACACTGGACTCAGACACACTGGACTCAGAGACACTGGACTCAGACACACTGGACTCAGACATACTGGACTCCAGTGTGTCTGGATCAGTTTATGTTTATGGATCAGGGGGTGGAGATGGGTAGGATTATGGGTGGGGTTAGGGTTCAGGGGGCAGAGATGGGTAGGATTAGGGGTGGGGTTAGGGATCAGGGGGCGGAGATGGAGTAGGTGTGGGGTTAGGGATCAGGGGGCAGAGATGGGTAGGTTTAGGGGTGGGGTTATGGATCAGTGGGTGGAGATGGGTAGGATTAGGGGTGGGGTTAGGGATCAGGGGGCAGAGATGGGTAGGAGTTGGGGTGGGGTTAGAGATAAGGGGGCAGAGATGGGTAGGAGTTGGGGTGGGGTTAGGGATCAGGGGGCAGAGATGGGTAGGATTAGGGGTGGGGTTAGGGATCAGGGGCGGAAGTTGGTAGGATTAGGAGTGGGGTTATGGATCAGTGGGTGGAGATGGGTAGGGTTAGGGGTGGGGTTAGGGATCAGGGGCGGAGATGGGTAGGATTAGGGATCGGGGGTGGAGATGGGTAGGATTAAAGGTGGGGTTAGGAATCAGGGGCAAAGATGGTTGGGATTAGGGGTGGAGTTAGGGATCATGGGGTGGAGATGGGTAGGATTAGGGGTGGGGTTAGGGATCAGGGGGCAGAGATGGGTAGCTTTAGGTATATGTAAGATGGGAGGAGTTGGATCTGGATATAACTCCTCCCCCTGGATTTTGTGTTCTGCAGGGAGGACCATCTCCCAAGAACATAGTTAGTTTACTATTAACCTTCAAGGTTATGCCAACTAGTGAATTACTTACATTTGTATTTGCTCATGTTTTATATATATTATATTTCAGGTGTTAATATGGACTTTAGAATTATTTTCACTTTTATTTAAACATTGTTTCGTTTTTTCCCTCAAACATTTGCACACTGTTCTGTGTGTAGTTGATATAAATGTTGGAGCGCTGTCAATGTAGTTCCAATGAGACACTGTTAACAGAGAAGTAGCTGTGTATGTGTGTGTGTGTGTGTGTAGGTCTCATGTTTACCGGTGAAGACGGGCTGTCCCGGCAGCAGCACAGCGTCAGGAATCACTGTGGTGTAGAAATCCTCAGAGAAACCCGGCCGGCACACGCCACGACCTCCGACCTCTCTGTCCAGGGACTGCAGAACACAACACACACTCATCAGCAAACAAACACTCATCAGCACACAAACACAACAAACCCTCATCAGCACACACACACACACACACACACACACACAGCACACAAACACAACAAACATTCATCTGCACACAAACACTGATCAGCACACAAACACTCATCACTAAACTAACCCTGAACACTTCTGAAGTAAACTAATCCTGAACACTTCTGAAGTAAACTAACCCTGAACACTTTTGAAGTAAACTAACCCTGAACACTTCTGAAGTAAACTAATCCTGAACACTTCTGAAGTAAACTAACCCTGAACACTTTTGAAGTAAACTAACCCTGAACACTTCTGAAGTAAACTAACCCTGAACACTTCTGAAGTAAACTAACCCTGAACACTTTTGAAGTAAACTAACCCTGAACACTTCTGAAGTAAACTAATCCTGAACACTTCTGAAGTAAACTAACCCTGAACACTTCTGAAGTAAACTAACCCTGAACACTTCTGAAGTAAACTAACCCTGAACACTTCTGAAGTAAACTAATCCTGAACACTTCTGAAGTAAACTAATCCTGAACACCTCTGAACTAAACTAACCCTGAACACTCCTGAAGTAAACTAATCCTGAACACTTCTGAAGTAAACTAACCCTGAACACACCTGAAGTAAACTAACCCTGAACACTTCTGAATTAAACTAATCCTGAACACTCCTGAAGTAAACTAACCCTGAACACTCCTGAAGTAAACTCTGAACACCTCTGAAGTAAACTAACCCTGAACACTTCTGAAGTAAACTAATCCTGAACACTTCTGAAGTAAACTAACCCTGAACACTTCTGAAGTAAACTAACCCTGAACACTTCTGAAGTAAACTAATCCTGAACACTTCTGAAGTAAACTAACCCTGAACACTTCTGAAGTAAACTAATCCTGAACACTTCTGAAGTAAACTAATCCTGAACACTTCTTAAGTAAACTCTGAACACCTCTGAAGTAAACTAATCCTGAACACTTCTGAAGTAAACTAACCCTGAACACACCTGAAGTAAACTAACCCTGAACACTCCTGAAGTAAACTAATCCTGAACACTTCTGAATTAAACTAATCCTGAACACTTCTGAAGTAAACTAATCCTGAACACCTCTGAACTAAACTAACCCTGAACACTTCTGAAGTAAACTCTGAACACCTCTGAAGTAAACTAATCCTGAACACTTCTGAAGTAAAATAACCATGAACACTTCTGAAGTAAACTCTGAACACCTCTGAAGTAAACTAATCCTGAACACTTCTGAAGTAAACTAACCCTGAACACACCTGAAGTAAACTAACCCTGAACACTTCTGAATTAAACTAATCCTGAACACTTCTGAAGTAAACTAATCCTGAACACCTCTGAATTAAACTAACCCTGAACACTTCTGAAGTAAACTCTGAACACCTCTGAAGTAAACTAACCCTGAACACTTCTGAAGTAAACTAATCCTGAACACTTCTGAAGTAAACTAATCCTGAACACTTCTGAAGTAAACTAATCCTGAACACTTCTGAAGTAAAATAACCATGAACACTTTTGAAGTAAACTAACCCTGAACACTTCTGAAGTAAACTAACCCTGAACACTTCTGAAGTAAACTAATCCTGAACACCTCTGAAGTAAACTAATCCTGAACACCTCTGAAGTAAACTAATCCTGAACACCTCTGAAGTAAACTAATCCTGAACACTTCTGAAATAAACTAACCCTGAACACTTCTGAAGTAAACTAACCCTGAACACTTCTGAAGTAAACTAATCCTGAACACTCCTGAAGTAAACTAACCCTGAACACTTCTGAAGTAAACTAATCCTGAACACTCCTGAAGTAAACTAACCCTGAACACTTCTGAAGTAAAATAATCCTGAACACTCCTGAAGTAAACTAACCCTGAACACTTCTGAAGTAAACTAACCCTGAACACTCCTGAAGTAAACTAACCCTGAACACTTCTGAAGTAAACTAATCCTGAACACTCCTGAAGTAAACTAATCCTGAACACTCCTGAAGTAAACTAATCCCTCAACACTTCTGAAGTAAACTAACCCTGAACACTCCTGAAGTAAACTAATCCCTCAACACTTCTGAAGTAAACTAATCCTGAACACTTCTGAAGTAAACTAATCCTGAACACTCCTGAAGTAAACTAATCCTGAACACTCCTGAAGTAAACTAACCCTGAACACTTCTGAAGTAAACTAACCCTGAACACTTCTGAAGTAAACTAACCCTGAACACTTCTGAAGTAAACTAACCCTGAACACCTCTGAAGTAAACTAACCCTGAACACTTCTGAAGTAAACTAATCCTGAACACTCCTGAAGTAAACTAATCCTGAACACTCCTGAAGTAAACTAATCCCTCAACACTTCTGAAGTAAACTAACCCTGAACACTTCTGAAGTAAACTAATCCTGAACACTCCTGAAGTAAACTAATCCCTCAACACTTCTGAAGTAAACTAATCCTGAACACTTCTGAAGTAAACTAATCCTGAACACTCCTGAAGTAAACTAATCCTGAACACTCCTGAAGTAAACTAACCCTGAACACTTCTGAAGTAAACTAACCCTGAACACTTCTGAAGTAAACTAACCCTGAACACCTCTGAAGTAAACTAATCCTGAACACCTCTGAAGTAAACTAACCCTGAACACTTCTGAAGTAAACTAACCCTGAACACCTCTGAAGTAAACTAATCCTGAACACTTCTGAAGTAAACTAACCCTGAACACTTCTAAAGTAAACTAACCCTGAACACTTCTGAAGTAAACTAACCCTGAACACTTCTGAAGTAAACTAACCCTGAACACTCCTGAAGTAAACTAACCCTGAACACTTCTGAAGTAAACTAATCCTGAACACTTCTGAAGTAAACTAACCCTGAACACTTCTAAAGTAAACTAACCCTGAACACTTCTGAAGTAAACTAATCCTGAACACTTCTGAAGTAAACTATCCCTCAACACTTCTGAAGTAAACTAACCCTGAACAACTCTGAAGTAAACTAACCCTGAACACTCTGAAGTAAACTAACCCTGAACACCTCTGAAGTAAACTAACCCTGAACACTTCTGAAGTAAACTAACCCTGAACACTTCTGAAGTAAACTAACCCTGAACACCTCTGAAGTAAACTAACCCTGAACAACTCTGAAGTAAACTAACCCTGAACACCTCTGAAGTAAACTAACCCTGAACACTCCTGAAGTAAACTAATCCTGAACACTTCTGAAGTACACTAACCCTGAACACTTCTGAAGTAAACTAACCCTGAACAACTCTGAAGTAAACTAACCCTGAACACCTCTGAAGTAAACTAACCCTGAACACTCCTGAAGTAAACTAATCCTGAACACTTCTGAAGTACACTAACCCTGAACACTCCTGAAGTAAACTAACCCTGAACAACTCTGAGTAAACCAATCCTGGATAATGAGCTGCTCCGAAGCAGCTTATATACAAATGTAAGTTTAATTGGCTACTTACATACCCTTGAAGTTACCTCCATTTTGGAAGCGAAAGTTGAAGTTATCCGCTAACTTACTCTTAAACATACCCGGGTATGTCACATAACCTGCTTTCTGGAATATACCCCAGCACACAATCAGCCAAAAAGCATAATCCACCTCGCGCCAGTTATTCTTCAGATATAGCTTGACTGTTAGCTGTCACATTCCTACTCAGACATTTACCTGTGAAACTGCCAGGAGGAGAGAGAGAAGCAAAGCCCGGCCCGGGATGAGCAGCATTGATGTGCTTGGTTATGAATCCCTGTGGAGTGCGAGTCTTCCTCGCGAGTCTTTCTGCAGCAGCTCGTCAGTGTTTTGTGTTTGTCGGATCCTTGATGCTACTGAAGCACTGAATCTCCCTCAGAAGCTCTCTGTGTTTCTTTGACTCTCTCTCTCTCAGCTCTCTCTCTCTAACTCTCCCTGTCGGCCTCAGCAGCAGCAGTCAGTCAGTCACAGAATCGCACTCACACACACTCTCTCTCTCTCTCTCTCTCTCTGTGCGCATGTGCGGAGTGAGTGTGGAAGGAGTCGGTTGTTGGGAGTGAGAGTATATCTCTGTATGAGTGAGATTTCTTTACTTTTCTTTTGATTTTCATTTTTTGTTAGTTATATATTATAGGTTTAGCTAAGTTTTTTTCCTGACTTCGGTCAGTGAGTGGGGATAATGGGGTCAGGAACAGGTTCTCACTGTTAACACGTTGCAAATGCATGCCTGAGGCCGGTGTCAGTGGAGAATTGTGTGATAGCTGTGAGTGCGGCGATCGGTGGTGCAAATATCAGATCCACCTCCCGTATGAACAAAGCCATTGTGTTGTTTCTCAGTGAAAGCCAAATGGTGGATAACTTGATTAAAACTGGGTTGGTAATCAAAGATATTTGTGTACCTGTATTGCCTTTGTCAACCCCGACCAAGAAGTTTATTTTGTCAAACTCACTGCCATTTGTTAAAAAATGAAAAACTAGAACAAATACTACAGAGGTATGGTAAAATATTGAGTCCAATTAAACTCAATATTACTTCTATTTTTGGAATCTAGTTTCAAATTTAAGACTGTATTCCAATCCCTTCCACACACACAGATCCCTTCCGCTTCTGCTGTGAGCGCATCAAAGAATTCTTTATAAAGAATTCTATATAAATTCTTTTTCGTTGTTTTGCATTCAGGTGGTGTGCAGATGTTAACCTATGTCATAAGATTATTACTGATTTACCTTTTACTGGAAAATATCGACCCTTGTTATCCTTTATGTCTTTGAAAATGTCAAGCTTTATTTTTTTGGTTACTTAGTTTGCAACACCCCTCCTATGACTGTGTGAATTTACATTTACATTTATTCATTTAGCTGACGCTTTTATCAAGCGACTTACAATTGCTATATATGTCAGAGGTCGCACGCCTCTGGAGCAACTAGGGATTAAGTGTGTTGCTCAGGGACATATCAGTGTCTCACAGTAGATTCGAACCTGGGTCTCTCACACCAAAGGCGTGTGTCTTACCCACTGCGCCATCACCACCCCTAGTGGTCATAACTGGTTGACCAGTGTGCACTTTCTACAGGACATTAGTCAGGAGGTGCTGGTGCTACTTGTGGAGAAGTGTCCGTGTTGTTTTCCCATCATGTGTTGTAGATCTAATCAGAAATGCATTTCCTTCTGAACAATACCAAGCATTGCCACCCTCGGCACAGGCTTAGTAATGTAGTGTTGCATTTCTTTTAAATAAATGAACTTGATTTCATTCTTTTATTTATTTTTAATTTTTTTGCAGAACTATATAGTCCTGAGATGTTTTCTTGTTTGATATTAACTATATAATGAGTAAAAGATGAATCGCACAGTGTCAAAAAAGGTTATACTGTGTGTGGAGAGATGGTAAGGGCCAAGAGAGAAATAACAGCCAAGATAAGCAGCAAGAAGTTCACATTAATAAAACTCTAGTAGAATTTACAATGTGGCCAACAGCGCCCCCTAGAGGCTTTCACCCCCGGAGACGCGACACTCGGACAACAGGCCCGCTCATCCCAGAGCACTGACACGCTTCGGACAATTAAAAGCTGGTTCTTATTACAGAAAATCTGTCCACATTGAGAACACCACATTCACTGGTAAATAGCTTCCACACATTTACCTCCTGATTACCCACAGATCTTCATACAAAAATAAGGTATTTTACATAATAATGATAAACAAACAAAAAAAACAGATAAAAACTAGGGGTTAATCGAAGACATTAACAGGAAAAAGAATCCCAGACCTCTCACTCTGACCCTGATCGCTCACTACACACACACACACTAGTGTCCCACACTACAGAGGCCATACAAATAACAAATACACACTCAATGGTGTTAAACACTACTCCCCAAAAATAGAAGGGCCAGATACCCGTTTTCAGATGTCCGAGAGAGAACACACAGCACTTACACCACAGATTACATAAAGAACACCAACAAAACACAGCACATTTATGATGAAGACTAAACAGCAGCGTAGTCTGGGTCTGTGTGTCCTGCGGATTACAGATGCGCTTACATTTCTATATCAGACTATGAAAGCCTTCAGTTGAAGACGTCTGTTGGCGAGGGCTTGATCTTACCCCGTCCTCAAGAGAAGGTTTCGCACGCTTCAGTGCCTGAATGAGAGATGAACAGAAAAGGACGGAAGGATGCTTTACTTCCTAATCTACTGGCACCAGGGCCGGCCCGAGGCATAATCGAACTAAGCGGCTGCTTGGGGCCCCCCAATCGAGTCGAAAAAATAAAAAAAATTTTTTTTAGATGAATTAAACAGGTGATATACGTAAATCCTTATTGCATGATATTTGTGTCAATAATTATCAAGCACATGTGACTCCGGAGGGAAACAGAAAACAGAAACAGCCTCCGTTTCATGCCGACTTTAAAAGGAACCCCGACTAGTGCGGCATGTTGGCCGTAATAGATTAACATGGGCGTCAGCTATAAAAAGGTGATACGGAAACACTCAAATGTGTTTTTCTTTAAAAAAAGCCAAAAATCCATTCACTCGTAGGCCGCCATAGTTATTTACGTCTCAATGCATTCTGGGTAGCCTAGCCATTGTAGTAGCTTCGTTTATCGTTTTTCCAGCGAACCGGAGTAACGCGTTACTGTAATTAAAATACTTTTCCACTAAACAAGTAAAGTAAGGGATTACTGTTCATTTTTAGGTATTTTAATTACAGTTACTTATAATGTACTTGCGTTACATAGTGTAAATTAGTTCAACAGTTATGCAAAAATCAATATTGAATTTAAAATCTAAATTTATCGCCTAAAGGTAAAGGTGAACGCTGCCTCTTTAAAATCGTGGAAGATGTCGGCAGAAGCGAGTGGCTGTTTTACCAAATGGAAATATTCGAATTACTTCAGTTTTTTGACACAGGTAGACAAGAACATTACGGTGCAATGTAAGCTATGTCCTGGGGATAAAAAACTATCGGCCGCTGTCAATAGCACTAGTAATCTACTGAAGCACCTGACAAGGCAGCATCGACGAACACTTTTGAGTGATCCAAGTTCGTCGAAAGATAACGATATGGCAACCCCTGTTAAGCAGGCAAAACTTGATTTTACACCGGCGGTGCAGAAAGTATCTGAAGGTGAGCTTAAAAAAATGATTGCAGGCTACGTAGTGGAAGAGATGCTACCCCTGCGTACTGTAGAGTCTCCGTCTTTTAGGTGCATACTAAACAAAATACCTGTGTGTGGCAAAAAAGCAGCCCTGCCCGATCGTAAAACTTTTTCATCTTACTTAGATAAGTGTTACACTGACATGGAAATTGAGCTGAAAATGACATTCGAGAGTTTGGAATATATTTCCACGACTGCCGACATTTGGACGAGCCATAACAAAAGTTTTTCTCGGAATGACGGCACATTGGATTGATCCTTCTACTTTTCTTCGTGGACATGCAGCGTTAGCTTGTAAAAGAGTTAGAGGGAGACATACGTATGATGTAATCGCCAATGAAATCGAACAAGTCCACTCAGCTTACGGACTTACCTCTAAAGTGACTGCAACTGTTACAGACAACGGCTCTAATTTTGTCAAAGCATTCAGAATGTTCGAGCAATCAGGTTCTGATGTTGAATCAGAGGAAGATGAAGAAGTGACATTTACTGATGTTGCTCAGACTCTCTCCACAGACTCTGATGGACAGTTTTCTCTCCCTCCACACTTAAGGTGTGCATCACACACACTGAACTTAATTTGTCATGATGTTGAGAAATGGCTAACAGCAAACGAGTCCAAAGTCATCTACAGAAGTGCTATTTCAAAGTGTTCTGCACTGTGGACAAAAGCGAACCGTTCTTCTGTGGCTTCAGAGTTAGTAGATAATTTTTTCAAGAAGAAACTCATAGTGCCTACTTCAACACGATGGAATTCATTTCACGATGCCCTGTCCAGAATCACTGACATTCCAGTTGCTGAGTTAAATACTGTTTGCACTCAGTTTGGAATAAAATGCTTCAATGAGCGTGAATATCTGTTCCTAAAGGAATATTGTATTGTGTTAAAGCCACTCACTGTAGCGCTAGACATATTGCAAGGAGAAGATAACTGCTATTTTGGAACCCTTCTTCCAACTCTGGAGATTTTAATGTCCAGGACGCTGGCACTGCGGGATGAGCTTAGGATGACGGCATCTCTCCCTGATGTCATCGTTCAGGTAATTTGATATTTATATAGATTGCTAGATTTTTGTTTTACCCATGGCATGGCTTAAATAATTTTTTATATTATCTGTCATAATCTTGTATAATGTGAAGTTTCTGATGTATTATTATTTTTATTTTTCTCATAGGCTATCAAGACACGCTTTTCCTCTTTGATGGACAACAAAAAAGCTCTCCTGGCTGCAGTCACTTTGCCCAAATTTAAGTTACGCTGGATCAGAGAAGAAGAGAAAAAAAGACACTGTTAGGACAGCAGTGGAGGCTTACATCACTCCCCCTGTTGCCTTTGGACTGGAAATTACAACCAAATTCTGCACAGTGTGGCTTTATATTCACTTTAGGATGTAGATACAGTTAAATTTAGCGCCATTGGCTCACCTCTCTCTGTTCTGATACAACCCACTCACGTCATCGACCCAGAATGCACTGCACACGCAAAAATAATGCCTGCCTTCGTAGTTAAATTTCTGTAAAACAACGTGAGAATTTTTTAAATAACGAAAATATTTGATGTATTCCTAACTATGTACTTTGTAGGAGAGAGCAACTGTAGAATATTTAGGCCTAACAACTTGGAAATTGGATGAAAACTCTTTGAAAATTATTCTTCTGTCTTATTAGTTCATTTAACATCGTATAATACCGTGTATCTGTCTCCATTTCCAATTCCACACGATCAGTTTCTCTCAGTTTCTGTGCACCTGTTTAACATCGCTGCTAGTAGTCCCACTTCTCTTTCTTAGTAAGTTTAGAGTGTTTTATTTCTGATCCTGCAGTTTTAGCCATCTCAACTTGTTCTTTCTTTTCTAAGTCTTTCCCTGTTTCAAGCCTCTTCTTACTAATAACCACACACACACACACACACACACGCACACACAAACAAACAACCCCTTTCGCTCTGCCCATTTTTGGGGTAAATTGAACACAATATGCGGTGACATCACAATCGTGTTGCATTGTGGTATATGGGGCTGCCTGAAGTGTACATATGAAGTAGACTCGCTCTCGGTCAGAATCGAGGGTCTGTCCATATAAACTTCCTTCGTCCGCTTCACGAAGTGGAATGCACTTCAAAATGGCAGCAGGCATTCCCCCGAGGGAAGTTAGCAAGTGTGTGACTAAAAGTGGACTGGAACGCAGCCCAGGTAAGCCATGCTTCCTCTGCCCAAAAAATCTGCCTTGCTCTACTACACACCTGGGTATATACCATCCACTAGAGCACCATAGCGCCTCTGGTGGTGTGTAGTAGTAGTGCACTCAGTACCAAAGAACAGGCCTGAGCCTTTTACAAGATGATGTGCACTACAGGCGCTCTTTTATAATCAGTGCACCTGCAGTGTCTGGCTCAATCTGTGTCAAAATCACACACTAAACTCATGATAGTCCACATAAGCAGAAAACTCACAGATAGTCACAGATATTGTGCAGACACTTTCAGTAGGAAACAGTTAACATCCGTGTTATATTAGAGGTGGTTTGTGGCATTATTCATTAGGAAGTAATGCTGATGGGAAATGAGTAAATGTCCAATTATACTGAATCTCTTAGTAACAAGCTTTCAGGAATAAAGCTTTAGAAAATTGAGGAAAAAAATCCCCCACATCCACTCAATAGAGAAGTGTTTTCTAATGGCAGAAACCAAATCAATTATGAGACTCAGTAGAAGAGCTTCAGGTTAAATCCTTCATGACGGACACTTTAAAGATGCATGAAAACTGTATTGTTCATCATTCAAGCTATTATAGTACTCTAAATAATCATATGTGAAATATATGCATCACATCTCTATTGTGTTCACTATCAACATGTGGAGGAAAGTGTTCATTACTGTCATTATTAGTGATGGCCGGTTCGTGAACGAATCGTTCTTTTGAACCGGTTCTTTTTAGTGAACCGGTCGAACCAGTACACTAAATCGGACTGAATCGTTCGAAACAGTTCGCGTCTTGCGTCAGCGCTAAACCACAAGTTACTAAAGTTACTCACTTTCAGACATGCCTGACAGTCCCTCTAAATCAAAATAAACCAATATCCATTAGTACATTTTATTCAGTAACTCAAAAACTTCACTGAACGGAGACATGTTGGTGCTGAGAGAAGTGACGAGCACGAGCAGCTGATACTGCGCATGCGTGTACTACCGAACATACAGGTACAGCGGTCGGATAACCAGCACAGAACCGAGAACTGTTTCTTTCGGACACGTTCGACATACTGAGAACTGATGAGTTGATGATCTGAGCATGCGTGCATTTTTTTCTGAGGGACGAAATATACGTTTCCATGTCTTTAGTTGAACATCAGTAAGTGTAACAAAATAAAACATGTTGGAAACATGTTTATCACATTACTGTAGGCTATCACTGTATTATTTTAACGATTGGAAATAATGATTGGATTCTAAAACTGTCAAACTACTAAACATTTATTATTAAATAATATTTTCAGGAACAGCTCATTTAATTTCTAAGTAACAATATAAATCATTGATGTAAACTCTTGCCAAGGTTTGGTGCACTGCTTAGTAAATGTTTATAATGTGTTAACATAACGAATTAATTCGTTATGTTTAACACATTAAACATGATATATATACACTGTATAGGCTACAGAAGGCTATTGGAGACAGACATGCATCGATTTTTTAGTTTTGTCGACTGTATATTCAGGTTTCAGCTCAGCACACAGCTATGCTATGGTTCTCGAGTCGAGAACTGGTTGTTGCAGTTCTTGAATCACTAGTACAGAACCAAGAACTGTTTCTTTCGGACACGTTCGATACGGAGAACCGATGAGCTGGAGATACTGCGCATGCGTGATAGCACCGTCTCTGAACAGAACTTTCTTTCGGCTGGCTGATCCTGTGCTGATATACGAGCACGCAGTAGTACGGGTAAACGCAGGACTTAAATGAGAGGGCGAATCGGCGAAATGTAAGTTTATTTAATAACAAATAAAATGATGAAGACCATTTATGCATTTTATATATTTAAAACATGTAAAACATCCGCCAGGAACGTTTTTGGCCAGGAATGTTTCAAGATATTGAAACTTACTGTAGGCAATTTGAGAGACGTATTGTGGCAAAAGCCCCAGTGCCAAAGTTAGTAATGGAAATGGGCAGGTTGTTGGCTATAGAAGACCATTTGAGGTAGTAGCCATGGATTTTACTTTCTAGAGCCTTCCAGTCCATCACTGGAGAATGTCTTAATTTTAACTGATGTGTTCTCCAAATTTGTGGTTGCAGTACCTATTTGGACCAAATAGTGGTAACTGTGACAAGATCTCTCTGTTGGGAAGAGGATTCATAAGGATGGAGTTCCCCAACAAATTCATTCGGATCAGGGAGGGGAGATGTATACAATAGTCCCTGTGGAGGGATCTTGCCCACCCAAAAATACGCATTGAACAGAATTGAGGCCATGTGGTCCAGGGTTGGTAGGGTCATTCAATCAGGAGGTGCAGAGCCATAGTGATTTAGTCTCTGATAGTGAACAGATGAAGCATGGGTTGTTAGAGGAGAAGCCTCTACTGAATCATTGCCAGGGGTGAGAAGTAGACCTGAATCTGTGTTGTGTAGTAAATCAGATGTAGATCTGGTGGAACAAATGGATTTGGAAGATTTAAATGGTTAAATCACCTCCAGTCCAATTGGGGCGGTCTGGTCGGCAAACAGCAGGGAGGCATTCTAACCCATTTAATTTACCCAGATCAGTCGCAGTTAATGGGGACGGTAGGTTCATAGAGTAGATCTCATAATGGACACTGGGTGATTTTTATTATTTTTTGTTTCTTTCTCTTTTCTTGTAGTACAGGTGGTTAGTAAAATGAATCGAAAGATCATGGGGACGATCGGACGACCAGATAGGTGGCAGCAATTTTCTTTCTTTTTCATCGGCTGTGTTTGATGTTTTTGTTTTTAAATGTGTGATAATCATGTGTATCAAAATATTTTGTACAGGTTGTAATGATGGCTTACGCCTAGTATGATACATTAGTATTATATCACTGTATTAATGACTATTCACATTCTCCTCTGTATAACACTTGTGCTGCTGTTAAGGGTTGTATATTGTGTAGTGTGGTTTGCTGATTGCTGATGCGGTTGCGTGTGCATTAACTGTTAATGATGTTTAATGCATCTTTGTTTGGTGTTTGTGGAGTTAACTCAGGCTATAAAAGATAAAAGATGGCAGAGCAGCTCATACACACCATCATCATCTCCTGATGAGCAGCGTCTTCAGTCTTCAGTCTGATTCCCGGTAAGATCATGAATTATTGTGTCCTTGTGTTTCAGCCTTTGCTCAAACGTTAGCACATGTTGTTCAGCTTGCTGACTCTCTAGTGTGCTTGATTATGTGGAGAAGAAACTAAAGAAATTAAGGTGGAATTGTTTAAAGCAGGTTTGAAAGTTTTCTTTAAGGTTCTGCTGGATCCAGTTTCCATTTCAGGCTCTTGAGATTCATTTGATGATGATTGTAAACTTCATCATCTGTGTTCCCAGGTGAAGAGGAAATGCATTTAAATTGGGCTTTCTTTTGGACATACTTAATATATTTAAATTATACTGTATTAAGAGTGTATTAAATGTATTATTGTGAAACAACTGTTCAAGATATGCTGAAGGTCAATGTTAAGGCGAGACACGGCAGGCAAAAACATCATGTTTTTTTCACTGGTCAATGTTGAGATTTGGGGATATGTGTCTTCAGTAACATGTCTTCTTTTAAACTTGTGCTGAAAAAAGTCCAAAATACAGATTTAGGACTTTATTTTACTACACTTTGTCTGTTTGCGTGTGTAGATTTCGCCTAATTCATCAAAAGTTGTCGTTGTAAATCCGTGATCGCGGTCTGCACCGTCGTCACACACACACCGCTACAGATGTGTGATTGTGTATCCTGAAGTGTGTGTGAGTCGCTCATGTCATGTTCCCCTGTGATGGACTGCTGATGTGGTGATGTGTTGTTTTGGAGGATCCGTGACGGATGAAGCGATGATGAGATTTGGATGTTAAACAGTGGGATGCATGGATTTTACTTGGACCTAAGGCATATTTTGTCTGTAATTCGTGGCTTTCAATAGAAATTAGTGGAATTTTGCCATAACAATCTTTAAAAGCCTTTTTCTCAAAATGAGTTTTTTTCCCACACTCCGAGTGAGGATTTTCCACTTCTGCAGCTCCTACTAGGGCTGAACGATTTTGGAAAATAATCTAATTGCGATTTTTTTTAACCAATATTGCGATTGCGATTTAATATGCGATTTAAAAAAAAAAGTTATTTACCTTCTGTATTAGTCGACAAAGACAAGCAATAAATCATTGTACAGTAGGGATGGGAATCTTTAGATAGCTCATGATCCGATCTACTTTTTTTTCTTAATTAATCTTAATAACTCTTAAAATATGTATTTAATTACATGTGTAAAAACACATACTTTAAAAAATAAATATAAAAAAACATTTAATTAAACCAATTACATGTTAAGAAATTTAAATAGGCTATATAAAATAATATAGCTTCAAAATATAAAAGCTAGTAAATAAAGAGAAACAAAAAAAACATTACAAGCAATAAAGAAAGAGTGGTCTCAGTATTTAAAAGTAGGCTGTCTGAATGTTTTTCATTCAAGAGCTGGAGTGATTCCCCTCAGTTTAGATACGATAAGCTGCATTCACACTAATGCATATATCTCTTTTGAAATTGTAAATGTGGTTTGTCCTGTTGGTTTAAGATATAACTGACCGTGTTTACATCAATTTCGCGTCATAAAAGCATTTTGACATGCAAGTACATTTACCAATGAGTCGCTCACGGCCGCATGCACGAGCGCTCTTCACAAAGCACGCGTTAGTATTTTAAAATGAAATCCTTCTCAGTGATTTTCATGGTTTTAATATATAAGCCAACTGCATTCCAAAATACATAAATAATGCCTCTGTGAAGCATTTGTAAAGAAAATACCCGCGGGAGAGAACGCGCACTGCAAGTGTAACGTTATAACATCAAGCAAAGCGGCAAAACCTGTTCAATGAGGCCCGCGAATGTCCTTGTAATTTGGTTCAACCCCGACCTTTATAAAATAACGTTACCATGTTTTGTAAGGTTCGAGCGGTGTCGTGTGTGTGAGTGAGGAAGAGAGAGAGCGAAGAGAAAATAGAAGCAAGCAGATTCAGAACATGGTTCGTTTCTAAAGCACGCGCAGCGTCATCACGCATCTGTGTTTAAAAACTATAAGCTCATACTCGATTCTGAAATTCTCTGAATCGATCCAGGATTGTTGAGGAGAGGAGAGAATAAATAACACAATAAACTGTTCTTTTCTGGACGCCAGACCGCATAGCGTGGCAAGTTGATGCTTTATCTTGCATCTGATGCTCTTTTATCTTGATGCTTCAGACTGCTTTTCTCTCGCGTGTCAAGTGAACAGTGTAATCGCAGCTCTTGCGATTACAAAATCGCGTTTCATCATATCGCGATTTTATCGCAAATGCAATTAATCGTTCAGCCCTAGCTCCTACACACACCAAACTCTACACTCGTATTCATAACTATATTGTGAAGGTTTGTCCGGAGGGATTTGTTCATATGTCATTCTTGGCCTGATTTATATGACATTTTATGCCTAAAAATGGGGCGGAAATCAATTGTTTAAGGTTATTGGCAGTATTTTCTGATTGACAGGGTAACAAAAGGAGATATTCATAATCCCCTCTGCTAATGTCTTTTCACTGAATATATCAACAAAATGCTCAAATAATTTTGAACTTTGTTTTTTTCCAATGGTCAGATTCGTCACTTCAAAATATATGCAAATCGGCTCATATTTAATTATCTATTAGCTAATAGAATGATAATCGAATGATTATTAGAACGATTAATCGACTAATCGCCGATTATTTTGCCAGCTAATCATTAAGTCTGGAACGTTTATTCAGCTTTTTCCATTAACATTGAGTTAATGTCGCTTTCCCCACGGTTCTGGTAATGTTTTCTATTCCATTTAGTTAAAACATTGAGTTATACATATTCTTACAATAATATAAAAAAAGAAAATCAGTTCAGCTTTTGAAATAGTGGTTTAAATGAACTTAGAGCCAACTAAACAGGTCATTCTCTATAAGTTGAACTCAAATCACACACAAATGCTCTCTAAGCATTGTTTAATAAGCCCACTGCTTTTCATAGAACTGAAACAGAAAAAGGGTCATAACTTCAGGACACAAAAAGGGTAAAATATTAATCTGCAAACCATTATTATAGATATAAAATGACAGAGATGTTCTCATTCACCTTTTGATTTAGAGAATGAAAAAGAAAAAGTAACTGCCATGATATTATTCCTAACATCTCCTTTTGTAAGTCTTCATGATTATGGAACAAAATACAGGCAAGTAATAAGATTATAATGCATCACATTACTGTAATTATATTTATTGATGATGATCTTATTACTATTAATAGTATTGCATGATCTAATAAAGAGATTTACGGTACCGCTAGTTAGTTAGCTCCAGCTGGAGAACACTCAGTCCACACCGGCTCCTCTTTTGCCCGGATGTTTCCTCTTTAAGTGCTCCAACATGCATGTGGTGCTCCTGTGAAAAGCACGTTCTGCCTTGCATGTATTGCACATGACAGCATTCTTGGTTTTAAGTTTTGTAAAACTTTGTCAAACCTTGCTAGTTCGGATTCGTTTGCACTCCGTCATAATTCGCGCTGTTTTTTCTTTTACCGCACTTGCATTCGTAAGGGCTGCATTACACTCTAGCGCCACAGCGCCGTAGCGGTCAAATCGCGATATTGCATGCCCTTACATTAGGTCACGTGAGATCAGACGACTACTCGACAACAAAGATATTTGTGGACAATGTCGACTAAACCTTGCAGTCCTATTATTAGCTATATGTAAAAATAAAATGAATTATTACTTATTATTAAAAATTTATTATTTTTTTCTCCTATTCATGTGAGTAATCAACTGGTAAAGTTTCATGGTGATATCTGTAAGTTAATATTTTTACCTTATTCACCTGTAGTGCCTCGCCTTACACTATTTGCGATATATTTTAATATATTATTCTTAAAACACTTGCGGGAAAAGAGTTATAAACTCTGAGTGAACTTTAATAATGAAAGCATCAGATATAAAGTTGAGTTTATAAGTTTATTTGTGACTGAATTGTGTGTTTAAGGTAATTCCAGTTCCACGCGTTGGATCAAATAGTGTGTGTGTGTGTGTGTGTGTGTGTGTGTGTGTGTGTGTGTGTGTGTGTGTGTAATCTCAGCCATTTCCTCCGTTAGATCAAGAATCTTTAAGATGTGTGTTTCTCCAGTGTGTGCAGTGAATGAAGAGCTCTTTAAACACGGCAGTGGAAACTTGTGAAACATCTGTCAGTCTGTGTGTTATTCCACAAACTTCTGCTTTGACCTGCAGACCAAACACACACTCCTGTCAGTAACGTAAGTTCTTCAAGATTTATTCCTCCTTTAATAAACCATTGTACACTTGCAGCTGTGCTGGACTGAATATTCACAACAACAGCATTCTTGCTTCTGTCATATTGTTCAAATGGAGGATTTACAAACTTTAATCTGACATTTCACGTATTTCAAGCTTTCTAACATTACACACACTCCTCTAAACAACATGTCAAGCAAACTGAGCAAACTGCATTTCAACAATCACACAGAAAACACATCACGTCATATATTTATCTCTAATGTTTTTAATAAAGATAAATATATGATTACAATAGTAAATGAATGCATGTTTTTTAAACTAATGACTGGTTTGTTATTTAGTGCCTGTCAAGATTTCATGAAACAATGGCAGAACAAAACGCCAGCATCAACGGATCAAGAGGAGGAGATTATAATATCAGCGGATCAGGTGGGGGAGGTAATGAAGATGAATGGAGTCAGATGAGGAAATTTCTTATTAAACTTCATAATGTAGAACCAATAATAATCAGGACCATTGCAGCCATTGAGATTGTGATCATGATCGTAACTCTGTTTGCTTTGTGTGCTCTTCTCAAATCTCAGCGCTCCACTCCAGTGTTTGTTATTCATTTAATTCTGTCAGATCTCATTCAGATCATTTGTAAATTAACATGGACAATCACAAGGTCACGGGAGCTGTATAATGCATATGATTATAGTTTGATTGCAGGTGTGTATTTTATGGCATGTGTTGCTCTTGAACGATATCTTCTGGTTTCTCATCCTATCTGGTCCAGATCTCATCATTCACTGAAAGTCTGCTGTGTTATTTCTGTCATTGTCTGGTTTGTTCCTCTGATCTTTACAAACTTTAAGTCTGATTATCTGTTTACACATCTGTCCCAATCGATCGGCTGTTTAATCCCCTACCCGATAATCATTCTGTGTTTTATCGGCACTTGTCTCGGTCTGTCACGCGCAATATCTCTTACTTCTGTAAAGCGCAGAAAGATTTTGGGCAGTTTGTTCCTGGTGCTTCTGACTTACACTTTTCTCATTCTCCCCTCTGTAATCCTGTATTTTATTGTAGATTATAGCTTACAGAGAGATATCAGTTCCAACAGTAGGGTATTGCTCTATATATTTTTGTATTTTTCTGTATATCTCATGTATCTGAACCCGCTGGCTGACTGTGTCCTGTACATGTTCATCAGGCCTGATGTCGGAGGGTTAATGAAGTCTGTTCACTGCTGTTGTAGAACTGACACACATCAGGATTCGACACACACACGGGACGAACACTCTGGAGTCAGTAGTGCAGCGTTTGCCTGCTGTGTTTCAGTGCTAAAGCCTGCGTCTCATTCACGGACCTGCACTTCAGTTTCAACATCATGAAGTCAATGCCATTCTGTTCACTCACACACCCGTCCTTTCTATGGCATTCAGCTTTATTAGAGACAACTCTTGATTCATCAATTGCTCCATAAAACACATGCGGTGAACAGAGTTTTATTAAAGATGTGTTGATGTAGTGTTCCTGGATCAGCAGGACTTTATCATACGATGGAGAGGAGGGTTGTGTAAAGAACGGTTTATTCTCTCTTCAGATCAACAACATCAAGTAGTTTCAGCTCGTAGTCTTGCTTGTGTTCCTAATGCATGTCCATTATACTCTTTTGACCAAATAACTACTATTCACGCTGTTACAAAGATAACTGACATAATGTACATATGCTCTCATGTCCATCAAAAGATGAATAACTTTCTTTCTTCTGTGGAACATTAAAGACAATATTGTGAGATGATTTTATGAAGTCAGTGGACAGTTTCGGGTGAACTATCCCTAAAAACACTTGATTTAAAGTGCAGAAAGTATATCAGAAGAGATGTAAGTTTATATTAAATATTAACCAGAGCTTGCATGGAAATCAGAAGAGAGTTATTAGTAATATTGTTGTGTGTTTATAGAAGTGTCACATATGGAGTCAGAGACTGTCCTGTATTCGCTCTCTTCTGTCATTAATATAATTAAAGATCTCTCAGTTCTCCTGTGTGTGTTTCTGTCTTATTTGACTAATATCAGCTGAGTTGTGTGTGTGTGTTCAGAGAGCCCGTGTGGTTTGGAGGGACAGTTCAGTGCTGTATCGCGTGTGCAGGACAATAGTGTTAATGTTCCTCTTTCGTGTCGGATAGCCAGCCTGATGAGCGAAGGCAAAACTGTTTAAAGGAGAACTCAAAATCAACCTTTAGGCTAATAACACATCGGTACCTAGTCAATCCTTCTCTGAGATTTGTTTTCATGATAATCGAATTGTAAAGAGTTTTATCTCTAAAAATGCTTTAGATTATAACGCTAGTATAGATGGGGGCATATAATAAGTACAGAGAAATCGCTAGTTTATACGACTAAAAAGACTAAAAATAGCCCCACACTAACACAGTAACATAATGAGGCTCCATACATGCAAAACGAGGCATTGAGAAGTTGGAAAGTGTACAGACCGTTTAATAAGAAGATATTTTATGAAGACAGTTCACTTCGAGTATACAGACAGGAGCCATCTTGGAAAACAGACTCGATAAGTCAAACCACGAACGTCGTGCTGAGTGATCTGAACTGTGTGAAGTTCAACAAACTTCTGAACTGTATGAACGGCGTTCGGGGATCGACTTATCGAGACTGTTTGAAAGATGGCTCCAGCCTGTATTTGTGAAGAAATATCCTTTAATGTTTCTAACCCTTCTTAACTGTCTTCATAAACACAGCTAGCGAATCGTTTAAGGCGCACTACGCTGCCAGGAAATCCAGTAGAAGTCAGTCAGTCTGGGGTGTTTTTCCCATACAACCACATAACTCGCATCTATTCACCAGCGGTTTACGTCCATATTTGGCTAATGATGATTCAGAATATTTTGCTATACAGGCTTATTGCATTCACAATCTATGCTTAAATCAAGTATTGAGGCCTTTCTATTTATATTTACTTCATTTAAACTCAGGGTTAATAAGTAAACTCTTCACTAACTAAGCAATGAATATACCCAAAAGAACATTGCACTTTGATAAATCCAAAGATTTGCTGAGTCACTGAATACATAGAGGGTCCTGCGAGCTTGACAGTGTCTCGATAAACAACCGAGATAAGATCATAACGCTGACAAGCCCTAAAACAAATCTCTCTTAGCCCTTCATATAACTGATTTGGATTATCTGAGCCGTGAAGCCATCTAAAAAATAATGGAAATGATAAGGAATCCCAACGAGGGACGTTACAAGAGTTTACATTTAGATGTGTGCATTGATGAGCGCACCCCTCGGCACGGGATATCACAACTTCTCAAGACACTGCGGCCAGAGTGGAAACCAGAAGATATCCAGGTCAAGGCAAGTTCATTATCAAAACTATTCGACATTATCCTAACCCTAACCCATTTAAAAAAAATAAATAAATAATTTAAAAAACAATTTGTGTAGGTGTTTAGTATTGACTGAAAGACAATGAGTTTCATTATTTACTCCTTATTTCCATAATCATTTCTATTAAAAAGGAAAAGGCTTTCCCCTACATATTGAATGGGAAACGGAAGATGGCCTGCTCACTTTAAAGGGCTGAATACTTAAACATTTACATCCATGCACTGGTCGAGATTTTATCCAATTGATCTGATGTTACATTGGAGAGATATTGTATATATAATCAGCTTAAAGAAACATGAGATGACTTTAAAATGTTAAAATGTATTAGTTCATATTGATACTAACAATGAACAATACTTTTAGTAACCTTATGATAGGTGACAAATGGATTATTGTAAAGTGTAACTATTTCATATTAATCCAAACAGTCATGCTTTAAGATGGTCATCTTTACACACAAAGGCATAGCAAAGAAATTAGACATATGTATATTATATGTATATTTTCACATGTTATTTGGTTCTTGTGAAAACTTGACTATGCATAGAGTTGATCAGGCTGTTGATCGTGGCCCACTGCTCTTCAATGGCTGTGCAATACAAGCTTACATTTATGGTTTCTTGGTTATAGCTAAAGAAACACACATTTGACTTGTCATATTTTAATGTTTATTATTTTCTGTAGAATTCGTTTTGTAGAACTTATATAGCGCTTTCATAGACCCAGTGGCCACCAAAGCACTTTACATATTGCCAACCATTCACACACTCATTCATACACCGACGGCGGTGTCAGCCACGCAAGGAGCCATCCAGCTCGTCGGGAGCTGCTGGGGTTAGGTGTCACACACACACACACACACACACACACACACACACACAGCTGGGGTTAGGTGTCACACACACACACACACACACACACACACACACACACACAGCTGGGGTTAGGTGTCTTGCTAATGGACACCACAACACTTGGTCAGGTGGAACCAGGGATTGAACCACCAACCTTCTGGTTAGACAACCCACATGAACCACTGATCCACTGCCGCCCCTGTCAAAGCCCTCTCGACTATATATTAATATAATAGAACTGATGTAATGATTAATGAATGCATATTCATGGCTTACCTTATTTTTTTCATAATTTTTATTTTTTATTATTTCTTATTTTTTATTCTAAACTGTTTTAATTATTCTGATTTCTTTTTTGGATTATTTTAATTTCTTCTATGTAAAGCACTTTGAATTGCCATTGTGTAGGAAATGTGCAATATAAATAAACTTGCCTTGCCTTGCCTTACCTAACATTTCCATTGTAATTGATCACAATTTAAATGCATGGTGTTCAACACAATTTACAAATGTGTAACTCCCTCTCTAAAAAAAAAGAAAAAGAAAACGTAATAAGTAAAAAGTGTAATTAGTAATAATAGTAAGTATTTATTGCATCCGTCAGAGGGTTAGAACAAAAGTTAAAACATAGCCATGTTCCGGTCACTGAGTCCAAACAGATCACAGTCCAACATGAACACTGTTATTTGAAGCTTGAAATGTTCATATGTGTTCATTTGTGTGGATCTCATGGGGCACTAAAGACATTTGATTGGTTAGAACTGAATGCATGCTGACTAATAAAAAATTAAAAGTTAAAAATAAATGAAATGATATACTTTGAGTAAAGCCATTAGAGCTGCTGATAAAATACACATCAAAAAGGCACATTTTTTTCATATTCCCAAATAAATGGAAGATTTGCAAGCTGATCAATTCACAAAAACAAATAAATATTTAAAAAATGTATTGTTGTTATTATTTGTTACGTAACAGGAATATAAAACTCGCTCAAAGAGGAGGAGTAACAGGAACCATCATTTAATAACAAAAACATTAAAAATAATAACAAAATACTTGTTTAATTCGTGTAACATTGATATACATTAACAAGAGCCGACAGAGACAAAAGGAGAACTCAGTCCAATCAAAAGGACTCTAATGAGATCTTGGAGGTGTTTTTGGGCTTTTTTCTGTTACTTGTGACATTTTCACGGCTAAAGTCTAATTACACTGTATTCAGCACAAACTCTGCTACAGTAATATGTCAGCAGCATGTGTGTACAATTTTGAGAAAATTACGTCTATGTGTGGTTTGTGAAAAAAGAAATCCCCACTGAAATAAGGTCATGAAACCATGATTATTTCAAGACTTTTAAAAACTGTATCACATAGCCTAGAGTATTTGCTCCAAAACTATGTGAAAATTATCCAGACTACTACAGATAAACAAATATATATTGATTTAAAATTTCTAAGACATGTTTTGTGTAAGAAAGCTTTATGGTGTGAATCATCACGAATATTCACCACACCTGAGAAAGACAAAGCCCCTCCCCTTATGGCCATATTATTAGGTGATCTCATTATGAGGAACCTTGCACAAAGAATGTAGCCTGGATGCCAGCCCGAACTCCGCCCACAACATTTTTGGGTCGAGAAGTTTGGACTCGATCCATTGAGGAGTAATTATGATCATTAGTTTACGTTCTTGATCAAATCGAAAATAACATCATAAAACATATTTACATGAAAAATACATTTACCACATTAGTACTTATACAAAATTCATGTTTGTACGTGTTTGTCGTAGACACAAAATAGCATAACTAATAGCCTAGTGGCAATAAAGCCAGCGCTGGCATTTGATAAAAATAAAACACAAGGCTAAGTCTGGAATTATACAAGCAAATACATTTAAAATGATGAAGTCTTCGCCTACTTACAGGTTGTGGCCCAACTGCTGCCTCTGGTTTTAAAGTCGGATCTGCTTCATGTTTTAGTAACAGTTTCTTGTTGAATCCGGTGTTGAACTCGTGGAGATTCTGGAAGCTATCTTCCGTAAATGTGCAGCACAGAGAGCTAGATTACCATCGTCATTTTCAGGAACATAATCAAACATAAATTGTATCCATTGTTGACGAAGTAAAGCGTTTGTGGGAAGCTCAAACACAGAAGACCTGACAGCTGGATGAACAACACACTCGACGAGCTGCAGAAATATGCGCATGCCCTTTCCTGCATATTCCGGAGGGAGGGTTGATGCAAATGTGTGGGTTAGTGACGTACCATAACCCAGCTGTAGTCCCGATCCAGTCGTTTTTGTAGGCGTTTACACTTCCTAAAAGACGATATTTCTGCTTACACTGAACTTTCAGCGCTGCAACTTTGCAGATACTGTTCATGCACCAACAGCAACATTACACACTATTTTAAATGAAAAAAGTGAAATCGCAATCAACCCCCCCTTTAACATCAGGCGTGAGTCTTCAGAGCTACAGTAACCCATCTGGCACAGAGACACGAGATTTACCTCTCAGGAATACGAGTGAGCTGTTGTTATATTGGTCACAGTCTGACTCCTTCTCTTTTCCCAGCTTCCTTTTCCTACGGGAATTATCTCTAGTCACAGTCTTGATATAATCCATTCTAATGCAGTCGGGACACTGAAGATATAACATTTGCCCGCCGATTAGTCCATATGATTCATGTGCATTATTATAGTAAAAACAGACAGAGCTTGTTTTATTTGTGTACTGCTGTTTTCAATGAGCCTAGGCTTTCACTGAGGGCATCACCAACCAGTTAATGGGCTGCTATGTGGGCTCTATGACGGAAGATCCCGTGGTTCTGGTGAGGATTTATGGGCAGATGACGGAGCTGTTCCTGGACCGAGAGAAAGAGCTGGAGATGTTCCAGGTGCTCCACACACACGGCTGTGGACCAGAGCTCTTCTGCAGCTTCAGCAACGGCATCTGCTACGAGTTCATCAGAGGAGTCGTGCTGGACGACACACTGCTGAGACAGCCCTCCGTTTACAGGTCTCAAAACACACGTCTAGTTCACACACTCAAAACAATGCCAGGTAATGAAAGGCACATGAACTCTCAGAGCTTTCTGTTGAGCATCATTGACCAGAGCACTTTAGTTCTGGGATATATTTATACCTTGTAATATATTTTAATTGTATCCTGGAGTGCTAAAGTTACAAGCTGTTAGGCCCCAATATGGCTGATTGTAGGTGTGTATAGGTTTGGCTACCTAAATTACCTTAGCTAGATGAAAGCTAATGTTTCTTTATATTGCTACTTCAGTTTCTCAATATGATCAACTGAAATGACACATTTCATTGACTGTAGATTGATTGCAACAGAAATGGGAAAAATCCATTCCATAAAGTGTGGAGAAATGGGAACCAGTACACCCGGGACACCAGTTCTGTGGTCTAGATTGTCCCAGTTCCTGAACCTGGTCCAGAGTTCTGATGCTCCTAAACCGCAAAGGTAAGACAATCTCAGTGTTATGAAACATGTTGCTGAATGGTAGATTCATATTTGAAAGTAATGATTTTAAATACTCTACACAAAACAAGCGTTTTGGAAAATGGATGGATATGTAAAAGGTGAATTCCACATTATTGAAACATTACAATTGTCTCACATTATTACATCTTCTTTGATTAACATCAGAAAAAATCTTTCAGCATTACATTAAGTTATATTCTAAGAAAACATCTTAAACATTGGTTGGATGCATTGATGACATGCATTTTCCCATCACTGCACCTTCTGAAAATGAAATGAATGGAATGGATGTCAGATGGAAGAGTAGAGGTATATGCCATAACCGCTGTTAAAAAAACACTAATAATTCACAATTTATTTGGTCATCATTGATTCACTTCCACTGCAAAGATCATTAGTTATTAACTTAGGGGCCGCTAACACGACACCGCTATAACAGTAAACCAGAAAACCCGCTCATCTGCACAACAACAGTGTTTGGTGCTCGAAAACGCAAACCTTGAAATAGGTTATCTACACAAACTTCAAAAACATGAATATGTGAAAACCCAGACATTGTGAACCTGTGTATGTGTTTAGTCTATAGGTCTGTGCAAATATATATGAGCGCAGGTGTGTAGTCTTTCTCTACATATTGACTTCAATTTCAATGGTGGTGGGCACACTGGAGGCTGACCAGGGTATGGCTAACAGGGGCAGGAAGCCCCGAGGGCGGAGCAGGCGGCCAAGGCGGAGATGATCCTTCAGGCGGCCATGGCAGAGACGACCCTCCTTTGGGGGACCAGGCCCTCCCGTGGCCAGGACCTATATACCCCCCCCCCCCCCCCCCAAAAAAAAAAAAAAATTATTGGGGGGGTGACCATGATCAGTTATCCCCTTATCTAATTGAGAAGACTATATTTGATCCATTTCAGTCTGGTCTTTGATCTAAGCATAGCACTGAATCGGCCTTGTTAAGAGTGGAGTGTTATTGTTTGTGGATTCTGGAAATTGTGCAATTCTGGTATTGTTGGATTTAAAGGATTAGTTCACTTTTGAAAAAACTTTTGCTGATAATTTACTCACCCCCGTGTCATCCAAGATGTTCATGTCTTTCTTTCCTCAGTCGAAAAGAAATTAAGGTTTTTGATGAAAACATTCCAGGATTTTTCTCCATATAATGAACTTCAATGGGAACCAGGTGGTCCAAGGTCCAAAATACAGTTAAAGGGTTAGTTCACCCAAAAATGAACAATAAGTCATTAATTACTCACCCCCATGCTGTACCAACCCCGTAAGACCTTCGTTCGTCTTCGGAACACAAATGAAGATAGACTGATAGAAAACGAGACTTCCTTAGATTTCCACGACGCATGCGTGAGAATTGCGATCTGAAGTAGTTGAAAAAGATATCAATTCTCGCGCATGCGTCGTGGAAATCTAAGGAAGTCTCGTTTCTGGCCTACAGGGAAGAAAATAAATAGTCGAATAAACTCGTTATTTTTGTTTGTTTTTTCGCACAAAAAGTATTCGCGTCGCTTGATAAACATATAGTTGAGCCACGGTAGTCACTTGGGATATTTAAACATTTTCTTCATTGACTTTCTGGGCCGTCAAGAGGCAGTCCCTTAGGAGCCAATGTGGTAGTTATACAGCTCTCAAATTTAATCAAAAATATCTTCATTTGTGTTCCGAAGACGAACAAAGGTCTTACGGGGTTGGTACAGCATGGGGGTGAGTAATTAATGACTTAATTTTCATTTTTGGGTGAACTAACCCTTTAATAACAGTTTCAGATGCAGCTTCAAATGTCTTTAAACGACACCAGACGATGAATAAGGGTCTTATCATGCGAAACGATCGCTTATTTCAAAACTTATTCCAAAAATGTAACTTTTCTAAGGACAAATGCTAGCCTTGCTCTATTCTGTGAGGCGCGTTTGTAACGTCACGTAATACATAATTACGTTCAAAAGGTCACGGGCGACGTAGCCGGAAGTACAGAGTCAGTGTTTACAAGTTGAACGCATAGGTTGAACGTGCAAACTAACTCAAACGCCGTTTACAAAAAAAGGAATTAAAAGGTAAAACAACGATGTCGGACAATTTTGATTCTGTACTTCCGGCTACGTCGCCCGTGACCTTTTGAGCGTAATTACGTAATTAGTTTTATTGTCGAGTTAATATTTAACAAGCAAATAAACTCTGTTGTCAGAGCCAGTTTTTTTCCAGCTTTGGGGTTTACAGAAATTGAAATCTTTTGGTGACCTAGAGACTTGTTGCCATTTTTGGCTCAACTTCCTGTTTGCCATTTTGATTTGCTTTCAAAACCTTCTTTCCTAGACTGTTTGTTAGATTTTCACCAAAATGTAATATATCATCTTCAGACCAAAGTTATGGATTTCGTGTGGACGAGCTCTGCATGAGGTGCAAGATGAAGAGGCATTTGAAACAACGCCTCGTTAGAAATGTGCTCTTTCAGAAAGCTGAGTGTGGCAGCGCAAGCACAACAGAAGCGTTCCGGGTAAGCTGTCCGCTGTTTTCAAGGCTTGCTGATCTGGCCTGCTTTGATGGCCAAAAGCTTCGGTGAGGACTCAGAGACGTGAAGTGTCTCTAAAGTTGAGTAAATATGGTATTTTGGCCGAAATGAGCGGTATTTATAGACTTGGGCCACGCCCATTAAAGGCACGCTCTGGCGTATTTCGGCGCCATGTCAGTCGATTGGTCGCGCGTTCACAGGTGCTCGGCCATTGGATGTGCAGTTGCCGCAGCGCAGCCGTCGAGTACGCTAGAGGCTCTGCTGTGTTTCACTGTGAAGATGCACAGCGTTTTAAATGAAAGCTTCAACATTTTGAGTAAAGGAGTTTCCCCACTGCCTGTTAGCTACGCAATAATAAATGACTGTTCGCGAAAGGGAACCAATAAATCATATTATTAGTAAATCTATGATTATTCAGCCATTTGTCTAAAATCTTTATAAAATGTCTTGAATTGCTGCCTGCTGCGGTTGGTCCGACACTCATCGTCTTCTTGAGCTTGGCCCCAATAACTGCTGCTTGCAGCTGTATTTATTATTATTATTATTATTACGTCTTCTACTACAACTTTTATTCATATTATTATGATTGTTTCAAATTGTTCTAATATCTATTTTTCGCTCAGTGAGTTTATATCTATATTTTTTTCTCTCTCCACAACGTCACCAGGAAAAAATAATAATGATTAATATTATTTCACACCAAATTAACCCACAGTATTGCTTGAACATATCACTGTACCTGTTCACTACTCACTATACTCATACTATATACATCTATATATTTGGCTTGTGTGTGTGTAAGTCATTGGTCACATTGTATAAGCTGCTTTGTCTTGTTAATTTAAAAAAAGCTCTAGTATTATTATCATTATTTTTGTTCAGATTAGTGACGATTCTCACGGCTTTAGGTCCAGTGGCCATGTGGAGACACCGAGCCTTAAAGTCATCATCACAGAGATGGAGGAGCTGAAGACTCTGCTCACACACACCAACTCCCCAGTCGTGCTGTGTCACAATGATCTCCTGACTAAAAATGTCATCTATAACAAAGAAGAAGGTGACTAACATTATCATTATAATAAGTGGATCTTATGCTAGTTCTAATTGAACTTCTTAAAATTTGGACATCCTGTTCCTGGAGATCTACCTTTCTGCAACACACCTGTCTGTATTACACGTGTTCCTGGAGATCTTCATGAGCAGGTCCAGGTGTACTGGATCTCCAGGAAAAGGACTGAGCTGGTTTAGATCAAACCGCCTCGGCCACTGACCTCTATATGAATCTAAATGAAATACTACTGTCCTGAAAAATAATAAACAATCAAGAGAGTTACACTGTGCAGAGACCTCAGCAGAGACACGGGCTCTCAGCAAACGTCGGAGATATAGTGATCGCTCGAGCATGTTGTATTTTATTAAATTGCCTCTGGTATTGTTTTCCATAGATTCATAATAACTAAACTATTTTTTTCTGACTGTAGGCACAGTAAAATTCATTGACTATGAATATGCTGATTTTAATTACCAAGCTTATGATATTGGAAACCATTTCAATGAATTTGCAGGTACAAATATTAATAATAATAACCAACTTTAAAAGTTCTGAGTGCTCCTCCTGTCTAACACACTCAGTGATCACATGTCCTGTATGTTGAGGTATCGATAACGTCGACTCGAGCCTGTACCCGAGTCGCGAGCTGCAGTTTGATTGGCTGTCGGCGTATCTGGAGAGTTTCAAGAGCTGCAGCGCGGCGGACTCCACCGTGTCCCGGGACGAGGTCCTGGAGCTCTACGTGCAGGTCTGCAAGTTCTCCTTGGTGAGTGTATTTTTGAGAGGTTGGTAACATGTAAATGTCAAACAGTGGGAGAAAACAATTGGAGGGAAAATATTAAAATGTTTTCTCTATTTTGATTGGACTGTTATATGGTCCAAAAGTCGGTTCAGAACAAACTGGATGGCAGTCTTTGCTACACCCATGGCAAACTGGACAAGAAAAGGAGGAAGGCTCATGATGTCCATTCTTACAGATCGCTTTGTCCTTTCTTGTGCCCCTTTAGTCCTGGTATTAACCCTTGAAGACCTAGAACATTTAAGGGGCACTTGACTTGCCTGTACCTTTCTTTCTTCTAACCGATTCACTCTTGATGTATAATACCGTCTCCTGATGAAGAGTTTGGGTTCTGTTTGCCGCCTTTAGCTTGTTTAGTTGGTGTTTAAAATAATTAATAGTCATTACCATTCATCCTTTAGTGCTGAAATTTAAGTCATTTCATTATAGCATTGAGATTAACAGAACATTAAATATTAAAAGTTGTGTGCTATAGATAATATGTTGTTGCCATGCTTGTAAACGATCTAATATTAGACGACTTGTCTTCTCCAGGTGGCTCATTTGTTCTGGTGTCTGTGGGCTCTTCTGCAGGCCAAACATTCCACTATTGCCTTTGACTTCAACAGGTACGACACACACCTTTCCCAAATCTCACACGGGGGAGAACTGGGGAGAATAGACGGAGCGTCTGGGCTTTGTGTTTGAAAGCGTATGGAGCGATTTATGAGTTCTGAGTTCTTCACTGTTCTGATGTAGGGCCGATACAAGCATATTTCTTTATCACCAATTGCTTGCAAAATGATGGACACCGATTGACATTTTGTGAGCCATTTCCAGTCAAATTAAGTAAATTATTAAATTGATAAGTAAATAAAATGTAAATGATATGTAATAGCTCATAGTCAATGTTCTGATTACTTTTGTGTGACTGAAGAAGCTGTTATATGTAGCTAGTGTGTGAGTAACAAATGCTTTCTCTGTCTTTGTGTGATGTGACTGTAACAATAATGCAAAAACATCAAATTTGACAAAATGTACTTCTTAATAAAGTCTTAATATACATATCCAAATTCCAATGTTCCTAGCAACTAGGGAATACACAGCTATGTTTAAGAACATATATATATGCAATGAGATGACTAAACGCCTGTTAAGAGACGACTCAACGCCAGCGATATGTTATGCCCTAAATTATTACATGATTAACTAACTGTAGTTTTTCTATATACAGTTCTGAAATGCACTTTCTGTAAAGCTGCTCTGAAACAGCATGTATTGCGAAAGCGCTATACAAATACATTTTAAAATAAATCATATTAAAACAAATCATAAAAAATGTTCATTTTGTTTAAAAGTCGTATAAATGTATGAGGTTGCGAGGTCTTTTACACCACAGACACACAGTATTGATACAAATACTGCAGCTAAAATAAGTTAATACTTCAAAACAATCACTTTAACAAAGTTTGTAGTATTTTCTGTTTATTTTGATATTAAATTGTATTTCTGTTTATGTTTGTTCAATAAATATACTGTCATTAAAATGATATTAAAATACAGAAACAAAATTATTATCATTAATTACTATTTTAAATATGATGGTTTTATTATAAATATGTTGATTATCTCTAAGGTGGACACCCAACTTGATTTTAGGATATTTACCATCTGAATCTAACTCTGTGTCGATGCTAGTGATGGCAGTGTGACGCTGAAGCTTCGATACGTGCTTCGAAACCCTGATCTACAAACCTAGAGAACCACTGCTTCAAAGCTTGCTTTGGTGCGAAAAAAATCATGTGACATATGACGTCCGAAGCAGCAAGTGCTTCATTGCCTGAATGAATCATTTGACTGGTTTGCGGTCCAATCAGGTGATTCACTTGAACGGCGCGTCTCGCCAGCATCATCTGTTCCTTGTGAGCGAGTGTTTTCCAAGTCTGGAGAGGTTGTGAGCAAAAAAAGAAACCGACTCAGTCCAAAAACTGTTGAAAAAATAATGTACCTCAATAAAAATCTTTGAGTGTTCCCCATCCCAAAAATCACCCCCTGCCATTTACACAAGCACACCCAACCTATGCCATATTTTCCCAGCACTCTCTCCTAAATAACACAAAACATACATTTATCAATTTTTATTTGTAAATAGAACATTATGCTCAGCATTAGCGTGTGCATCAAAGAGTTTTCAAAGGAAATATAGTTAAAAATCCAAGGGTGATCTTAGCAAAGATGCTTCCGAACTAAAGTAGTTTCTCCAATACTGCTCACTGATTAATTTGACTGATTAATTGCAGCCTTGCTTTTCGCCAGGAGAGGTCGCTGCAACTGAAGCTTCGAGTAATGAACCCATTTTTGAACCAATTGGCTCAAGTGGTTCAGTGCTTCACAAAAGCTTCATTTGGCCATCACTAGTCGATGCTCTATGTGAAATCCTTAGTAACAAACATACAAATATAATTTGAAAATCTAATCCTTATTAACAAATAGTTCAGTTTGGAGTTCAGGAGATCTTGACCAGAACCACACCCCTAAATGCACTGAAGACACTGCCATGTGATTGGCTGATTAGATAATTGCATTAATGAGAAATTGAACTGGTGTTCCTAATAATCCTTTAGGTGAGGGTATTTGTTAATAAGGATTAAAATGAATATCTGTAAAACCACTAGATTCCTGTATAGCTCTATATAAAACATATGTTTGTGCAAATCCCTAGTTGCTAGAAAATTGTTCTTAGACATAACTCTATATTTATTATGTTTTGCATTTGGATGTTTAAATATCAATGACTACTTTTTTTTTTTTTGTCTTTGTATATTTTTATTTAGATGTTTTTTAAACATTGATTTCAAGTGTCAGTTTCTGCATTATTTACACAGTCAAACCTATAAAAGCTTTTTTTACAGGAAAGTAATGTGATTAAAGACTGCTGTTCCTCTTTGGCTGCACGTCCCCTGTGCCGGAGCGGGTGAGGTCTACACAGACCCCCGAACCCCAGATTATATACGATATCCCAGAGTCTCCACCGGATAGAAAGATGTGATTTCGGTCATGCGTTATCATGCGTCTTCTGTGACCACTCGCCTTCAGATTTAGCATTTTCGCAGAACTACATCTCGTTCACTTTCTGCGCGGGAATGCTATCATTATTAGGAAGGCTATTGTGTCATCGCCCAGAAATGTGCTTTTGCCGGGTGGGATTTCTGCACACATACCCCAATGCTAACACATGCGCATGATCCCTGTTTTGTATCACTAATCATCATCATAAAAAAAGATAAAATAAATATTTTTGCTAATGGCTATTCGAGAGAGGTGATTAAATCTTTGTTTTAATAGAGGAAAACGGAAATAAGTTCTGGCTATATAAGGGGATTTATTTTGGTACCCTACTAATATTTACCTCTAAATTATGAACCATTTATTATCTGTAATACCCAGAAGTAACCACTAGATGGCTGAATATCCTTACATACATCTATAAACATAATTTGGATATAGCCTATATTTAGCATTATTACAAACTCTTCTAGTTTTTGTTCATTTGAAGTGTCAGTTGTAGCTTATTATTACAGTCAAATCTGGACACAGATAAAGCATTTCGGTACTCATGCATGCAACTTATAATATGTATTAATGTTGTGTATTAGCACATTTTATTAGACCAATTTTAAATTGTCTGTCAAAGTTTTGTATGGAACAATTACAAAACACACTGATCCTTTAAGCACCTTTTGGAGGTGCAAGTAAGAGAAGAACGCTTTATATGATTTATCATGAAATGCTGAAGTGAGTGTGCATTTCTGTTTAGCCCCTACAGTACACACCGAGCAATATTACGCTCCTTTCACATCATATATCTGGCCATTTCGCAGTGGGATTTCTCGACTGCCACAAACACTGCCCTAACCAAAGACGGGTTTGTGCTGTTACTGTGCCTGTTTTTCGCATTTAGCTTTATTGAGTGGTTTATAGAAGTGTCAGTTTGCCAGAGCATTGGCCGAGGTCTTGGATGGCACATAGGAGTCCTCAGATGGACAGTCCTCTGGCCCAGTAGTGTTGGGGAACGGCGCCGGTCATACGTCAGGGTGGACGTGACACACTTTACACACACTCCCTGATAAAGTGCCAGACATGCGCCGCTCAGTGCCTAAAGACGGCCCCTCAGACAGATATGAATTATCATGATAATTATTGTGCCTTATGCACCAAATAACATACTTGTACATATTCTTCTGTTATTGATAAACTGTTGCTTTAATTTCCTTGGACAAAACTGAAAATCATTAGAAGAAAACCTTTGATTAAGAATCAACTTTCGCATCAAAGATCACATTTCCACGAGCATTTTTCAAAATCAAACGCCCCACAGCGCCCTTAGTGGTCACCGATGATAATTGGTGCATAATTTAGAGGTAAACTTTTATTGCCATTAAATGCTCTTATAGAACCAGTATTTATTTGTATTTTCCCTGGTCCCCCCCCCCCCCCCCATCCCCATTTACAAATCCAGCAGAGATTAAACACTCAATTTTCTTTTCATGCTAACGGTTGTTAGTCACATTATTAGTAATCCTCTCTGACTTTTGTTGTTCACAAAAGGTTTAGACTTTTAAGAAACAACTTGTATTTATATGTCCGTTTTCCCTCTCTCCATCTTTCTAAGGTATGCCATGGCTCGATTCAACTACTACTTTGAGAAAAAGCGAGAGTTCTTGGGTTGTTCCAGGAGGAGCATTAGTGCTGGTCATGCAGATATCTAGGACTGCGAGTTAACGAAGACACTCGTTTGTCCTGTTACAACCCCCTCTTCTTGACTAAAAGGGCCTTTAGGAATCCCTAAAGTCACGGAGGTGCTGATAACGGACAAGGCCTATAGGCCGATATGTTATCAAATCTAATCCAAATAACCCAATCGATCGGCGGTTCCCAAAACCTCTTCCTTCCACATGTTGAAGGTGTCTTGTGTCTGACTGGTCTTGAGTCTCTACTAAAACACATGACCTGAATCCTGCATAGAAATAAGTGCATTTATTCAACAGAGAAATCATTTAAGATTAGTGAAAGTGAAATGCAAAGATAAAGGCTATAGAGATGAACTGTGCTGAGGACAATTTAAAATCATTTCAAAGGGAACAATTAGTAGTTTCAGCTAATACAACTAATATATTGTAATATATACAACTAATATATTGAAGGAATTCTTCTGTGCAGTTCATCTCCACATATACTCCTCAAGTTTGTCACATTATACAGAAATACACTGTAAAACAAGCATCTCCTGAGACGTGGACTACACGAACACAACACTGATGTCTCTCACACACACTTCCCTTTACACATCCTTCCCTTCACTAAGAAACATTATGTAATTTATTCCCCACGTTGGCGCGATGTTTTGTCCTGGTCTGAGAAATGAAAGAAATACTGAAAGGCTCAGGGCGATTCTGTAGTCAGATCGGTTCGTATGTCTTGTTATTGTATTGTATTGATTATCTTTAAATTGAGTATGTAATTGGCATGACACATTTACCTGACAATGAATAAATTGTTGTATTTGGAATTATTCTGACTTCCTCTCTGGTGGATTACGTTGGGTCCGTAACGCCGGGTCAGTCAGCGGACTGGAGCACACCGACTGAAGCTTCAGAGATACGACTAACACACCGCCATTAGGCAGTGTACACTTACAACTGTAGAGGCCAACAATGTGTTTTGTGTTTAGTGTTGTTAGACCTACTTAGATACTACGGTATTTAAATAGGGTGAGCCTCAAAACTTCTGATTTATTGTAATATTATTCTAACTAAGTGTATGTGGGAAATCATGGCCTGATTAGAAGTAGTTAAGTTGGTCAGCTTGATTCTATAGTAGATAGAAGTTAGATCTAGTCTTACCGTAATTAAGTGTATTCAGATCTATGGGGAATAAATCATATTCTTGAATTAGCAAGTAGAGTATCCGGCTGTGGTGAACGGTTTACATATTTACTTTATTACTAACTCTTAACACACAGGCATTGTGCATTCGTATTCCCCTCTTCCAGTTTTTCTGAATTGCTAAAACACCAAATCCCATTCTCTAAAACAAATTCTCAATAGCCTAAATCAATTAGTCGAATAAATAACTCTTTCTGTAAAACCTTAAAGGGATACTCCACTTTTTTTGGAAATAGGCTCATTTTACCACTCCCCCAGAGTTAAACAGATGAGTTTTACCGTTTTCGAATGTATTCAGCCAATTTTTTGATATTTAGAAGAATATCAGTAACCAGACAGTTTCTGGTCTCATTGACTTCCATAGTATATTTTTTGTCGTACTAGTGAAGTCAATTTCAATCATTGAAGTCAATGGGAATGTGTGCCAAATGTCCAGCAATACATGACTAGCAAAAAGAAATAAGCAGGCCTCTGTGAACACAAATAGAAAACATGGAGCATGTCCTTTTCATGTGAAACAATGAGTAATCCAGATTTGATTCAACACGACTGACGCAAAATGCTAAAAGAATAAATAAAACGGCTTTCTTATTGTTTGAAGAATGTTTAGCTAAAACAAAAGTAATCTTTAAGTCAAAGATTAGATTTAGACATGATACAATCTGATTATACAACCACTGAATCACTTTAACGGCATTAACGTTACATTGTTCCGCGCACCTGTCTATTGTTAGGCCGTTCGCGTATTGGCATTCTCATGTTCAGGGGCAGCGACCAACCAGAAAAGCTGCTGTTACCGTGGAGATCGCGCCAAAAGAAAAAAAAACCAACAATAGTCGACTGGAGTTGTTTTAAAAAAAATATAGATATTACAATTTTAACATGATTTTGTGGTGCTTAAAATAAAACGTATGGAAAACTTAGACTTGGATGTGGATTCGTTTTTTTAAATTTTTTATTACAAATTTATAAAAACAAATTCAAATAAATAATAGGCCTAATAAAAAAACCCAACTAAATTATCATGTTAGAAAATGTATATTTTTTTAATGATTCTGAATTTTGTTAACATTACTCTATTTATTCATTATAATTTTTTGAACAATTGGACATATATTTTTTCATAAAAAATATAGTCTTTTATAAAAAATTTCAGTGGGGGGGTGGGGGGGATATATAGTAGCAGGCTTCTAATTGTCCGGTACACAGAATATGGGCCATAATCGCTACACTGATCTGGGCCACACACCTCCCATCTACAATCGGCCCAAAAGTTGTCTACCGTCATCCATTCAGTGCCATCACTTGGCCCACAATTGGCTGACATGATGCATGCCAGTGCCGGCAACACGCCAGCAGTGCCATGATGAGGCCACATTTGGGCCAAGTCTGTTTGCTATGTGGGTAATAAACACGTCCTCTAGCTGAGCGGTCTGGATCATGCGTGTGTTTTGGGGGCGGGGCTTTGGAAGGGGGAGGTGGGAGTTCCTCTGTTGGATACTTTTTAAAATCCAGCATTTCTCAAACTTACCTACCCTGCCTTTAACCTCATCATTTAAAAAAATGCTTTCAAGATCGTTTAATCTTTTCTTATTCTAGAGTATGATACTCTGAAACTTTGTATTTTGAGCACTTCCTTTGTTTTTTTTTTTGCCTCTTCCAGATGAATCGCTTGCTGAATTCCTCATTTGTAAGTTTGCTGTGGATAAAAGCGTCTGCAAAATGAATATTAGGTATTCGTTATTTTCATTGTAAATGTAAATGTAATAAAACCACTGATAATATGGATTGACCATATATATGCTGTGATGGGCGTTGTGTATTTCTATACTGTAGGTAGACGTGGATTGGCTGACGCGAGTATAACTAATGTGACCTACAAGAAATTGAAGCTTTAGCGTGACGTTCTGCCAGGAAGACTCAATTGCTACGTCACTTATTACCTTCTCATCAATCCAATCGTGTCTAATACTTGCGGCATGAAAGACCAGTACTTACAAATGTTTGAGTGCGCAGATGCTGACGCTTTCATTGACCTCCATCCTCCCCACCACATCCAGGATGGTCTCTTCCTAAGCCCCCGGGGGTCGGCTGCGCCCCTGCCCATGCAGAGTCCCGACCCTCAGATCGCCAGCTATGGACGGGGCCTACGCCAAAGAGCTTTATTGCTGGGCTATCAATAAACGTATTTATTGTAACAGTATTTATTCTCCCAAGTTTTTTTTTTCTGGTAGGACTAATAGATTCTGTGTAGTTTTTTTCAAAACCTCACCAGGCTTTAAGAGATTTGAACAAGATGATGTAACACTGGACTAAAAGAAAGAGCATAATTTCTCCTAATGGCCATTAAAAGTGTTCATTTAGGAGAAGGAGACGGAGACGACCACATCAGCTTCACTCAGTGTCATTTCCTCTGGTTAACTATGCTGGGTGGGTTCAGTTAATGACAGATAATAGTTCCCATCATCATCCTCAATATTACATTTACAAAGCTCAATTATCTCATTTTTATGTTGTTTTTTGGTAACTACTCTCACTTTATACACATTTATTTTTAATTTATGCCAAATTACTTACATGAAATGGTATCAACAAGTACAAAACAAAAAGGACAATATAAAATAAGACCTATTATAATAATAAATAAAATAATAATTCAATATTAATTATAAATATTATTAATACATAATAATACATTAAATATTAGTGTGTGTGTGTGTGTGTGGGTGGGTGGACCATGTATGCTATTCAAAGACTTTTTGCTCATGATAAGCATTTAGGACAGTTTAGTCCTCACTTGGAGAATGCCAAAGATGTTTTAAATTAAGATTTTCAAAACTGCTTCAATACATCTTTGTTTTCAATGTTTAATCAAATATTCATATGACTGTCAGAATTTTATAAAGCAGTTTATATTATTTAAATGGTTATTTAATGGGCATTTTGTTAATGACAGGCCACTTTTCTATTATTGCTGGTTATTGAGGGGTAATGTGAGGTACAGTAAATGAGAGACTTTTTTATCTTCCTCGACTTCTGAAAGCATTCAGCCAATCCTGGCCTTTCTACTTCTATGCAAAGATTACTCACCCTTCAGATTTGGGTCCGTTAGTAACTCACTTGAAACTTTCCAATGATGTTTTTGAATTGTAAAAATCTGCTCATATCTCATTGTTTTCTGTAAAGTGTTGACGCAGGTGGACAGCAAGGGTTAGCTTGGGTTAGCTCCATGTTATAAGGCAGCCACTGCATGTGTATAATAAATGTGTATCTTGTCTGCTTAAATTTGTACGTGCAGTAAGTAATTCTTCTCCTACATTCACTGCGTCATCCAGAGCACTTAATAAAACTGAATTCTGATGGCAAACAAGATGTAACCCTTCCATGTGAAGCGGCTGCCTCTCCAAGACGCGTCGCAGTCGGTCATTGAATCTCTGAAGGACTTCACGCTTCAGTGTTTACGAAGGAAAAGAGAGAAATTTAATTTTATTCACTTACTGTCTGTAAACATTGTCTTCAGTTTCCCCTTAAATGCAGAATCAGAAGTTGTGAATTGGAGGCCTCCAACACACTATTCTCACCGTTTAGTGAGCTTGTTTAGTAAGCAGTCGAGTTTAAAGCAAGAAAGATTGTGTTCAAGAAAGACATGAACAGTCTTCAATTAGGCGGTTATCCCTGCCCGCCCTGTGGCATAGTGATAGCGTGCTAATGTTAGCACTGGCTGGCGATATTGGAGCTAGGAGAGCAACATTACTTCAGAGCAACTTAGCTTCTCACATGCATTGCACTTTGCAGTCATTTTAGACCCTGTCAAACTTAATTCACAAGAATTTCAACTTTATGGAAAGATACTAACGTTAGCCTGACCCTATTAGCATGCAGACGCGCTAGCGTAGTTCGCTAGCTCAGCTCGCTACCCAGATAGCAAACTGACATTGAATCAACGTGGAAACGTGACATCGAAACAACGTTGATCTGACATTGTTTTGCTCATCAAATTAACGTTGAACCAACGTCAGACGCGTCATTCTTTCAAAACTAACGGAAAATCAACTTGAAATCAACGTGTTGTTTCAACGTTATGAAAGCAAACCAGTTTTCGATTTTCATTTAGCTTTGAAGAATGCCGCGTCTGACGTTGGTTCAACGTTAATTTGATGAGCAAAATCAACGTTGTTTCAATGTCATGAGAGACGTCGTTTCCACGTTGATTCAATGTCAGTTTGCTGTCTGGGTAACTTATGTTGATAGTTGCACAAATAAACCGGTTAACATTAACAATTAAACAGCATCTCATAACAGGGAGAAAACTAGCTAAACACGTTAAGTTACCGTTAAGGTACTTACCGCTCCCCTGTCGTTGCCAGAAGCCATGTTGAGTTCTCAAACGGGTGACCGTGAACGCGTCCGCACCACATGAACGCGCTGTGTGAACGCGTTCATGTGATTGGCTCAATCCCCCACGTGGGGTGCGTTCTTGTGATTGGCTAAAACAAGGGAGATATCTGATTGGTTGCAGATCATTCCCTGATTAAAAAAAGGCATTTGTGTGTAGGCCAAGTCAGGGAGTCTCAAAATTCACACACAAATGCAGTGAAGTTCACAGACCGCAAACAGTTTGTAAATCAAGATATATTTGTGTGTGCATCAGAAAAACATTTCTGAATCTTGACCTGTGCATTTCTTAATCTTGTGTGCATTTGTAAATGTTGTTTGCATTTGTGAATTGTGTGTGTATTTCTGAATTTTGTGTGCATTTATGATTTTTTTATGCATTTGTGAATCTTCTGTGCTTTTTAAATGTTGTGCGTGCATTTGTGAATTCTGTGCGCATTTCTGTATCCTGTGTGTGCATGTGTGAATCATGTGTGTGCATATGTGAATGTAGTGTGCACATTTATCTTTATTGAGACTCGTTTAGTATTGGGGTTAGCGTTAGGTGTGGTCCTCAAGGGATCGCTCACCCTGGGTGAGGACGAGGACTCAAACTGCTGACAGATCCGTAACATCAGTCGTTCAAAATAAGAATCCGTGAAAACACAAAACATGTGACAGGTATATTGGTCCCACTTTATATTAAGTGGCTTTAAGTACCATGTACTTACATTGAAATGAATAATTTGATACAATGGACTTATTGTGTACATACATGTTTTTACATTGTACTTTTATTTTAAAAATACCAGCATGTAATTACAGCTGTAATTAATATATGTAATTACATCTGTAATTAATTACACAGCTGACCCATCCCTTACACTTAAACCCACCCTTAAACCTACCCATACCCCCACACATGCCCCTAACCTTACCCGTATCACACCTCAATAGCAGCAAAAGTGATTTACAATACAACATGAGCACAATAAGTACATTGCACTTATTTTTAAATGTAAGTACATAGTACTTAAAGCCACTTAATATAAAGTGGGACCGATGTTACGTAGCTGTTAAAAGTATTGTTTTCCCCTGAAAGGACTTCCTCTTCATCCTTTATTCCTGGACAAAAGAGATGTCTTCACTGTTTATCTAAAAGCATATGCTATTAGCAACATCAAGGCTGTTGTGGTTAATGTTGTTTTCTCCTCGCAAAATAAATTATTCAAAAGCTTTTCTATTATGGCAGGTGTTTTTTGTGCCAGTGGGAATTTATAAAGCTGTCTCCATATGATTTACTTGGTAACCAAGTACAGTATGTCCTAATATCAATAATTATGTCAGGGAAACTAAATCATGTTTGCTCCATTGCTTCTCCTTGTGACACCATAGATTTTGAATGCTGAAGGCTTCATTTAGGTAATATGGGCCTATGAAAAGGCTCCATGCATGTCTTGCTTTGGCTACAGTAGATGCTTCCTGTGAAGACACCAACCGTGTGTGTTAGTCTGCTTACTGTGTGAGATGAAACAGTCCCTCTTGTGATAGCTTCCTCAGCTCTGAGACACGGACTTCCTGCCCTTTTATTACGAAAGCGAAGGCCTGATCATTTCAGTGCAGCGAATTATAAGTTGGCCAGAATGATCCTGTCTCCTGACATTTCTTTCCCAAGTGGTCCCATTGTTGTCAGCATCACATCTATGAATGACTCAGTGGGCTATTCACCACTTTTCATGTTAAAAAACTTCTTCTAATTACTCACCGGTTAGTCAAAATCCACCTTTAACTTGCCCCAGAAAAGTTTTGTTTAGTTGTATTTTGTAACTTTCTGACGAATGTACTCATTTGTGCAACACATTATTTGACCAATTTAATAATGAAATCTTATTTCCCTGATTAACAATAACATGCTTCTTTGGTAGTTGATCAACTAGACTTGCAGATGTTCAAGGAGATGTTTCGGAGGTGTGTACTCGTCTGTGCTGTGTGCTGTAGTTCTGACCACAAAAGTTGAAGGTGAATATGCTAACTACTGTTCAGACTCAACATTATGAAAAATATGTTTTTGTTTGACTAAATTTAACTACGTTATCAGACTAGCTCATCAGCAGTGTTAACAAAAACCTTGTTTCCTGAACTGAAGTGGTTTGCACAAGCAACTCTCATATAAATCTTAGCCACAGAAAATTTTGATTCAGATGAAATGTCAGAGCATTGCTGTTCACCAGAATCACTTCCTTCTTTGAAAGATAATGAGATAACACAGCATATATCTCGGCCTACATCTCGCTGTATTGATTTGTTTTCCACTAGAAGCACACTTAAGGCCCACTTCAAGATGTGTGCATGCCTGATTGTCATCAGAGCAACAAAAAAAAGTAATTTTTTTGAGAAATACCGCTCAAAGAAACTTGTGCATTTCTAAGGCAAACCATTGCGCAATACATATGTTTAAGTTTGAAATGAATAAACAAAACTGTGGATGTAGATGTTAAAGCAATTTGGATGTCAGCAATTTGACATCAAATATCCCCTAAAAAGTCTACATTTGCTTAATCATTGCAAGTTAAAAATAAATGCATGAAGTAGAAATGTCCACTGCTGTCCTGTGATGCAGAAAATGAGATGTCAGCCAGAAACAGGGGTTTGCCATTCAAGCAAGACATATTGCTCTCATGATCTCAGGTCTTGCCAAACACCCAGAGCTTTCCACGGGTCCCTGAGGATCAAGGCATGTCTGTCTTCTGGCTCGGCTGATGTTCTCTCGGCACCTTCTCCTCTGGCAGACGCTGTGCAGAGCATGAGGGCAAGCATCACAACTACCATTGCTCATATTTAGTATTAAAGGTTCAATATGCAGGAATTTTCGCCACCAGGGGTTGCATCTCTTACAATAACAAAGGCGTAAAATAATGACGTATATTCCAAATTAAGCTGAATTATGGATCTTGTCATCAAGCTGATGGATCTTTTATGGATGAGTGAATAAATTGATGTTTTTAACATGTGTTTTGACTGTGGTGTGAAGCAGGGCACGATTGCTAGACGTATACCAGCGCCACACACAACGCCAGTCCAGCGGATACAAAGGACATTTCATTCTACCGAACTACACACACGTGCTGAATTACTCACACAGGTCAGTTCATTAGAGGAATTAAACACACCGCTGTTTCACTTGCTCTTACAGTTACACACTATCACACTAAACTGCATTGGAGTTTGTTGAATGTTGTTAGTGAGGTTGTGTGTTGGTTGTATGAGACTAGCAGTGCGCTAGAACAACATTTGAATAACGTACAGACCATATTCACATTTCATCATGCTGAACTAACTACATAACATTGGTTAGTTTTAAGTACATTTGCTCACCTGTCCAATAAAGTAACAACACTCGTGTGTTTGAACAAAACAACAACAGCATGAGCGTCCTTCTACCACAGGTTACCTAGCACAGGTTCAGTTTAAAGTCTGTTTAGAGACATTCATATACATTTTTACCTTACAGTTACTGTAAATCCGGCCTCTGGTTCATAAACGCCAGAGGAGAACTGGCCCCGACTGAGCCTGGGCTCTACTAAGGGTTTTTCTCCATTGGGTCACCTGATGGAGTTTTAGGACACCTTTGGGTCACCTGATGGAGTTTAAGGACACCTTTGGGTCACCTGATGGAGTTTTAGGACACCTTTAGGTCACCTGATGGAGTTTTAGGACACCTTTGGATCACTTGATGGAGTTTTAGGACACCTTTGGGTCACCTGATGGAGTTTTAGGACACCTTTGGGTCACCTGATGGAGTTTAAGGACACCTTTGGGTCACCTGATGGAGTTTTAGGACACCTTTAGGTCACCTGATGGAGTTTTAGGACACCTTTGGGTCACCTGATGGAGTTTTAGGACACCTTTGGGTCACCTGATGGAGTTTAGGACACCTCTGGGTCACCTGATGGAGTTTTAGGACACCTTTGGGTCACCTGATGGAGTTTTAGGACACCTCTGGGTCACCTGATGGAGTTTTAGGACACCTTTGGGTCACCTGATGTAGTTTTAGGACACCTTTAGGTCACTTGACGGAGTTTTCCGGTTCCTGTTAGCTGGAGCCCGCCTACCTTCTCTTCTCATGGTTGATGAAGGGGTTTTCTGGCCCTAATCTCTCAGAGGAAGAAGAGGTGTTTAACCTTCACTTGAATGGGTCAGGTGTGAAAGTTGAAGACATGTTTGGACGCCTCAAGGGGAGATGTGCTGGCCAAACGATCTGATATTGACCTCAAGTTCATGCCAACTGTTGTGGTTGCTTGTTGTGTATTGCACAATTCGTCAGTACAACAACAAGCTACAGATTCCCAGTAAAGAAATGCTTTAGATTTGTATGATTATGTATTCCCTCCAAATTTTGTTTTATGCAGCTGGGGTCTGGGGCTTTGAAGTAGAGGTCTTCTCGGGTCCTAAAAACTGTACCCGACTCGAATTGACCCGAATCACTACTTACCCGAACCCGACGTGCATAAATTATTATTATTTTTTTTTAAAAACCCGACCCGAGACAGACCCGATAAAATTAGACCCGAGTCTGACCCGATTCCATTTCCTTTAGAACCCGATTGGACCCAAACGTAAACGGCATTTACAGTGTGCACAGCCTGCAGCCCTGCGTTTCTCAAAAATCCGCTTAACATAGACGCGCAAGTGTAAGCGCGCTGAGTGCTAAAATGTCAATCACACATCACTGTAACCCTTTACGTCCTATAACATTTGGCATAATGTTATTTACCGGACCACGGTGATTAGAACCACCTGAGGGTAAAATTTACCGATGGCTATTATTAAAATAGCCTACAGATTTTCATTCAAATTCTACCAGTCATTGACTTTTGCTAAAATTGTGTTATTTAGCCTACAAACCCACTGTTGCAAAGTTGTTTAGATAAAATACGATTAAAACAGCCATTAGAACCACAATAGCAGTCAAATTGGACGTTCTAAGTCAAATCTTAATATGGTAACGTTATTGCAACAACGCATTTAACTGCAGGTCTTTTTTCCTTCCTTATCAACAATGATCACAAATCATGGTTGATAAGGATGACCCTGGATGTTTCTGTTCTACATATTCGTTTTCCCTCACCTTTTTCGCAATATCTGTTATCGTCTCCATGCTTGTCTGACAGTGTCGCGTATTTTTTAAATTGATTGACAGGCTTGGCTAAACGACAATTCAAATACTTGCATGTAGTCAAACATCCATCCACATGATGGCGCACTAGTTCTTCTTTGCAAACGGAGGGGTTGGTTTTTGTGGAGCGAGCAACTGAGTAAATAAATGCGGAGGCAACCGTGCTTATGCTTATATCCCATTGTACGTAAAAGCGCGGATTCGCTCTCTCACTTAAGAAAAAAAGTCAGATCGGTCATAGAGTTGTTTTAAATGCTGCAATTTTGTTAAATGCCCAACATTGTTTAAAATAATTCGGGTCTTCTCGGGTCCATTTGGAAAAGGTATATTTATTTTAAGTTACCCGAGACCCGAGGCCACTAATACCGAACCCGACCCATGTCTGAGACACTCGTCTGAGTGTTGGACCCGAACCCGCTCGGGTCTCGGGTCGGACCTCGGGTTTTCAATACGATTATGGAATCGTTTTATAAGATTACCTGAAGAGAGACTTACTTTGAAAGTTTTTGATTGGGATAAAGCTCATAATTATCCTTGGTCAATTGGTCATACTCTCATCAGTAAAAGTACAGTATATATTTACAAATACTTTACAATGTAATATATCCCAGGTAAGGCAGATTTTGTTATAAAGAACAATGGTTGCGGCAGGTGTTAAATAAGCCTAAATTGAGAAGTTACGTTGACTTTAAGAATGAATACACTGTAGAGCCTTATGTCAAATGCTGGCTAACTAGATCGCAGAGGTCTTTGTGTGTCCAGCTTAGAGTTGGGGTGCTGCCTTTGCAGATCGAGGTGGGGCACTATAAAGGTGTCCTAGAAGAGGACAGACTATGTGGTTTATGTGATCTAATGGTTGTTGAGGATGAATGGCATTTTTTTTTGTCCTTTATATCACGAATTAAGAATGAGTATGTTTGAGAGAATTCAATATAAAAAGCCTGATTTGTTTTGGATGATGGATGGGGATATGTTGAATTGGCTCTTTAAAAATTAAATCTATAGTTTGGCTAGATATGTGGAAAAGGTGCGTAAAGTTAGGCAAAGGAATTTATATCCTGACCTAAATTGACGGTGTCGTGTTTTGTTTTGTTTTGTTTATATTGAGAAAATTATGGTAATGTATTTTTTGTGATGGTCTTCTTTCTTGTGCTTTGTATGATGGTCATCTTGTTTTTGTTATTACTAACTAACTAACTAACTAACTAACCCTCCAAATGATTTTTTTGGCCTATTTTGTTTCTTGGGGGCGCTCTCATTTAATAGTTCTTTTTAATTTGTATAGTGTAGTGATTGTGCTCTAGAATGCAGGACATTGTATTGTCATCTGTGAGTGGCCAGCCTAGTCTAAACCTCGAGTCATGTTCAGTACAGTAGGGTAAAGCTACAGCACATTTCAAAAACAGTATAGCGGAGGAGTTTGTGACAACAAATGATTCACGGGAATATCTTTGCAAACAAACTAGTCTTTCAGCTTTATTGCATGTTTTTCTTGTCGGGAATCTGGCACAGAATGGCCACAACTGGCTGCCAACAAAACCTTATCAGTGCATTTTCAGTTCAGTACAGTATTTCCGTTGAAAAAACAAACAAATATATAATGCAAACTGTTCCACATTGTACAATTCAAAACGCAAAGCTCGATTCACCTGGTGAATCACCTGTGCAAACACACTAAAAGTGCCATTTTAAGATACACCTGAACAAAACAATCAGAAACAAATTCTGGAACTTTATTCCCTCACCCAATGACTTGGCTTTTTCAGTTCTGGAGAAAGCTTGATGTGAAAATCAGTGAATATCACCTCACGATCCACTACCTGTCCGTACCGTGTGCACTGAAGAAAGGTTCAGTGTTAATTCATAGCCTCTGTAAATCGGCATGATGCCCCTTTGTTTACACACCAGTTTACAGAGCCTAGGCTGTGCATTAACACAGGAGATATTCACTGATGTTGACAACAAGCTTTCTCCAGAATCGCTGACTCCACCTTCAACAACTTCTCTACTGTAAGTGAAGATAAGCAGTGAATGGCAGGTCATCTTCCATTTGAAGAGGTGAGTGAGCAGCATCAGGTGTGGTGTGGTGGTACGTAAATTGGTGTCTGCCTTGAAATGTATTGTAATTTTCCCTAATTTGTTGTTGGCTCATCCCAGCTATGACTTCAGTGTTTTCTGCATGTCTCTCGGCTCAAGACACTGACCTGCCTGAGAACTGACTGCGGTGATGGACTCCAGTGATGTCTGATCTTATGCTGCCGGCTCACGTTGTTGATCAAGAAAGAACATGTAGAAGGATCTCATCTCCCCTGCATCACTCTTTCTTGGGTGTCTCTTTGACTGGCATTGCCATAGTCTTGATGGGTTGATCGCTGTGGCCGATTCTTTAATGGGCAATGATTCGTCTTGTGCTTCCATAGTTGCAGACACGTTGGTGTCACTCAAGCTCCATGATCCATCTCCTGACTCTTCTGTAAAAACGATAATGTTCTTAGTCAGAGTGAAGTTATCACAAATGACCCTTTTACTTTGATGTAGGGGAAGATTTCATGAAAATAAGGTTGGTTGTATTAGTCATAGTTTGCATAAAATGTATTGGTTGCACTTTGTTATTTGCAGTGCTATATTTCCTCATGTAGTTTGTTTCATTGCCTTTTATTGAAAAACTGCTGAACAGTCGCTGTTGCGTGTTTCTAACTCAAGTCAGGCTTTGCCTTCCCCTGTTCAGGGACACATACATAATGTTACAAGACGAAAGACGAGATAGGATCCATGTGCAGCTTTTATTAGAATGGTCAAACAGGCAGGGGTCAGGAAACAGCAAAACAGGGATATCAGAGAGTGAGCGCAGAGAGTCAGGTAACAGGCAGAAGATCAGGGCAGGCAGCAAGAAACAATAATCCAAGGCAATCCAAGTCAGGCCAGGCAGATAACAATCATACAGATGAGAAAACAGTCCAAGATCAAAACCAGAGAAACAAGAAACAGGATAACACGCTCAGAATTACAGGCAGTGGCATTGTAATACTTAGCCAAGAGTCCTTGTATGAGTGTGGCTTATATAGGCAGTCTGAAATGAGGTGCAGGTGTGTGTGTAATCAGTCACAGGGATGAGGCATTATGGGAAACGGAGTTCTGGTGAAGTGATCAGTTCTGATGTGGAGTGCCCTCTGGTGATTCTGGGGCACTCCAACTGGTGATCGTCACACAGCTTATGCATTCCTTAATATGGTAAAGCAATTTTAGCAACCTAACCCATACACAATGTAAAGCCCTAGTACTGATTTATTTTTAAAAATATAATAACATATAATATATATATATATATATGTATAGGGCCATTTCCATCAACGTTCCCATCAGCGTTTATCGCATAAGCGATATCGATCAAGATAAAATCTGATGAGACCGAACGTATTTCATTTCGAGTCGATATGAGATATGAGTCGATATCATGAAAAATCATGAGTCATGAAATTCAATCGAATTTTACTTTTTCCATAATGCATTTTTCATTCGATATCACTTGATTCGGATAAAAACGTGTGGATGGAAACATGGCCATTGACTGGCGACTCCTCCCCCTGCTCACACGCCCCGTTTCCTTTGGTTAAAATCGCAATTTTTCTCACGATTTACAAATAGTTGGAAACATTTGGGATATTGTAAGTAATCAACTAAGCAAAATATATAACATTGTCCTAGTGGGTTTTGGATATTTTACTGCACATATCCTGCATACTGTACCTTTAAGGATTGTAGATGTGTGTAGATAGGACATTTAGCAGTGTGCTAAATAACACCCAGACACCCGAAGCAACCACACGGCAGTGCACTACTGTTAGCAGGTTTCGCAAGGGCAAGAACCGCTCGTTTCTTCAGGTTGAGACTTTCTGAGAAAACCCACAAGCCACACAGGCACAAAATATGAATTCAGTCATTTTAATTATTTAGGGCATTTCCATCATTCATACACAAATGTTCATCTTGACTTTGCAGGTCTGTGACAGACACGTTTGTACTTGTTTATCACAACAGAATTTCCTTCTGATATCTTGCCCTCAGTCATTAATATTAATTCACTCGGTCTGAAGCTCTCAGTCCACTTAGAGACCTACTTATAACGCTACAGTTCTGGAGAGGTTTGAACAGTGGCAATAAAACCAAGCAGAATGTAGGAATAATAAATGAACCAATATCAGTATATGTCACCTTTGTTTGTTTTATGCTTTATACAATACAGATTGTTTGAAAGCAGCTTTGCAGTGATAAACAGGAAACTGTTGTTCAGCTAATGTCAGTTCAGATTTGTTCATCAATTATTTAATTATTTAATTTCATCTATAAAGCAGTTTTGCAAAAACAAAAAGAAGCCCACAGTGTCAGTACAGGCAGATCAATAATGTTGATGTATATTAAGTGTTAAGTAACTAAATAAGCCAATAGGCGACAGTGGCAAGAACCCAAACTCCATCCGGACAGAACGGAGAAAAGCCTTGGCAGAACCCAGACTCAGTCGCTCAGTTTGACGATCGGACACATCACGCCAGCATTCGAAGCTTGTCTGGTTCTCGTGGCCGTTGTTGAGGATCTGTGTCGAGGTATATACATGATATTTATTGAAGATAGTCTTGTATAGTCACAGTTGTGGCCACAGGCATGTTTACGTATCCTTTTATAATATGAGTCATAGCAGCCTTCTAGATGTCAGCAACATCCTGCAAACGTTGAATGTTCTGTAGCAAATATTGTAGTTCTGTTTGTGTTTTAACAGGTTTTGCTTGCTTCCTTTCATAGAGTTGACACAGACAACATGTTTCCGAGTGCCAAACGGGTATTGAATTCCTCCAGACACCCATGTTGATATAGCAGTGTCACGCCATGCTTACGATTATTTACAGTAAAAGCCGCTTTCAAACGTGACACCTGTTAATTAGTCAAAATAGCAGTCTTTGATTAATATTAATCCTATTCATGTTTCACCACCAACATGGCATAAACACACTGACATTAGTTTAAAAACTGGAATATTATATAATAAGAGGCTAGTCGCAGGAGTGTCATGGAATGGCTGTGTATGAATGAATGAATGAATGAATAGTTTTTTTTAATATCGTGTCTTGCGTACTACTGCATGCCCAGCCCTAATGGGCTTGTAAAACACTAATACCATCAACATCAGACAGTGGGCACAACAACATACATGAACTTATTTAAATAAATAAGTCTGTCATCGCATCCAGGCTTTGAAAACAAAAGCAGCCAATTTAAACACATTAAAACTGAACAACCATTTCATCTTGTCGTCATCACTAATCCAGAACATTTCAGGCTTTTTAACAAAAAATTCACCTAATAACCCAGATAGCAAACTGACATTGAATCAACGTGGAAATATGACATCGAAACAACGTTGATCTGACATTGTTTTGCTCATCGAATTAACGTTGAACCAACGTCAGACGCGTCATTCTTTCAAAACTAACGGAAAATCAACTTGAAATCAACGCGTTGTTTCAACGTTATGAGAGACGTCGTTTCCACGTTGATTCAATGTCAGTTTGCTGTCTGGGAATACATTTCTATAATCATCATACCGTGGGCAATATAACACAGAATGAGTTTCTATCCTAACTCACACAATCGACAGAGTCTGTCCTCTTCAGGAGTTGGAGTGGACCAGTTTCCAAGGCCAGGGGAAGGATGCCAGTTCGCAGCTGAGCCACCAAAGATCGCTGATTTCTTGACAAATTTGCCTTTACATACAACTCTGTTTCATATACATCTTTAATTTGTAAGTAAGTCCTTAGCTTTGGCTTAGCCATGATCCCAGTCAGCCATTTATGTTCAAAATTTGACATCAATTTGGTTTTAATGTTTTTGACGCTACAAGGCAAATCATTAGAGAATACACACTGCAGTTGAGCATCAGCAAAAACAGTCCAGAGCTCTGCAGCCCAGATGGACTTTTTACTCTTTTTGTTGCTCTATTTTCAGGGAGATTAACAAGTCGATTCCACAGCCTCACCATTTCACATTTCCTTTGGATTATATCACCCAGCGCTGCCAGCACTGGGACAAACTTATGAACCCCCAGGAAACAACGAACTGTTTCACGATTTTCTACAGCGTTCAGCGCTCTACACACCGCAGCAGCGTAGTTTAACACAGGGGACACACAGGCAGCATACAACTGGGAGAATGGACCATCACCAAGATCTTTACAGATTTTTAACTTGTATATCACAGAACCTAGGGCTCTACTGGGTATTTTAACTCCTCTGTCAAACAACATAAATTCATCAAATACAAATCCTAAATACTTCTACTGCGTTACATACTCAAAAATGGTATTACAAAAAGTAAAAACTTTCGTGCTTCGCAAAGTACCACCTTTCCTGAAATTAATAATTTGCGTTTTAGCTTGATTTATAACAAGTCTCCATCTACAGCACCGATTTTGTAGAACATTTTCTGTAGATCCTCTGCATTTTCAGCCAGTAATGCAACATCATCAGCATAGACAACAATGATACTGTCTAAACTGTCTGTTTAATTTCAAGAGCCAAATCATTTATAACAGCCTTTCTCAAACTTTTTTCAGTCAGGGCACCTTTCAAAAGTGCATAAAATCTCAAGGCACCCCAGTGTAAAATATAATTTAAAAACACTACATAACCCAAATGTAAATGCAAATGTCCTGTTTATTTAGACAGAAATGAACAGAGCATAATATGAACTGTAAATAACAATAATAATTAACAACTTTATAGCACCTTTTAAAACACAGGTTTGCAGGTTTGCGTCGCACCAGGCTCACGCCTGGTCCACAGTCCTCAGTCGCTCCCTGTACTTGTTCTTGATGTACGTCAGGGTTGAAAAGCTCAGTTCACACAGATAAGTTGTGGAAAAGGGTAGCAAAATAGCAACAGCGCTACTTGAAGCCACTGGATACTCTTTTTTCACTGAAATCCAAAACCTGTCCAATTCCAAGTCACCAAATCTCAGTTTCAATGTGCGGTCTTCCCTGATCTCCATCAGTTGCTCCTGTGTGGAGAGTGGCCAGTCCTTTGCGCTCTGCAGCGCGCGTGAACCAAGGATCACGGACCCAGTCAAACTGTGCATAAGACTCCGATGGAAAATAATGATTAAATCGCTCATCGAGAGATTTCAGATGCTGGATTATGAGATCAGAAAGTGTACTGCTGTTTACATGCACATTGCACAGGGGAAACATATCCAGCCTGCCCTGTCCCACAAAGGAACGCCAGAGCGTGAGCTTAGATCTGAAGCCACGCAGTTTGTCAGATGAGGAGAGGAGGTTTTCTTCTTTGCCTTGCATTTTAATGTTAAGCTCATTGAGGTGCTTAAAGATGTCAGCCAAATACGCGAGTTTTAGGCACCATTGCTCATCTGCGAGCAGCTCTGCATATGCAGATTTTTCTTCTGTCAAGAAAACTCTGAGTTCTTCTCTTAACTCGCACAATCGGCCCAAAACCTTCCCCCGTGACAGCCAGCGGACTGCCGTGTGTAGCAACAAGCTCTGGTGCTCACTGGCCCCCATTTCCTCGCACAGAATCGAAAACAGACGGCTCTTTAACGGACGCGCCTTTATGAAATTAACAATGTCCACTGCTCTGTCAAGCACGTCCGAAAGTTCTTTTGGTAGTGTCTTTGCAGCAAGTGCCTCTCTGTGAAGGAAGCAGTGGGTTGTTCGGATGTCAGGGTTTTGCTGCTTTGCCCTGCTAATGAAACCTTTGGCACAGCCCGTCATTGCAGCTGCACCATCAGTACAGACAGATACTAATACAGTTTTTCCAACTCAATCCTCCCTTTTCAAGATACTCATTTGTTACACGATAAATTTCTTCCCCTGTTGTTTTGTTTGGCAGCGGCTTGCAAAATAAAAAATTCTCTCTAATACGGTCCCCATCCACAAACCGAACATTTGCTAACAGCTGAGCGTGCCCACTCACGTCCGTTGACTCATCAATTTGTAAAGAAAAATGTCCACTTGTCTTGATTTTCCCCAAAACGACATCTTCAATGTCCACAGACATGTCATTGATTCGCCTCCCTATTGTACAATCCGACAGCGGGACCTTTGAGATTTCTTTTGCAGCTTGAGGCCCTAGCATTTTGTTCACTAATGCTGTACATGATGGCATAATTACAGTTTCTGCAATAGTGTGAGGCATCTTTGTTTTAGCTATTATTTCAGCTACAAGGTAGCTAGCTTCCAGTGCCCTCTCCGAGACTTTAGCGGATTTAATCATCATTTGTTCTTGAAACCACTCAGTCTGCTCATCATTCACCTGAACACATCCCACACAGTCTGCATACAGGGACTAATGCCCAGTAAAACTTCCCATCTACCCCTGCCTGGAGAAACTGCAAACTTAACAAATCCCTATCCAGAAAACAAACAAAAGTGGGTTTGTTTTCAGTTAGCTTTGTTCTGACAATTGTTGAAATTATATAAATATGATCAATACATGCCCGGTGTTTTCGAAATCCATTTTGTTCTTCTACTAGATGCTCTGTTGTTTCCAGAAAATTACTGAATCTGGCATTTAAAATACTAGAGTAGATTTAGGAGACTAATTCCTCTGTAGTTCAGAGGTATGCGGAGGTCATCTTTCGCTGATTTAGGAATAGGTTTAATAATTGATTTATACCATGTAGAACGAACAATACAGAATTTAAATAAACCAAGAAGCATACGCCTAAGATGTAAGGACTTTAACATCTCATCTGGAATTTCCTCCACTCCATCATAGCCTTCCTCAACTTGGCCTTATTGAGAGCAACGCTCACTCCTTCCAAGGTAATATCAAAATTCAGATCGGCTGTTATCACCCATAATGATTTTCCTTTATTTGAACTGAAAGATTAAAAGCAAGGTCAAAATCTTCAATATTAGTCAGCACTGAATATGAGCCTGAATATGAGCAGTTCCCTCGCTCTTTTCTCGGCTCCACTGCACCATTTTCCATAACAACTTCAATAGGAATGGTCTTCATTCTATATGGACCCAATTTTTTAATATCTTTCCAAAATTGTTGTGAATTCCTTGTTTGTAACTGCTCAAGTTTTAATGCTTGACCCCTATTAAACCTTCTTTTATAGAATCTTACATATTTACCAAAAAGTGACTGCTTCTGCTTATAATTTTCCCTCAGATCTTGTTTATTTTGAGGCACTTTACACTTAAGAAACCCTCTCTCGTCCATTGTTCGCTCATTCCATAACTTTTGAAGATGGTCATTGTAAAAAGGCTTCACAACCCGTTTAAAATATTTTTTAGTAGGTATGCTATCTTTACATTAGCTTATTTCCCCTCTAATAAACGTACAATAATCCGCTAGTAGATGTTAAAAATGTCTCAGGGAATGTTCCATGTCTCCTTTTAAGTGCACAGGAAGAATTTTTTTTATTAGTTATTTGGATATCCACTTGAATTAATTAAGGAGTGGTCTGATAAACGACATCCGTCTCCAATAAGAGCAGGGTTCCAGACTGCGACCAAATTGGTCGCATATGCGAGCATTTTTTGAGAATGTGCGAGTTAAAATTGTATGTGGTCGGTGCGAGTGGACGCTCGCGCAACAGTACGCCGTTGTATCCGCTGCTGCAGTCCGTAACTTATTGTAGCATTTCACACGAGGCCAGAGTTCAGTTGACTTGTTTATTCGCCAGAGCACAACGTGCAGGCATTCAGAAACACAGCTTCAGAATAGAGCGACGAAAACAGACGAACTTCCTCAACCCGCCCCGCTCTCCCCAGACCGCCAACCAACAGCGCGCCCGGGGGTCCACACAGCTGATTGACAGCCACACAGCCATTGACAGTCGCTACATTATGTTCAAAATGAAGGAGTAGGCTACATCATGAATCCATTTTCCAAACTGTATTGTTGACTTATCCTGAATCACTACGGTACGCCTATAATAAGTGTTTATATTTTATCCCGGAGTCGACTCGGATGCGGAGTTGCCCAGTGCCTGCGTGACTCGCCATAGACATTAATGGAGAGAAGTAGCTCCGGCTACAGTGTTCTTCCGCAAGACACGTGCAGTTTATTTATGGACGAGCGTAAACGTCACACGCAGTGCACACTGATGGTGGAACACGCCAATTACGAATTCACAAATTAAGGCATATAAAAATGAAAATGTCTCACGAATGTCTCACCCCTTTCTACGTCTTTTCAGCGGTTAGATGAGAGTGATCGCTCGACTGAGGAAAAGCAAATTATTATAAAATGCAGAAGGTAAGGAGTGTGAGATGTCTGATTTTTGTTAACATAAACTTTTGTTTTGTTAATAAACTTTGATAATGAAAAATCTGTATTATCTTATTATAATACTTTAATCTTTTAAAATGCAATGCTTACATTTGAATGTTTAATGATTTTTTAAAGATAGAAAGATGATGCTGATAGAAAGATGATAATAGACGAACGGACATAGATAGATAAGAGACAGTAGATTTATTATTCAAATGTAAATAGATTGTATAGAATTCAACAGTAAAATGCTTAACATTGCAGATTAAAATTACTGTCCAAAATCCATGAAAATCTTTCTCCAGAAAGCCTTTGCTAGCTTTGGTCCATTAAAGCCACTATTTATCAGCATTGATTAATCCCATGGCATGGAGCAACAAAAAAAGGTGCGACCAAATCATATGCTGGTGCGACCAACTGAGAAAGCTGGCAGCACCAGTGCAACCGAAGAGGCAAACATGCTACTGCATTTTGGTTAAAGGTGCATTGCGCAACATTTCATGTTAAAAATAGCCGTTTTCTAACCCATACATGCTTAAACAATCGCCTGATGGGCTGAATGAGCCCTTCTCTGATCACTGAGATCGCCTCTATAACCCTGTACAGTGAAATATATGAGAGGGATTCGGGCTCGAATCTGAGACTGGGCGTGATGTCATGGCCGTTCACGCTCGCCTGGCTATGTCTGGCAGGTTCGTGTAGCTATTCGCTTCGTTCTCCGTATCAGTGAAGACAACTCGAGCGACACAACTCTAGTCAGCTTTCCACAAAAGTAGACGATGGATTCAAAGGGGCTGTTTACACCTGGTCACTTCATGTGTCTTCTGCGATCGGATAGCTATTCGATCGTGAAAAGACCAGGTTGCCCTCCGAAACGCATTCGAGACGGATTTGAATCCGATCGCTCATGAGGACGTGGTCTGGGCCGCATTCCAGACGAAACTGGACAATGCATCTGGTTGTTGAAACCAGTCATGTTATTTTAGTCATATATGAGGATGCGCATCACCTCAGATGAGCAGCTGAGCCCCTTCATCAAGCAAGTGCCGCAATCTATCGCAAATCAAAGTGAAAGTAAGTCGCAGACGCTTAACACTACCATCTTCATTAAAAGTAAAGAAATGAAATGATCTTACCAGGCCTGTTGCCGATCTCTCTTATTGCTGTCTTTGCTGATTTTGAAATTAGCCGATGATTAATAAAATGCAGCTCATATCTGTTGCTTTCGGTGACGTGCACTTCATTTAATCTGTATATGGCGCGGAAAGAGACCGGCTTGTAGCTCATTGCAAACCCCAACGCAAACTCCACGTGAGACAGAAAATAAAACTTCAGTCTGTCCAGTGCCAGGCGTCGGAATAAGACGAGAGTCAACATCGGGAAGACTTTCAACAAACGGAGAGATCTCCGGTCTGCTCTAGGGCTCAAACGGGTCCTATACAAAGTGATAACTGAACGTGTTTCTATAATAATTCAATCATAAGTGGAAAACCGAAGTTTTCTACTACCCCCGTTTCCCCCTCTCACACACATAAGTGTGTAATTTACTCGAATGCCTTTCCTTTCATATATTTTAAATGACTTGCAGATTTATTACTGTATTACCTCATTATGACTGTAACAAAAGATGTGTGCCGCACAGTGTGCGGCTGATGCTCCTTTGGTTATAAACAGCAGACTGATCTCATGGAGTAGCGTGTGTATGACACGCCAATTCGTATTTCCATTTTTGGCGTGCCATCAAGACGCATAATCGCCTTTCAGCGTGTTTATGAACGCCGTTGACTTAACGTTATATAAATATGACTTACATCAACCCCGTCCCTAAACTTAACCATCACTGGGGTTAATGGCATTTATGACTGGAGATTTGACTTCGTGTTCAGACACGCGAAATGACACGGACGTTAATGGCGTAGAGATATACGCATACACGCGGATAGAGATAGAGATAACACGCCACCTGACTCGAAAGTGGCGTATATGTTTACACAAAAGTCATGATGTCATGTTGACACTGGAGTCAATAAGTGGGCAAAAGACCCTTCAGTCTCTCCCTCTGAAAGATCCCTCTGGGGACGGATAGCTAGAGAACACCATAAAGTTGTAGCTCGTATTCCGGTGTTCAAAGTGTACTCCTATAGAGCTTGGCAACGTGACGTCAGCCACAGAGCGCCACGGTGGCTGATGGGTAGCGCCGCCATAATGTGAGGCCATCTAGCCATTCCACTCTCAATCTGTAGGCTGACGCGAATCCGGACCGCTAATTTATAAAGTAAACATTTCGATTAATTTTAAAGTTATGGGACGAACTTGTTGCGTCGGTTGTAATGTCCGTTCACACGACTGACAACATAGTCTTTCTTCAGCTTTCCCGTCTGGAGGCAGAATCAAGGAATGTGTCTGATGTAAAAAAGAGACGCTGGCTGGCTTGAATATCAGCCGTCAGACGTCAAGGTTTCCAGCATCCCAAGATCGCTAAAAGTGTGTAAACCAGCATGTGAAATAGATCAGTGAAATCCTGACTGGGCTCCAACACTGCAGGAGGAGATGACACTTGTTGACAAGATAGTGAATGTTTGCTTTATACTTCTAAACATGTGTCCCAGTGTGGTTGTAAAACCAGTTGAAAATGAAAAATGTGCATGTTAAAACTTTCATTTTAATGTTGTCAATATGTATATTACTGTTGTAGATGTATATTAGTTTTGATGACATGGGTTTTCTATTCTTAAATACTTCTATTGAAAACAGATGACCCTAACCCTATTTATTATTAAAGAATTTGTCAGTGTAACAGTTATTTTGGTGGAAATTTGAATAATTGCATTGCAAGCTGATTTAAGGTGTGCCCCTAAATGTTCTGCTTGCGCTCCTAAAATTTTCAGTCTGGGGCAACAGCGCTCCTAGTCAAAAAAGTTAGCCTGGAGCTCTGAAGTAGCACTTTAGACAATAAAACAAAAATACATTATTCAGAGTGTGGCTTTTTATGATAAACATACAATACCCCACCATTGGTATCGCTATGGTATCTGGAACGGGGGCCCATCCAGATGGATTGGCACAATGGCATTACAATGAACTACAACAGGAAAAAATGTAATCAATAACATTGCAAATAGTTCAGCCGTTTCACCTTCACAAAAAAAAGCAATTCATCACTACTCAATATTTATCAGTTAGGACTTTACCAGCCATTTAGATTATAGCTATACTTAATTTCATGCAGCAACAAATTATTTCCAGTGTTGCAAGATAATTTAAAACTTATTTATCAGTAATAAAGATGCGCTACTGGTCCCTGGCTTTTGGTCTAAGGAAGAGCTGCTCCCATTTAACCCAAGGGCCAGCTCTTCTGCTGGGGTATAATGTGGGGGTGCAGGATCCCCAAAGGCCAGCTCTTCTGCCGGGGTATAATGTGGGGGTGCAGGATCCCCAAAGGCCAGCTCTTCTGCCGGGGTATAATGTGGGGGTGCAGGACCCCCAAGGGCCATCGCTTCTGCTGGGGTATAATGTGGGGGTGCAGGACCCCCAAGGGCCATCGCTTCTGCTGGGGTGTAATGTGGGGGTGCAGGACCCCCAAGGGCCATCGCTTCTGCCAGGGTATAATGTGGAGGTGCAGGACCCCCAAGGGCCATCGCTTCTGCTGGGGTGTAATGTGGAGGTGCAGGACCCCCAAGGGCCAGCTCTTCTGCCAGGGTATAATGTGGAGGTGCAGGACCCCCAAGGGCCATCGCTTCTGCTGGGGTATAATGTGGGGGTGCAGGACCCCCAAGGGCCAGCTCTTCTGCTGGGGTATAATGTGGGGGTGCAGGACCCCCAAGGGCCAGCTCTTCTGCCAGGGTATAATGTGGAGGTGCAGGACCCCCAAGGGCCATCGCTTCTGCTGGGGTATAATGTGGGGGTGCAGGACCCCCAAGGGCCAGCTCCTCTGCTGGGGTATAATGTGGGGGTGCAGGACCCCCAAGGGCCATCGCTTCTGCCGGGGTATAATGTGGAGGGGACCCCCAAGGGCCAGCTCTTTTGCCGGGGTATAATGTGGGGGTGCAGAACCCCCAAGGGCCAGCTCTTCTGCTGGGGTATAATGTGGAGGTGCAGAACCCTCAAGGGCCATCGCTTCTGCCGGGGTATAATGTGGGGGTGCAGAACCCCCAAGGGCCAGCTCTTCTGCTGGGGTATAATGTGGAGGTGCAGGACCCCCAAGGGCCATCGCTTCTGCTGGGGTATAATGTGGGGGTGCAGGACCCCCAAGGGCCAGCTCCTCTGCTGGGGTATAATGTGGGGGTGCAGGACCCCAAAGGGCCATCGCTTCTGCCGGGGTATAATGTGGAGGTGCAGGACCCCCAAGGGCCATCGCTTCTGCTGGGGTATAATGTGGGGGTGCAGGACCCCCCAAGGGCCAGCTCTTCTGCTGGGGTATAATGTGGGGGTGCAGGACCCTCAAGGGCCATCGCTTCTGCCGGGGTATAATGTGGAGGTGCAGGACCCCCAAGGGCCAGCTCTTCTGCTGGGGTATAATGTGGGGGTGCAGGACCCCCAAGGGCCAGCTCTTCTGCTGGGGTATAATGTGGGGTGCAGGACCCCCAAGGGCCAGCTCTTCTGCTGGGGTATAATGTGGGGGTGCAGGACCCCCAAGGGCCAGCTCTTCTGCTGGGGTATAATGTGGGGGTGCAGGACCCCCAAGGGCCAGCTCCTCTGCTGGGGTATAATGTGGGGGTGCAGGACCCTCAAGGGCCATCGCTTCTGCTGGGGTATAATGTGGAGGTGCAGGACTCCCAAGGGCCAGCTCCTCTGCTGGGGTATAATGTGGAGGTGCAGAACCCTCAAGGGCCATCGCTTCTGCCAGGGTATAATGTGGAGGTGCAGGACCCCCAAGGGCCAGCTCCTGTGCTGGGGTATAATGTGGAGGTGCAGGACCCCCAAGGGCCAGCTCTTCTGCTGGGATATAATGTGGAGGTGCAGGACCCCCAAGGGCAAGCTCCTCTGCTGGGGTATAATGTGGAGGTGCAGGACCCCCAAGGGCCAGCTCCTCTGCTGGGGTATATTGTGGAGGTGCAGAACCCTCAAGGGCCATCGCTTCTGCCGGGGTATAATGTGGAGGTGCAGGACCCCCAAGGGCAAGCTCCTCTGCTGGGGTATAATGTGGGGGTGCAGGACCCCCAAGGGCAAGCCTGGATGCCTAGCCTGGATGCCAGCCCGAACTCCGCCCACAACATTTTTAGGTCGGGAAGTTCGGTCTGGACTCGATCCATTGAGGAGAAATTATGATCAGACAAGAAACGTTCGGGCCAATCAAATTGCCAGGGTGGGCTTTATACGATGATGGACAGATGATCTGCAGGGACGTAATCATCACGTTATCAAGAGCGCTTGTCAAAGATGACTGCAGCTGGAGAATTGAGATGTATAGATTCCACTGTCGCGTCTGTTGTACAATAAATCGACAGCGCATTCATTTTAATAGACAAACAGAAAACTGCAATCAAGGCATTTGTCGATCGGAAAGATATTTTTACCGTCCTTCCTACATGATTTGGGAAAAGTGTAACTTATCGGCTGGCTCTGACGGTCGTTAAGAAGATGGGACGTAATGAAAAGCCTGTGGTCGTTGTGGTTTCTCCTTTGGTGGCACTCATGGAGAAGTAAGTAAAAGAAGCTACACTCGTTATTTAACTTCTAAAATAAGTAACTTCTGTAGTTGACAACTGCGCTATGCAAAGTAGTTACTGCGTTGCTCTGATTGGTTGTAGGTCTACCGACTATCCAATTGAGTGCAGAGGTTTTTTTGTCCTGGTTCGGTTACGACACGCCTCATAATCAAAGCCCAACGAAGCGGTTTCAGACTCATATTTGCACTAGAATATGAGTATGACGAAGTCAGACTAAGACAATGCTGGTCTTTAAGATCGTCTGTGGGCTTGCCCCTTGTTTTTATGTAGATTACTGCAGTTGTGAAGAATGATTTAGATGTTTTGAGAAAAGGCTCTTTAAAATTACTCAGTTTTCCTCAATCTCCCTGAGGAGTCCTCTCATAAAGTTTCCATCACATCTTGCTGACAGTTTTGCCTCAAAGTTCCTCAGAACTCCAGCAGACCCCACAGCACAACGGCCCTGTTTCCAAATAAGCCTGAAGGACTTGATTAGCTGGATCTGGAGCGTTTCAGAGAGGAGGTTAAGGGAAGACTCAGAGTATGTTAACCCTGAAAGAAACTCTGGGTTCTCTGAGGGACACAAAATTGATCCAGATCTGTCTAAACTGTTTGTGTTAATTTTAGTTGGATTGTAACTATTTTAAAAAACAATACTTTGTCAAATTGTGCCAACATGTTCTTACTCCTAAGCCATATACACAAGACACAAAGCGCACAAGAAATCTATCATAAAAATAAACGATGGGGTATAATTGTTTCACCATGTGGGTTCAGTGGGTAGCCTTTGGTCCCTGGCTTGAGTCCCAGCTGTCTTCGTGTGTGTCTACATCTGGTGACGTGTGTGTTCAAGTAAGCCGGATATGCGCAGATTCTGTGCTGCTGTAAAAAAAAACCCACTGTAACCCACTGTAAAAAAAAAAATTGTTTTTAAAAATAACTGAAAACAATCATGGTGCTTTATTTGATTAGAATTTTTTTTATTAGTAAATTGGTAAATAAAATAAAAACCTTTCTAGGGGACCTTCGAGACTTTACTTTTTCTACTCTTACTATACTTCTTTATTAAGTACAAAATATAAATATAAAAAAAATTAAAATATAAATATTTTGGGGAGGTGTTCTCACTCACAAATTTGCACACACATACACACACACACATGCACATATGTGTGTTTGCAAATCTTGTGAGTGAGAAGATTGTACAGTTTATTGGCTTTTCGTTAGTAACTGAAGAATCATGGGAACACACTGGTAATGACTCAAGTATTACTACATACTTCTAAAGAAATTTTCTAAAAGTATACTAAAGTTCACCAAAAATCTCAAACGCTTGAAATGACTTGTGTTTTGTTGCACAAATCATGACTAGATCCTGTAGTAACACTTGAGTCATTACTAGTCAGTTCCCATGATCTTCACTTTAGAATACGGATCCAAATATTTAGTCATTCCCAAAGAAGTACAGTATGAAGTACCACTTTCATCTGTGCGCCATTACTTACTAATTCATTAATCAGAGTTTATTTTTAGTTAATAGTAGTTACTAGATTGTTAAGATTGTGTAGTTATTCATTAACGAAGGAACCGTATTCTAAAGTTTTACCAACTAAGAATGTTTTTTTGTCAAACTTGCCTGGGCAAGCCAGTGAGTAATGTGGGCGGGTCAGTGAGTAATGTGGGCGGGTCAGTGAGTAATGTGGGCGGGCCAGTGAGTAATGTGGGCGGGTCAGTGAGTAATGTGGGCGGGTCAGTGAGTAATATGGGCTGCCTGCTACAATAGCCACACCCCCACACTCTGGCTCCGCCTGCTACAGTAGCTAATATTTAAAATTGAATGCCTTGGTCAATGAACAGTAAACTGTTTAATCTGAGTTAGTTAAGAGAATGTATTTTAACATACAAAACTTACTTCAATTATAATAGCATTTTAACATGCTGTACAAATCATGTTAACAGTAGCAGTCACTGATCCAGCTGAGGCTAATAGAGTCTTACCTGTGAGACCAGATCCCAGTGGGCAAGTCGCTCACAGGTTCGCAGTTCCAGCACTTCTATAGATGTCTGTAGTGTACAGTATCTTCAGTTTTTCTAGAGTGATCCTGGGGACCCACTTCTATGCACATTTTGTATGGCTCCCTTATTTAACAGACCTAGAGATAGAAAATGTGCTGAGCAGTGGGTGCCCAGGTCCAGGAGTGAAAGCCACCAGTTTTTAAAGTTTCCCAGTATAATGCAAATTTATACAGTTGCTTGGAGGCTCTTTTAGAACTGTCGAGGCTTCATAAAAACAAGACATGACAGATTACTTCAAAACTTATTTCAAGGCACTCATATGACAAAGTTGACTATGTAGAATATTATTATGTGACATAAATACCATTCTATTTAGTTTTGCATTGCTTGTTGCTTTGTTCTGTAGACTTTTAGCCAATGTTTAGCCAATTGCTCTGTAGAGTTGGTAATCATTACACTCACACACACACACAGTTCATGATACTACAATGTCATCAAAACAATAGTTTTGGTAAAATAACGAAAATTATTTATAAATAGTCCAGTCTTGATGAATGGATTAGTTAACACTTCATGCTAACTGGCACAGATGTGAAAACAAAGCTTTGCCGGTAAGCTTGGTAGTTTTCATTTAATCATGAGTTATTATTTAAATGGAAAAAATAAAGAAATGAAAGGGAAGAAAGCAGTACCTTGGTAGACAAACAAATGCAGAGAAGTAATCCGAACATGCTTAGGAAGGTAAGACGATCCTTTTCTTTTGATGGGTTAGTTAATTATAAGAGAGCAGAGTAATCTGAACAAGGAAAAGGGACTATTGGAGGACGTTCTAGGATCATGCAGAGCGAACTATCGGGCCATTGCTCTAACATCAAATAAATGTAAATTAATGGAGCGTATGGTCATGAATAGTCTGACTCATGTGCTTGAGAGTGAAGGACTAATATCTCATTATCAAATGGGTTTTGGGAAAGGACAAAACAATTTGTATGCAGTTCTCGGTTTAGTAGGGCTGTCAACATTAATGCGTTAACATGTGATTCATTCAAAATCCTTCACATGTTAAATTAATTGTATTTCTTTATTGTCCACTAATGTTGAAAATTGTCTTTGGCTCACCAGCACATTAAATAACTATAAAAGCAGTAGTAAAGAAAAAAAAACAGAACAAAAACACAATCATTCACGTAACATAGATAGAACAATACACGCCATGCCACTATCGTTTGGTTTATCAATTCGAATTTTAAAAGAGTTTGAAATAATTAATTTATCACAAATAAATGACTAATCACATGAAATTGTGTCATTAAGGTAATTTATGTCACGCAGATGATCTTAGAAATCAGGAGTTTTGACAAAGATCCGACTGCAGAACCATATACGCCACACACACCAGTCTGAGAACAGCCAATACTACAGTCTCATGCCGGAATTGTTAGCAATACTTTTTAAAAAACGATTCAACTGAAAATATATATACATTTACGATAAATAAGATGCAACTACATACTCAACTCAACCCAACTCAACTGTATTTATAGAGGACTTTCAACACCACAAGTGGAACCAAAGTGCTGTACAGAAGGTATAAAAGAGAAAATAAAACAAAGACCTAAGACAAACATTTGATATACACAACATACAAAGCATGATCAAATGCTAAAGAAAACAAATAAGTTTAAAGCGCACTCTGAAGAACAGTTTTTACAGACAGAGGAAGGTCATTCCAGAGCCCAGGAACTGCTAGCCTGGGAAAACCCAGACAACCTCCGGCAAAATTAGATTTGCTCTGCAAGTTAGTCTGGCAAAGAGCTCATTCAAACCCCTTTCCCTTTGGGGCGGGCTTTACACGATGACGGTGAAGCAGATTTTGTACATTCACAAAGAGGTGTGATGGTTAAAAGTTGAACACCGTCATTAGAACTCTATAACCCCCAAAACCAGGTTATTAAAATATTTTTTTCACAAACATTTTATATAATAGAGAATGTTTAACTACTACTATCATCTTCCGAGGGAAACGGAGGCGGAGTTAGAGGTGCTTCAGAGACTGCTGCTGCTGCTGCTGGAGATGAGTCGGGAGAGGTCTGTGCATCTCTTAGCTGTGTGCACGGCTCTTTCTGTAGCGGCGCCGCGTCCGAGGATCAACGACTTCAAGCTGAATCTGCCTGAGCATGTACGTCTCACCCATACAGTAAGGTCTCACCATACCGGCAGTTGCGTGTCTAAATTGCAAAGTTCATTGCAAAGTTTTTTTTTGTTAAGGTTTTGTTTACTGTGTGTGATTTATCTGATGGAAAGCACATTCACTGATAGTTGTCTTGCTGTTAATTTTAAATAAACGTAGAGCAAGTAGCTAACCAGATTGTCTGCTCGTTTATTCAAACAGACGAATGTCACTCTGCATACGTCGTCTCATTCAGCGCTCTGATTGGTTTTAGGTCTATCCAATTGTGCCTTTGAGGCATTTGAGCTACGTCCGCTGGTGACGCCCCTCTGGAAATGATTTGTCTATGAAGCTTTGCCAGACCATAACTCAGTTACAAACTGGTTTTAACCAGGCTAAGGAACTGCAACAGAGAATGCCTGATCACCTTTACATTTCAAAATGGAAACAACCCCACAGGCAGTCATCATCCACACACCCCTTATTTCTTAAAAAAAAAATCATCTCGGACTTATCCTCATTTAATTGGAGAAAGTTATTCGCAAGCGAACACTTAACTTTGGCCAAACATGCATGCAGAGACTGAATGGCACATTTATGCCCATATTTCAGTGGTAAATAAATTTGAGCATTATCCGCAAACAGATGATACTGAATCCCAAATTTCTCAAAAATCAAACCTAGAGGAAGCATATAAAGGGAAAATAAAGTTGGTCCCAGTATAGAGCCCTGTGGAACCCCACACACACGAGGGGCAACGGAAGAAAAATAATCCCCAAAGCTGACTGAAGAGAACCATTTCAGGGCCGAGCCCTCAATGCCAACCTGATCCCTAAGACAATCAATGAGAACGTTATGATCCACTGTATCAAAAGCCGCTGTAAGATCTAACAAAAGCAAAACAACACGGTTTCCAGAATCAACACCTCGTAGGATATCATTAGAGACCCTCAAAAGAGCAGATTGTGTACTATGACCAGCCCTAAAGCCTGACTGGAATCTGTCGGAAATGTTATTCCTCATTAAAAAGTCATTAAGCTGTGCATTCACAATTTTTTCCAGTATCTTAGAAATAAATGGCATTTTCGAATTCGGCCGAAAACTACTCATGTCAAAGGAGTCTAATCCGTATTTTTTTCGCACCACACACGGACTATGTGTGAAACCTGTGGTAAATGATGGGAACAGACTATTCTGTGTGGAGTTGGCTGAAAGTTTAGCCTATTTATCCTAGCTAGCCTCTCCTGCGCTGGCTCAACCCTGTCTCCTTCCCTTCACATTTTTGAAGAGTCGCTAACTTATCTAACTCCAAGGTTCTTATTGCTGTTGTTACAGCCGTGTATTACACAACAAACCATCACACTGTTAAAAAACAAAACAAAACAGTGATAATACCACGGATAATGTGTACGCTGTCTGCTTGTCAATTGACAGTCTGACATTTGCCGTGGTTACTTTGTCAACAATATGGCCGCCGCAAACATTGATGACGCAGATCGAATAACGTGGATATAAGCCAGGTCGAAGAAGTTTGATTTCATTTTTAGATTTTTTTTTGTTTGCTTTGCCATTGGTCCTGTTGGGAATTGCACTTGGTAATCGCAATGGAGTAATGTTTGTAAAAAAACTAGTGCTGTCAAATCTGTCTCTTTCTATTTCTCAAGTAAATGTCTCTATGGATGGTGGTGGCGCAGTGTATAAGACACATGCCTTTGGTGTGAGAGACCCGGGTTCGAATCCACTGTGAGACACCAATGTGTCCCTGAGCAAGACACTTAACCCCTAGCTGCTCCAGAGGCGTGCGACCTCTGACATATATAGCAATTGTAAGTCGCTTTGGATAAAATCATCAGCTAAATGAATAAATGTAAATGTCTCTAGTATTTTTATTTTTTGTACTATGGAAGTCAATGGTGCCAAACAACTGTTTAGGTCCATTCGTTCTTCAAAATATCTTGCTTTGTGTTCAGCAGAAGAAAGAACAACTGAAGGGTGAGTAAATGATGACAGAATTTGAATTTTCTGGTGTAGTATCCCTTTAAGTGTGTGACTCACCCGATCAGATCTCTCTCCTGCAGGGAAGCAAACATAATGCAGAACAGGTCATTCAGGTTTGAAAGATTTAAAAGCTACACAACTCTGCAGAAGTGCATTCAGGAAATGCTCAAACACCTTCGTTTGCATGACACTTGAGGTTCTCGAGTAATTCTCTGAAACTGAACAGCAGTAAAATAGAAATTCTTCTTGTTGGTTAAAAAAATACAATAAGTAAGTTGAATATTTCTTCTCTGGAAATAGATAAGTGTTCTGTTCCTCTGTCCAATCAGGTTAAAAGTTTGGGTGTCATTATTGACACAGCTCGGTCTTTTGAATCTCACATAAATAGTGTTAGTGCTCCTCCATAACTTCAAGATCTTCTTCATGTACACACTCCTCCCCGTTCTCCACTCGTGATCGACTAGTTATAGCTCAAATTAGTTCAAATTTTAGGGGATTGACTGTCACAGATATGAGCTGTGTGTCAGTAGAAGGTTTTCGAGACAGTCGCTGTCTTCCACACTCTTGTTGGTTCACTTAGATCTGAGAGATAAACTTGCACCTCAACAGGACTTTTGATGTTTGCAAATGTAATGAGACTTTACAATATTATTTACATAGCCAAATTTGATATCACTTAGTCCCAGGCTTGATTTACACCACTGTTTATTTCAGTTGTAGTTTAGTTTAATTAAATTTGTTCTATTATTTATAATGTGTTTCATGAGTTCAAATGAAATGGCTGTATTGTCTATCTTTAAGGTGCAGTGCCTTGAGAACAGGCGTTAGTTTCTTTAGTTTCTGTTAGTTACTGTCACTGAACTGAACTGAGGTTCCCAATCGATTAAAAAAGACCTAACAGAGCATCCATCAAGTGTTAGACAGTATTCTAGACTGTTACGTGTGGAAGTTTTTTGTCCAATAATTAGAATCTCTGTTTTTTCATAGTTTAGTAGTAGGAAATTACTAGTCATCCAATTTTTTATTATCAGCTATGCATTCCGTTAATTTTGTGAATTGGTAAGTTTCGTTAGCCTAATTCGTAAACCTAATTCTGTAGGATCAAGTTGTGTTTTTTTAACACGCGGTTTTATCATAGCTAGCTTAAAGGTTTTTGGTACGTATCCTAGCGACAAAGATGAATGAATGATATTAAGAATGACCTCTGGAAGCATCTCTTTCAGTACTTTAGTCGGTATAGGGTCTAGCATACAAGTTGTTGATTTAGATGAATTAACGAGTTTGCAAAATTCTTTCTCTCCTATAGCAGCAAATGAACCAAATCTTTCCTCAGGGAGACGACAGTGCGCCCCCTGATGCGATACTGTAGTAGACAGTTGCATAGTTAAAACTTTTGTGCCTGAAATTATCAATCTTATAAGTGAAGAAGTTCATAAAGTCATTACTACTGTGTTGCTTGGACACTTCTGGGCTCGAAGCTTTCTTTTTCGTTAGTTTAGCCACTGTTTCAAATAGATACCTAGGATTATGTTTATTTTCTTCTAATAGGTTTGAAAAATAAGCAGATCTAGCCGTTTATAAGGCCTCTCTGTATGCGATCGAGCTCTCCTTCCATGAGATCCGGAATACCCCTAGTTTAGTTTTCCTCCAGCTACGCTCCATTTCTCTGGCTGCTCTCTTAAGGGCCTGAGTGTATGTGTGTGTGTGTGTGAGAGTGTGCTAGTTGTACCACGGCGTTGGACTATTTTCTTTAATCTTCTTTAAGCGCAACAGAGCAAATGTGTATAAAGTGCTGGGAAAGAGAAAGTTAAAAGTTTCCATCACGATATCGAGTTCTTCTAAGCTATCCGGGATGCTGAGATGATGAAACTGATTAGCAAGATTATTGATAAAGCAGTCTTTAGTGGCAGAGGTTATAGGTCGTCCAACATATTTATAACACGGAGTCGGCTTTGCTGCTTTGGCGAAGTGAAGTTTACATGAGACTAGATAGTGATCTGAGATGTCATCGCTCTGCTGCAGAATTTCAACGGCATCAACATCTATCCCATGTGTTAATATTAGATCTTCTAGAGTATGGCTACGACAATGAGTGGGTCCTAACATGTGTTGTCTAACTCCAATTGAGTTTATTATGTCTTTAAATGCCAATCCCAATGCATCTTTTTCATTATCTACATGTATATTAAAGTCACCAATTATTAGTACTTTATCTGCAGCCAGGACTAGTTCTGATAGAAAGCAAATTCTTTGCTAAAATCTTTATGGTGCCGTGGTGGCCTGTATACAGTAGCCAGCAGAATTCTCAAACGTGATTTATCATTTATACTATATATTTTTACACTAAGCATCAACACTTCAAAAGAAGTATATTTAAAACTAGATTTCTTAGTGGATTTGAGGATATTACTATAAATTACAGCAACACCTCCCCCTTTGCCTTTCAGACGAGGTTCATGTTTATAACTGTAATCTTGGACTCATTTAAAGTAATGTAATCGTTTGTTTTTAGCCAGGTTTCTGTCAAACACAGCACATCTAGATTATAATCTGAAATCATATCATTAACTATGAGCGATTTTGAAGTAAGGGATCAAATATTCAGCAAGCCAAGCTTTATCATTTGCTCATCTGTATTATATCTGTTTTTTATTTGTTGAATATTAATTTAATTTTTAATCTGACGGTATTTGGATATTCACAGACACAGTCTCTATATGATATCTAGGTGAAAGAGGCTCTATGTGATGGGATTTATCTGACCTTGGTGACGCGAGGCCGCTAGCAGACGGTCGGTTTAGCTAGTCTGTCCGCTTCCTGACCTGAGCCCCAGACTGGTCAGGCTTGCCCCAAAAACTTTTCCAATTGTCTAGACGAGACATTACTCACCGCGCTTGTTGACTGGTTTTACTCTCCGGGCTTTTTCTGAACTCAAAGGCGCGAATGCGCAAGAGAAAATGAATAAATAAATGAGCGCACGGGTGGCGCGTTAACAGGCTAGCGAGTTATTGTGTTGTACTAACAATAACGGAAGCTGTGTAAGGTTAATCTGAAATGTTGGGTAAAATGTATTTAGTAGTATAAACAACTAGAATGAGGGTTAAAAACAGAAAGAAAAAGGAAGCTAATACGAGGTTTAAACGGAGCGTACAGGTTTGGAGCAAACAAACACACAGCACAGCTGGCAAACAATCAGCGATCAGCCAAAGCAAACGACCTGTGAGGATAACGTCATAAAATGGACAGCATTTTATGATTCAAGTGTAAAGTGTCTGTTATCATCCCTGAAAACAAACACAAATAATGGAGTTCATCACTTCAAGAGGCATTGGTGTTGTGCTCAAAAAAATTAAAATAAAAACATCACAGAAATTGTTTTTCGACAAACTTTTTATGTATTTGCTAAAAATGAAAGAGTGCAGAAACAAAACACCTCTTACACCCGTTGTATTACAAATGTATTAAATGTTTAATTACCGGTGGGATAAATGTCTTTTGCACCGGACGCAAATCTAAAAGGGGTTACTCTGAAGTAGCTTCATTATTCATAGGTGTGGTTTGGGCGTAACGTGAAATAAACCAATCAGAGCCTCATCCAACATACCCTTTAAGAGCAGGTGCGCATGTAGCATGACGGATTGTTATTATAACGGCGGGTTTACCAGGCGGAGCGTTCACAGCCGATGAGACCGACGCTCTCGTCAGGGCAGCGAAAGACAGAGAGTTGATGTTGTATGGGGATGGAGAAACTCTCGCACATCAGCGTCGGTTAAACATTATATACGGATGTTTCTTGCCACTATTGGGCAAACAGGTCTGATCCAGTACTACAATTAGCCTTAAAAATGGGTAATAAGGTTTTTTCATCTTCATGTAAACCACAATGATTTCCCTCATTTGTTCATATTTTTCCTTGTTATAATGTATGATTTGCAAAAATAAAAACTGCTGCATCTGTGTTGATGAGAGAATCAGTGTATGCTTGATCCGTTCCAACAGCTTCTTTTGTTTGAGTAAGCCTCACGCAGCTTCCACCTTCTTCTCCATCCTCCTGATACCCCTACACCCTCAGATGCAGCAGACCTTTGCTCCAGGTTTTTGGATTTTTTCAGCAGAAATTGGACACCATCCGGTTCACTGCAGTACCCCCTATCCGTGTTCTCTCCACTGGATGCTGATCAAGTAACAAAACTGGTTATCTCAGCCAAGACTTCAACCAGCAGTCTTGACCCAATGCCCACCACCCTGGACAAAGCCCGTCTTCACATCGTCTGCCATGCAAAACATCAGAAATGGATCTCTTAACTCTGGCGTGGTACCATCCAGCTTTAAAATGGTGGCAGTCATCCCCACTATCAAAAAGCCAGGCTCAGATCCAGATGACCCCAACTATCGTACAATCTCCAACCTCACTTTCCTCAGCAAAATCCTGGAAAGAGCAGTGGCTGCCCAGCTTCAAGATTACATGTCCCACCATGAGCTCTTCGAACCCCTCCAATCTAGTTTCAGAAGACACCATAGTATTGGGACTGTCCTCATCAAAATCACTAATGAGTCAAGTCAAGTCAAGTCACATTTATTTATATAGCGCTTTTCACAATACAGATTGCATCAAAGCAGCTTCACAGTGATAACATGAAAGCAGTACAACACAGATCAATAATATTGTAAATATTAAATATTAAATATCCCCAACTGAGCAAGCCAACAGTGGCAAGGAACCAAAACTCCATCAGATTGGATGGAGAAAACAACCTTGGGAGAACCCAGGCTAATATTCATATTGTTTATATATAAATATTAAATATAAATATTGTTTATATATAAAACGGCGCCTTAATGACCTCCTGCTGGCTGCTGACAACAGCCTCCTCACCATCGTCATCACCATCCTCATCTTCCTTGACCTTTCTTCAGCTTTTGATACAATTTCACACACCATCCTTCTCCATCGCCTTTCTGAGCTCATCAGCCTCAGTGGCACAGCTCCAGTCCTATCTCAATGACCGGAAACAATTCATAACCATAAATGGCTCAAATTCTGATTGTCAACTGCCTGCAGGACCTCAAACCATGGATGACCACACCTACTCAGACAGAACAGTAACAAGTCAGAACTCAAGGTGGTGGCCCCAGCACCACTGATCAGGAAAGTTGGAGACCTGGCCCTGGTTGTGGATGGCTGCTCCATTTCCCCATCTCCTGGGATGCGCAAACTGGGGGTCATCCTGGACGCCACTCTCTCTTTCCGGTACCACATCAACAACACCCTCAAAGCTGCCTTCTGCCACCTCAGAAACATCTCACGACTCCGGCCTTCACTCACAGATGCGGTATCTGAGACAGTCATGCATGCCTTTCTTAATGCATGACCTCCCGTCTAGATTACTGCAGTGGTGTCCTGGACCACCAAAGCCCTTAGCAGACTCCAGTATGTCCAAAAACTGGGTTCTAACCCACACAAATCCCTGGCAGCATATCAGTCCCATCATCCAACAGCTCCACTGGTTGCCAGTCAAGCCACACATCACCTAAAAGACCCTCCTGCTCACTTACCAATCTCTCCATGGACTCTCACCAAAATACCACACAGACCTCCTCCATCCCTACACCCATTTGGGGACAGGGCTTTCTCTGGAACAGTGTACCACTTCACGTCCGCTCTGCCTCATCCCCGGCCATGTTCACAATACAACTTAAAACATTTCTTTTCATGAAGTCTTTTGACCCCTAACCCCTTGCATGTTCTCTTTGTAAACGTTACGTGTGACCTTTCAACCTGATTATATAATGTGTGTCTCATCACAGCTAGAGCAAGACCAGCATTTGTTGTTTGAAAGTATATATCTTTTTATTTTGTTATAAAATGGCGGATGTTTGACTCTTATTCCTCAGCTGGGATTGTGTCGAGATAAGTAAATTATCAAGACATTTTAAATCTGAAGTGAACTACTCCTTTAACAGAGTTGCGCTGCCTATACACGTAATTATCTTTTATATGAGCTATTTTCACATGGATTGTGACCGAATCAAAATATGTAATATTTTCCAACAATGCACTTTTCTGTCAGGGATATTTGGTTATGTTAGTTCAGTTTCACTTTCATGGACTTTTAGTTATTATTCATTGGTTCCTGTCTTCCTAGTAAAGTAGTAGTATAATAGTAATATAGTAGTATAATAGAAATAATAATTTAGTAGTATAATAGTAATAGTACCTCGCAGAAGGACATGCAGGTGTTCAGTTGTCAGTGCGATCGACAATCATACTGAGTAAGTTTATAGATGTAATATTTTACAGACGAAATATAGCCTATTTGTGTTTTCATCGTCATAATGTAAAAGTTCCTATTCTTGAGTGAAATTACAAAAATAATAATTTTATCCATAGCCATTAGTGATTGATAATGATAATACAGTTTCTTTTTTTATTATATATTTTTTTCTATAAAATGCAAACATCCATGTACATCCATTTTGCTCACATATTATTGTAGCAGAGTTTGTACTGAATACAGCACAATTATATGTTGGCCAATGGTTTATTGTAAGTAACTGAAAGAAGCACAAATGTGAGGGCATGTCAAAACATCTCAAGAGCCCCGAAACACCTCAGACTCCAGAGGGTTAACAAACTGGCTTGCCTAACAGTGTTGTCATTTGTTTACTTCCTTGCTACAACATACAATTAACAACACAAACTATTACAGGAAAACACATTGACGGAAAATGAATCATACTTACAGGTCGTGGCCCGTAATCAACAGCTTCTGTTCTTAGAGTTGGAACTGCTCCATCTTTCAGGACAAGCCGGTGTGCGAATCCTGCATTCAACTCGCAAAGATTGTGGAAGATTTCCTCTGTAAAATGTGCTCCTCCGTGGGATTTGGGTAATAATTATGAGGGACCGAGTTCAAAATAAAATGTATCCATTGATCCCTAACTCCCGCAGGAAGGCTGAACAAAGTGGACCTGCAATGCGGATGAAAAAACAGCGTTTCGACGGCATTGCGGCAACAACACTCCAGCCTACTGTACCACAGCAACTCTTCTCCCACTTTATTTATTTAGTCTTCTCGGAGGAGGGGTTTATGTAAATATCGGGTTAGTGACGTCAGCAACCCTGGAGGAATGTCGTGTAGTCCTTATCGGCCGTTTGCTGTAGTTCTTAGAAACTGATTTCTTTAAAAGCAATATCTGCCTTTGCTTTAAACTTTGAGTGTTGTAACTTCACAGATGTTGTTTGTTTAAACAGAAACATCACACACTAGCTAAAGTTAGAAAAGTGAAATCGTGTTTTACCACCCCTTTTAGAATGGTTTTCATAAAGAAAAATGCATGTTTAACTTGTTCAAGGCTTTGAATCGAATGTTTATTTTGACTTTCAGGCCCTGTTTACACGAGAACGATTCCGGGTGAAAACGTAAAAATATTTTTTCGGATGTGCCTTTCGTTTACACGGCGACGGCGTTTTTGGGGCTTGAAAACGCATAAAAGTGAAGCCACCCTCCAGAGTGGAAATCTTAAAAACGCTCCACCGCCGCGTTCCCGTGTAAAGGGTAAAAACGCAAAAGTCTGCTTGACAGTGAAGGTTGTACACAGGTAGGTGGACTTGGTGTTGTTGTAGTATGCACTTTTAGCCGCCTGAAGTGCATACTACATTAAATTTCACACAGTTTTGCGTCACCATCTGCACGCGGATTTCCCACCCAAAACGCTTGTCTAAACGCAGAATAAAAAGTGATAAAGCAACGCCACTTTCGCGTTTTCTCTTCAGATCGTTTCCGTGTAAACATAGCCTCATATGAATAAATACAGTAATATTTGACAGTAAATACATCATACTCTGTTTCTTATAACTTGTGACGACATGACCATGAGTGTAATAATGTGTGATGCAGATGGATAACACTTCACAACACAGTTAGACAATTATTAATATTTAAAAAAAATAAGAAACAGTTCTATAAGCTTGTTATATCACTGAACTAACAATGAACTATATTGTGATTGTCTTCATTAACTTTAAACGTGATAAATAGGCCAGGTTTTAAAATATTGCTCACTGTAGGCTACTACAAAGTGACTTTACATATTTAAATAGTGTAGATCTCCGTGTAACTCAATGAAGGAGAATCCCAGTCTGAAACAGCTGGCCCATAACTGTTAGTGGTTAAGAGGAACACACTGATCTGTGTGGGCTAGTCTGCCTCTGCGTGTGTGTGTGTGTGTGTGTGTGTGTGTGTGAGATGTTTAGTTAGACATTACCCGGAAACTGCGGCTTCGACAGGAGAGAGAGGCAGAGCTGACTCGATCCTCGTCAAACTGCGCTCCAGATCCAGATCCAGATCCAGATCCAGTTTCAGATCCAGTTTCAGGTCCAGATTCAGATCCAGTTCCAGGTCCAGCTATAGTCAGGGTTTATGTGGAAGGACGCAAACTTTATTCGGACCCTGGCGGACTGCGACCGAAGACGGACACACACATAACGGTCAGACTTTCTTCATACTCATTCTCTTCAGTCAATTGCATGCATTATGATTTAAACCTGAGTGCGCGAGTTTATTGGCTGGTTTAGAATAATCGCAGAGCCTAATGTACTTTTAATGACGTCTGAATTAAATTGTGTGTAAGCAGATGTAAGAAAACATGTTTATGTGGATGTTGTGAAACACTGAACGAGGCTAAGCTTTGCTGATCTCCTCTAGATATATCCCAGTATCAACACTTTATATCATGGCCACATATTAGAGTTCAGTTCCGACTGCTCAGATCAGATTCTACACTACTTTAAATGTTTTAAAATTGCACATGTAATGAAATGAAAGTCGACATCAAAGAAACGCATAAAACATGATCAATATTGAAATGCAGTGTTCATTTGTAACTCCAGCCTTTATTTGTATAGTTCTTTAATCTCATAACATTCTGTTAAAACTGTGTGACTTTGAACATTAATGTATTGTTGTACAGTGGAAGTCGACGGGGTCCAATGTAGTTCACAAGTTTTTCAGATTATCTCAAATTTACATTTTTATGTTCTGCAAGAGAAAGAAATGAATGACAGAATTTAAAATTTAATCCCTTTAAACGTTGCACTCAAATCTTTAAAGGTAATAAAATACGTAAAATGGTAAGTTGCTTTTGAAATAAACAGCAATTTAAAGCTGAAAGTCCATCGCCCTTCATTACAGTAAACTACTAAACCTGATCAACATGAGGGGAATCTCTCTCCACTTCTCCAATATAAAGCCAAACACTCATCTAATGGCTGTGCTTGAAACTGTATTATGTTTTTAATTCATAATTGTCCATGGGGCAACATGTGGACCAGTAATTGTGTGTTGGTAATTGTATTTGTTTATTTATTAATGGATATTTTGTGGCCAGGCATTTAGTAGTTTGACCTCATGTATGTCCTCATTCGGCCAAACTAATTACAGGCAACATCTTATAAAGCATCTGCAATATTAAAGATTTATGTATTTGAATTATTGCCATCCAACTCAGTTGTAATTAAACAAATTAACTTAATGTGACGCACATCTGTCAGTCAGTCAATCAAACAAACAAATTATGTGCTAAACTAAACGGTTGTATATATTTATCATCACTCAATCAAAATTATTATATATAAACCAATCTCATACATTATAGATTGTTAGCTATAAAAATAGCAGTTAGCCATATTTTAACAATATTCACACTTTTTAGCTGCTTATTTTTTTCATAATGAACAGATTTATGCTGATTCCAATGAATCTAATATTGTTATTTAAATAAAATCATTATTTATTTATTTTTTTGCAATGGATGCAAATACTATATATATATATATATATATATATATATATATATATATATATATATATATATATATACATACATTTTTTTGTGTTTTATTCTAAATAGTAATGACAATCACAATGGAACAATACGGTGTATAATGAAATAGAATTATATTTGTCTTGCATCTCTTGATTTAAGTTCAATATTCTTTATTTCTAGCTCTCAGGCAAACTGTCCTGGACTGAAACATTCTTCAATGTGCAAATTAAACAATAACAAAGCACAATTATTTTTGCCCCAATTAAGTTCAGAAGTTGCATACAGGACAATAAAATACAATTCTATGGATTCCATATGTGAAACTTTTTTAAAATACATATTAAAGAAATGTGCAAGTATTACTGATAAAAAGCAGTATTTCCCTTTAATGACGTTAGCATAACATGATTATGTTAAAGAAGTGCTTGCGAATCTTTCATGTCCGTCTTCAGTCCACCGTCGCTGGATCTTATCACGCAGATGTGGACGTTTCTGCTTCTAAATAATAAAAGAATATCATAAAGAAGGTAATTAGGACTTATCTCCCTATTAAAACTCTCTTACATAAGTCCCATTACAACAGCATTGTTGTTTCTCCAGAAACTGTAGTTTATCAGATTTGTCGAGTTCCTGCTATGGAAGTTTCGTGTGTTGAATGTGAGTTAGTTTGTTTTCTCTTTGTCTGCTAATAGTACAGATGGACATCAGCCATTTTGGCTTTTTACATGTTTTTATGTTGTAGTAATGTCTATTGCCCAGGATTAAATACACAATAATAAATGTCAGCTCACAATTCAGACTTTTTCTTGCAATTTCAAGCTTAAATCTAGTAAAAATAAAAAAACTCAGAATTGCAGCATATAATTTTTTAATTGTTAGATAACTGTTTAATTGAGAGATAAAAAGTCGCAAATACCCTTTAAAAAAAAATATATATATATATATATATTCTGTCATAATGGAGACTGTCCATTGTGCAAATGAGACAAATGCAATCTCAGTGAAATAAATCTGTCTCCTCTCCACTAGTAAGCTGGTGTGTGTGTGTGTGTGTGTGCGTGTGTGTGGTGGGCGTTCGGGTGGAGCTGCACGCTGGTGATGTTGAGGAGATCCCCCCTCCTCTATGTAAAGCGCATTATCATTTCTTTACTGTTTCTTTGATGTAAAACTAACAAGCTGTCTCCTCTATAATACTCACACACTCACTCACTCACACACACACGCTCTCACACACTCACTCTCTCTGTCTCACACACACACTCACTCGCTCACTCACTGTGCCTGGGCTAAATCCAGTGACGCCCCCTTGCAGTGATGTTGTGTAACTGCATGATCAGTAGATGTGTGTGTGTGTGTGTGTGTGTGTGTGTGTGTGTGTGTGTGTGTGTGTGTGTGTGTGTGTGTGTGAGCTCTGCTGGATCTCGACTCAGCTGAATCTCCCGAAAGCGGTTGAGAACGGCTCACAGTGGGAACAGTCAGACGCTAAAATTGTTTGAAAGTTGCTAGCATTTTTTGTATGAAATACCTTCAAGGGAAAAAAAGAATGATATTTCAATTTCAGAGGCCTGAAAATATTAGAAATAAAGATAAATGTTTTCCCAAGTTCAAGTTGTGTGTGCCCAATGATGTCTGGAGAGTCTGGAGTCCTTTCATTTTCATTTTATTGTTTATTTCTACAGGGATAGTGCACAATTAAAAGTAATTGCACCAGACGCTGTCCCTGGGCAGTTAAACAAGTAAAATAACATACATTACATATAAACACCACATAAAACATCACAATACATACATGTGCAGAATATACAATGTAAAACCAGAATATAAAGCAGAGAGTGTACAACAGTCATGAGTGTTTGCAGATCTGTGCTGTTTATGAAGGGAGCACACAGGCTTCAGTGTTGATGCATCTGCCTGTTATACAGTTCGACAGGAGATGAGGAATCAGAGAAGTGCAGCTGATTCAGAGAGATGGTGCCTGATGCTTTTACAATTAATCAAATTGAATTGAACATTATTTATAACCCTTTTTACTTTTGCTTTTTAAGAGACAGCTGTTGGTCTATTATTATTCCTATATATTTAACAAAATTTGATTGCTTCACCATTAAACATGATATCTGGATTCACAGAGTTTTGTTTTCGCGCAGTGAAATACGTGCAGACAGTTATACTTGCGTTTAGAGACACACAAGACTCATTCAACCAGTTTCAGAGACTTTCACCATTGCAGATGTCAGTTTGTTTGCAACTAGTTCTTGCATGAGTCAACATGACATCATGACTTTTGCGTAAACATATACGCCAGTTTCGAGTCAGGTGGCGTGTTATCTCTACGCATTTTGAGCTATCCGCGTGTATGCGTATATGTCTACGCCATTAACGTCCGCGTCATTCCGCGTGTCCGAACACGCAGTCAAATCTCCACTCATAAATGCCATTAACCCCAGTGACGGTTAGGTTTAGGGACGGGGTTGAGGTAAGTCATATATTTAATAACGTTAAGTCAACGGCGTTCATAAACACGCTGAAAAGCGATTATGCGTGTTGATAGCACGCCAAAAATGGAAATACGAATTGGCGTGTCATACACACACTACTTCATGAGATCAGTCTGCATGAGTAAAAAGCACAGTATCATCTGCATACATTATAACATGTGCACTTGGACATGCTTGAGGCAGATCATTAATATAAATACTAGATAAAATCGGTCCTAAAATCGACCCCTGAGGAACCCCGTAGGTTGTGATGTTACGTCTGACGCCGACGCTTCGAACTCGAACGGTCCTTGCAATGAACCACTGCATTACGTCACTAGTCACGTGAAATGTCGTCTGAAGTCCCGACTCCTGTAGTGAACCGCCTGACTGCTCCGACGGCCCGATCCAGTGGCGACAGGTTTGATACGGCAGTATTTCTGATAAAAGTGAAGCCAAACCATCGCAACACCGCGTTAGTATTCGGCGTTTGGATTGGCGTTATTATTGAGAGTGGATTGAGTTTATTTTAGTGTTGTGATGGAGCCAGCGAGAAAGAGAAGTCGTTCGCAAGTTTGGGAACTCTTTAAACTTATTTTCCTGAATAAGATTAGTTCTTTGACATTTATGCTTACAAATATTTTTACATATATAGTGAATGATGTTGAGAAAGGCAGAAACGGCAAAAAAAAAAAACCTCTGCTACATCATTCAGGTTCAACCATTTACACAAGCACATCCTTTTCAACATACACACACACCAGTCCCACCAGTTAACAAGCTATAGTGTTCTGCTTCCCACAGGAAAGAAGCAGTAATGTAATGGATTCTATAGTCATGGGTTTCCATTACAGAAATTCTATTGGATTTAATGGTTTTCATGGGAATTATAGTGGTCTCAGTAGACTGTAGTGGTTTAAATGGTAAAAGCCAATGCTTCCTATTGGTATTTTAATCGAAACCATTAGAATTTCTGTGATGGTTTCCAACTTTTTTTAAGCTGGTCTGATCTTTTGTCTTTGTCTAAAGAAATAATTACACACACACACACACACACACACACATCATGCTTAATGTTTTATTGTCAAAGTGAACGCATTAAATTCATCAGTATCTGTAAAATTCACCTACATAAATGAGCTTCACAGCACTAACACTGTTTCAGCTTCGATCGCTTCGGTAAACACGGTTTATATTCGGTAATAGTAAGATTTTCAGGACAACTCCACCTCAGTGATGTCATGAGTTACGGCCAATCAGAGCAAGGCATGGGTTGAGGTCACCGCGTAAATCTTATTTTTGTTCTATTTTTAAATTTTTTCTCAGAGCAAATCATCGCGCAGACAGTTTGCAGCACTAGTTTCTGTCTGACGTCCATATTCACGTGTTGTGTTCTTCATCTTCTTTGCTTGGTTTTGGCGCGCGTGCTGTTACGCGTCATTTCCGGTTTGTTTTACTGCATGATTTTTTCTGACAGAACGTGGTTTGTAGACAAGATAGAAACGTTGAGGGACAGTTGTTGTCAACTGGTGTAGTGCGTTACCTCCTGTTGCGGATCAATCACGTTGTGTCGTGTGGTGTGTGTGAACAGCTCAACAACTTCAACACTCCAGGGGCTCGTTCTTCGTACGCTGCTTAAAACATCCGAAATCAAATGAGACATCTAAGATAATATCATCGTGCTCATCATGATCCGGCTAATTGGGTTCTTCGAACACACCTGTTGTTTATGATTAGTATCGCTGGATTGAGTTATCTGAGATAACTGCGCGTTCTCGCGTTGGTTTAAAAGGGGACATGTATCGATAGCAGAACCAGTGATCAGCAGCGCTGCTATTGGCTGTTCAGCATGGCCAAAGAACACGCCCAGTTTTTCTCCCAAGCAGAGCAAGCGCTTTTAATGCAAGGTTATGCCGAATTTCAGTCTTTAATTAAAACATCAGGAACACCTCAAAGTGTGCAAAAGCAGGAGAGAGTGCTGGCAAAACTAGAAGACAAATCAAGTGCGTTTGTGGTGGCCATTTTAGATGTTTTAATAACTTATTATAATTGTTTTATTTTTATTTTCATGCCAGTCAAAAGATATCATGACAACTGCAGATATAGGAGACCCGTCAACAGAACGTGAACCCCCTCCTCTTTCACTGAAGTCGCAGGTGTGGAAGGTTTTTGGATTTCCAGTGAGTAATGTTGACAACGTTCGCGCTTCAATAAAGCCACAGTTTGCAGAAATCCCAAGTCTCGTGGATGTGCTGGGAGTCTCCCGCATATTGATAGCGGCTCCCTGATGCACGCAAATTAGTTAAAATCTCCCGTAATCTAGAGTGAGCGAGCAAGAGCGAGTGTTCATGCCGAGACAAAACTGTGCTCCAAACCGTACCGCACACGGCAGAGAGGGAGAGAGAGAGAGTATGAAAAACAATATGAGGACATGAACACATCCAGAGCTGCTGTCTGAGAGAACGCCTAATGAACATTTTCATCATTTTATTTGAGAAAAAGCATTATCAAATACACTCTGAAACACGTCCTCACTACAAACCCCTGAAATAAAAGTTCTCGAAGGAATTAGTCAAGTCACCTTCATTTATAAAGCACTTTTAACAGTATGGATTGTTTCAAAGCAGCTTTACATTGATAGTAGAAATGACCACAGCAGATTGTTTAGGCTGTACAACAGCATTAGGATGAAGTTATTGTCCAGCTAAAGTTAGTTTTGATTGATTCCCTTCTGTTGCGAAGATCATTAGTTATTAACTATGGGGCCGCTAACACGACACCGCTCTAACAGAAAACACTAAACGCAAATTGAAATTGCAATGGAAACACGTCAACAGTGAGCACATACCAATGTTATATGAATTGAATATTTATATTTTGAAAAATCTTCTTTCTTATTTCAGACACCAGTGCAAGAATGGATACGCAGAACACGACATCTCCTACGTTTAATAATTCAGAGTGTCCATCAATTGATGACTTCCGTAACCAAATCTATTCCACGGTATACTCTGTGATCACCGTCTTTGGGCTGATGGGCAACGGCTTCGCTCTCTACGTGCTCCTCCGCACCTACCGGCAGACCTCCTCGTTCCACATCTACATGCTGAACCTGGCCGTGTCAGACCTGCTGTGTGTCAGCACGCTGCCCCTACGGGTGCTCTACTACATCAACAAGGGCCAGTGGAACCTGGGGGACTTCCTCTGCCGGCTCAGTTCCTACGCCCTGTACGTCAACCTCTACTGCAGTGTCTTCTTCATGATGGCTATGAGTTTCACCCGCTTCCTAGCAATCGTGTTCCCGGTGCAGAACCTGAGGCTAGCCACCGAGAAGAAGGCATGGCTCGTTTGCGTGGGCATTTGGGTCTTCATTTGCTCCACCAGTTCACCCTTCCTCCTCTCCGGTCAGCATTTTGATCCAAAGACAAACAAAACCAAGTGTTTCGAACCGCCAGAAACGGTACGCAGCCTCGATAAACTAGTCATGCTGAATTACTTTTCCCTGGTGGTGGGTTTTATTATACCTTTCCTGGTTATCTTGCTGTGTTACGCAGGCATCTTGCGCACTCTACTTAGAAACAGTAACAGTGTGAACAAGCAGCGTTACACGCGGAACAAGGCCATTCGGATGATCGTCGTGGTGATGCTGGCTTTCTTGGTCAGTTTTATGCCCTATCATGTACAACGCTCGCTGCACCTCCACTTCAAGGGCCGCAAGGACACCACCTGCGATGAGGTCATCTACATGCAGAAGTCTGTGGTCATCACCCTCTGCCTGGCTGCCGCCAACTCCTGCTTTGACCCAATGCTCTACTTCTTCTCCGGAGAGAACTTCCGTCACCGCCTCTCCACCTTCCGCAGGGCTTCGGGAAACATGTCTTTAACTCACCGAGGCCGGCATGCTGTCCGAAGCTCCCCGCCTGTGGAGGAGAGTGAGCTGCAGTCCTGTAAGAGTGCAGACAAACTTGGGTAGAGGCAAGGAAAATGAAGAAGCAGAAGCAGATTTCAATAAATAAAGCTTATTCTCCAAAGTAGTATTAATAATAATCAGAGATTCCTATGTACTACATTCCAGTATTAAGACAAATAGATCTTGTGCATGCCTTGGATTAATATGCATTTCTATAATTATGGGAATATCTTTGCACGTAAAAAATATATATATTATGGCATATAAATCATTTTCTAAAAGCATTTCATAATTCTGATATCTGAGCCCACAGTAAGTGGTTATTGGATGTGGTCTGGTATTCATTATTTGGCAATTTAGAAGAACACTTAATATATAAACAGATTGCTTTCTAATCTGCACTTATGACAGCGTTTTGGGATGTATCAACGTAAAAGCTTATTTTATTGAAAAGAATGTATTTTGAAAACCAATGTAGGACCTTAGAGCAAAACAGACAGAGATGACATCAACACTGTACAGGAGAGAGAAAGAGTGGAATCAGCACTCCAGGACCCGGACCATAACCGGACCCTGGCCGTGTGGCACCAGTCGGACTGAGCTAACTAGACCACTGTATCGATTAAGCCTCCTCCAACGCAGAGAACCCAAGACAGATGGGTCGGGAGATGTACGTTTAAGACAGAGGGGCGAGACACCTCAAATATTTCACTGTCATCTTTCAATCACTCATTATGTGTAACTATTGAGTAGTTTAAGCATGTGATGTTTGGTACATGTGTTATTGTTAATTAATTTCCCAAATGTTCATATTAATCAATTCTGTGTAAAACATGGTATTCTGAAGTAAAATGAAGAAGTGTAGAGTATAAGGTAATATAAACACAGTACAAATGCAGTCCATTACAGTCCATCCGCAGTACAACGATGAACAAGTTGAGTAATGCCTCATCTGTTTTTCGTTTTGTTTCATGTGTTTTAATGTCTTTTATTTTGGTGTTTGGTTCATGTCGTGTGATTGGCTGTCCCCCTCTTCAGGACTCATGTTCTCATTAGGTGCGTTCGACTTCCACCGGATGCGGAGGGATCGGGACAGCACTGCATCGAGTCGAACACACCTAAAGAACCATGGTCCTGCTATCTTGTTTAGTAGTTCAGGGTTTATGTTCCACAGTTTTGGATCATGTAAAAGTAAATAAACTACACTTGGGCTTCTACACCATCGTCTTCATCTGCTCCTTTTCCAGGCGGCGTTACAGATCACATGACCAGCCTTGACCACAGAAGTCTGTCTCATTCGATCACTCCCTAGAGGAGTTGTGGACTGGGGTACAGGTGACTGTTTAATGATGTGGCCTTAAAAGGCATTTTTACTTTGGCTGGGATTTTTCCATACGCTCACTCAGTTCATATTTGTGCTTCTGCATGTTTGATTAATGAGGCCCCAGAGCCCTCTTACGTGTGCCTCCTCCTGGTTACTGTAATGCTTTATATGCTGGAATTAGCCAGTCTTCACTATCACGTTTACAACTGGCAGAGAATGTCGCAGCTGGTTTTTAAACTGGGATAAAAGAGGAAGCATATCTGGCCTATCTTAGCTCCTCTTCGTTGGCTACTGGAGCAGTAAAGGGTTGATTTTAAAATTTTAGTTTTTGTATTTGAAGCTTTCCTGTGCTCTGAATCTCGCTCTTTCGGAGGCCTCAGTCTTCGACAGCAGATTGATCGCTTCAGTGCAGATGGCACAGCGATACGGCCCTGCTTCCTCAGCTAGCGTGTGCCTCAGTTTAATCCTGGATTTCAGAGTGAGGTTCAGTATGAATGAACAGCTTCTGCAGGAAAACAAAATAGGCAGCAGCCTCTGGGCAGCATTTCCAGCATCTGCTACCACCAGGTTTAAAGAGTGTGTTGCACATGGCACAACAATGCCTTTGGGTTGATTTCCAACAGTCTGGCTTGGACACCTTTCTTTTTTTTTTCCTATCATATTTGCCCCATTATCATACGACTGCTATATTCAAAAGAGATGTTGAGCTCTTGCTGGATCTTTAGACTGAGGGATGATTGGGTTTCTCCAGTAGATTCTTCAGACTCAAGGAACCGTGTGCTGCTATGTTCCGGATTACTCCCATGGCTTTCCCAATCATACACTTCTCTGGTAATTAGATTATAATCTCTATTTGAGAAGATCTTACAACAGAATCATTAAAGACTGTTGGCTTCTTTAGAATAGACCAGCCAGCTTCTTTCAATGTTTCCCAACACATCTCCCAACTTCTCTCTTCGGAAGTATGAAGTCTGGTGTCGCCTGCCATGGTCCTCTGTGTGTTGTGGCTTCTGCTACACATCTACAGGCTTCAAGACCTCAACTAGTGCACAATCATCTCTAATTAAAGAGCCCCTATCATCCCAGATAGCAAACTGACATTGAATCAACGTGGAAACAACGTTGATCTGACATTGTTTTGCTCATCGAATTAACGTTGAACCAACGTCAGACGCGTCATTCTTTCAAAACTAACGAAAAATCAACTTGAAATCAACGTTGTTTCAGCGTTATGAAACCAAACCAATTTTCGAGTTTCATTTAGCTTTGAAGAATGCCGCGTCTGACGTCGGTTCAACGTTAATTCGATGAGCAAAATCAACGTTGTTTCAATGTCATGAGAGACGTCGTTTCCACATTGATTCAATGTCAGTTTGCTGTCTGGGATAGCATTTGAAATGTTCCTATTTTTGTTTTAGGAGTTCCCAAAAAGGATAAAAAAACACTTTGTCTTATAATATGCATTTATTTTTACCTGATTTGCTCAACGACTCCCAAATGATTCGTTCGGCGATTCATTTTCCCAAACACGGAAAATGCGGCGATTGGTCACATGACCCAGTCAGTTGTTATTGGTAAACCGTAGGCAGAGACTGTCGGCGACGGATCGCCCGTAACCAGGATTATAGCTCGTCAAGTGTTGAAAATTGTATATAGTGTTTGAACAAACGTGTCAGAAAAAGTGCACTTTCCACACGGCCCCTTACTCGCGTCTCCGTGAAGAGCGAGCTTTCCCCGCGAAACTCACATTGCGGCAGCTTTAAGGGGCAGTGCTGATTATATAGAGCGAAGTCAGATTTGGCTGAGTCGTTTAGGAGGTAATTGCCATTTTTCAGTGAATGTCTGGTGAATATCAAAAACAAAACTAACTTTACCTCACTTAGAAGCTGCGCGGAGTGTACACAACACAGACAACACAATATAACTATAGTGTGCATGCTACAGAAAACATAACAACAAACATTATTAATATTACTAACAGACTGTGATTCAGAGGAGGACGAACCTGATCCATATACACTGGATTGCAAATATTACTCGTTGCAAATATGAACTCTGAGCACTGACTCTTCACATGCTCGTCCCTGGACAATGGAAACAAGTGGCTAAACTGTCTTTGCAATGTAGAACAGCGCCTTCTCAACATGATTCAGCTGAAGTATTTCAATGTGTTCTAGACGTCACTTCAAGTTTACACTCCCGTCTGCACGCACAGTTGTTGGGAGCGGCCAATGACCTCTCTACGTCACGACGAAACAGCTAATGACTCGTTTCAAAAACAATTCATTTCATAATCCATGTTTCCATCCACTTGTCAATCGAATTATCTGAAATTCGGTTAAAAAACTCATGCGGATAAAGCGGGTAAAAGTGTGTTTCCATCCAACGGCTTTAAAGCGAATAAAAACCTGTACGTAATGACGTCACATGCTGTTTTGCGATCAAATTGGTATATCGAATTGATTTGAGACATTTTAAGGTGTTTCCATTTATTTTCGCACTGAATCGAACAACATTCAAGCAAACTTTTGCGAACAAAGTTTTGTTAGACAAAACGGATCGCGCCAACTACCAAAAAATGATCAATATTTCACAAGTTGAAGGCTAATAATGCTTATGTGCCAGCTGATAGCGACATATGAATGGGATAATGTATGCGAGGCGGTATACATATAAATCAACCAAATAAATAAATAAATCAATCATTTGACACAAAATATTGACTTAAAAAAAGTTTATTGATTTAAAAACGAGTATTGCTTCTGCTAAAGAAAATAGTCTGTTTCGTCTCTGAACTGCGTCCATGGCATTAACCAGAAATAACAGACCACATTCTACATTACAATTCAATCAAGCCACATAAAAACAAGCAAAAATAACCCAAGAAAACAGCGACACTATAAACATTGCTATGATGATGCCGATGCACGTAAATGCCCGACGACAGCGGAGGTGACTGTGGTTTGGGAACGAGCGCTCCATCAGTTCTGGGAGATCGTGGTTCACGGAAACCCTTTGGTTGAAGCATCTTTTTGCTTTGTCCACTTACATCTGTCTTTGTTGACATCCGCCATGTGTGCGCAAACAGACTGGCCGGAAATGAACTCGTCTTCTGACGTGTTGCAACCATAAAAGGGCCTAAAACTTAATCGCAATTCATTATTTATTCGGCAAATAACGTTTCCATCAGCTTTTATCGCATTAGCCGTATATCGATCAAGAGAAAATTCGATGGGACCGAACGTATTTCATTTGAGTCGATTTTCATGAAATTTCATCGAATTTTACTGTTTCCATAAGGCATTTTTCATTGGATATCACTTAATTCGGATAAAAACGTGTCAATGGAAACATGGCTATAGACTCAGAGTCGACTCTCACTTTTGAAAGACAATAACTTCATATACGGTGCACATTCAGATATAAATCTTTGCAGGATGTTTTCATTCCCTTAGAGCTATAGTCCACACTACATGAACAGTCATTTTCAAAAATCCATGATAGGGGCTCTTTAAGCTAGTTTAAAGTTTAGAAAAAAAAGATTTTTGAAGGACACTGTCATTGTTTTTATTCAGTGCCGCATCTTGTCAAGGAAACTCGGCCTATAGGGTTATCTCTTCTATTTGTTTTGTATTCCTGTCATTTACCATGAACATTTCTTGCATCTCTTTTCTCTTAATCATCTGTGCTTCCACATTTACAGGCTAAGACTCCCAAAGAATACAGCCATAAGAGTCTTTGTGTCGCAGCTGGAACAGGGCGGTCATCTGGAGAGCTGTTGTGCTGACTCCGCATCTCTGCTGTAGCTGTCGACTCTGTTGAAGAACCATGGCCACTTCCAACGACTTCATCTTCCATCATGTCTTCTAAAGACTTTCGATATACTAGGACCATCTTCCGTGCAACTTCATTTAGGTGCTTCTTTGATGGTTTTGTAAAAAAAAGTGGCTTCATGACATGAAGATTGAACCGCTGGAGTCACATGATCTACTTTAATGACGCATTTACTACTTTTCTGGGTCTTGAAAGTTTCAGTTACTTAGACTGTCAATGGAGAGACAGAAAGCTCTCGGATCTCATTAGAAATATCTTCATTTGTGACTCTGCACCACAAACCCAGTCACGAGTCGCACGAGTATATTTGTGCAGTAGCCAACAATACATTGTATGGGTCAAAATTGTACATATATATATATATATATAAAAAAAGATTTATAACAAAAATCATTAGGATAGATCATGTTCCATGACAATATTTTGTAAATTTCCTACTGCAAATATATATAAAAAAAATAGTTTTTTGTGAATAGAGGAATTCAAAGGAATTCTGTCTCCTAACAAACCATACATCAATGGGAAGCTTCTTGAATCAGCTTTCAGATGACAAATAAATATAATTTTCTAAAGAATTACCCAAATACATAAGGTTTTGTGTTTCATTAGTGTTTGAGATGAACGAGGGTCTTACAGGTTTGGAACGACATGAGGGAGAGTAATTACTGACGCAAGTTTAGTTTTTGGTTTAGCTAACCCTTTAAAAGCTATTTTGAACTCTGGACCAATAAAATATCTATGTTTCAGTAACTGCTTTAAAAACCGTCCTGGTTGCGTATGCGAACCACCGTTCCCTGAAGGAGGGAAAGGAGGACGTGATTTACACTGTAATTTTACAGTGATTTACACTTCTTACACTTACTCTGTTATTTACACTGATTTACACTGTGATTTGAGCCACTATGGTCATTTTAACAATGTCTTTACTAACTGTTCTGCGGTGGCAGATATAAATGACCTTGCAGCCTATGAAGGAGTGAGACAGCTCTCAGATTAAATAAAAAATATCTTAATTTGTTTTTGAAGATGAAAGAAAGTCTTACAGGGTTGGAACAACATGAGGGTGAATAATTACTGCCAGAGCTTTCATTTTAGGGTGAACGAACTTGTGCTCCTCCAGGCAGAACTCATGGATAATGAGGATCATCTGACCCCTAGCGGAGAAACCTGTGCTTGAATTAATTGCATATCTAAAAACAAACTATGTGCATATTCACAACAAATGAGAATATACAACAAAAAAAAAAAAGCATTTTAATTAACAGATGGAAATTGTTACAAACTAGTGCTCAAATACTATAATATTATATGACAATTTAAGAGAAGGAAATAAATGCACCATTCCCTTTATGTTTGATTAGTTGGCAGACACGAGTGCCACAAATACACAGAGCAAATAAAAACTATACCAAAGAGTTAATCTACCTAAGAACATCGAAGCAAATTCATCATATGGAGGATAAGCAGTATTGTAAATCTGAATCTGTGATTGTGATTTGAGATGCTGAGACAGTATTCAGTGACAGAGACGGTGCTCTCTTCCTGCGGGCCGACATCAGATCGATATCAGGACGAGCAGCTGAAGTGTCAAAGATGCAGCACTTGTTATCTGGCAGTCTGTGTCATAACAGGCTTCTCCAGAAAACCTCAAACCACATCAATATAGAGAGCAGAGCAGAGGGTCTGCGGGGACATGTGCTTCCTGAGTGTGTTTTAATGACTGATGTGAGGGAGAGGACAGAGGCCAAGGCTTTATTGCTTTACGCTGCTGATCCCTGTATTTCCCAACTTCAAGTCAAGTCACATTTATTTATATAGCGCTTTTCACAATACAGATTGTATCAAAGCAGCTTCACAGTGATAACATGAAAGTAGCACAACACAGATCAACAACATTGCTAAACACTAAATAACCCCAACTGAGCAAGCTCAAAGCAAGGGGTTAGAGATTGGATGGAGAAAAAACCTTGGGAGAACCCAGGCTCAGTCGGGGGCCAGTTCTCCTCTGGCTTACATTCATATTGTTTATATATAAATATTAAATATAAATATTGTTTATGTATAAAACTTCAGCCCAGAAAGTGTTTGTTGTTTTCTCTCATTCCTGAAGTCTAGCGTCTCTCTGGACATGTCATGCGCTGCAGTGTCTCCACATTACTGTATCTGAGAGCTCATTCCTCCTGGTCGGGAGAGCTTCAGCTGTGTGTGGGACAAATGCTTTTATAGGCTCTTTAAGAACCTACATTCATTGGGTTAATGGGCTTATATACGCCTCATTAATCAGCCAAGCAGCTGTTTCCCATCACCAGGGCTGTCCTCCATTAAACATTCTTATAGTCGTCTAGTAGTCGTTCATTTAAGCCCGATTTAAGCCCGTTCATTTTAGTCGACTTATATTCGCCCTTAGGCACGCTTATATTCGTAAGCCATAAATCATAAAACGCCTTTAAATACCTTTATAAAACAGTTAGTTCGAATCCTTGATTCTGATTGGTCAAGAGCTGTGCTTTATTCAGGATAAAACACGGCTATGTCCGCTTCACCCAACGGTTTTATTGATCGCTGAGCAACACTGCGGTTCTACGTTGTTTTTATTTGAGCTTTCATGCATTTTACACACTGGAGCGTTGTTGCTGTTCACGCTCAGGGACTATTAATTCTGTCTAGCGGAAGGAAGGCTTTTAGTGATTTTACTTCAAGAAAGTTGCACTAATACATTGTTTTTTACTTTAATATTGTGTGGCAACCAGGGGCATAGCCAGTATTGGGCCAAGCCGGCACTGGCCCGCCCACGTTACTCACTGGCCCGCCCAGGCAAGTTTGATAAAAAAATACATTTTTAGTTTATTTTTATTCAAATGTATTTAAGAAAATATATTAATATATACCTGATTTATTGTTGACTGCTGTGTGTGTTTAATTCGTTTCTCAAATAAAATGCAACTGTCGAAGCAAGTTGTAGAAAGCCTCCCTCCGGAACGTTATTGGTTGCTATGGTTTCTGGGGGTTCCGACAGGAAAACTCTCGGCGGCGCCACAATAATGGCTAACAACTTTCTTTAATGTGCTATTTGTAAAAAGTGAGAGTTGAGGAAGAAGACACGCCACTGCCTTCATCTACCGAGTCCACACATCCAGTTCTTCAGACTCATTAACCCCACAAGAAGGCTAGTCAGGTGCTAGCGGCGGCCGCTTCTCTCTCCCGGTCTGCCTGACGTGGGTTTACCCGCCGAGTAAGCTTATTTAGCTTCCCAGACAGCAAACTGACATTGAATCAACGTGGAAACGACGTCTCATGACATTGAAACAACGTTGATTTGCTCATTGAATTAACGTTGAACCAACGTCAGACGCGGCATTCTTCAAAGCTAAATGAAAATCGGAAATTGGTTTGCTTTCATAACGTTGAAACAACGCGTTGATTTCAAGTTGATTTTCCGTTAGTTTTGAAAGAATGACGCGTCTGACGTTGGTTCAACGTTAATTCGATGAGCAAAACAATGTCAGATCAACGTTGTTTCGATGTCATAGTTCCACGTTAATTCAATGTCAGTTTGCTATCTGGGTTTAGCTTATTTTACTTTCGGGTGAACTGTCTTTACACTGCTGATTAGCCTGAATAAAATAGACGGGTTATTTTCTACTGGTTTATCCAGCCTTTATAGAGCTCTGTTAGTTGAACATGATGATTTGCCGAATACAAATATACTGGTTTTGCAGTTTGTCTATTAATTTTTCTACTTTCTAAGGTGAAGTCATTTTTTTCTATGAAAAACTATAGGCCCACTCTCATTTTCACTGGCCCACCCAAAATACAATTTCTGCCTACGCCACTGGTGGCAACCGTTTTATAAAAGCAATAAGGTACGAGAGGCTGTGCTGTATGGTGAATGAGTAACTCGAGCCTAACGACGCCCTTCAGCCGTTACTCATTCACCGTACAGCACAGCCTCTCGTACCTTATTGCTTACTTATAATGTATAGCAATCAGCGCTTAATGCATCTATAAAGACACAGCACACGGGCAAACCTATGATTATGAGTGTGTTGTGAAAAAAAAAAAAAAAACAGAAGGAGACGGTCTAATTATTTAAATTTATTGATAATGTTTTCCGTGTTTCCGGCTGCAGATATTAAGTCGATGATGCTGACTCGTCATCTCCGCAGTAGTGAACGCACCTATATGCACATTTCATAAACTGAGAATATTTATTTCCCATTGGAATTGGTTAATTTAAAGGTAGACATTTCAAGCTGTCTATGAATATATTTCTCATGTCTGTGAGGCAAATGTACGTTGAGTTTCAGTTTCAATATTGTGACGTTCAAGATGGCAGAAAGTGTGTCCTGATTGTTTTCATTATTCTACAACAGCACAGCGTTTGTTTGTTATTGTGAGTTAAAAGAAATAAAAGTAGACCCTTTATCTTCTCCGTCCAAAGTGTGTAACCATGTCAGTCACTCTGCACAGATCAAGCGAAAGAGTTCAAGAAGCGGGAGGAAGGGGGAGGCCTTCTGTGCAAACACTTACACTGATATACGTTGAAAGTAGAAAAATGGGCGTGCCAGATGAAGCCGCGATTCGAGGCTTGTGTTGTTACACTCGAAAAAATGCTGGGTTGTTTTAACCCAATTTTGGGTAAAATATGGACAAACCCAGCCATTGGGTTAAAAATGTCATTTAAAAATGTAACCCAATGGCTGGGTTTGTCCATATTTTACCCAAAATTGGGTTATTATAACAACCCAGCATTTTTTCGAGTGTAACGTGAAAATCACGTGACTAATGACAAACGAAGCCTTGGTTTGTGTGGATACGTCATCGGTTCGGTCGCTTCCGGATAAACGGGGTTGGAAACTCGCGCCCTCTGGGGGAGAAATCTCAGTGCCATTATCACTATTGTGTCATATAGGCCTGTGTCAGGGCTGTATATTATCAGGTTAGCATAGTTACAGTATATTAATAATGGTAGCTATATTATAGTCTGGTTATATGAATTAGATAAGATTATTTGGATTGCTTTGGATGTTTGGATCTGGACTGGACTGCTTTTTGATTTGGATCGCTCTTTTGGGTTTGTTTGCTTTATGTGACTCTTCCTTTTTCCTGGTAATGGAGCCAGCAAGAAAGAGGAGATCCTCAACAGACGCATCAGTATCTTCATTTACATCACCTTTTAATGTTCGCCTGCATCCTCTCTTCCTTATTAAAGGATCTTTTCCAAGACTGGAGAGTCTGTCCAAGAGGAGGAATCATCTAAACCCCAAATCACTTGAAAAAAACCTATTTCTCAATAAAAATCTATTTTAAGGCGGGCGTACGGTGCGATTTTTTTGCTGTTTTACGAGTTCGCAGATTTTTTGGATTTTTTCACTCGGGAGAAATCGGGTGTAAATCGGTTATGCTTGCATGTCGCGGCTCGTATCGTGTGCGAGGAAGATCCGAGCGGAGCCGAGCACCTCTCGACCTCCCGATGATTTTTAAGCATGTCTAAAAAGTTCGGGAGCTGGTGTGTGCGGTTGAATGAGCCGATTTGTCGATCTATCTGAACTTGACTATTCAGGAGCTGAGGAAATCCACAGAAGAAAGAGGAAAATGGTGTGGACTACTAGAAACACTGCTTCAATTAATGTTTTTATGATGACTTTGTGAAAGTTTTACTATACAGCATCTGCCGTGTTCCTACTGGCCAGGATTTGGCATATTTCATTCTGAAACATCTGCTATTATGCTATTGTTTTTGATAGTGTTATACATTTTTTACAGATTCTTACACGTCACGATGATCATTACGATTCTCTCTTCCTAAAAGCAATTACAGTTTGTCTACAGCCTAAGCTTTTTTCTTTATTAATGCAATGTTGCCAGATATTGCTACGAAAAACAAAAAATCCGAAATAGGTTCAAAGCTTGTCTTTTGGAAATAAGATTAATATATTACGAACCACTTGAATAACTTCCTAAAGTGTGACATTAATCCAAAAAACAAGTCACCTTTCCATTATGTGGATCTGCTGTAACCCCCTTTTCTGGTTCGTTCTTTCGACCCTCCCGGAAAGGACCACACAGAGACGAGACGATTTAACACACATCACGTGTTTACTGGAGATATGTGAAATAACACCACACAGACTTGAAACACCGGTCACATAACTGTCAAAAATAAATATGAAGTAAATTACATGCGAATATAAGCAACGGGAAATACAACGAAAACCATGTGCTCTTAATGAGCTCGACAATGAGTTTCAGTATAAGATAAATTATTCATCAACTCTATGACTCAATTATGAAATAAAATACTTTCAAAAGTAAAAGTAAAATACTTTCAAAAAATTCTGATCTTAAAAGAGAAATAAAGTCATCACTGACAGCACTTTATTTCGTTTCTCCACAACAGCTCGCATTAACTGAAGAGAAAATGGCGGATTGCACTGATACTCTATTCGCCTGTAGGTGTCGCCATATCCATTTCTTAGATGCACTTGATACATTATATTTAACGAATATTTTAGGAACATTATAGAACATGAACAAACATTTTGGCATAATTCATCACAAATTTCTTTTCCCCGTTACATTGGTGACACGGGATCTGGCACCCGCGCCCTCACTCACAGCGCGCTCAAGCCCCGTTTACAGCGATAGCTTCTCGCAGCAAAATTAATTGCAAACACTCACATGGGGCGATTTAAACGGCTAATTAATCATTCAGAGAGCTTGAAATTTTGTTTTTGAATGTGCAGCCAGTAGCCTACCGTAACTACGTTTTTTAACTCATTCACACACACACACACACACACAAGGGTGACCGGACGTCCATTTCCCGGTGCTGAAAACGAGCCTATAGCAAAATATTCACGGCTTGTATCAATATTCTATATGCAGTTATGAGAGTTTTTAGCGCAGAACTTCGTGCGATTTCTTCGTAATTCAGCAGGTCGTAAAATCGTGTCGTATATCACTGCCTCCGTACGATTTTCGGATAAACTCACTCGTAAAGTGTGCCTGGACATACGATCTTCCGAGCGTCAGAATTCGTACCGTGTACGCCCGCCTTAATCCTTCCTTCACCCGCAGTGTTGCAGTGCACTCCTCTATATCATCCCCAGTCCCATAAGCACAACACCACACTCAAACCAGTCACAGCGGACTGCACAAACACACCAGAAACAATTATTAACTGGTCCACCCCAGGCTATTCTGGGCAGTTTACTTTACTACACTCCATAAGCACTGCACTACTGTCACTATCCAAACACTTTATGAAGAATTAATGAACTGTGTGTGTGTGTGTGTGTGTGTGTGTGTGTGTGTGTGTGTGTGTGTGTGACAGTTGTCTCAGCACAAGTAAATTCAGACAGAGAATGATACATATATATTTTTTTAATATTCATTACTCGAAGCTTCATTCAGCATTGCTCACTAGTGACCCCTAGCTAGTGTGTGGGGTATACGGACATCTGCTCAGGTCAGGGTTCAGAATGAATTAATTCTGCTATTTCTATGCACAGTAGCTAGGGGTCACCCGTGAGCAGTGCAGAATGAAGCTTTGAGGAATGACCCTTTGGGTGAAGCAGCAGGTCTCAGTGGTTTCTCAAACAGGACTGGGAACAGGTCGCAGACACCCATGGGTGACCCCAGCACTTCTCCCTCTTCCGTCCTCAGCTGAGACTGTGGGTGGATCTAGAAAAAAGACTGACATATTTTAAGTCCCAATATGATATTGCTGTTCGTAAATTAAATGCGCCATTATATATAAAATGTGAACCGTTGTCTTTACTGGAAATAAACTTCCCCATGTTTGTTGCTGATGAGTGGCAGGACATGAGCTGTCGGCACAACTTGCATTTGGCTTTTTTGGATCATCTTTTACCATTTCAAAGTGCATCCACACGTTAGATTTTTTTAATCTAGACATTGTGAAGTAATCCCTGTCGCCGAGATGCTCCTCGTCTGTCCCGGTGAAACTTTAATCTGTCACAGGGCTGGTTGGATTGATTCACTCACACAAGTTAAAAAAATATTCTTTGAACTTTCTATAGTTTTCTTGTTTATTTTACAGCATCATTAAAAGGCTGTATATAACTTATTATAACCGTACTATACCAGTAGTTCTGTGTGAAATTAAATTAGACATTGATCTTTTATGAAGATCCAACCCAGTTTAATGTATTGATTTATGTTTGTGGCCCTGATAGTATGTGTGTTTATGTATGTTTTTATTGCATGTGAACACATTGGTATTATTGTGTTAGTGTCCTGGAGACTACAGATGAAGCCTTTGGCTAAATCCGGTACAGTGCAATGGAAACAGTTATGTTACAAATTCTACATGGTCCCTTTATAAATAAATAAACTAAAAATAATTATTGTATCAGTGACCAGGGGAATCATATTCTGCCATAAGAGATGGGTTGCTCACTGTCTATTATAATGTTCTATTGTTGTAGTTTTACTGTGTGCCTTGTTGTATTTTATATCTGTGAAGCACCTTGGTCAGCCTTGATTGTTTTAAGTGTGCTATACAAATAAAATTGATATTGATATTGGTTCGTCTTTGAGTTACAATAAAAAGGATTGAAAGAAATTATTTTGAAGAAAAAAAAGGAGTGTTTTTTTAAAGAGGTATTATTAGGAAGTATTTTATTTATTTATTTTACAGGCAGATTAGAACGAAGCCCTGATTAGGGTGTTGTTTAACTTCTTGAAGGCGTTTCACCACGTCTTAGAGAAGGTGGATATGGACAGGACCTCTCCTCCAGCAAGGCTGCAGAGTAAGGCTATCTTGGACTATTAAATGATAAAATGCAGCACTTCTTCCCCCCCAAAATGTCCTAATTAGTGGTGCTTGCAAAGCAACACTATTGTTATCCTCCATACTTATTATTTTTCCTCTACTTCTTCTTATTCCGTACAAATTTCGGCGCGCTACTCCTCCCACAGTTTTTGTCACAGACCCATGAAAGAGGTGTCAAAACGTGCGGCTTGTTCGGGAATGGTGTGCTATGACTTTTCTAAGAGATCGGGTGTACGATGTTCGTACAGCGGACGAAAAAGCGGCCAAAAATGTCCCAAGTCATTTCCTATGGGGAATTTTCAAAAATTCTAATCCCAACTGTCACTTTCTCACAGACACAAAAAGGGGCCTGAGAGCCCTATTTTGACAGCTATTTCAGCCATTAAAACTTTAAAATGTTGAGAAATTTGTCAGCTATTAAAGTTGTATTCAACTTTTTGATATCTATTATACTTTTTTCACAATCTCTACTTTAGTCTCATGATGTTTTTCAAGCCGTTTCTGAAATTATAATGGGAGTGAATGAGAGAGACTGTTCAGAGCTAGAGCACGTGATGTCATAAGCTAGAGTGAGCCAGCTTGAAAACTAATGCTAAAAAATAATTTTTAAATCGCTGGCCTGGCCACAATCTTCACTCTTTGGCCATGAAAATATACTTAAAACGTAGGTATTTTTGTTGTGCTTCCTCTCGTGTGTTTAGTAAATCCCTCGGACTTATAGTTTTTTCTCTGTGTCCTTCCAAACGACAGGAGTGACAGACATTCCTCCATTGGCAGCAATTATAAATTCAGGTCAAACTTTAGTAATCAGAGCATTACAGACCAGTTTTTTAACTTGCCAAAGTGGTCCCTTTTTTCAACTCTATCCACACAAAAAATACATCACAGCGTTCACAAAGGCCTTGTCTCGCTCACGGTCAGGTCATTTCGCTGATACAACCTATAGTTTTGTCTCTAGGGAGGTTTGTTCGAGGCCAAGTATCAGCGATTTTGACTAAACATTGGGGGATTTTCAAAAATTCAAATCCCAACTGTCACTTTCTCACAGACACAAAAGGGCCTGACAGCCCTGCTGTAGGGCAGACCTCTCTCTCTCCCTAGGAGGATTTAATTTATCAAGCAGCCAGTAAGTAATGGCCTAAAATCTTAATAGCCACACCATAGCAACCGGTTAAAGCACCCTAGCAACCGTGGGCAATAGGCACGAGGCCGCAGGCCTCGTGCCATACTAAATAACTCTATAAAAACTCTATAAAAATCATTTTAGAGACTAAATAGTAATCATCTGTTAAAAAATACACGCCGACATCACAGACCCCTGATTGAGGCGTCAAATTTTGCGGATTATTGAGGAGAGGTGTGCTGTGACTTTTCGTAGCGATCGGGGGTACGGTGTTCGCCCCAGGGGCAAATCATTGGGTAAAAAAGTCCCATAGACTTTTAGTGTTTTTCCTACTATGGTAAATTGCATAGGGATTTTGTATTGAACATAGCTCTGGATCACAGTGTCATAGAGACAAGGGGACGGGCTCATTTTACTCAGACGACCAATCAGTCTCTCAGGATCATTGTGAAGCTATTAAGCCACGCCCTAGCAACCATTTAGAGCACCTTAGCAACAACTCCCATAGACTTCCATTAAAAGAGATCAAAGGGATATCTCAGGATATAAGTGTCATAGAAACATGAGGGTGGGCTCGTTTGACTTGGGCCAGCAAACAGCCAATCATGAATCACCTCAACAATTTCTGGCCATGCCCTAGCAACCATTGTAGAGCACCTTAGCAACCAAAATCCAAAGAGGGATATCTTCCATTCTGAATGTCATAGAGGCATGGGAGTTGGTTTTTATCATTCATACTGACAAGCAGCCTTTGGAGTTTCATGATTGGCAGCTACCAAGCCACTCCCTAGCAACCAAACAGAGTACCCTAGCAACCATTTTGCAAGGCCTACATCTCTGCATCAAAACATCGTATAGAGATGGGGGTTGGTTCATACATTTACATTGACTTTGGAGCTTCATGATTGGCAGCTGCCAAGCCATTCCCTAGCAACCAAACAGAGTACCCTAGCAACCATTTTGTAAGACCTACATCTCTGCATCAAAACATCGTATAGAGATGGGAGTTGGCTCTTTTTACTCATGCTAGCAAACATGACTTGCTACATGCTACACATGCTAGCAGAGAATAGCTACATGCTAATATTGATTAGCTAAGTGCTAAATCATGCCAAGAAAATGCTACAAATTTCATAGTAACCATCTGTGACAACTACCAACCACCTATACCAGAACATCCAAGCAACCTCCTAGCAACACCCTAGCAACCACCTAGCAACCACCCAGAACAAGCTAGCAACACACTAGCAACCAGCCATAACACCCTAGCAACCGGGTGGTGAGTTTTGCCACTGCAAGCACCACTTCACATTTTCCTCTGGAAATGTACATTCTAGTTAGTGGTGCTTGCTGAAAGCAAGGCAACACTATTACTATTGTGTTTTTTGAGTCGGCCCAAAAGTTTGGCACGCTACTCCTCCCGCAGTTTTTGTCACACACCCATGAATGAGGTCTCAAAACGTGCGGAATATTCGGGAATGGTGTGCTATGACTTTTCTAAGCGATCGGGGGTACGATGTTCGCCCGAAGGGCGAACAAATTTCCCAAAAATCCCATAGACTTAACATTGCGACAAACTTTGACGACTCATAGCTCCGAGCGAGAATTTCACAGAAGCCTGCGATTTACCACATTTGAAGAGGCTGACAGGCTCTGTAAGAACATACCTCACAATGGGGTAAAAGTTGCACCCCTGGGGGGCAGGAGCTGCCCAAATTTTCCCCATTGACCCCCATGTTATTTATTAGTGGTGCTTGCTGAAAGCAAGGCAACACTATTACTATTGTGTTTTCTGAGTCGGCCAAAAAGTTTGGCACGCTACTCCTCCCGCAGTTTTTGTCACACACCAATGAATGAGGTCTCAAATCGTGCGGATTATTCGGGAATGGTGTGCTATGACTTTTCTAAGCGATCGGGGGTACGATGTTCGCCCGAAGGGCGAACAAATTTCCCAAAAATCCCATAGACTTAACATTGCGACAAACTTTGACGACTCATAGCTCCGAGCGAGAATTTCACAGAAGCCTGCGATTTACCACATTTGAAGAGGCTGACAGGCTCTGTAAGAACATACCTCACAATGGGGTAAAAGTTGCACCCCTGGGGGGCAGGAGCTGCCCAAATTTTCCCCATTGACCCCAATGTTATTTATTATTCTTATTCTTATTCTTATTCTTATTGTTCCGCCGTTTTTTGGTTCGCTACTCCTCCCACAGCTTTTGTCACAGACCCATGGGTGAGGTGTCAAATCGACCAGCTCATTAAGGAGAGGTGTGCTATGACTTTTCTAAGCGATCGGGGGTACGATGGTCGCCCCAGGGGCGAAAAACAGCCCAAAAAAAAAATCCCATAGACTTAACATGGCGAAAAAATTTGACGAGTCATAGCTCTGAGCGAGGATTTCGCAGAAACTTGCAATTTACCACATTTGAAGAGGCTGTCAGGCTCTGTAAGAAAATACCATACAATGGGGTAAAAGTTGCACCCCTGGGGGGCAGGAGTTCCCCAAAAATTTTTCCCGTTGAAATTTTCTAGTATAGTATTTTACTATTCCAGGAAAAAGTTTGGAGCACTCCTACGTCCACAGTTTTTGTCACAGACCCATGAATGAGGCATCAAATCGTGCGGCCTATTGAAGAGAAGTGTCCTATCACTTTTATCAGAGATCGGGGGTACGGTGTTCGACCCAGGGGCGAACAAATTTCCAAAAAATCCCATAGACTTAACATTGAGACAAACTTTGACGACTCGTAGCTCCAAACAAGGATATCGGACAAACGTGAGATTTGCCACATTTGAAGAGGCTTGCAGGCTCTTTAAGAACATACCACACAATGGGGTAAAAGTTGCACCCCTGGGGGGCAGGAGCTGCCCAAAGTTTCCCCATTGACTTACTATGGTGAAGGACGTCCCATCAAATGCATGTGTTTTTCCTACTATGGTAAATTGCATAGGGATTTTGTATTGAACATAGCTCTGGATCAGAGTGTCATAGAGACAAGGGGGCGGGCTCATTTTACTCAGATGACCAATCAGTCTCTCAGGATCATTGTGAAGCTATTAAGCCACGCCCTAGCAACCATTTAGAGCACCTTAGCAACAACTCCCATAGACTTCAATTGAAAGAGATCAAATGGATATCTCAGGATATAAGTGTCATAGAAACATGAGGGTGGGCTCGTTTGACTTGGGCCAGCAAACAGCCAATCCTGAATCACCTCAACACTTACTGGCAACGCCCTAGCAACCATTGTAGAGCACCTTAGCAACCAAAATCCAAAGAGGGATATCTTCCATTCTGAATGTCATAGAGGCATGGGAGTTGTATTATATCATTCATACTGACAAGCAGCCTTTGGAGATTCATGATTGGCAGCTGCCAAGCCACTCCCTAGCAACCAAACAGAGTACCCAGCAACCATTTTGCAAGACCTATATCTCTGCATCAAAACATCGTATAGAGATGGGGGTTGGTTTATACATTCACATTGACTTTGGAGCTTCATGATTGGCAGCTGCCAAGCCACTCCCTAGCAACCAAACAGAGTACCCTAGCAACCGTTTTGCAAGACCTATATCTCTGCCTCAAAACATCGTATAGAGATGGGGGTTGGTTTAAACATTCACATTGACTTTGGAGCTTCATGATTGGCAGCTGCCAAGCCACTCCCTAGCAACCAAACAGAGTACCCTAGCAACCATTTTGTAAGACCTACATCTCTGCATCAGAACATCGTATAGAGATGGGGGTTGGCTCTTTTTACTCATGCTAGCAAACATGACTTGCTACATGCTACACATGCTAGCAGAGAATAGCTACATGCTAATATTGATTAGCTAAGTGCTAAATCATGCCAAGAAAATGCTACAAACTTCATAGTAACCATCTGTGACAACTACCAACCTCCTAGCAACAACCTAGCAACCACCCAGAACACGCTAGCAACACCCTAGCAACCACCCAGAATACCCTAGCAACCACTCAGAACACCCTAGCAACACCCTAGCAACCACCTAGCAACACCCTAGCAACCACCCAAAACACCCTAGCAACCACCTAGCAACACCCTAGCAACCACCCAGAACACCCTAGCAACCACCTAGCAACACCCTAGCAACCACCCAGAATACCCTAGCAACCACATAGCAACCACCTAGCAACACCCAGAACAACTTAGCAACCTACAATAATACCCTAGCAACCGCCTAGCAACCACCCAGAACACCATAGCAACCAGCCATAACACCCTAGCAACCGGGTGGTGAGTTTTGCCACTGCAAGCACCACTTCACATTTTCCTCTGGAAATGTACATTCTAGTTAGTGGTGCTTGCTGAAAGCAAGGCAACACTATTACTATTGTGTTTTCTGAGTCGGCCAAAAAGTTTGGCACGCTACTCCTCCCGCAGTTTTTGTCACACACCAATGAATGAGGTCTCAAATCGTGCGGATTATTCGGGAATGGTGTGCTATGACTTTTCTAAGCGATCGGGGGTACGATGTTCGCCCGAAGGGCGAACAAATTTCCCAAAAATCCCATAGACTTAACATTGCGACAAACTTTGACGACTCATAGCTCCGAGCGAGAATTTCACAGAAGCCTGCGATTTACCACATTTGAAGAGGCTGACAGGCTCTGTAAGAACATACCTCACAATGGGGTAAAAGTTGCACCCCTGGGGGGCAGGAGCTGCCCAAATTTTCCCCATTGACCCCAATGTTATTTATTATTCTTATTCTTATTCTTATTCTTATTGTTCCGCCGTTTTTTGGTTCGCTACTCCTCCCACAGCTTTTGTCACAGACCCATGGGTGAGGTGTCAAATCGACCAGCTCATTAAGGAGAGGTGTGCTATGACTTTTCTAAGCGATCGGGGGTACGATGGTCGCCCCAGGGGCGAAAAACAGCCCAAAAAAAAAATCCCATAGACTTAACATGGCGAAAAAATTTGACGAGTCATAGCTCTGAGCGAGGATTTCGCAGAAACTTGCAATTTACCACATTTGAAGAGGCTGTCAGGCTCTGTAAGAAAATACCATACAATGGGGTAAAAGTTGCACCCCTGGGGGGCAGGAGTTCCCCAAAAATTTTTCCCGTTGAAATTTTCTAGTATAGTATTTTACTATTCCAGGAAAAAGTTTGGAGCACTCCTACGTCCACAGTTTTTGTCACAGACCCATGAATGAGGCATCAAATCGTGCGGCCTATTGAAGAGAAGTGTCCTATCACTTTTATCAGAGATCGGGGGTACGGTGTTCGACCCAGGGGCGAACAAATTTCCAAAAAATCCCATAGACTTAACATTGAGACAAACTTTGACGACTCGTAGCTCCAAACAAGGATATCGGACAAACGTGAGATTTGCCACATTTGAAGAGGCTTGCAGGCTCTTTAAGAACATACCACACAATGGGGTAAAAGTTGCACCCCTGGGGGGCAGGAGCTGCCCAAAGTTTCCCCATTGACTTACTATGGTGAAGGACGTCCCATCAAATGCATGTGTTTTTCCTACTATGGTAAATTGCATAGGGATTTTGTATTGAACATAGCTCTGGATCAGAGTGTCATAGAGACAAGGGGGCGGGCTCATTTTACTCAGATGACCAATCAGTCTCTCAGGATCATTGTGAAGCTATTAAGCCACGCCCTAGCAACCATTTAGAGCACCTTAGCAACAACTCCCATAGACTTCAATTGAAAGAGATCAAATGGATATCTCAGGATATAAGTGTCATAGAAACATGAGGGTGGGCTCGTTTGACTTGGGCCAGCAAACAGCCAATCCTGAATCACCTCAACACTTACTGGCAACGCCCTAGCAACCATTGTAGAGCACCTTAGCAACCAAAATCCAAAGAGGGATATCTTCCATTCTGAATGTCATAGAGGCATGGGAGTTGTATTATATCATTCATACTGACAAGCAGCCTTTGGAGATTCATGATTGGCAGCTGCCAAGCCACTCCCTAGCAACCAAACAGAGTACCCAGCAACCATTTTGCAAGACCTATATCTCTGCATCAAAACATCGTATAGAGATGGGGGTTGGTTTATACATTCACATTGACTTTGGAGCTTCATGATTGGCAGCTGCCAAGCCACTCCCTAGCAACCAAACAGAGTACCCTAGCAACCGTTTTGCAAGACCTATATCTCTGCCTCAAAACATCGTATAGAGATGGGGGTTGGTTTAAACATTCACATTGACTTTGGAGCTTCATGATTGGCAGCTGCCAAGCCACTCCCTAGCAACCAAACAGAGTACCCTAGCAACCATTTTGTAAGACCTACATCTCTGCATCAGAACATCGTATAGAGATGGGGGTTGGCTCTTTTTACTCATGCTAGCAAACATGACTTGCTACATGCTACACATGCTAGCAGAGAATAGCTACATGCTAATATTGATTAGCTAAGTGCTAAATCATGCCAAGAAAATGCTACAAACTTCATAGTAACCATCTGTGACAACTACCAACCTCCTAGCAACAACCTAGCAACCACCCAGAACACGCTAGCAACACCCTAGCAACCACCCAGAATACCCTAGCAACCACTCAGAACACCCTAGCAACACCCTAGCAACCACCTAGCAACACCCTAGCAACCACCCAAAACACCCTAGCAACCACCTAGCAACACCCTAGCAACCACCCAGAACACCCTAGCAACCACCTAGCAACACCCTAGCAACCACCCAGAATACCCTAGCAACCACATAGCAACCACCTAGCAACACCCAGAACAACTTAGCAACCTACAATAATACCCTAGCAACCGCCTAGCAACCACCCAGAACACCATAGCAACCAGCCATAACACCCTAGCAACCGGGTGGTGAGTTTTGCCACTGCAAGCACCACTTCACATTTTCCTCTGGAAATGTACATTCTAGTTATTCTTCTTCTTCTTATTATTATTCTGGCCACTTTTTGGTTCGCTACTCCTCCCGCAGATTTTGTCACAGACCCATGGGTGAGGTGTCAAATCGACCGGCTTATTTAGGAGAGGTGTGCTATGACTTTTCTAAGCAATCGGGGGTACGATGGTCGCCTCAGGGGCGAAAAACGGCCAAAAAAAATCCCATAGACTTAACATTACGACAAACTTTGACGAGTCATAGCTCTGAGATCGGATTTCGCAGAAACCTGTGATTTACCACATTTGAAGAGGGTGACAGGCTCTGTAAGAAAATACCTCACAATGGGGTAAAAGTTGCACCCCTTGGGGGCAGGAGCTCCCCAAATTTTTACCATTGAAAATTTTCTAGTATAGCATTTTACTATTCCAGGAAAAAGTTTGGAGCACTCCTACGTCCACAGTTTTTGTCACAGACCCATGAATGAGGCATCAAATCGTGCGGCCTATTGAGGAGAAGTGTCCTATCACTTTTATCAGAGATCGGGGGTACGGTGTTCGACCCAGGGGCGAACAAATTTCCAAAAAATCCCATAGACTTAACATTGAGACAAACTTTGACGACTCGTAGCTCCAAACAAGGATTTCGGACAAACGTGAGATTTGCCACATTTGAAGAGGCTGGCAGGCTCTTTAAGAACATACCACACAATGGGGTAAAAGTTGCACCCCTGGGGGGCAGGAGCTGCCCAAAGTTTCCCCATTGACTTACTATGGTGAAGGACGTCCCATCAAATGCATGTGTTTTTCCTACTATGGTAAATTGCATAGGGATTTTGTATTGAACATAGCTCTGGATCACAGTGTCATAGAGACAAGGGGGCGGGCTCATTTTACTCAGATGACCAATCAGTCTCTCAGGATCAACCAAAATCCAAAGAGGGATATCTTCCATTCTGAATGTCATAGAGGCATGGGAGTTGTATTATATCATTCATACTGACAAGCAGCCTTTGGAGATTCATGATTGGCAGCTGCCAAGCCACTCCTTAGCTACCAAACAGAGTACCCTAGCAACCATTTTGCACGACCTATATCTCTGCATCAGAACATCGTATAGAGATGGGGATTGGTTCATACATTCACATTGACTTTTGAGCTTCATGATTGGCAGCTGCCAAGCCACTCCCTAGCAACCAAACAGAGTACCCTAGCAACCGTTTTGTAAGACCTACATCTCTGCATCAAAACATTGTATAGAGATGGGGGTTGGCTCTTTTTACTCATGCTAGCAAACATGACTTGCTACATGCTACACATGCTAGCAGAGAATAGCTACATGCTAATATTGATTAGCTAAGTGTTAAATCATGCCATGAACATTATAAAAACTCTATAGTAACCATATATGAACACTACCAACCACCTAGTAACACCATAGCAACCACCCAAAATACCATATTAACCACCTAAAACACCCTAGCAACCACCTAGCAACACCATAGCAACCACCCAGAACACCCTAGCAACCACCTAGCAACACCATAGCAACCACCCATAACACCCTAGCAATCACCCAGAACACCCTAGCAACCACTCAGAACACCCTAGCAACCACCTAGCAACACCATAGCAACCACCCAGAACACCCTAGCAACCGCCTAGCAACACCCTAGCAACCACACAGAACACCCTAGCAACCACCTAGCAACACCCTAGCAACCACCCAGAACACCCTAGCAACCGAGCGAGCTTTTTGCCACTGCAAGCACCACTTCACATTTTCCTCTGGAAATGTACATTCTAGTTAGTGGTGCTTGCTGAAAGCAAGGCAACACTATTACTATTGTGTTTTTTGAGTCGGCCCAAAAGTTTGGCACGCTACTCCTCCCGCAGTTTTTTTCACACACCCATGAATGAGGTCTCAAAACGTGCGGAATATTCGGGAATGGTGTGCTATGACTTTTCTAAGCGATCGGGGGTACGATGTTCGCCCAAAGGGCGAACAAATTTCCCAAAAATCCCATAGACTTAACATTGCGACAAACTTTGACGACTCATAGCTCCGAGCGAGAATTTCACAGAAGCCTGCGATTCACCACATTTGAAGAGGCTGACAGGCTCTGTAAGAACATACCTCACAATGGGGTAAAAGTTGCACCCCTGGGGGGCAGGAGCTGCCCAAATTTTCCCCATTGACCCCCATGTTATTTATTATTCTTCTTCTTCTTCTTCTTCTTATTATTATTCTGGCCACTTTTTGGTTCGCTACTCCTCCCGCAAATTTTGTCACAGACCCATGGGTGAGGTGTCAAATCGACCGGCTCATTTAGGAGAGGTGTGCTATGACTTTTCTAAGAGATCGGGGGTACGATGGTCGCCCCAGGGGCGAAAAACGGCCGAAAAAAATCCCATAGACTTAACATTGCGAAAAATTTTGACGAGTCATAGCTCTGAGATCGGATTTCGCAGAAACCTGTGATTTACCACATTTGAAGAGGGTGACAGGCTCTGTAAGAAAATACCTCACATTGGGGTAAAAGTTGCACCCCTTGGGGGCAGGAGCTGCCCAAAATTTTGCCAAAATTCCCATAGACTTAACATTGCGAAAAAATTTGACGAGTCATAGCTCTGAGCGAGGATTTCGCAGAAACCAGCAATTTACCACATTTGAAGAGGCTGACAGGCTCTGTAAGAAAATACCTCACAATGGGGTAAAAGTTGCACCCCTTGGGGGCAGGAGCTCCCCAAATTTTTCCCATTGAAAATTTTCTAGTATAGCATTTTACTATTCCAGGAAAAAGTTTGGAGCACTCCTACGTCCACAGTTTTTGTCACAGACCCATGAATGAGGCATCAAATCGTGCGGCCTATTGAGGAGAAGTGTCCTATCACTTTTATCAGAGATCGGGGGTACGGTGTTCGACCCAGGGGCGAACAAATTTCCAAAAAATCCCATAGACTTAACATTGAGACAAACTTTGACGACTCGTAGCTCCAAACAAGGATTTCGGACAAACGTGAGATTTGCCACATTTGAAGAGGCTGGCAGGCTCTTTAAGAACATACCACACAATGGGGTAAAAGTTGCACCCCTGGGGGGCAGGAGCTGCCCAAAGTTTCCCCATTGACTTACTATGGTGAAGGACGTCCCATCAAATGCATGTGTTTTTCCTACTATGGTAAATTGCATAGGGATTTTGTATTGAACATAGCTCTGGATCACAGTGTCATAGAGACAAGGGGGCGGGCTCATTTTACTCAGACGACCAATCAGTCTCTCAGGATCATTGTGAAGCTATTAAGCCATGCCCTAGCAACCATTTAGAGCACCTTAGCAACAACTCCCATAGACTTCCATTAAAAGAGATCAAAGGGATATCTCAGGATATAAGTGTCATAGAAACATGAGGGTGGGCTCGTTTGACTTGGGCCAGCAAACAGCCAATCATGAAACACCTCAACAATTTCTGGCCATGCTCTAGCAACCATTATCGAGCACCTTAGCAACCAAAATCCAAAGTGGCATATCTTCCATTCTGAATGTCATAGAGGCATGGGAGTTGGTTTATATCATTCATACTGACAAGCAGCCTTTGGAGTTTCATGATTGACAGCTACCAAGCCACTCCCTAGCAACCAAATAGAGTACCCTAGCAACCATTTTGCAAGACTTTATCTCTGCATCAAAACATCGTATAGAGATGGGGGTTGGTTTATACATTCACATTGACTTTGGAGCTTCATGATTGGCAGCTGCAAAAGCCACTCCCTAGCAACCAAACAGAGTACCCTAGCAACCGTTTTTCAAGACCTATATCTCTGCCTCAAAACATTGTATAGAGATGGGGGTTGGTTTAAACATTCACATTGACTTTGGAGCTTCATGATTGGCAGCTGCCAAGCCACTCCCTAGCAACCAAACAGAGTACCCTAGCAACCATTTTGTAAGACGTACATCTCTGCATCAAAACATCGTATAGAGATGGGGGTTGGCTCTTTTTACTCATGCTAGCAAACATGACTTGCTACATGCTACACATGCTAGCAGAGAATAGCTACATGCTAATATTGATTAGCTAAGTGTTAAATCATGCCAAGAAAATGCTACAAACTTCATAGTAACCATCTGTGACAACTACCAACCATCCAATACCAGAACATCCTAGCAACCTCCTTGCAACAACCTAGCAACCACCCAGAACACGCTAGCAACACCCTAGCAACCACCCAGAATACCCTAGCAACCGACCTAACAACACAATAGCAACCACCCAGAACACCCTAGCAACCACCAAGAACACCCTAGCAACCACTCAGAACACCATAGCAACTGCCTAGCAACACCCTAGCAACCACCCAGAACACCCTAGCAACCGCCTAGCAACACCCTAGCAACCACCCAGAACACCATAGCAACCACCTAGCAACACTCTAGCAACCACCCAGAACACCCTAGCAACCACCTAGCAACACCCTAGCAACCACTCAGAACACCCTAGCAACCGTACAACAAAACCATAGCAACCACCCAGAACACCCTAGCAACCGCCTAGCAACACCCTAGCAACCACACAGAACACCCTAGCAACCACCTAGCATTACCCTAGCAACCACCCAGAACACCCTAGCAACCGAGCGAGCTTTTTGCCACTGCAAGCACCACTTCACATTTTCGTCTGGAAATGTACATTCTAGTGTTGTGAATACTATTCTCCAAGACAAAACTTTGGCACGCTACTCCTCCCGCATTTATTGTCGTAGATCCATGAATGTGGTGTCAAATCGACCCGGTCATTGAGGAGAGGTGTGCTATGACTTTTCTAAGCGATCGGTTGTACGATGTTTGTCTGGCGGGCGATAAATCGGACAGAAAAAGTCCCATAGACTTAACATTGGCACAAAATTGGTGAGATCATATCTTTTGAACAGAAGGTCATAGAGACTTGGGGTTGGGCTCTTTTTACTCGGCCTATCATGCAGCCAACAAGTAGAGACATATTAACTTCATATTTACGCCCTAGCAACCACTTAGGGCAGCCTAGCAACCATAAATCAACATATTCAAGTCATTTCTCAGCTTCAGAAAATAGAAGAAACATGGATTTTGCCTTTTTTTGATTTAGACTGTCAACTAGTGTTTAAATATAATCTCATACACTGTATAATCACACCATAGCAACCATATAGAGTACCCTAGTAACCACCTGAACACATGAATAAGCCATTTCTCAGCTGAATAAACAATTTATCATCACAAAAACATCGTACAGACGTGTTTGGTGTCTCGTATGCAAAAATGTGCCACACTCTAGCAACCAAGCGAGCTTTTTGCCACTGCAAGCACCACTTCACATTTTCCTCTGGAAATGTACATTCTAGTGTTGTGAATACTATTCTCCAAGACAAAAATTTGGCACGCTACTCCTCCCGCATTTATTGTCGTAGATCCATGAATGTGGTGTCAAATCGACCCGCTCATTGAGGAGAGGTGTGCTATGACTTTTCTAAGCGATCGGTTGTACAATGTTCGTCTGGCGGGCGATAAATCGGACAGAAAAAGTCCCATAGACTTTACATTGGCACAAAATTGGTGAGATCATATATTTTGAACAGAAGGTCATAGAGACATGGGGTTGGGCTCTTTTTACTCGGCCTATCATGTAGCCAACAAGTAGTGAAATAATAACTTCATATTTACGCCCTAGCAACCACTTAGGGCAGCCTAGCAACCATAAATCAACATATTCAAGTCATTTCTCAGCTTCAGAAAATAGAAGAAACATCGATTTTGCCTTTTTTGACTTAGACTGTCAACTAGTGTTTAAATATAATCTCATACACTGTATAATCACACCATAGCAACCATATAGAGTACCCTAGTAACCACCTGAATACATGAATAAGCCATTTCTCTGCTGAATAAGCCATTTCTCATCACAAAACATCGTACAGACGTGTTTGGTGTCTCGTATGCAAAAATGTGCCACACTCTAGCAACCGAGCGAGCTTTTTGCCACTGCAAGCACCACTTCACATTTTCCTCTGGAAATGTACATTCTAGTTTTTAATGCAATTGTGTTTAATTATATATATATATGCTTATTAACAATTGTGATTGTACTTTAAGATGATTTGATGATTTACATCTGTGAGATGTAAATGTATTTTGTCAGTACGTCCACCAGGTGGTGTAAAAGATCTTTTATTTATATTACTCTATGATTCAAATAATATTGGATGTGCATTTGTTCTCCTTTGGTGTAATTTCTTAATTCTGCACGTTTTTTGTATTTCTTTATTAATAAATTAATATTCATTTTGAATTATTAAAATTTGTGATAACCCAGGTTGCTATGGTCACGCAGGCTTGTTTATGCATAAACTCGTGGTCATAAGGAAACATGTCGTTACCTCAACATCTCAAGGCCACGACTTCACATTCCCACAACAGAAGGATGTCGTGACCTCGAGGAAATTATGCACTTATGTAGCATTAAAGGGACAATGTGTACTTTTTTATGCATTTTATTATTTAAAATAAATATTTGTATTTGTTTTTCATTATTTTTTTGTTCGCTGTGTCAGGTTGCTGTTTGTGTGAAACAACAAACCTGTTCGAAGTGCTATTAGAAGACAGCTTTTTGGTACATAATGGCTACCGTAGATGCGAGGCGCTGGAGAGCACAATTCGTTTGAATGCAAAATACAATTTCATCGCTAGATGGGAGAAATTCCTACACAGTGCCCTTTAAAGCTCATTGTGATTATGATATTGCTTGCACCTTATAATAAATTGGGTAATGTATTGGAAAGAGAAAATCAAAAGGTATACAACAGGATACAGATTATTATAAGATTACTAAATGGAAATGAATGATGAAAATGGGCATATTAAAGAAAGGGGAATAAACCCCCTTGAGAATGATTTAGAGGGCTTTCCCATAATCTGATGAAGGTTGCGTGCCAAACGGGCCGTGCAACAACATATTTAAGAGAATTAAGGCGGCTTTGGCGGCCGGGACACTAGCCTGCTTCACTCGGACACAATGGGCCCATTGCTGGAGTCGTAATCAGCATTTGGTCGAGCGAGTGGATTTCCCCAGTCTTCACACAAGACCCAGTGTCTGATTTCCCACAAGCTGTTGAGCAAGTCCTTCTGATGGACAAACCTCACGCGGCCACTGCTCTAAGCTGAGGAAACGTGTGTGTCCAGCAGTTTATCTACTTATCAGACATAACAATGCTTAAAAATGATGTTCAGTCTGAATCATTAATGATTTTTGTCAATCTGAGGTCACAAACGTGAACCCAGACACTCAGTTAGGCTGAGATATAGTGACAGTGAACACATGTTATAATAATAACCTTTATTTTATAAAGCGCCTTTAAAAGCATCTTCTCAAAGCGCTGTACACAAGAAAACACATCAACAGGCAAATGCAAGTTTAAAAAAGTATGTCTTAAGTTGACCTTCAAAAATGGCGTAAGACTGGGCTTCCCTGAGTTCAAGAGGCCGAGAATTACAGAGGACAGGTGCTAGAAGGAGAAGTGCTCCACTGTAAAGCACTTTGAGTACCCAGAAAAGAGCTATATAAATGTGATTAATGAATGACTTTTTGGTGATCTAACCCTCGAAGATGCAATTTATCTTACCACTTTTCCAAGAGTGTATTAATTCTGCTAATATCTTTACCACAACTATGAAAATCATCCGCAGGAGATTATTTTCCTAAATTCTGGAACAGCCTTCTTACCATCATTCAGGATTCACACACACTGTCATTTTAAGTCTAGACTAAAGACACACCTAACTGCATAACTTGAGAGTATGAGATTTATTATTTAACTGCTTACCATTATTTATTTGATTTATTTATTCAGTAAAAGGAAAACCAAATTTTGCAGATTGAGAGAGAAAAATTTACACAAACTTTCCACATTCACACACATCAATAACACTGATTTGAACACTTTCAGTAGGTGCTTTGACTGAGTAAAAATGCAATAGAGCACAATAAAAATGCAAATGGTGCGGTAACACTCATTGATCAAATACAGTGATACAGTGGTACACCTGTGTGAACTAACTACAGGACAGGAAACAATCACAGAGATGTCAGAAGCCTAGATGTCCCATGTTTGGGTTTCGTTGGAGAATTTTCTTCAGCACTACAGCCTGAGACAAGGCATCCATAGCTCTTCCGACTTCAGACCTGAGTCTCAGTGACCTCCCAGCTAACAAAGTTAGGTTCTGAGAACGTTTTTCTAACGTTCCATTTTGGTTGTGGGAACGTTAATTTGAAATGTTCTAAAAACGTGGAAATATCCAGTTTGCTTAACGTTGCTGGAACGGTGTCTTAATGTTTGCAGAATGTTGCTGGAACGTTAGCATAATGTTGTTGGAACGTTATCCTAAGGTTAGCATAATGTTGCTGGAACGTTATGAGAACGTTTATCAAACACAAATAACGTGATAAAGATGTTCCGATAACGTTGTTCTAAGAACGTTTTTTATCAACGTTACAAGAACGTTAATAACGTTATATGAACGTTCCGAAAACATTATTTTAATAACGTTTTGTCCTAACATTTACACAACTTTTAAAGAACGTTAGTGAATGTTCTGGGAACGTTCCCTGTTAGCTGGGCTGGGGTGTGTTTCCCAAAGCCAACTCTCATCGCACGTTCCGTCGTTACCAATAGAGAACTGACGATGATAGATGCCTTTAGGAAACGCACCCCTGATCTTTTCCATTGCTGGTCAGTGTGTGGAGCTCAACCGTGCCGGTATTCTCCACAGTGGACACAAGGCAATCACTCCTCAGCGTGTTCTCCTGCGTGGCCTGGCACTTCCCGGTAGTCAGTGATTTCTGAAAGGACTCCGAGGTAAAGTAGTAGACCACCGGGTCAAAGCAGCAGTTGAAGGTGGCAACGCAGAGCGTGATGGGATACAGTGTCCGCGCGAGCTTCTCCACCCAGCAGCTCACGAGCGCCTGAGTGCGCACCATGGCGTAGATGAACAGAACAGAATTGTAAGGCACAAAGCAAACAATAAAAATGGCCAAATGGACTACGATCATACGCAGAACGCGCCTCTTGTTGGTTCCGATCTGACACAGAGTAGCGGGTCTGCGCAGGGTCCTGAGCACCATGGAAGAGCAGGCGAGATTGATCATCAGTGGGATGAGGAAACCCACCACTTCGATGACGATGGTGATCTTGGACAGGTGTGTCTTCCACGTTTTCTTGGAGAATCCCTCAAAGCAAGTGGTGCTTGCTTTGGACTTGTTGGTGGAAGAGAAGAAGTGGACTGACATGCCTCCGCCCAGGATCAACAACCAGATGATCCCACACACGATCCCAGCATTGCGGCGGGTCCGAATGGACTGTGAGCGGAAGGGGTAAACAATGGCCAGGAATCGATCCACACTGATGCATGTGAGGAACAGCATACTGCCGTAGATATTGGTGATGAAGGCTCCCCCGGAGATCTTGCACACTGTGTCCCCAAAAGGCCAGTGGCGATTCACGTTGTAAAAGATTTTGAAAGGAAGAGTGAACACAAACACTAAGTCTGATAAAGCTAGATTGGTCATGAAAAGCGTGGTCTCGTTACGCAATTTCATGCGGCAGCAGAAGACAAACAGCGAAGCGCAGTTAGTGACCAGTCCCAGAACAAACGCCACACTGTACACCACACCGTACAGGTTGTACTTGAAGGAGTCATCGATGCCACAATTGTCCATCCCAGTCTCATTCAGGACAAGACTGGCCATTATGGCGCATGCAGTGGAAGCGGGTCTTCTGTTTCCAGTTAATTCCCAACAGTCAGCGAGAGCTCTGCACGAGCCGTCCTTGCCATCATCTCATCATCGCAGCTCCACAAAGCTTGGTCAGATGATCACATCTTGTTTTTGAAAGTACAGTCAGCTACCTTTGTCTGGTTAAGGCACAGACCGATAGGCAAATCTGTGGTTTCCTGCATGGAGGACGACAGTGAGAAAATAAGTTAGAGCCGTGCTTCCCAAACTCACACCACTAACTGCACATTTCGCACACCGCATCTCCATGAAAACGAAAGGTCGCGAAAGGTTGGTATCTCATGAACACCTTTACACAATCACAAATTAAAGTGCTATAAAAAATATGAATACAATTTTGTCAGTGTGTTCAGACGGGTTTGTCAGTGTGAAAGGGTTAATCAACACAAACACTGTTTTCATTGGTGTACCTCAAGGATCGCTTCTTGGTCCACTTTGATTTCTAATTCAGTTCATTATTTCTTCTGGTCTTCATTTTTATAGTTACAGTGTTGATAAATATTTCTGCCCAGCCCATTTCTGTGTTTCCACCCCATTCATCACTGCCTGGACTGAAAGATTTTAAAGCATGGCTGAAAACTGTTAAATTGAAATCTGGTTAGTCGCTAACCATCCCTTGGCATTGTGTCAATACTGAGATAGCCTTAGTTAGTCCTTCACCCACTGTATGGAATCTGGGGGTCACTATTTGATCCTAAATAATGCTTTAAACCGCATATCAGCCAGCTTGTTAAATCTTGTTAGCAATATAGTCCGTGTGTGACCTTTGCTCAGTCTTCAAGATGCTGCTTTCATAACCTCTCGCTGGACTCTTGTAACCCATTGTTCTGTGGCCGACCCACTAAAGCCCTTAATCGTTTGCAGCTAGTACAACATTCAGCTGCCTGTGCCAGCTCCCTATTATCGTTCACATTCAGTTCAAAATACTTGTCAGTTTTTAAGCTCTACAATGGTTTAGCAGCCTTATATCTAGCCGAATTATACATGCATATGTTGCTGCCCGCACTCTTAGATCAACTTCTGACTCGCTTGTCTTAGTTAAGTTCAAACTCTCTTCTCTCAGTGGGATTCAGAATCACAGCTGCCCAAAACCTATTTGTTCACCCTATGTTTTGTTAAATTACAGTTTCCCTTTTTTGTTATATCCATAGTGCTATGGTTACTGTCTGATTGCTGTCCTTTAGTTGTTCCTTGCTTAAGTATACCTCTATTATGATCTCCACCATTCGAAATGCAAAGCAAAACTGTGCTCCCCAGCCTTTTCTGCATGACTGGAAAACTGACGTGCGAAGGCCAAGTAGGGTAACCCAGAGTCCTCTGCATTCAACCCATGCCAGCTAGTGCACACGCGTTAGCAGGAGCAAAAGTGCAGATATCTTACCAGAAAATGAAATCAGAAAAGAATATTACTAAAGTTAAAGTTTTAAAGTATTTGATTTTTACTGTCCTCAAGTATGAAATGTATTTTTTTATATTAAACATACTGAAAGTATTGACAGTAAAAGTACTACCAAATAAAAACATTTCAACACAGAAAGTAGAAGTACAAGACAATGTAAAAAGAGTTATTAAAAAGGGTTCTATACACAGTTTGAGCAGCAAGGTTGTGTTCAGTTTTAACTTTGTTACAATCGGTAACAATCGTGACCTTTAAATTTTGGGTCAGATACGTATTTTGTAACATAGTTTTAACCGCTTGAAGGCTACTAAAGTTAGCATTCTGACACAGCAAACACACTGCTGTCGTCCAAACTAATACTTATAATGATTTAAAAACATGTACTGTAGTGTACACTGTCTATCATACCGTTAGGTTGTAAGTGTTTGGGTCGTGTCAAAACAAACAGCACGAGCTGACAGTTTTTGTCCTCTAGAGGGCGCTGTTGTGCTGTGATGCAGCGCACTCCTCTTGGGGGATCCAGACACGGTCGCAACCGTCCAATGAAATCCACCGGGGTCGTGCTGTAGACACTGTAGTGTTCTTCACAATTTATTTTGAAGTAAGTAACGAATATGCTTTGGGGAAATGTATCGGAGTAAAAGTATACATTTTGTTCAGGAAATATAAAATATAAAAACTCAAGTAAAGCACGGATTCTCCAAACAAACACTCAAGTAGCCTACTGTCCCACAGGATCATGACGGGGCGCCGGAGCGGAGGACAGCATTCGGGAGCGATCGGGGACTCGAACCTGCAACCTCACTCTAACCATTAGGCCACGACGGCCCTCTTATTGTGGTTTGCTGTAGTAACAATAACAATTTAAAGCATGAGTGAGGGAACATACGGTTAAGGCTGCACAGTTAATCGAGTTTAATCACGATCAAGATTCTGGCTTCCCACGGTCAAAGATATTTAAAATGCGTCATTACATTCATAGACCGCTCCGTATAAAAGTTTAGATTTTTTGCAAAGCCAATCTATTAGTGATGTCGAATCGTTGTTTTTGAATGATTCGTTCGCATAATTCATTGACTCATTTTTCTAATTAAGTGAAATCCCTCCTCCTCATCATGCGCCGCTCAGAGTTACACAGGTATAATTCACCTATGTGACAATAACATTTGTTTTGTTTAAAATCAAAAAATAATCGTGATAACTAATCGGGATCTCAATATTGATCAAAATAATTGTGATTATCATTTAGCCATAATCTGACAGCCGTACATACGGTTGGTGTTTTTGTGTTGTATGAAGTGTGATATACCATGAGACTGAGTTATTAGAAATACAGACACAATGACGTCATACAGTGAGCGAGAGAAAGACTTTTTTTTTTAAAGAAATTTGTACATTTTTACTTGTGGTCACACCACATGTTTAGTGATAAGTAGACTATACCTTTAATTTAGCATACTTATTTGTTTGTTTACTAATGTTACTGTTGCAAAATAAATTATACATTTTTGTGGTTAAAACAAATTCATTACAGAAAGCAAAAGCTTACAGTAAAATATATCACAAAATCTGCTCATATGATTTATTTCTGACGACCTTTGTGTGAGCACCGTTTGAATCTCTGCCAAACATCAATATCACAATGTAATCATAGCATTCAAAATTACTACTGTAATGCAGTGGAGGACTGCATTGCTTTGTTGATTGCCCTAAATTATATCCAAATATATCCAAAATCTATTTTCTATTAAAGCAAATTATTTGTAAAGCTATTGAGACAGTGAAAAATACATCTATGTAAAGCTGTTTGACACCATGATATGGGCTGACCTGATCTATTTGATTTAGTGAGTTGAACACCACAGATCTGACCGTGTGTATTCACTGACCTGTGACGCGTTTCTTCAGGGAATCTCGTGTGTTAAAGAAAGATGAAGGCGATAACAAACACAGAACTTACTGGAACTTACAGCGTCTTTAAAAAATAAACTAAAACTTACATGAAGCTGTCCGTCGAGTCTCCTCAGGCAGAACCGGACCAGCGACCGGACACGACTGGACTAACCCGGGGCGCGCGCGGGGGGCGGGGGTGTTCGGTCCGCGGGAACGCGCCTGTCGCAGTGAGCGCGCGTGGAGAGTCTGCTGAGGAGAGAGCTGTGCTATAAAGTACCAAAACTACACATAGCCTATATAAGTCACAATTAATCAATAACCACACATGGTAATGTTTTGATAAGAAAAAATACAATTAATTTTAATTATTGCTTCATTTTTATTTTTGACTTTTCATTTTTTCTTTGATTTATATTTTCGAATTTATTTTTATGTGTAGGCTATTTATTTAGGCCTACATGTTTATGTAGGCTATTTATTCATGCATTTATCTATTTCCATGTTACTTTATTTTTTACATTAATCCCAACATTTCTTTTATATTTGTATTCCAACTAGGCTGTCAACATTGTCGCGTTAGCGCATGCCATTCATTTTAGTCCAGTTTACACGATCAAATATTTAACGCAATTAACGCAGCATCCATTGATTTGTCTGTGTCGCTTTACATGATATGATCCCGCTCTTATTCATGCACGTGCTTTTAAACCATTCAAGCGCCGACAAGACAAAAGACACCACTGCAATGCAGACTGTTTGATAACTTTATTCTATTTCGGTTTATTGTTCCGTATATGTTAGACGGGCACGGGTAAATATGACATTTCATATGGATTTTTGTGAGGATTGTTTGAAGTTCACATAAGTTAAAAGTTGTTATAGTTTTTGAAGCCTTAAAAAATGTATAGCTTTCAAGTTCACTGTAATGCTGAATGGCTAAAATTAATATTTACACACAGTGCATTATTTTTCTTTAACACATTCCATTTTTTTTTTTTAAATATCGGCCTCTACCAAATGGTTGAGATGTCACTTAATGGTAAAAAAAAATTTTATACACATACTTTGCCATCCTTTTTCATTGTCCATCATAATTTATGATCAAAACCTTTTCTAATCTTGACAAAACACATTGTTAGAAAGATCTAAGTCTCAAGTCTTTGTAACATAAGTGATATTTGGACAGAAATTTATTAATTTGTTACAGTAGAATGCATACAATTAAATTCAATGGAATTTATGTCATTTTTGATATTACGCCTAAACAAAATCTCATGAGAATTTTTGTGATATCAACTTCAAATTTGGAACACAACTTGGTTTGATATATGGCTTTAATTTTATAGTAAAAAATATTTTGTAAAATATATATTTTATATAAAAGAAAAAAAATATTAAGTACAGTATATTTGATTTAATGTAAATTTAAAACTTCCATAACTTTTCATACTTTATGTTTTGAAGTGTTTTTACTTCAGCAATAATCTGCTGAGTGTTTTCTTTAAACCAAGACTAAACTTAGGTCTTTATTCCAAAGCATACTTGAATTACAACTAAGTTTTAATAGTGCATTGTAATGTCCATTCTCACAAAGGGGGTGACCGTTAACTCTTATGAGCCAAATCAACCGTTTGGTTGAGCATGTTTCTGAAAAATTATTAAATACTAAGCCTAACCCTAACCTCTATATAAACAGTATAAAAACCAATATAATTAGAGCACTATCTACTTGCATCCATAGGCGGAAATCGCGGGGGGGTCAGGACCCCCCCTATCTGAGGGTTGTCCCCCCCAAAAAAAACATTAAAATATGTGTATTGTAAATAATGTAATTATATATTCTTAAAATAATTAAGAAATAAAATAACACAAATGCAAACGGGGCAATAACAAAAAAGGGTTAAACATTTTGAGACCCCTCCCTTGCCTCACAGTGCGTTGGTCCAGTCCACCGCCTCCGTCGCTTTTACCTCAGACACACATTCCGGTGGCGGGAGAGAAAAACATAGTTTTTGAGTAGTTGTGGAACTCCAGTAAAGGGGGTCGCACACCGGACGAGAAGCGTCGCGTCGCGCAGCGCCACGTCTTTAAAATTCGAACACATTATTCTCTATGAGTGTACACACACACCGGCGGCGCCGTTCGGCGTCTGTCCGCGGCGCCCAGCAACGGCTCAGGACCGTGTTCAAAACCCTGCTGCGCTACAGAGCGCCATTTACATAGTTTTATATACAATTTAAATTATTTTTTTTCTCAAATCGGTGCTGACGGATCCTGACTTCGCCCTATGCTGCAATATGCATTTAGGCCTAGTTTTGCATTCATTTACAGAAATCAGCTGCTTGAATGACAATTGCTGGTGTTATTGGATTTTTTTCAGGTGAGATTCTCAATTCATTCAGTAAACGGATGCTCTGAGGTAAAGTTTTCAGACTGCAGACTCAGGAACGATTGTATTTAATTGTACAGTACAATAATAACTTAGAACAGACATTATCTTCATGTCATTAAACATTACAATATTGCTGGCCGTACACTGATGAGAAAGTCCGGGTGCGCTGTGCATTTAGATTGTAATGCTTTCACTGTGATTTAGTTGGTTTATCATTTAATATAGTTAAAGAATGAGTCAATAAATGAATGAATCGCTGCGCTGCGTGAGGAAAGTAAGTATGGAAATAGATTCGACTCTGGCTTAAACCAGAAATAAATTTTAAGAAGTATAATGAAATGGTCTCCATGTTACACTAATAATAGTAGTAAGGCTTTCCTCTGAATTTTTTTTTTTTTTGCCTGTATTATTGGTGTCCCCTTCAAAATTTGCTCTTGAGAATTGTTATGTTTATTGTCCCCCCCAACATTTTGATGAAATTTTCGCCCCTGCTTGCATCAAACAACTCTGTTGGTATTATTCTATTATTATAATCATTGTTACCTTTAATTTATTGCCACACTTCAAAATGTGAATTATATATCAGACAACTGAACATTTAGCATTGTCAGGCTTTTATTAGTGCTGAATGGATAAAACAGTGGATCTGCGCTCGGCTCATGCCTGCGGTAAACTTTACCCGCCACAAGATGGCGCTGTTTTCAACAATCTTTACCCGAAACAATCAGAGAAAAGCTTCAATGAGTTAAGAGGCTTCATTTCTCCATCCCTATACACTCTTAGAAGAAAATGTTCTATATAGAACCTTAAAAGGTTCTAAAGCGCTGCGTATTTGGAACCCCTAAAATGCAATGTGAATGCTCACAAAATTCAAGATATGGGGGTTAAAAAATGTAGTTAATCAATATCACACGAAGAGTGCCATTTCAGTTTTTATCCTCCAGAAATCAGCATGATTAAAATGTGATATTAAGTTACTACAACAGTTTAATAAACAATAATTTAATAACAACTACAAATGTTGCAGAATAATGTAATATATGAAGGAATAACAGCCTATAAAGAACCTTTGTGTCAAAAGTGTTCTTTCTTGTCATTATAGAACCTTTTTTGCATAAAATGTCCTTTGGAGTAGATTATAGAACCCTTTTTTCTAAGAGTGATGATGGCAGCATGGAAGCGGATTAGAGGTGGTGTTTATAGCACGGATATTTTATAGAGGATTGGACCGAAGATGCGATGAAGCAGAAGTCTGCGGTGACGTCATAAACATCCCTGATCCATTTCAGTGGAAGTGAGAGTCTGTACGTTTTATGCTTATCACCTAAATGTGAATTTTGTCATTGTTTTGAAAGCTTTTTCAATACCTTAAGTCTAACATATTCTTACTAAAAGCTAAAAAAAAAAGTACATTTTATTTATTTATTTATTTTATTTTTTTATTTTTTTATCTTCTCTTTAGGATATATGTCCACTTCCAGTTCACACTTATATCTCATGAACCAGACATACCACAGACATGGGACGAGGCTCATGTGATAGGTGGGAACAGACCCTTTCGGATGATACCTGGTTTATCCTGTAGGGTCACTTCCGGTTTAATTTAGAGTGCCAATATCTCATGACTCCAACATCACAGAGACATCAGAGCAGACTCTTTGGAAAGGTCTGAGAAAACCCTTTCCAATGGTACCTATAATCATGTATCAAAAATTGTATCTCGGGGTAGGATGGTCGCAGCGACACAATCAAGGTGTCAGTGGAAAGCACTCGCCGAGACCTACAAGCAGTTTCCACTTTCCTAGACCGAGATAATTTTTTGAAGGACAAATATATTTGGTCCCATTGCTCTGCCCCCTAAGCTCAAAACTACGTAAGGACTGTGTCATGTTGAAGGCCTCACGAATACCTTTCTATTAACACCTCCCATGATTCAATGTGATCTTCGAATGAGGAGATACACCAACTCCCGGTTTATATTTAGATTGTCAACATCTCACGACTAGTACATCTCAGACACACGAGAGTAGGCTCATTGGAAAGGTCTGAGAAAACCCTTTTAAATGGTACCTATTTTGGTACGGTGGAAATATAGGGATTAAGAGGTCATACTCATAATAGAGTTATAAGTGAGATGTAGTGCAAGCTTGTGAACTTGGTCTGGCTCAGGTTGGTTTGTGTTATGTCAGAGGCTGGGTTACTTTTATTTCTTTTGTTTTTTTTACAAAAATCCAACAAATAACACACCTAATCCTAACTTATATAAAACAAATACTACACACAATAAACCTAACCCTAACATATATAAAAATAAATCACCCTAACCCACCACCAACCTCTAACCCTAACAACTATAAATTAATACTAATTACTAACAAATCCTATTCTAATTACTAACACTAATCCTAAACCTAACCTATAGAAAAAACACACCCCTAACACATTTATTTCAGCATAGCGTTTCAAACAAAACGCCGTAAATGTGCGCACAGGAACGCTCCTCGACTGGCACTCAGCCTCATATACAAAGGCCAGTTCCATGCTGGACCAGCAGAGGGAGCAGTCAGCAGGGGGACAACGTGGATGATCTTTCCAACATTCTCCACCTCAGCGTCACTGCCGACCTCAGGACACAGCTCTTCGACAGGCTCAGGATCACAACCCTTCTGTTGGTCACACGCAGCCCAAAGCTTCATGCCACACACCCTCGGTAAGAGGAAACATGACAGCACCGGTAATGATCTGAGCGAGAGGGGGCTCTGCGAGAAGGGCTCTCAGCTTATCAAAACTAATGCAATCTCCGTTTTAAAGGAGCCCAATGGAGCTTACACATGTCATCACCTTCACAAGATCATTGTCTTTTAGTGATGTTGGCAGCCTGAGCATCGCCTCCTTCACCCACGGCATGCCAAGCTGTTGCGCATGAAGCTGAGGCCCGTTTCTCAAACTCGCTGACCGCTCGCGCCTCGACAGACGCTTCCTCAGACACATCATGAGCTCCCAGAAGTCTTTGTAATTCCAGCTCACCTTCTTGTTGTTTTTGATGGAGTATAATTTCAAAGCTGGAAAATACTGGAGCTTGTGGCCCACATCAGGCACGACTCTACATCAGGGCCTGCTTGGGCCACCATGTCTTTAGCCCTGCCGAATGTGTACACCTCTCAGGAAGAGCCTGCACGCTCATGGAGACGTTAGTGCACACGCTTTCCTAAAACGGATTCAATCCCCGCGCTATATGCAGATGGAGTTCAGTCACAGAAATGAGCTGCGTTTGATGGATCATTAAAAAAATGACGGCAATAATGCAGAGCGGCAACAGCGCTGCTGAGATCAATCAGTTTCTTCACTTTTAATGACGAGGAGAATTGTCTGTAGTTTGCACGTCGGGTTTATGATGCTCAGCTGCCGTGTTGCAGTAGCGTAGTCATCTTGCTATAACACTACACAGCCTATAACACGCTCTCACACTTATATTTTTAGCGTTTTTGGGAGGAGTAAAATTTAGATGCGTGGTTTCAACAATCAGATGCATTTCCACTTGTGCGGTCGGTCTGGATCTCGTCTCAGATCTGTTTCGGATGCGCTTTTCCCGATCAGATCACAGATCCCGCATGAAGTGGACAGGTGAACATCTCTTCAGTGAAAGGCATTCAGGACATTACACACACTCATTTCCACCGGTATATCTGGTTCATATTTGAGGAATCGTTGGGGAACTCGTGTGATGTGCCCCGAAAACACAAGATGTCGACGAAAACAATCCATTGTAATTTAAATTAATTGGATGCATATCATTTGGCTGTAAGAACATAAAGGGTTGCACATTTTATGAGTATGGTGTGTGTAGGCCTGTTTTATATCACTTAAAGAGCATATTGCAGGTAAAAAAAAAATCGAAATTTATAGATAACCTTGTATGAAAATACCATATGAAAAGTTAATGCAGGATTTAAAATGTTTTAAAACAACATAAGGACACTAATTTAGAAGATAAAGTGAGCGTTTCTTAGCCTGGTTCTACCAGACTCTCGTACATACATTTCATTTGTACAGAGAGTCTGGCCTCCCTCAATTGAGAAACGTTTCCTTCCTTGTAGGCGGGTTCACTATTAAAGTTCAAATCTATTGGATCTGCCCAGAGTCACTCACGATCTGCCATAGCCAATCGCTAATGTGTGGTCGTGAGTGACGTATGTCATGCGCCGAAACGACTGGAAACAACCATAGACAGTAAAAGAAACAACAAGTCCGAACTCCGAATGATCAGAGGATTAAATTTACAATAGGATTTCAGTCAACGAGAGCTGCAGGTTTTGTTAATCTAGGAACAATTATTAATTCGAAATGTATATTTGACATGAAGGACAGTGATTATTCAGTCAATGCTGTAAGTTACAGTGAATGATCAGTCTGTCTGCAGATGTGTAATAATTAAACAACAATTTTTCATATTACGTATTTTTGTTTCTTAATTACCTTAATTATGGTCTTCAAAGTATGTGTTTGTACATTTTTATATGGCATTTAGTTTTTTTTTATTATTAAAACAAATTAACCATTGACATCTAAAACTGAAAATCAATTATAGTCTCCAAAGTATGGGTTTTCAAATTTTTTTTTTTAAATCACAACCAATTTGTATGATTTACAACATGTAAAACTGACACACCAACCTCCTGTACGAGTGCACAAAGGGGCTCAAAATGTACTATTCACCACAAGAATCAGTAAATTTACAGTTGGGAATCTGAGCGACTGACATGACTCCTGAGCGGATCTTCAACAATAGTTTAGCAGCCAGGACTCGGGGCTTCCGAACACCGCGAACACCAGGCTAAAGTCCAAAATGTCACGGTCATTGTGCACGAGCTGCCCAGCACAAACTTCCAACCTTTCTGCCTCCTTCACTTGGTCCTCCGTTGTGCAACAAGAGGTGAGACGACAACAATCCGGCTTTAAATTCTGTATATTCGGCAGTTTCTTTTCCAACAACGGACCGAATAGCTTTTCTCACGTCTTTCTCCGCTGCCATTACTGAACTCAAACTGACGCACTACATCTACGTCATCGTTCTCAGCCACTCCCTCTATTCGCTGATTGGTCCTACAAAAAATTGATTTCTGGAAACCTAAGGATATGGAGCGGTCCCAGACGCAGTACTGAAGGAAAATGAAATTGAGCGGAAGTGCGTAGGCGGGCGCAGCCAGGCTAAGCGTTTCTTGGACTGCTAGTAAAAACGGCTTTTTTTTCAACATCGCGTCATTTGACGTCATAGCAGGGAGCCTCAGCCTCGGCTCAGTGGAGAGCAGGCTAGTGTTCAGTGAGAGCGCTCGTCAGTCAGTGTGCTATCGTTAATTTTTGCATTTTAATTTATCATCGTCATGGTAAATTATTGTGTTTGTGGAGATTGCAAAAACTCCAGCCTGTCAGGACTTCAAGATTGAGTCCACAAGTTTCCATTACAATAAAAGTGACTGTGCTATATAGCCTATCTTTCGTTCCTGGTGCGGGTTGAGCAGGTGAAGAGACGGGATTTCTCTTCTGCATCGGCTCGGGAAACGCGGTCGTGTGTAGCGTTCACTTCAGATCAAATGATTAGCATCCCGGCGATATGATGGAGTTCAACATGGTATGCCGAAGCAAGAATATTGATCGTGGTATACTACCAATGGCATCAAATAGTGTTATATAGGTAACTAGTCATGTCATGCCCTAAATAAAACTTGTAATTGAAAAACAAAATTGGTTGTTTAAATACTCAAACCTTTAATGTTCTGTTTATGTTATAACCAAGGTGAAAAATATGTATTAAAAATTTACCCGAGTATAGCCTATGCTTTTAGTAGGCTATAGAAATATACTCAAGTAAAGTTTTTATACATTTAATAGTATATAAATCTACCCTAAACATACTAATGTCTGCTGGCCTGTTATAGGATCTGTACAATATTGTGAGCACAGTGTATCGTTAGCGAACGTGTATACTATAAGCACGCCTCTCACCTAAAAGGCACCTGTCCTGTTCTCCACTGGTTCTCCTCACATCACAGCTCAATTTTTCTCTGACCGTTCTGTCTGACATTATCCTGGCCTGTCCCTGATCTCTTTAGCATAGCAGGCTCATAACTTTATGGCTTGATCCGTCATACGAGTATTTCCTCAGCGTCCGAAATGTCATGCGATCCATTGTTTTCCTGTTGTGTGAATCGACCGCTCTCCCGCTCATTGCGTCACGCCCGCCACGCCCATTTTCAGACGCGGAAGTAAAATTCTCTCACAAAAACGACTGCAGAAGCTTCTGTGGCGTGTTTATACGTATATTTTAAAGAAAATCTAGTTCCTACATTGTTTTTCTATGCATTGACTCGTTGGGTCCTCTAACCTGCAATATGCCCTTTAATCAGAAGCAACACGATGTTAAATGTGTGTGTTAGTTACAGAGCGACTACTGAACACACACGGAGAAGTTTGTTTTAAAATGCAGAAAGTGTTGAAAATATAATAAAAGCTCTGTAAACACTTGCATGAGAGTATCCCATCGAGTAATCAAAAGCTCTACACACACTTGTGATCTAGAGTTTATCTAAATTATATCTCTATGTCTAAATAGAATATAACACAAGTAGAGGAAATGCGTCACGCAAGCAGAAACATGGTCAAGTGCAAGACCGCAAGTGTGTGTGTGTGTGTGTGGGCAAGGCATATATACACACATGTGGCAAACAGGAAGTGCATGATCGGTGCTCGGGGGAGGGCTCCCTCTGGTGGCCGGCTGATCCGGAGTCAGCATCACTTCATACATTATGAAATATGAAATGTAAATCTCTTGAATCCAGGGGCGTGCACAGAGGGGCCGGGGCTCAGGGGAAAGACACTTCTCATTATTATGTTTTTTTTTTCTTTTAAACAAAAAAGTATATATATATTAGCACAAATCTGACTTTTTAAAAAACATATTAAAAAAAAGTTAATTTTAATTCATTTTATCTTCCTCAAACTCACATAATTGTTTCATTTTCAAAAGATGTGTACAACATAATCAGTCCACACAGAAGCCATGATCTCATTAGTACTCACTTATAGAGCAGCAAACTGTGTGCATGTTTTATATGCTTCTAGATTCAATCAAGTATATTGGATACACCTGATGGTGACATGGACTGATGGCCTGTCCCAATATCCTACACCCTAAGGCCTTCGTCGAAGTGTAGACTTGTTGGAAGTGCACTGTGCAGGGGCTGAAGCTGAAGAGCAGAACTGGGACAGTTTTACACACGTCACTTCTGTTGTGATCCGCAAACACTGTTTATTTGGCTAATGAGTGTGCTGCTTATAATAGCTGGAACATGGCACAAACCTTTAAAAAAACTAATCTTTTTTTACTCTAAGCCACCAAACTTTCTGTTAATGCTATTAATATTAAAACTAAGATTAATTGTGATTGAGGTTGACCTGAGCTTATACTGCCTTACCGTATTCACAGCGATTCGAAATGCAATTTTAATTGTTATTATGGAAATTGTTATATGAAATTGTTCCCATCCCATACATGAAAAAATACATGACGTGTTGGTGATATATTATATATAGGTTATATATAGTAAAAGAGTCTTACATAGGCTATATGAAATAAAATGACACAACCCTGTCTCTTTTTGTTAAATTTCAGTTTTATTGATCAATAATAGCCATTATTAAAGTAGCCTAAAAAGTATAAGAAGCTATAAGTCAAGAAATAAGGCAAGTTAAAAGATTTAGTCAAACAAAAGTCAAAAGGCTAACGTTACAGTTAAATAGCCTAAATATATAAAGTTAGGAAACTTCACTTTTCCCCTCAGCCAAAACGATTTGCCAGGGAACAAATCATAGATTAATGAGACCAAAGATCGCCCGTCTGATATACACAAGCCGATTTATAGCTCATGATTAACACTAGACACGGAGCCCGCGGGGAACGCCAGGATGACTAGCCGAAGGCTGTACATGAGTGCTGATCGCTGGAACTCAGAAATCGCCAGATCAGTTTTATAAATAGACGCTATCTTTAAAAATAAACCACAGATTTGAGCTTTAAACAGCTATATTCTAGACTGAAAAACTTTAAAAACTATATTTCGTGACTCAATAACACAAATATTTTTACATTTCGCAGCCTTGAAAACCACTTCACCACACGGGCTTCCTTTATCTTCAGAGTTTCTGCTCCCGAACAGCAGCCGTTCTCTCCCATTGGTTAGCTCTTCGAAGCGTCACAACACTACAAGGATTCTGGGTAATATCCCACAGCAAAATAAGGTCTGATGCACACTTGAGAAAAGGGTGCATTAAAGGGCACCTTTTTACAAGATGTAATATTGGTCTCGGGTGTCCCCAGAATGTATTTGTGAAGTTTCAGCTCAAAATACCCCACAGTTTATTTATTATAAACAATTGAAAATCAGTGCCTCCAGGATTTCACGATTTTTTTTTTGTGATTTTTGCGATCAAAATGACTGATTTTGTGGTGGTAATTTCCAAAAATTTGTGAAAAAATTTGCGATTTATATATAACATTTACCATAATAGTATTCAGTCCTTCCAGAAAAATGTGGAGTTTTTTTGTGATTGTTGCGGGCAAAAATTGATTGATTACGCGGTAAACTACTGGCAGCTGTGGTTGCCAGCATCATACCATAAATTTATGCAATTTTATGCGATGAAATTGCAGGAATTTGTAAAAATTGAGGGAACTTGCAAAAATTGCGGTTTGATGAAAAAGAGAAAAAAGTGATTCCCCCAACATCCTGTTCTCACTAGGCTAATGTAAGAGTCATTTCTTATTACTTCCTTTGATAAGCAAGCATACTACATCATAGAAAGTGCTGGGAATATTTAATTTCTCATCTTGTTTTATTTCAGACTGTAACGAGTGTAAATAAGGTGTGGCCCCTTTAAGAGCTGCGCGCTCCCTGTTGAACTCTCTGCAGTGTTATATTATATGTGCGCCTCGAACACCCCATGTGTGCGGGTAATTTCTGTTTGATGCTACTTCTTTTATCTTATGTTGTTTATTAAGTAACGATGTGACGGTAGAACGTGTGACAGACAGTTATACGAGTTCGATTTGTGAGATGTCAGTCTGTCTGGCGTCGCGTAATTGCGTCACTTCATAACGTTCCCATGGAAACAGGGGGAAATGGCGGCTCTTGTGTGAAGCAAACGCAACATTTTTCAACTTTCTGCTAAGATACATGTGACTTTTTTTGCAACGAAAATGCGAGGATGATGAAATTATGCAAACCCCGCATATTTTGCACGGAAATCGCCAATTTATGCGGCGAAAGTGCGACGTATTTGAAAAAATGCGGCCCCCGCATAAATATGCGGACTTTGGCTGATTTTGCATTGAATTCAGCGATCGCATAATCGCGTTTTTCTGGAGGGACGGGAAAATGTAATTTTGGGGCCTGCTTAAAAATGAGCTGTTTTGGGCTATACCACCTTAAACGCAAATGAGGAATGAAGTGGAAACCTGCTCTGTAACAGATGCATATACACCGTCATCGTCATTGTCTTGGTTCACTAGATGAGGCGAAAATCAGGACCATGGTGTCCAGAGCAGCGAGAATCAAACCGAAACCCAGGCTAGAGCATCAGTCAAATCAATGACAAACTATCCTGTGCCTGTCAGTAATGTTCATGATGAAGCTGCTGATGTCAATAGTTTCAATTAGAACTAATTATTCTTATGGAGCCTGATTGATTTATGGGAGTTTTCCCATAAACGTTAATTAATATAAACGTTAAAATAAACATTAATTAAATAAGAATAAATAATAATGCATTAACTATGAAATGCATGAGTCCTGTCGTAGTTAAGGAACTCTCTTCATTGGTTCATGATTAGTTCATATCTTGACTAATTTTCTAATCTGTTATTGTAAAGTGTTATCCAAATGTGTAACCAATCGTGTTCCTATAGCTATGAAACCAACATGGGTTAGAGATTTTATTCCTAGAAAACTCACAGTAAACTGCTTTGGATAACCAACTGTAACCAACAGACAAAAACACATCAGTCCTCATGACATGTTTGTGTGCACTTCTGACGTCTGACGGTTAGACCAGAAGTGCTGTGTGTGTTCTGTGGGTTTCTGTACGTTTATAACTAACGGCCTGCCACTGAATCAACAAACATCAGCAAACAGTTTCACTTTCCAGAGACGCGTCACAGCTTGCCTTCACTAGCCGTGAATCTGTACAGTAACGTGACGAATATAGGACACACGTCTTCAAAGACTTCCTCTCTCTGCATGATCTGCATGATGTGCTGGAAAGCACCAAACACACACACACACACACACACACACACACCGCAGCTCATTCTGACAGGTAAGAAAAACTGCAGCGCACAACTTCTGTTGATTAACTCTTACTTTATATGTACCTCGAACAGACCTGGATTAAACGAACAGAACAATATTTACTGCAGTGTTCATTTTCAGTTAAATGTGAATTGTAAATATTTATTTATGATTATGGTAGTTGCTTTTGTTGTTGCTATTTTCGTAGTTGCATTGTTTATGAATTGTTTTTCACTAAGTTTATTTCCCCGTGGTTTTTCTAAATCATAGATATTCATGACATTTGCTCTTCGCTGTGGCAGCCGAAACTACACACACACACACACACACTCTTGTGCCAACAAGAAATAAAACGACTAACTGAAGAGAAGAATAAATCAGCCGATTTGCATACTTGTTTAACCCGAGTTCCTCTATTTGCTCAACATGTGCTCTCAGTTTAACACAGCTTTAATAATACTGATTCTAATGAACAAAATGTTATACAAAGAAATCTTGAAATTACTATCAAGTCCAAATTCAAGGCTGGAAGATCCATTAATTGGAAACAATAAAAGTATCAAAAGATGAGCACACAAAGAGGACAGACTCGTGTTCGTCACACAAACACTTCCTTCAGGCTTGTACAGGAAGGGAGGTGACTTTGTGAAACCTTATACGAACGTTATCATTTAATTGCACGTAAAGTAGCCTGTATTGAGTCTGTAAAAGTAAAAGGTCTGATGTTAATGCAATAGATATGAAAATATCAAAGTATCAAAAGTGCATCTGCTGTGGTTCATCCACTGGCGTTTGTCAATCATTTTGCTTGAAAAGTATATTTGTACCATATCTATATACCATATCAGCAATTACTCAGTAAAATGAATTGAAAGAAATGTCAAAGTTGTTTAAATTCTTTTTTCCACAGTGATTCTCTGCTGTCTATAATAAATGAAATCAAAGTTTGACCATGACATCCATGAACGTGACGTGTCTGAACTCATGTTCAATTTACACATCTGAGTGGGACACGGCCATGAACAAACTCTACACCTACTTCTACCTGATCATCTTCATCCCGGGCCTGCTGAGCAACACCCTGGCCCTGTGGGTGCTGTGTCGGTTCATAAGGTCAGCGCTTAGACTTATTAATACCTTCATAAAGCCGGATGCACACTGCACTATTTTGGCCGCCTGAGACTGCTGAAAGATTGCTTTGATCCACCTGCACAACTCTCTGATCGCTAGTTTGAAATGTTGGCCGATTACTGACCATTGCAATCGAATCTGGCCTCTGATGAGATCCGTGTCCGAGGCTTTGAGTGACGACCCGATCTAAATCTAATCGCGGCACAGAAACTGATGATGCAATAGTGAGACAACAACAACACCACTTGTTCCCACACATTTTCGTTTTTATCCAGTTCTCTTTTCAACAACAGCCATGATCAAAATTAAGGCTAGACGTGGTTGTTGTTTGAAATCCACCATTTCTAACCGGGATGTGAAGCACATTCACAGTAAATGTCATTAACTGATGACGAAACTCTGGACGAGTCTCGATTGCCAGTCGTAAAGGACTGCTATGATCGTACAGTGTGCGTCTGTGGAGAACCGTGCTGCTTTAGCAATTAGCTATTTAGCATGATGACAGCCTTCTGGGACCATTTTAATGCTGGTAATATAAAAACTTTTAGATATGTTAAAGGATTAGTTGACTTCAGAAATAAAATCTCCTGATACTTTACTCACCCGCACGTCATCCAAGATGTTCACGTCTTTCTTCAGTGGAACAGAAATGAAGGTTTTTGAGGAACACACTCCAGGGTTTCTCCATTTACGCTGCGTTCATGTGTGGTGGTAATTATGGTAAATACCAAAAGCCGACGTGGAAAATGCACATGAACACCCCCTCGTGTGGTGTTTTCTACTGGGCAACTCGTAGAATATTTTAATGCACGAGTTGAGGAGATGAGATAACCTTTGAACTTTTCAAAATGGCGGAGAGCACCGCGAGAGTCGTGAATGGTAAAAATATATACTATGTATTCATGATCTAGAAAATATAGCATATTATTTACCTTTTGAGTTTTGATAAATCATTTTCTTGCTTTTGCAGATGACTTAAGCAATCTAAAATAGTTTTAGCTAAATAACAGGTCTGGATCTCCATCTTTTCACCACATTACGACAACAAAAGCACTTGAACGCAAAACACACTGGTAAATACCAGTTCACAAGTGGAAAATATCCTACTTTCCAGCATTAGTGTCTTCAATGGGGTCCAACGGGTTGACGGTCCAGATGTGAGTTTCAGCTTCAAAGTCTCGACACGATCCAGCCGAGTCTGATCGAGACAAACCAGTGACATTTACAACAAAACACACATTTATATACATTTAACCACAAATCTTGCACTAACTGAGATAATCCACACATTACGTAATCCAACGCCAAGGCACAGAACGTTCCCCTAACGTTCCCGAATGGTCCCATGAGGTTATTTTTTTGGGAACCAAACAAGAACGTTATAGGAACGTTCCATGTAGGTTATTTTTAGGTTCCATTTTTATAACGTAGGGAGAATGTTCCGGGAACGTTCCCTTAACCTTAAGGGAAAGTTCTAGGAACGTTCTGGGAACCAAAAACTAACGTTCCCAGAACGTTCCCAGAACCTAAATTTGTTTGCTGGGCACACGTTACTAAACTCCAGTGATGGATACGTGCAGGAGCCAGGGAAAGGTAATTCGTACGAATCAGTCAAATCGTAAAATATGTACGATTTAGCAAAAAACGTACGAGTGAAGTCGTGTGAATTAGCCACCTCATTAAATACGTACGAAAGGCCGTGAGATCTGGTTCGGTAATCATGTTGAAAGGTCGCGTGATAAGTGGGCGAAAGTACCGATCCAGTGTTTACAAAGCACACGTGCAAAGACTAAATCAAAAGCCTTTTACAAAATAAAAGGTAAAACAACGATGTCGGTTGGAAGAGAAAGTTAGATGGGAGTTTCTGCCTGCGTCCTGCGTGACCTTTCTACGTAATGTGATGTGATGTCATCACAGCTAGTGCAAGAAGTATTTAAATGTGTATTTTGTTGTAAATGTCGCTGGTTTGTCTGGATCAGACTCTTATTCCTCGGCTGGATCGTGTCGAGACTTCAGCTGAAACTCACATCTGGACCGTCAACCCGTTGGACCCCATTGAAGACACTATATGGAGAAACCCTGGAGTGTGTTCCTCAAAAACCTTCATAAGACGTGAACATCTTGGATGACGTGGGGAGAGTAAACTATCAGGAAATTTTAATTCTGAAGTCAACTCCTGCTATATATGAGAAATTTCACCATTAAGAAAGACCTTCCTGGTCAGTTCAAAGTAATTGTGATAGTCCTTTTTCTCAGCTGTATTTCCTGAGGTCAGTTTAGAGTTGCTTGTGTTTCTAATGCCACGGATTCTCTTCGATTTACAGCAAAAAGACGAAGGCCATCATCTTCATGATCAACCTGACCATCGCCGACCTGGCTCACGTGCTGTCGCTGCCGCTCCGGATTCACTACTACATCCAGGGGGAATGGCCTTTCGGCAGTGTGTTGTGTCTGCTGTGCTTTTACCTGAAGTACCTGAACATGTACGCCAGCATCGCGTTCCTGGTGTGCATCAGCATCCAGCGCTGTGCTTTCCTCATGCGCCCGTTCCAGGCCAAGCAATGGAAGTCCCGCTACGACGTGTGCATCAGCCTGGCGGTGTGGATGCTGGTGGGACTCGGCTGTTCACCCTTCATTTTAATGAGGAAAACTAGTGGAAACGGAACTGAATGCTTCAAAGATCTCCCGATGCAAAAGCTGGACTTCCGCTTAGCCATCTCCATGATGGCCGCTGCTGAACTCTTTGGGTTTATCGGTCCATTAGTCGTCATCCTCTTCTGTACTTGCTTGATAGTGAACTCTTTGCGAAAGCGGACCCAGAAGGAACAGTCCACCGGTAACACGAGGAAGGCCTTGCGCATGGTCAGGGTGTGCACAGGAGTCTTCCTCTTCTGCTTCGCCCCCTACCACATCAACTTCCTGTTTTATCTGATGGTCACCCAGTGCATCATAACAAACTGTGAGGTGAGTCGGGCCATCAAACAGTTTCACCCGATCTCTCTGTGCATGGCGAGCCTGAACTGCTGCCTCAACCCGCTCATCTACTACTTCCTGACCACGGAGTTCAAGCAGCAGCTGGCGAGTCAGGGCAGCTCGGTGCTCCGGGGCCGGCTCATGAGCACGGAGAGCACCAGCTCCTACAGGGAATGAGTCCAACCGGCCGACAACCGGCCGTTCTGCTCAAATAGGGGCATTTAGTGTAGGGATGCAACAACTACTCAGTATTTTTTTCACATCATGACTAAGGCCCTGTTTACACGAGAACGCTCGCAGGTGAAAACGTGAAAATATTTTATCGGATGTGCCTTTCGTTTACACGGCGACTGTGTTTTTGGGGCTTAAAACGCAAAAAAGTGAAGCCACCTTCCAGAGTGGAAATCTTAAAAACGCTCCACCGCCGCGTTCCCGTGTAAACGGTAAAAACGCAAAAGTCTGCTTGACAGTGAAGGTTGTACACAGGCGCGCGGGCTTGGTGTTCTTGTAGTATGCACTCCTAGCCGCCTGGAGTGCATACCTCATTGAATTTCATACACTTTTGCGTCACCATTTGCACGCGGATGATGCTCCCACACAAAATGCTCGTCTAAACGCAGAATAAAAAGTAATAACACAACGCCACTTTCGCGTTTTCCCTTCAGAATCGTTTCCGTGTAAACATAGCCTAAATCTTCCCTTTTTACAATTGCTAAGACACATTTCTTAAAACCTTCACCCATTTTCTCACAACATCAAAGTCCCACTGAAGTGCCGTGGAACGAGCAGCTGTGTTTGATGCGTTGGCGTAACCTCCACTGAAACATGGAATGACTCCTCCCCCTTCTCTAACAGCCAATAGTGTTTAGTTTACCTCACAGACTGACGGCACCATGGAAGCGCTGATGAAACGCTGGACTCAATAGTAGAGGATTCACTCGTTTCATTCTTAACCAACGAACAGTTGGAAGACGGAATAAAACTCGAGAGTTTGAGCGAACGAACACACTTTTACCCATATTGCTCCGCGATGCGTCACCGGTCACTTCAGTCAGGTGGTGTTTATAGCACAGTGGGCGGAGCTTTATATTCTAGAGAGCATTTGATTGGACAGAATAATTTAGTAATTGTTCTGGAACACACCCGCTTGCTCAAAACCTGAAGGCTACGATATTCATCTGTCCAACTGCAAAAGAGTTCAAGATCTCTTAAAAAAGTGAAAGTGGGATTTGGCAGGTGGGGGAACCCTAAAATTCTGTGTTGGTTCAACAGCAAAAAATGACCCACCGTGGGACAACAATACTTTTTGGCATAAGTCGTTTTGTTTTCCAACGACATTGAAATATGACTTGAAATATGATTTTTTCGGTTGGTCAGCCCATATCGGGACCAGCGAGATTCGTTAACATCAATGAATTTATCTGTGGTGACCGTTCCGCCCACTTTAACCCTGGCCTGAAGTCTTCTAGAGACCCTGAAGACTTAGATGAGCTGGTTCTGGTGAGTTTGATCAGGGTTGATTAGGGCTTTCTTTGTCCATTTGGGCTTTTGCAGTTGGACTACTGTATTTTACAGCATGCAACTGTTGAATATACAGACATTCAATAGTATTCGGTCAAAGTCGAGGGAGCGAGGGTCTGTCCATATAAACGTCCCTCGTCCAGTAGTGGAACGCACTTCGTAATGGCGTCAGGGATTCCCCCGGGGGAAGTGCTTAGGGAAGTTGGAAGTGCTTGTCTAAAAGTGGACTGGAACGCAGCCAGAGTTTGCCACGCTCCTCCTCTTCCTCTCGGGAGTTCACCTCATCATCCAGTGCATCTCTCGGAGATCTGGTTTATATTATGTGCAGTGTAAGACTGGAAAACTGGTTAAAGAGAAAATAAAGACAAATGGCATTGCTTGCAAAATTCACATTTGACACCCTACCCCCTCCCTCTGAACTTCCTCTCTCAGTCAATAACACTGAAAAACTCACTCAAGAATATGGTTTTAATGTGAATGTGATAATCTTTTAGGAGTGTTTGATATCCTTTTGAAAGTCTCAGGGTGACTGGTAATAATGTCTCATTCCCAAAGAAATAAAAGAAAAGATAATAAGGTTTTAAGAATATAGAAATATCTTGAAGACAGAAGGGTGTGTCTTTGAGTTGACACCTTCTGCCTTGTTGTCTGAATGCAAATTACAACCAAGCAAATGGTCTGCCCCCGATAAACATGGAAGGGGGATTCAGTAACTTTCCATTGTATCCTGGTGATTTACATATCAGGTGAGGTCTGATTATAAAGGGAGATGCAACTAGAGTTCGGGGCTGCTTTCTGTATTCAGATCGGCCCGTGACGTTGTGTCGAGGCTCAGCTCATGTAATATGTTGGGTAAAGTTCTTTGTTCTTTGAAACATTTAATGGTTTGCATTGATTACCTTGTGGAATTCTAATGATACATTTACCTGACATAATAAATTGTTATATTTGGCTATTCTAACAGACTTTGACTTTATTTTCATTAGAGTCAAAAGGAATAGTCAAGCATTAACGTATTAAATGATGCACAGATATCACTGATAAACCCTTTTCATTTTATGGAGTCAGATGAAACGAGTTAATACATAAGATTAAATGTGTTGCATTCAGGGGCGAAAATTTCATCAAAATGTTGGGGGGGACAATAAACATAACAATTCTCAAGAGCAAATTTTGAAGGGGACACCAATAATACAGGCAAAAAAATACAGAGGAAAGCCTTACTATTATTAGTGTAGCATGGAGACCATTTCATTATACTTCTTAAAATTTCTTTCTGGTTTAAGCCAGCGGCGAATCTGTTTACATACTCTCCTCACGCAGCGCAGCGATTTCATTTCATTCATTGACTAATTCTTTAACTATATTAAATGATATAAACCAACTAAATCACAGTGAAAGCGTTAGAATCTAAATGCACAGCGCACCCGGACTTTCTCATCAGTGTATGGCCAGCAATATTGTAATGTTTAATGACATGAATATATAGTGGTTATTATTGTTATGTACAATTAAATACAATCGTTGCTGAGTCTGCGGTCTGAAAACTTCACCTCAGAGCATCCGTTAACTGAATGAATTGAGAATCTCACCTGAAAAATCCAATAACATCAGCAATAGTCATTCAAGCAGCTGATTTCTGTAAATGAATGCAAAACTAAATGTATATTGCAGCATAGGGCGAAGTCAGGATCCGTCAGCACCGATTTGAGACAAAAATCATTTAAATTGTATATAAAACTATGTAAATGGCGCTCTGTGGCGCAGCAGGGTTTTGAACACGGTCCTGAGCCGTTGCTGGGCGCCGCGGACAGACGCCGAACGGCGCCGCCGGTGTGTGTACACTCATAGAGAATAATGTGTTCGAATTTTAAAGACGTGGCGCTGCGCGACGCGCCGCTACGCTTCTCGTCCGGTGTGCGACCTGGAGTTCCACAACTATTCAAACACTATGTTTTTCTCTCCCGCCACCGGAATGTGTGTGTCTGAGGTAAAAGGGACGGAGGCGGTGGACCAACGCACTGTGAGGCAAGGGAGGGGGGTCTCAAAATGTTTAGAACGCTTTTTTCGTAATTGCCCCGTTTGCATTTGTGTTATTTTATTTCTTAATTATTTTAACAATATATCATAACATTATTTACAATACACATATTTTAATGGTTTTTTTGGGGGGGACAACCCTCAGATAGGGGGGGTCCTGACCCCCCCGACCCCCCCGCGATTTCCGCCTATGGTTGCATTTAATTAAAATCCACTTTGCTTGGAAAAGACGGAACACGCTTGAGACCCTCACCACGAATCGAACTCCACGATTTGGATCGATTTCGTGGCCCTTTTAGTCTGGTCACATCATTAGAAACAAGTGTGTACATTTGAGCTGTTGATGTAAACGACGAGGCCTGTGCTGCTGTGTTTAACTCAAGCCGCATGTGTTTTATGACACGTTTGCACCACAGTGTGAGATGTGTTTTAGAGAGTGAGAGTGTGTTTATTTGTGTGAGATTTGCAAATGGATTCAAACGGCATGAACTTGTTTAATGTTCTGCAGAAAGAGTGATTTATTATTGATAAATAATAGAGAATACTGAAGTATTTATTATTGAAGAAATTATTCAAATACAATTTGCAACATTTCATTGAAATAGTTGCAAACGCAAAAGTTTAATAGTGACATGCATTAAAGATAGATTCATTTGAGGAAGTGATGAAACAGAACATAATGTCCCATTGACTGCACGACTGAGACATGATTATATAACGCAGACATCAAGATCTAGCCGGATGAACTGATAATGAACAGACAAAAGCAATGATACGAGTGAAAATGCTAAACTAGCTAAGAAAGTATTAAGTTTAGTTTATCTGAAACTAACTGAGCCAACTAATCATTTAAATTACAAACACCAGGTTATTTTATTAAATTTAAAAAAATAATAGAATAATACTAAAAAATAATAGAACAAATATTCATGGGTCTATGGACATCAGATAACTGAGATACTGCTTTCACACTCTTCATGTGTAGTTCACCTTCATGCAGTATTGTATTGTATTGTACCTAATAGATGAGATTAAATGTTCAATATGATAATGTTTAATACATTAGATTTTTAATGGTGTTTAAATGTAATGCAGTTAAATGTAAAATAAATTGTTTAAACAATTGATGATGTGTTTCTCCCTCATTTACTTATAAATGCCCTGAAATGAATCTCGTGTATCTGTGTAGTGAATTTGTTTCTTATGGAAAACAACATAAACCTTCACCAAAACATTTCCCTTTGTGTTCCACAAAAACAAAGTCATGGTTTAGAATGAGATTAGGGTAATTCATTACAGAATTGTAATTTTCATGGGAGTTGCGGTGTGTTGTTGAGGTAGTTAATAGTTAAATAGTTATAGTTAGTTATATAGTTGTAGTAAAAGTGCTCTACTATTGTGGAAACACTGTGTTTTGGCCCCTCCCCATGGGCGGAGCACCACTAGAAGCCACGCCCCCTGTCCCCATATGACATCAGCACACGCTGCTCAACAGACTCAAGGGAATACCGGCAGGAAGATGTGGGATGAGATATTTTGTAAATAATGTGTTTCATGAATTTCTTTATTTTTTAATGTTAATGAAAGAACACTTACGCCAATAGTTACTGGATGTAATTTGTAAGCAAGTTTTGGCCATCTTCACTAACTCGCTAATAAGTTTTCATAAGAACACTATTGTGTACCTAAAAATCGGAGTTAATGGCATCGTTCGTGAATTGTTATTGTGTCGAGATGTTCAGAAACGGACGATGAAGTCCCGCCCTCACCTGCGCTGTGATTGGCTGGGCCCAGAAACGTGCCGAGCACTGCAGTAGACGAAGACGAAACAAGAATTACAGGACGATCTCTCTGTAGTCAGAAACATTAGATCATAAGTAAGAGACATTATTTTTGTACAAGTCTATATTTAATGTTTTTCTCAAAAATCCTGCATGGTGCACCTTTAATAAAGGATGCTGTCTGTCTTTACTTGAGACCTTTACATTATATCATTACATCAATAAAGAGTTATGTCTTGTCTGAGTTATTGTTCAATTGCTGTTTTTCCTGATCCAGATTTTCCCATGTGTTTGATTCTTTAATCCCGTGTCAGCTGTGTCTAGTGACTTACTCGGCCTCCTCGCTAATCAACTCCTCAGTTCGTTTGTTTGCCGCATGTATTTCAGCCTTCAGTTTCAGTCCGCTCCTTGTCCTGTGGTGTTTTGTGTGTTGATGGTTATGTGGTAGTTTATCTTCTACTTATTCCCTTGGTGTTTGGATTAGATTGGTGTCGTGTGCCTTTCACAGTAACAGTGACACTGGCATGTGGAAGTGATTACTCAAAGCTTTTAACACAATGTGCATTAGTGACATCTGGTGGTCCGACTGGTTTCCTACATCTAATAATTCCCCACAGAGAAGGAAAAGCACAACCAAACAAAGCTTCAGACGTCTCGTCTGTGACACAAGAGTGGGACCAGCACAATCTAATCTAGTCCACAACTCATGTGTAGCCTGGTCAACGGATTCACATATTGATCAATAATATAAAGTATGCAAGTTATTGATCATAATTATATTTGGTAACACTTTATAATAACTGCACACTATTCACTCTAAAAAAAATGCTGGGTTGTTTTAACTCAATTTTGGGTAAAATAATGGACAAACCCAGCCATTGGGTTACATTATACAATTACATTTTTAACCCAATGGCTGGGTTTGTCCGTATTTTACCCAACATTGGGTTAAAACCCAGCATTTTTTTAGTGTTAATCGTTCGTTAAGCAGTTCACTAATCATTTATAAAGCATAAATCGACATTAATAAGCAGTTTATAAATACAGCTATATAAATGCTTTTTTTCTTGATTTATAAGCATATCTATTTGTCACAGTGTCTGGTTGTATTTCCCTTGTTTATCACTAGAGGTCCTCGTTCTCACGGTGTCCTTCACATTGACTGCATTTCCCAGCATTCTGTCTGTCACTCATCAGTTCATTGCACTCAGCTGTTCCCCGTCATCGTTGTCCCTCAGTCTTGTTAGATCTGTGTCTGTGTCAGTGTGTGTACGGAGTCGTTGTTTGATGTCCTCACACTTCTGGTTGGTTTCTTGTTTTTGGACTGCTTGATTATTTGGATTTGTCCCCTGCCTGGCTGACTACGAATTTGGATTGCCCTTATTAATTAAAACAACTGCTCTTGGATTTTCTGTTCCTGTGTGTAATTCGTGACAGAACGACTTCGTCAAACTGAATCAAGCAGTCAAAAAACAAGAAACAAAACATGAACAGACAAGAAACCTCAAGACTAGTGTTGGCGAGATGAAGCTTCATAAAGCGTTGAAGCGCTCCATCCAATGGGTTCACTCGTGTGCCGAAGCTTCATTGTGCCATCTAGTGGACAATAGATGTACGGCGGCACATCGGCGCATGCTCTGCTGCGACGACACACAGTCAGCCATTGTCCCATCATGACGGCGTCACGTCTCTGTCTACTGTCGGCTTGTTTGTACCAGTATGTCTAGTATTTGTCTTGAGAAGCTCTAACTAGCGTCTGCGTCTTTATCCACCCATCGTTCTACTGATTGTCAAGAATGAGGGACTTACACACACTCATCGCGATCGCGCTCATAACATCATGGATTATACACAACAACAACCTGGCGCTGGCATTAACAACTAACGACCAGAGTCCACTCACCTACAGCCGGGCGGATCTCCTTCAGCTCCGATCCTCTGCACTCTGTCAGCAACAACCGCCAGTTGCACTCCCACCGGAGATCAAACCAAGGCGAAGGATGGGGTAAGAACTAGACTCCTCCCTTCCATCATACTAGCAAACGTTCCTTCGCTTAGGAACAAAATGGATCTGCTGCACGCCAAGTGCTCCATGGGGAGGGGTTATAGGGATGATCATCGCGCTCACCGAAACCTGGCTGGACGAGGAGGTCCCGGAGTCTGAGGTCAGCCTTGATCATTTCACCATCCTAAGAGCTGACAGGACCCATCAGTCAGGCAAAGTGAGAGGTGGTGGGATCTGCATCTACAACAGATGACAACAACAGATGGTGTGATAACATCAAGATCTGCACACCAGATGTGGAGATGATGACGTTGAGCCTGTGTCCCTTTCACCTCCCGGGAGAATTCCAGACGGTGGTTGTCACCTGTGTTTACATCTGCCTGAGCGCCAACGCTAGGGTAGCAGCAGAGCTAGTAGCCAACATGCTAGCCGCCTACCCGGAGGCTCCGGTGTTTATCCTGGGTGATTTAAACAACTGCAGACTCAGCGATGTTCTGCCATCCTTCCACCAGTTCGTGGATGTTCCAACGAGGAAGGAGAACACGCTGGACTTGTGCTGATGCCTTTACCGCACGTGCCTTCCCGCCACTCGGGTTCTCTGATCACAACGTCATCCTCCTCCTCCCGCGGTACAAACCGAAACTAAAACGGATCAAACCAACAACCCACAGCGTCACCCTCTGGTCGGAGGGTGCTATTGAGCAATTACAGGGCTCTCTAGCCTGCACGGACTGGGATATTTTTCAGGGTACACTGGACGAGAGAGTATCCACCATCACTGACTACATCAAGTTCTGTATCCACACCACCATCCCCACCAGAACTGTCAAAAGATACCCCAACTCCAAACCCTGGATTACCCCCCACATAAAACATGCACTTAAAGAAAAACGGACTGCATTCAGGAATAAGGACTGGGCCACTCTCAAAATACTCAACAGACAAATAAAGAATGACATCATCAGAGCTAAAATGCAATATGAAAACAAACTGGAGCAGGAGTTTAGCAACATGAACACAAAACAAGCATTCCAGAGAATCAAGAAACTTACAGGTCAAGAACATAACCACCACCACCAACCAAGATCTTGCAAACACCCTGAACAGTTTCTTCAATCGGTTCGACACCCATGACCACACCTCCACCTGTGAGGAACTTCTCAGAACCCTTCCCTCCCATGAACCTCTCCACCCGCCTTCCACCTGGTCAGGTGCAAAGTTTGCAAGGCACCTGGGCCAGACGACATCCCGGCAAGGGTGCTGAAGTGCTGCGCAATGGAGCTCTCTTCCATCTTCCACTCCATCTTTTGGGAATCCTACAGGACAGCAACAATACCCACCCTCCGGAAAACATCAATCATTACACCGGTACCCAAGAAGCCACACCCCTCAGAGCCCAACCAATTCCGTCCGGTCGCACTCACCCCAATAATCATGAAATGCATGGAGAAAATCATACTACAACTCATCTTACCTGCTGTAAGCACACAACTGGACCCATACCAATTTGCGTATCGGCCGAAAAGGGGGACAGAGGACGCAGTGGCATGCCTTCTTCACCATCTTCAGACTCCCCATAACTTTGCTTCAGTTCTGTTTGTTGACTTCAGCTCCGCATTCAATACAATCCAGCGCCATCTACTTATCAAGAAACTACAGCACCTGAATGTCACCCCTCTTCTTATCCATTGGATAAACAACTTTCTCAGTAATAGGCCCCAGACAGTGAAAATAGGGACTACAACTTCATCAACCATCATCACCAACACTGGAACCCCCCAAGGTTGTGTACTGAGTCCCTTCCTGTACACACTTTACACAAATGACTGCCAGAGTTCAATACCTAGGGTTGCCACCCGTCCCTTAAAATACGGAATCGTCCCGTATTTGTGAAGTAAACAGCGCGTCCCGTTTTGAATCAATACGGGACGCGGTTTGTCCTGTATTTCCGAACGCATGATCCCATGCAAATCATGCCACCCGCATTCTGTGAAGACTCGTCCTATTCTACCCTTGATTGGGTAATACTCGCTGTCATTGTTGGTTTGATTGGTTTGTTTAATATACCATCAGGTTCAGGGCCAATCAGAGTCAGAAGAGGGCGGGTCTTGATGCGTCCACCTGTGAAACGAAGTGTGTGCAAAAGTACCGACGAGAGAAACAAATACATGGCTGGAAAGTGTCAGTGGTAATGAGTAGCCTAAATAAGTTATCATTAGAAATAAGAGAGATATATATTTAATACATATTTAATAATAAAAATGTGCATGTTGTGGAGAAATTAAAAACCTAGAGAATGTCATCCTTTAATAGGCTACTATAGAATTAATAATATGTCTGAATACATAAATAAATACATAAATAGATTTTCTTACCAATAATACAAATAGTCATATCAACGGACATAATTTTACATAGACCCACACATAGTTGAATAAACAAATAAGGATTTTATAGTAGCCTATAGATAATAGGCTACTAATAGTAATTATAATAAAATCAATTTCACAAGAAAAGGTAGAGTATTTAATTTGCGCATGAATGCATTTTAGTGTCTTTTTTTCCATGGTGACGAGTCTAGAGAACATGCGGTATAGGCCTATTGTTTTTTGTTGTTGTTTTTTTCTTTGAAAAATAAATATATAACATTAATAGTATTCCATACATTTGTCAAAGCTTGGTAGACAACTATTATATTTGTTAATGTTATTAAACAGATTAATAAATACATTATAATTGGTATTATTAAATATTAATTATATATGCATACTAAATTATGGTCATATCTGTAATACACACTTTATGGCAATTAAAAGAAAGTTTTAAAAGTGCTACATTATTTAAATAAAAAATAGACAAACAATTACATAACAATTTCAAAATGAAATTCAAAATCAGTGTGAGTAAATAAAAACAATAAAAATATCCCATCCATGCAGAATTGTCAAAAACATGATTACTGGTTCATATATATATATATATATATATATATATATATAGTAAATAAGTAAAATAATAATATAAAATGTTTTCTGTTGCAAGCTCACATGTTTTCTCTTGGTTTATTGTTGAGCTGTCAAGTTGTCATGTTGAAATAACCAGTTCCATACCCTTGACACATTTTTTAAAATTAATTTAATTATTTATTTATCTCGCTTATGGGTGTCCCTTATTTTGCCTCACTGAAGGTGGCAACCCTATCAATACCTAACACCACTTACTATAAATATGCGGATGACACAGCCATAGTAGGATTACTTACAGATAACAGTTCCACTACAGCCTACTACCAGTCCATCACAGATTTTGCACTGTGGTGCTCTGATAACTACCTCCAACTTAATGTTGACAAGACAAAAGAACTGGTCATCCATGCATCAAAATCACCCCCTGGACTCACTCACATCACCATACATGGCCAACCAGTTGCACAGGTCAGCACTTTTAAATATCTTGGTCTCATCATTGACAATAAGCTTAACTTCAATGAACATGTCACCATTACACAGAAACGCGCACAACAGAGACTGTATGCAATACGAAAACTAAGATCACTGTATGTTGCCCCTCATCTTCTTCTGCTACTTTATAAAAGCATCATCCAACCCCTTCTACTCTACTGCTCCCCCTGTTTCTTCACCATACTAAATGTCACCATTAAAATCTCACACTTAGCATCCAAGATAATACAGCTTCCCACCCCCAGCCTCACAGACGCAAATGACACAGCCACCACTCGCCTTGCACGCACCATAGTAAGCAGCCCTGACCATCCCCTGAACCGGTTCTTCACCCTACTCCCATCTGGCCGCAGACACAGAGCCCTGGACTGGAAAACAGCGCACTTTAAGAAAAGTTTTATACCCTCAGCAATCACTGCACTTAACAAACTCCGGTGACATTGTTGCTTTTGTTAAATGTTATATGTTAGATGTATGAGGCTGTGTGAAATGATATGTGTGAAAAAGAATATCCTTATAGGACAATAAAGACTCTCTAATCATGTAAAACGTGCAGTGTGATTATAATGGCACTATGGCTTTGGTGTCTGAAGCATTGGATGAATTAATCAATGATGTTTGTGATGCTTATACATAAAGTATAAACTTTTATATGGTGTCTGTCTTTATGATACAATGACATTTCTTATATTCCTTATATTTCAAATAGACCGCCAAACCGCAGTCACGTGGTACAGCCGGCTCGCGAGGCTTCAAACGTCACCGAGACACACGCTTCGAAGCCTCGATACGGGAGGACACATCGCTACTTAAGACTCACATTTCAAAATTCAAGTCTTTTTAAGGTATTTTTCAAAATTAATAAATTCAATGCTTTTAAGGCTTTTTTTTAAAACCCCGCGGGAACCCTGGCCAAAGCGTGCCTTATCGAACCGTACCGGACCATGCAGTGGAAAACCGCCTATAGTCTCTAGGTAGATAAAAAGGTCTTAAACTAATGCAATTAGTTCATAATCAGTTCACGTATAATTCAATGAAGCATGGTCTAACACTCATCTAAAGTGACATTAAAATAAAACAGACGCACCAAGTGGTCAAGCGGTGCGTTTACTAAACGGAAATATCTCGTCTCTGCAAAAGAAGCACACTTGAATTAGTGCCAAATATTAGTCGTCACTAATCTGAAGAAAAAATTGCGGTGACATTCAAATCCTTTTAATCTACTCAAGAGTAATTCAGAATGTATTCAATCGTAACAACATTTATACCTTTCGTCCTGAATCCTGTTGTGAAGTTCTAGTGGGTTTACCAATGAAACTTCACCATCGTTCTGTGTATTTGATATCAAGAACAAGTCTGCTTTGTATCAGATGAGCGAACATTTCCTTCACCTTTTAACTAGTTTTTCCTCATATCATCCTGTTTTTCACATCTTTGCTCTTACAGCCTTATAGATGAATGTTTTAAAAATAACATTTTAAATATAGAAAAATGATTAAAAATAAATAATTGATAGGCCTACTTTTAATTCTGAAACTGAAACCACGAGTAGACGGCGACAGTGATTCACGGAATCATATTCGACTTATTTCTGAAAGCAGCGATCGATTGGAAACAGCGAATCTTCCCCGGAAACACACACTGCAGTTCTGCTGTGGACTCGTCCATGCCAAAATAGCAAAAACTACAATCGTGTCAAAAATGTAAGTTACTTAATATTTACTTTTTGTAATCATATGTTGAGGTTTGGGCATTTGTATAATTTTTGAGACACTACTGCGTTGATTTGGAGCCCGGCACAACAGTAACGAACGAATCACATGAGTAGAAGATATTGACTGAATTTTAAGCAGTAAGTTTTACATCAAATAACAAATAAATCAGACAATGATTTATTTGTTTTATTTTATTGATTTATTTATTTTGATTAATCAGACAGTGTTTTCCCCAGATCGGACTGAGAGAAAATAGCAGAAGTATGAGTATAGTGCTGTTCGCTCCCCCACAGGAAACCACACACACACACACACACACACACACACAGAGAGAGAGAGAGATACTGTTAGAGCCACACAGAAACAGAAAGTACAACAGTCGGGGTAATACAATATTTAAATCCAGCGGGGGAAAGTGTTTCAAAGGTGAAGTGTGTGTCCATTGGTGAGAAGCTGTGATGAAGACGTTGATCCTCTGAAGCGTTCACATCGTACCCTAACCCATCACACCCTTCAGAGAGAACACTCAAGTTCACTTAACAAGGTAAGGGACTCTTTATACTCTTCTGTATGGGGTGTAGATCATCATCATTATCTCAACAAGACTGATCCTACATCTTTCACACGCTCTCCTTTACTCGACTACGACCACTAATGCTAACATACGTCCACAAAAGATGAACTTAAATGATATTTTCCAGTTGATTTAGCCAAATAGAGTGAGGCGAACACAGATATGATCTTGCATCTCGGACGAGTTCTGGTGAGATTCTGGTGATTGTTCACTGATTATTCTGTCCAGTACTTTACCATGAACAGAGGAACGAAATGTATGTTTTCAGGGACAGTTCAACAGTGAATTAGTTGTTTCTCGGTGTAACGTTTGCTCTGTTAACCTTTATGCCCTATCACATGGACAGCCATTTCAACACACTGTTCTCAACAACACTATTTTAATCCGCTCGAAAACTTTATATATTCATCATACATCTCTACTCATCAGCATATGTAGATGTTCTCGATCCAGCTGGTTTGGTTGTGTGTGTTTGTATGATTTCAACAGTTTTTAACATTTTTATGTGCCGTTCATTAATGTAGTTAACTAGTGAACGTTGTTGTAAAGTGTGATGCTAATCCCCAGCAGAAGGATGAGTTCGGTGATTGGAATAAGCAGTGGGGTGTTTCTGTGAAGATAACTGATCTAGTGCAGTGATATAGTGCACACTATGAATGTGGAAAGTCCCACACAGAGACAAATGACGGCTCATTCACACATCACCCACAGCCGACACACACACACACACACACACACCTCGAAGAGGAAAAAGGCTTTCTGAATTATCATACAGACCAAAAAACCAAAGCAAAACTTGTGTTTTCCCTGAGGGGTGTGTGTGTGTGCTCGTGTGCAGAGGTCGGATGCACTGCACGGTTTTGCCTAATTTTAAATATGAAAAACAACACTCTCTGAAAACACACACACACCTCTATGAACCCTTCGAATCAGGTGGTTAGGAATGCAAATGATGTGTTCAGTGTACGTGACAGTTATTCGTGAGATCTAACCATCCACAACAGATTTCACAATGAGTGTGCAATGACTTGCACAAACGCATTCATGTTTGTTAACACAAATTATTGATTAGAATTAGTGTACCATAATTTGTGTATTCAACAAGTAAGATGTGCATTAGTGGATCAGGTGACGTGTGCATTGCATTCATTGACATCTTTTCTAAATTTCATCCAGTTTGATTCATGTTTGCCATTTCAATCCCACACAGAAACAGCTGCGAATGGCTAAGCCACACACACACACACACACACACACACACACACACACACACACACACACACACACACACACATCTCCCTGAAACATCCAGTCTGCAGTGCTACACACAAACTAGTCGGACCAACAGTGTCTGCACCATTCAGCTCTACACAAACGTGCAGCATTTTGACAATAATGACAATTAATGTTTAGTATTAGTGGTTCTGCTGAAACTCATTTATATTGTATTATTTTCGAAATGTGTGAAGATGTGTCTTTACTCTATGAAAAGCTGGGTTGTTTCAACCCAAATTTGGGTCAAACATGGACAAACCCGACCGTTGGATTAAACATTTTATTTAAAAAAAAAGACTGAACGGTTAGGTTTGTCCATATTTGACCCAAACTTGGGTTGAAACAAAGTATTTAATCTAGATTTTACAGAGACCCTAAAGTGTCTCACATCATGTGTCATGATTATGAAGATGTCATGTCAGACTTATGCACACCCCTTCAAGTAAACTGTTACCCAAATTACAATATCGCAATATCAAATCACACAAATTACGTGACTGATTTTTCGCAAGCCGTGATTTAAAACTACTAAATGATGTACACTTCCTAATATGAATCGTAATCCACTGAATTCAGTCTTTCCGCTGCTCTAAGTTCAAAAGCTGATTGTCCAAAGACATTGAACATTCGCCTCTAACGGATGCCCTGTCGGCACAGAGTCACACGTTGTTTAAGAGGTGGTGGCGAAGATCATGGATTAATTTATACATCACGGGATACGCCGCTCTAGTGATTGCAGAACCAGTTTTGGCCACAATCTTGCATACGACTCCTTTAATGTTGTTACACTTGCTTGAGTCCATCTTGTAGCACAATAGGATAAATGTGAAATAATCAATGTGTGCCATCATGATGCCTTACACCTCTAGAAACCTTTTGCATCTATAATCAAACCCAAGTATTTAAAAAGCTCAACAACATTTATTGCTTCTCCATTAAATTAAATCTCTGGTTGATGCTCAATTACACCATCGTTATTTAATTAGAAACAAAACATTCCCACAGTTCAATCAATTTACATTAATAGTGAGACAAGTGCGTGTTAACCAGTCTAAGCAGTAAGTTTGATAGCAGCTTGTTCTTTTCTTTTAGCATAGATAACTGTTTCATCTGTGTACACCTGAATCTGGACCTCTGGACATACCATAGGTAGATCTTTAATATATAGTAACCAAACTCCATAGGTGATAGGTGCGTCAGATAATAAGACCAGCTAGTCATTCAAGCAGATAAGGAACTCCCGCACACTATCATTACTTGCACTTTTCAATCAAGTTAATTCGCACACAACGTTTCGGTCACACGACCTTCGTTCAAAAACATCTCTTTTTAAATGCGTACATGACCACTCCACAGAACTCCATCTGTAAACAATTACGCTCATTAGGAGTACATAATTAGGCCCACATCACAGACAACTACAAATTGTAATAGATAACAAAATTAGTTAAAGTCACCCCGTAGATCAACAAGATAGATAAAAAAAAACACATCCTTATCCAACAATATCAAGTTGTACTTCCAAACAATTGTAACAGTCGGGCTCCTTAGCCACTAAAACTCATAACAAATACATAATATAGAAAAAATAATAATAATATTTCACTATAACATTACATTAAATAATGCTTCGTCATTCATACCCTTAGGTGATAAAGTTTGAAGAGTGTAAATCCAGAACAACTCGCGTCTCTGCAGGAGTAATTCTATGTCGCCCCCTCTAGGTGGCAAAGTCACTTTCTCAATCCCACAAAACCGTAAAGAAGTAACATCGTGATTCAAAGTTACAAAATGTGCCGCAACTGGATAGTTCATATCTTTTCTCCTGATCGAACTTTTATGTTCGCTAATTCTTTGTTTCAATTGTCGTGACGTTTTCCCCACATAGCCGATACCACACGGACAACGAATCAAATAAACCACAAACACAAGTGATCACAGATTTAATGCTATATTTTCTGCCAGTGACAGAAAAATGATGTTTTGAAAGTATTGTTACACTGGGCGCAATTACCACAACGATAGTTGCCCTTCTGTATAGGGCTCATAGGCTCTGAGATGTACGAGGACTAGTACTCTGAAAACGAGCATGTACTAAGCTGTCTTTTAAATTCCTAGCCCGTTTGTATACAATCAAAGGAGGCTGTTTAAAGATATCACTCAGATGACAGCAAATGCCAGTGTTTTTTAAAAATTGATTTAATCATAAAGGACTTAGGTGAATGTGTTGTAATACGGGAAAAAGAGTACTTTTTAGATTTTTTTGTCTTCTTTTTTAACAGTTCAGAGCGTGTCTTTTTAAAGGCTGTATCGAATGCTTCCTCAACCCAATCTAAAGGGTAACCTCTGCTCAAAAAATTATTTTTCATGATTTTCGATTTCTCTACAAAGTCGGAGTCAGAATGACAAATTCTCCTCAATCTGTAGAACTGACTCTTAGCGGTCCTTTTTTTAGAAAAATAGGATGAAAACTGGTAGCGAGTAACAGTGTGTTACGATCAGTCTCTTTAGTAAACAGAGTAGTAGTCAAACAACCTTCGTTCTTCTGTACCCACATATCAAGGAAGTGTACTTTAACAGAATTGATTTCAGAGGTGAATTCCAAATCATCAACCAAGTTGTTCAAAAATGTAACAAATTCTCGAGCATCCTCGTGATCACCCAAAAAAACACAAAAAATATGTCGTCGATGTATCTGTACCATTTGATGATCTGTGAATGAAAAGGATTATTATCTGTATTAAATATATAACTTTCTTCGAAAAAACCCATAAATTAGGGGCAAAGTTCGAGCCCATTGCCGTCCCACTTATCTGAAGAAAAAAATCATTATCAAAACTAAAATAATTATATTTCAAAAGGTAGGAAGCCATCTGGATAATAAAGTCCGAGGGAGGGCTAGAGTCCTCACGTAACGAAAGATAATGTCCGAGGGCAATAAGTCCTTTTTCATGCGAAATGTTAGTATATAAACTTGTTATGTCTAAAGTTAACAATACAGAGGCGTCCGATAAATCATGTAACTCAGAGATCTTATTGATAAAATCGGTAGAATCTCGAATGTAAGATGGTAACGAATGAACAAAAGGTTTTATAAAAAAATCAACGTACTGCGATAAAGGGGATAAGAGAGAATTGGTCTGTGCCACAATCGGACGACCTGGAGGGTCAATAAGTCTCTTATGAATTTTAGGAAGAGTGTAAAAAACTGGTCTAATCGGATGTTGACAATACAAGAATTTAAACTCCGATTGAGATATCCAACCCTCCGTTTTAGCATTTGTTAAAAATGACAATATCTCTGATCGATAGGTATTGGAAGGATCCCCAGGGAGTTTTTTATAAAACTTAATATTCTGTAATTGTGCAAGAATTTCGTGTTGGTATTTTTCCGAAGAATTTTTGTTAATGGTCACCATTGTTGAGATACATATACTATTTTTTAATGTCTGTTTAAGTCAGCAAGATACCATAGTGTTTTTTTTTAAATCTGTTTGTAACAACAATGGGCCTTGCAGCAGAATCACACTTCTTTTATAATGAATAACACAAGTTATATATCACCCATTTAATCAGAGATTATTCACTAGCAAAGATCAGAGATTCAAGGCACTAAATGATGATTTATCATCATCAAAACACAACCACATGTTCAAATTTTCTTTTGGCTTTTGTGCCATAACAAATGTGTTTTATATTCACTCAGTTACAGCAGCCCGAGGAAAAACTGGTGTTATAAAGTCAAGGGTCAAGAGCCCAACTAAAGCAAACACTGACCACTGTCATGGTGTCTTTAAATGAAACTCAATCAATCATCTTCATCTAAACCTCTGTTCATTCACTATAACAACTTCTGTAGATGCATGATAAAAGTTCGACTGGTTAGTAATAAGTGAAGCTGGTAATGCTGTTTGTGGAGTTGTTTAATCGTCCTCTGCTGAGATCTCCAGAGATTTTAATATAATTTATCTTCAGTTGATTTGTTGTGGTTGGAAGTCCGTTGTATCACTTAATTAATCACTTAACAATCACTTAATTAATCACTTAATTTCTTGACTGTAATATCTACTTTTAGTGAACTCAACTGAAATAATTTGAGAGTACTCATAACTATTGTTTTTTATAAATGATTTGAGGCAATAGGTTTCCTCAAATGAAAGGAGTTAACTTAACTCATTGGATTTGACTGTGTGTGTGATATTGTGAGCAAGCAGGAACTGCAAGTGCTCTGAGTTCATTTAAAGTTTGTCAATTCACTTATTAAGCCCGTGAACGCAAACACGACCCGGGATTGATACCGGGACTGATGCCGGGTTGAGGACCTAGTAACATTGCCGGGTTGCAACGCGCGCTGTGTGAACAAAAGCCGGGACCAATGCCGTAAGGGGTGCGTCATAGTGTCATAAGACTCTGTTGCTCTTAGAAGAAAGTTTGTGATCATCATCAACAAAGAAAGGACGGACAAATACCTGCAAACTGGAGTGAAATCTCTGTGTGAAAGGGGCTTAAAAGAGTGAATTTATAGCTATATACAGTTTTACATGCAGTGCAAAGTTAAATTGTGTTTTAAGAAATATTATTATTTTAGTGAACTTGAATAAAATAAGATCAGAGTACCCATAACTATTATTTATTTGTATAAACGTAACCCCCAGGGGTCGGCTATCGCGCTGCGCTTTTTTTCCTTATCAGTGCAAAAGAGACTCAAATTACTTGATTGATTTTGATCTTTCATATAAGTGTTATACATCATTCGATCCTGTTGAGTGTCTATTTTTTGTGGATACTCACAATAAAAACAACTCTGCAACTCTAACTTTTATAATTTCAATGTTTGAATTCAATCCAAACTGAATGTCTCATATATTGAAATCAAGTTTTATGTGATAAAATATTTTCATTGTTGTGCATTAGAAGCACACCAGGCATTTAGTCATATTACAAAATAATTTATTGAAGTATCCAGATACTTCACCACGTGAGTGACAGCAGCAAGCAGGCTCTTGATTGGTTGACGCCAAAGTTCGGATTTTTTAACTCAGGCGCCAGATGCAAATTCGCGTCAAACACGTGTATGCACAAAAAGCAGTAAGCAAAATCATTTGCGCATAACGCGGCAGATGCTCAATGGCAGGAGATTTTTACGTGCGTAACGCGTCTTTGCTTTAACACTGAAATGACTCGCGCCAGATGAACGCACCATAAGTGTCAGAAGTTTCACTTCAAGAAGTCTGTGATATGACGGGCTGGGCCTTGCAGAACATTCCCACAGTGTCTCAGTCCCTCATCAGGGAACCGAGGTTACAGTCGTACTTTTATAATGACGTTACAGCGACACCATATTCGAAATCTTTAAAAGCTCCTTGAAGAGGAGAGATTGATGGTTGAAGGGGTTGAGTTATGTCAAAGTGGACCGCTGTTTTATATGACATAGGAACATTAAAGTCTCTGGCTGGAAACATGACCATGTAAACCACAGGACAAGGTACTTACATTGAAAAAAGTTGTGCCACACACCAGCAATTATAACTAAACTGAGAGTCCAAATAGGATGGACGTCAGTGAACACACACGCGATCTGATGCATGAATTCATGTCTTATTGCATTGAAGAATTATAAAACATTAGCACTAAAGAAAACATTGTGCATAGCTGCGTTTGTACAAATTGTGGTTGTGGACAGTAGGATGCATCTGCAGCATTAGTGAAGTTCACGGATAACTGTGTGCATGTCATAATTTTGAGACTAACTTCATCCGTCTAATGTTAGACTGAATGTTTCTCTGCTGTCTTTCAGAACCGGACGCCTCTCGTGTGTGAAGTAACGATGTCAGAAGACTCTCTCTGGGATTTTCTAAATAAGGGTGTTTTGATCAGGTATTTTAGCGTTTACGGGAGGATGCTGAGATGCTGAGAGTTGTCTAACAGCGTCAGTGCCATCCCCGAACTGCAGTGCCATGCCAAGCGGAGCTCGATAAAAGATTGCGGATTAATGAGATGAAAAGATGAGTGGCGACGCGTTCACCTGCAATCCTGAGAACCAAACAACAACAATACGAGATTACCAGCATCAGATTTACGCAGTCTTCTACACGGTGATTCTGGTTCCTGGACTGATTGGCAATGTTCTCGCTCTCTGGGTGTTTTATGCCTACATCAAGGAGACGAAGAAGGCGGTGATATTCATGATCAACCTGGCCGTCGCTGATCTGCTGCAGGTCTTGTCTCTGCCTCTGCGCGTTTACTACTACTTGAATAATTCGTGGCCTTTTGGCAAGTTCGCCTGCATGGTGTGTTTCTACGTGAAGTACGTCAACATGTACGCCAGCATCTTCTTCCTGGCCTCCATCAGTCTGAGACGCTGCCGACTCATCATCCAGCCCCTGCGATACAGCGGCACCAAGAGGCAGTGGGACCGCCGCTGGTGTTTGTTCGGCTGGCTCCTGGTGGGCCTCGGGTGTCTGCCGTTCCCTCTTCTACGGAAAGACTACGATGATGTTCATTGCTGCTTCTCTGAGCTGCCCATGATGAATCTGACCAAAGCTCAGGGAGTGTCCCTCGTGACCGTGGCCGAACTCACGGGGTTCCTTCTCCCGCTGACCGTGGTGATGACCTGCACGTGCCTGACCGCCGCGAGTCTGCGCGAGAAGACCTGCGTGCTGCAGGACACTGGGGAAAAGCACAAGGCGTTCAAGATGGTGTTGAGCTGCGCTGGAGTGTTCCTGGTCTGCTTCGTGCCCTATCACATCACTTTCCCTCTGGACTTTCTGGCCAAATCCAGCGTGAGCGTCAGTTCTGCCTTTAAGGTCGCAGTCCTCCACGTTCATCCGGTCACCTTGTGCTTAGCGAGTCTGAACTGCTGTCTGGACCCAGTGATGTACTACTTCACCACCGACGAGTTCAAGCGCCGCCTGTCCCGGCCCGAGATACAGGAGAGCCTGCAGCTGCACCTCAGAGCGTCCTGCTCCTCCAACCGGGAGGTCTGACGTCTCCGCCCGAGACACGTCGCTCTCGCGCACAAAACAACGTCTTTCTGGAGATACGACTGATGAACAATCTTCTTGAAAAATGTGAAAACTTCGCACTGCAGAATCTTTATGAAACTGTGATTTTTATAGACATGAGCCATGAAACTTCACAAATAAATCTGGTTCTGCTCTTGTAAGATTTGATATATTATAATATATATTATTTGAATATATTTTAAAATGCGTTTCCTATGATGACAAGCTGATTTGGTGTAAATCATATTTTTGTTGAAACTCATAAAAACGTACAAGAATTCTTTGATAAATGGAAGAACATAATTTATTTGAAATGCATTGTGTGTGTGTGTGTGTGTGTGTCTTTATTATGACATTTGATCCCTTTAATGCATTCTAGCAGAATACAAGTATAACTTTTAAATGTTGTTACTGAGAATCTGACTGTAGTAAATAAACAATCAAATTGATGATAAAAAAAAACAGATTTTATGACTTTTTTTGTGTGGGTAAGCAATAATGATACATGCAATAGGTTCTACACTACTGATCAAGTCAATCCCTTAATATTTAATTTTATCCTATGAAATATAATCATCTGAATTAAAATTAATAATATAGACAAATACTATATTGCTGTAATTGTCTAGATTGGCAATATGTTTAATCTGCCCTATATTAAACCATTCCTTTTTTTCCTTCCTTTTTTTTTTGTTAAAATAAAATTAGTCAATCCAATTCATAAGGGACAAAACAAAACCTGCGAGACTATAAAGGTCGCCTTCACTGCTGGGTCATTATAGGTATAGTTATAACTTGTGGTGTTTCTCTGTCTCAGATCAGCGCCGTCCGTCACAACACTGTAAAAAACTGTTTTCATGATTTCTCACAACTTTGTTTTGTCAAATGTCCACAAACTGAACAACAGATAGTCACCATATTTCGAGGTGCTGAGTAGAGAAAGGGCTTGTGATGGCCCCGATGCATCGCAAACAACATTGTTGAGTTTCTCTGTGGCGATTTTAAACACTTCATCTATACACTAATTATATCTTATTCATCACCACACTATCTCACATCGCTAGCTTCTATCTAAAAAGCTATAATTAGCACAACACGCTAGTCATTTCGTTAGCCTGCACAACACGCTAGTATGGCTAGCCTGTTAACGTGCTTATCCAATTAATTAGTCAGTAATAGCTCACAGATGACAGTGTTACTAGACACTTCTGTGGGAATTACTAATTATTTGGATTCGTATTATAAAGTGAAGATTATTGGAACTAACTAGTAATTACTCAAGTGTTACTACATGATCTAGTCATGATTTGTGCAAACGTTTGAGATTTTTGGTGAACTTTAGTATACTTTTAGAAAATGTCTTTAGTAACGCTTGAGTAATTACTAGTTAGTTCCAATGATCTTCACTTTATAATACGAATCCAAATAATTAGTAATTCCCACAGAAGTGTCTATTAACACTGTCATCTGTGAGCTATTACTTACTAATTCGTTAATAAGAGTTTCTTTTAGTTAAAGGGTTAGTTCACCCAAAAATGAAAATTCTGTCAGTATTTCCTCACCCTCATGTTGTTCAACCCCGTAAGACCTTCGTTCATCTTCGCAACACAAATTAAGATATTTAAGATATTAAGATCGCTCCTGTATACTAGTCCATAGGCTTCTTGAGGGACTGACTCTTGCTGTCCTCGAAAAATCATTAAAGACATCGTTAAAATAGTCCAAGTGACTACAGTGGCTCAATCTTAACTTTATCAAACGTCGAGAACACTTTTGTGCGCAAAAAAACAACAAAAATAACGAATTTATTTCAACTATTCACTTCCTTCTCCATGGGCCTGTAGTCAGTTAGCGTAGTGTGATTGCGTAAAGCTACGTCACACGGAGGCTCACTATTGGCCGACGCTGGTCATGTGTGTGTGATGCGTGTGACGTACAATAACAGAAGCTTACGCTATTAAACTAGTAACCTGACTCGCGCAGAGGGAGAAATAAACCAATAGTTGAAATAAAGTCGTTATTTTTGTTGTTTTTTTTGCGCACAAAAGTGTTCTCGTCGTTTGATAAAGTTAAGTTTGAGCCCCTGTAGTCACTTGGACTATTTTAACGATGTCTTTAATGATTTTTCGAGGACAGCAAGAGTCAGTCCCTCAAGAAGCCTATGGACTAGTATACAGGAGCGATCTTAATATCTTAAATATCTTAATTTGTGTTGCGAAGATGAACGAAGGTCTTACGGGGTTGAACAACATGAGGGTGAGTAAATACTGACAGAATTTTCATTTTTGGGTGAACTAACCCTTTAATAGTATTTTCTAGATTGTTAATAAACTTTTTCAGTAGTTCTCTGGGAAGCATTAAAAAAATAGTAGTTATTGATTACTTAATAGTGAACTACCACTTTCGTCTGTGCGCTATTACTTACTAGTTCGTTAATCAGAGTTTCTTGTTAGTTAATAGTAGTTTCTAGATTGTTAATATTGTGTTACTCATTAGTTCTTGTGTAGTTATTCATTAACAAAGGAACCATATTCTAAAGTGTTACCAAATAAAGGCCTAAATGTATATTTCAGATTTTTTTTTTTGGACCCGAAGACAAAAACACTAACATCTCAAAACTGACCAGTAAAAACCCCCAAAAAACGATGTTTTTGCCTGCCGTCACCGTGTCTCGCCTTATAGTGTTATCAGTATTATTTTGGAGAAAGTTTTGCACACTTCAATGTACACTTAAGCATGCGTCGTGAATTAGAAATGTGGAAACGGGGTTGTTACTGCAGTAATATCACGTTCAGTATGGCTATAAATCTCTCCGTTCCAGAATATTTAATTCATAACATCAATCTTTGATTCAGGTGTGCATCCGGAAAGTATGTGAGAACTTTCGTGCTTCGTTACGCCATTTCACCTCAACTTCAAGAGCGAGGGGAAAAAACAGCTTCTGTACGGAAAACGCAGACTGATCTCATGAAGTAGCGTGTGTATGGTGTATACCATTTTTGGCGTGCTATCAAGACGCATAATCGCTTTTCAGCATGTTTATGAACGCCGTTGACTTAACGTTATTACTGTATATATAAATATACACTCCCCAGATGTTGATCTACATTTTGCTTCGTTTCGCGCAGACATTTGACGGCGTGTACAAAATATAATTCACACAAACTTTTCATAAAAATACAAAATATGACATAATTACATACATTTTACCAAATATCAGAAAAGACGGATCCGGAGGGATTTTCATCAGGTGTTTTCCCACTGTTGATCTTTGACACTCGACATCATTGATGTAAACGATGGATCAGTCCTGTATTTTCAGAATACTTCTCTTCTCGATATCATTCATCTCCTTTAAAATTAGAGAAACGTTGTACCGTAGATCCTGAAACTTGGCCACTGGAACCTAGAAAAGAGAGAGAGGAAATACATCACACACACACACAGTTTTCTACAGAGAAATCTGAACACTTGGAATAACACACACGTCTATTTTACGGTATGATTGTATTAATCGCTGTAGTTGAGCTGACGCTCCAGTGTGATCGTGTTTAACGGATGGGGATATTGCCAAGAGGGCTCGTATTTAGGTCTGGCCAACCGACACATTCATGTTGATCCAGCAAAACAACCTGTAATGATTTTGAGATATTTAAGAGCCATATTTGTATCTTTAACCCTTATGCTGCATTAGGGACATTTTTGGTCTTTTGCAGTTTAATTTCTTTGACCATTTTGGCTGTTTTAATGCAAATGGTATGAAATTTGGCAAAATTGTGACTTTTTGGATACATGTAAAAAATGTGATCCCATTTTGCAAAATATGTGTAACACACACTGTGTAGATCAAATAGTAACACTCAGCACCATAAAGACCAAAAATGGCCCATTGAAACCCATTAAAACGTTGTTTAAATCTGAGGCTGTCAGTAATACATGAAACATGATTTTTGCACAAACATCCTTTCATTTTGAAGCAAAAGCATTATATTTGCATTATATAGTGATGACGTCACTACATATTTATTCCCTATGGGTGGAAATGCACCTTATTTTAGGCAATAGGCAATGTTTAATAGGTGGCCATTTTTGGTCTCTAACGCGCTAAGTGGGATTGTTTGCAAAGTGGGACTGTGATAATCCAAATCTAAAGTTTTCTCTTTGCATTTAGTTTATTGAAAATAATTGAATTTTTGTGTTTTTTCCTCTTATACAAATCGATGGTTTCGCAAACAAAACTGGTAATTAAAGGGTTAAAATCCTGAAATTGAATACATTTTTGGTAGTTATGATGAGGACTGATGCTGGTTAAAAGATTTAACTTGGTAAAAGTGGAAAATAATAATAATATATAATATTTTAGGCAATGTTTAATATGTGGCCATTTTTGGTCCTTAATGCACTCAACGGTGTTAAAAATCTAATGCAGCACAAGGGTTAAAATCTTCTGTTCTGTATTTTCAGTTCAGTCTACAGGAGATAAGCAGACCTAATAAAGTCGACTCGTCAGAAACTAAACGTGAAGCTGCTAACGTGTGTGTGCTTCTGTTTTAGATGCAGATAAATGAATAATAAAATGATGATGATAATGACCTGGAAGCGATGCACGTGTCCATCGGAGAGCTTCATCTGCATGAGGATCGAGGGCTGAAGAGCTCGAGCCAGAGAACTGACAAACACACACACGTTATCAATCATATCTGCTTCGGTGCACATCTAACATTATTATTCTACATTTCATTTACAGGCTCTTTCATGACCCTCAAACACACCTTACAACATCCACAAAAGCAATGACATTAACCAGTAAAACCAGTCCAGAACAAACATTAAACCACATAAACCACAAATACCCAGGTCATGTGACAAGAACCAACCATCAGCTTCACCCTTTCCGAAAGAACATCGAAAGCTCGGTCGACATGAAGGACGGGCACCACCCAAACCCGGACGGTTTATCTTCTCCGTAAATGAATCTTGTAACCTGCAGAGCTACAGCAAGCGCTTCTCGTGGTGGAAATCTATTAAAACCTCGTAGTCGTCGTGCAGAGCGCAGTGCATCTATTAACAATAAAATATAAGCTAATGTGCATTGCAAATGTCAGTAATTTATCTTTCTTGACTATAATTTTTATAAAAATGATTTAAAAGGCTGAAATGTGAGGTTTATCTTTTTTTTCTAAAAACTTAATTTGCACTTTTTAACTCTGCATTGTTAATTGCAAAACTGCACATTATTTACTTTTCAAAGGCTTGTAAGCTACAGTTTGCAATAAATGTTGTCCAAGCTGCAGAATCTCTCCAGTCAGAAACATATATTGTGTAATTGATGTTCTTAGTTTTCAGTTCAATTAATTCAATCCACGTAAGAGTGCATGCCTGCGCTTGTACGTATTTTGGGCTAAGCTGCATTGCTTTGACATTGTGGAAAATAGAATAATACAAACAAAATGTTTTATCCTTTTTATCTGTTATTATCAATCTAAATGAATCTGACTGAGATTTTACTGGGACCTCGCGTATCAATTTCGCTTTTCCTTGATTGGTTTTCCCTGAACAGAATTAGGCTACGTTGTTGAAAACGAAAGTGTAAGACGCACATTCATTGCGTTTTTACCGTGATGAGAGTTTCTGCGTCTTTATTAAACTCAACACATTATAATGATTCATCTGTCATCCACCTTTGATTAATTATACGTTCTGCTCATGTGAGGCGCGCCGCTTCCCTCGCGCTGTTCTGTAGTTTATTAAAGTTTATTAATTCTGAACGTGACTTGCCTGTCTATCTATATTGCACCATAAAGAGATTTCGAAGCTTCGAATATTCGATGTTCATTAATACCGAAGCTTCAAAGCTCAAAAAATGGTATTCGGACCAGCCCTATTGCTATAGTAACGGACGCATGTTTTTATAACTTTAATGCGCATCTGATTGATGGATAAACCGCACGCTCTTATTTCAGTGTTAACTCTTTCCCCGCCAAACACGGAATTTTCCGGGTATCCGTGTTTTAGGTGGTATACGGTAAGGAAGACCCGCGCGCATGTCCTGAATGATTGCGCAACTCTTTGATCAGAGAAACAGATCGCAATCGTCTCAAACAGTGGAGTAGTGAGAATGTATCAGACAGACAATGCAGAGGTATATGGCTGAAGTACTGGAGGTTAATGGACTCGGAGTCCGATCACTCTTTATTTGATAATTCTGAATCTGATCGGGACGAAGTAGTCAGTGAGAGAGATGCACATGTTGTCACAGAAAGTTCTAGCCATGGACGTGCCGCAGATAGATCGTATAATACTTGTATTATGACACTATAATATTTATGTGTGTGTGCAGGCATTTATGTGTGGCTGTCTAAATATGAAGGTGTAATTGTCAAAATATTTCTCTCTTTGTGCACATTTACCACATTGTAATATGTATTTGTGTGTGTGTGTGTGTGTGTGTCTAGGCCTTTTTATTGTAATTCCAATTATTCATTATTGACAGGTAGAACACAGAGAGGCAGAGGCAGAAGTTTTATTGCAAAAGTTACATTTCCCTTACATCCTAAGAAATTTGATATATTTTACATTTATTTATGTTTTTAATTTATTTTGGAAAGTTTTATATATGAAGGAAACAACATCTGAATGTATTCTGCTTTTAAATGCACTTGTTTGATAAAAATACCTTTTTTCTCAGTTTTTTGTCCAAAATGTTGTGTTTTTGACAAAACCTACCTCTGTTCAAGAGGCAATAAAAAAAGAACAAATGAAGATCAAATAAAAAGGTTTTTTTTGCCTAAAAGCAGAGGCTCAGATCTTTATTTTTATATATATCATCTTCATATATTCATGGAAGAAAATATTCAGCGGGGCATTAAAATTTAGCGAAAATCGTCAAAAACCCTGGCGGTGGCTGGCAACTTTTTTTTAAAACGCTGGCGGGGAAAGAGTTAATGTTGTGGTTATTTCAGCAGTTTCGTATGTTTACCCGAATGTGAACTCTAAATGTAAAAGGACAATTATTGCTTTAAATGCAGTTTTTCAGACGTTTCAGTTCTTCGTGTCTTTATGAAACGATCAGGAATACTGTACTGTACCTGACTGAATCATGACTACTGACTGAATCATGACTACTGACTGAATCATGACTCCTGTACCTGACTGAATCATGACTACTGACTGAATCATGACTACTGTACCTGACTGAATCATGACTACTGACTGAATCATGACTCCTGTACCTGACTGAATCATGACTACTGACTGAATCATGACTACTGTACCTGACTGAATCATGACTACTGACTGAATCATGACTCCTGTACCTGACTGAATCATGACTCCTGTACCTGACTGAATCATGACTACTGACTGAATCATGACTACTGACTGAATCATGACTACTGTACCTGACTGAATCATGACTACTGTACCTGACTGAATCATGACTACTGACTGAATCATGACTCCTGTACCTGACTGAATCATGACTACTGACTGAATCATGACTACTGTACCTGACTGAATCATGACTGCTGACTGAATCATGACTACTGACTGAACCATGACTACTGACTGAATCATGACTACTGACTGAATCATGACTCCTGACTGAATCATGACTACTGACTGAATCATGACTACTGACTGAATCATGACTCCTGTACCTGACTGAATCATGACTACTGACTGAATCATGACTACTGACTGAATCATGACTCCTGTACCTGACTGAATCATGACTACTGACTGAATCATGACTACTGTACCTGACTGAATCATGACTACTGACTGAATCATGACTACTGTACCTGACTGAATCATGACTCCTGTACCTGACTGAATCATGACTACTGACTGAATCATGACTACTGACTGAATCATGACTACTGTACCTGACTGAATCATGACTACTGTACCTGACTGAATCATGACTACTGACTGAATCATGACTCCTGTACCTGACTGAATCATGACTACTGACTGAATCATGACTACTGTACCTGACTGAATCATGACTGCTGACTGAATCATGACTACTGACTGAACCATGACTACTGACTGAATCATGACTACTGACTGAATCATGACTACTGTACCTGACTGAATCATGACTACTGTACCTGACTGAATCATGACTACTGACTGAATCATGACTCCTGTACCTGACTGAATCATGACTACTGACTGAATCATGACTACTGTACCTGACTGAATCATGACTGCTGACTGAATCATGACTACTGTACCTGACTGAATCATGACTCCTGTACCTGACTGAATCATGACTACTGACTGAATCATGACTACTGACTGAATCATGACGACTGTACCTGACTGAATCATGACTACTGACTGAATCATGACTACTGTACCTGACTGAATCATGACTACTGACTGAATCATGACTCCTGTACCTGACTGAATCATGACTACTGTACCTGACTGAATCATGACTACTGCACCTGACTGAATCATGTCTACTGTACCTGACTGAATCATGACTACTGACTGAATCATGACTCCTGTACCTGACTGAATCATGACTACTATACCTGACTGAATCATGACTACTGCACCTGACTGAATCATGACTACTGACAGAATCATGACTCCTGTACCTGACTGAATCATGACTCCTGTACCTGACTGAATCATGACTGCTGTACCTGACTGAATCATGACTACTGTACCTGACTGAATCATGACTAATGTACCTGACTGAATCATGACTACTGCACCTGACTGAATCATGACTACTGCACCTGACTGAATCATGTCTACTGTACCTGACTGAATCATGACTACTGCACCTGACTGAATCATGTCTACTGTACCTGACTGAATCATGTCTACTGTACCTGACTGAATCATGACTACTGACTGAATCATGACTCCTGTACCTGACTGAATCATGACTACTGCACCTGACTGAATCATGACCACTGACTGAATCATGACTACTGACTGAATCATGACTACTGACTGAATCATGACGACTGACTGAATCATGACTACTGACTGAATCATGACTACTGACTGAATCATGACGACTGTACCCGACTGAATCATGTCAACTGTACCTGACTGAATCATGTCTACTGTACCTGACTGAATCATGACTACTGACTGAATCATGACTACTGACTGAATCATGACGACTGACTGAATCATGACTACTGACTGAATCATGACGACTGTACCCGACTGAATCATGTCAACTGTACCTGACTGAATCATGACTCCTGTACCTGACTGAATCATGACTACTGACTGAATCATGACTACTGACTGAATCATGACGACTGACTGAATCATGACTACTGACTGAATCATGACTACTGACTGAATCATGACGACTGTACCCGACTGAATCATGTCAACTGTACCTGACTGAATCATGTCTACTGTACCTGACTGAATCATGTCTACTGTACCTGACTGAATCATGTCAACTGTACCTGACTGAATCATGTCTACTGTACCTGACTGAATCATGACTACTGACTGAATCATGACTACTGACTGAATCATGACGACTGACTGAATCATGACGACTGACTGAATCATGACGACTGTACCCGACTGAATCATGTCAACTGTACCTGACTGAATCATGACTCCTGTACCTGACTGAATCATGACTACTGACTGAATCATGACTACTGACTGAATCATGACGACTGACTGAATCATGACTACTGACTGAATCATGACGACTGTACCTGACTGAATCATGTTTACTGTACCTGGTTGAAATGGCTACATCCACTCTCCATTTGAACTCCTCCAGCTTGGCCAGACGCGGCTCCTGCTGTCGAACACTCGCTGAGGTTAGCCTGGAAGAGAAGGGCCGCTTACTGGAGAACGGCTCAGGATAATACAGTCAGATCATATGTGTTGTGCTCTGACCTGTTCCCAAAGACCACACTGGACACGTCCGAGAGGAACTCTTCAGAAATCCTGTGATGAACAGATAAACACAGCTGCACACATCACTTCAACACAGCAGATACAGGAAAATAAACTTTATTTGAAATTTACTAGCATAAATAATGAATAATGACTGTATAAGACATCTCTTACCGAAGAGCTCTGAGATCCTCATTGAAAACCTGAAACAAAGACAATTCATTTTGAATACATTGATGCACTGAAATATCAGTTTTCATATTCACAAAGTGTATCATTACAGTTATCACAGTATTCAGCAGGTCTACACACGACTGTAGAAAAATTAAAATAATTTTAACAATTTTACTTTATGTAGTCAAGCTCTGAACAGATTTATCTATAACGCACTGTGTGTTTGAGCGTCAGTGAAGACAAACACTCCAGTGAGCGCACACACACACACACACACACACACACAGTTAGGAGTGTCCTCAAACCTCCTGTCGGAGCGTAGGCATTCGCTGAGCCTCCTTCAGAAGAGCATATAGTCCTGCCATCACATGGTTCAGGCTGTCCTCTGAGACGAGTCCGCTCTCGGAGATCCTCCGCACACACTCACAGCAGTCCTCGCCCTCCATCGCCTTCACCACCGCTGAACACACACAGGTAGGTGAACACAGGTAACCACACACACAGGTGAACACACACAGGTAGGTGAACACAAAGCTCCAGCCCCCCTAAATTTATGCCTAGCCTCCCTAAAAATTAGTGATTAATATGCTACACAAATTGGTGTGTTTTAATCAGATTCAGCGCGTTCTCCATCTTAAATCCGCAGTGGCGCCGAGCAGAGAGAGCGTCAGAAAGAGAGGAAATAGTGTGTGTGCATCTGAGCCCATTGGTCTGACACTGCTCGTCAATGTCAGAATATTTGAGATGACCAATCAAATCAAAGTAGGCGGGCTTTACAGTACATTCACAGAAGCCGAGCGCGAATTTTAGCAGCACGACTCGACTTCAGTGCACGGGCAAGTGCGAGATATAAGCAGCTAAACTTATAATGTTATATATTTGACAGTTTTTTGAGGTCATGAATGTTAAATGAACGACAAAAAATAATCTGGAAAACTAATAGGCCTATAGTTTCATCTAATTTCGCCCTTTTGAACTGAAATTAGGCATGTAACGTCAGCCTAATGTATTCGTTTACTGTCATTGTGAGACAAGAAATGTTAACAAATCCGTTTTCATCATGGAAGGTGCAAAATATAATACAAATTGTAGCCTTTAGTAAATAAAAAAGCTCAGCTTTAGGAGAGGGAGAGAAAGGGCACGATGAGGAGACAGCGAAATGAGGAGAGAGCAGGTATTGACAAATCTACTGACATATAGTTTTAAAGCTATTTCTTTTTTTTTGGTCTTCAAATGTCTTGAAATGCACATATCAAACCCCCAAACCTCCACCTCAAATGTAGGACCTCTTTGATTATAAAAAGCCCTGTCCACAGCCCTGTATAGGCATCAGAATCAGAACCAGAAAGCGCTTTATCCCAAGTGTGCTTTTTTGTACAAAAATGAAAAGCCTAAAATCAGTCAAAGCTCAACTTTAGGAGGGCAAGAGAAAAACAAAGAGAAAGAGAGTGTGATGCTGATGAGGAGAGAAAAATAATCAGCTGCCCACTGACATGGTTTTATAAAAAAAAAAATAATAATAATAATAATAAAAAGCATTCAAAACATCTTAAAATGGACATAGGCCTAAGTAATAATACATTTTCTCGGGGAAACCCCGAACCCCTCTAACACAACTCAAATACTTTTTATAAAAATGATTATAAAACCATGCAATTGCATGGTAATGAAAGTGAGCATTAGACCCTAAATTAAACTTTTACCTTGTTTTTATTTTTTTTAATCATACCCTCATTGGGGGCTATGCCCCCCTAAAAGAAAAATCCAAGAATCGCCCCTGCTTCAGTTGTTATTGTCATTCAGAGTTATTATCCTTCAGTGTTGTTGTCATTCAGAGTTATTACCCTTCAGTGTTATTGTCCTTTAGATTTATTATCCCTGTGTTTTTATCCCTCAGTGTTTATGTGAACGCCTCGCGCTGCTCGTCACGTGAGCGGATCGTCATACTGAGATCACGAGGGGTTTAATAATCCATAGGTTTAATCGGGCAGTTTCCGAAAGATTCGCCTTTCGGGGTTTATAATGCAGAGCTGGAACTGAAACTCACCTCCGAGTATCTGAGTGAAAGTGTCTCTGTGGAGATTCCTCAGGTGTTTACACAGCAGCTCCACCTCAGCCGGAACTCTGCCGCCGAATACACTCACGGACTCGCTCATCTTCTGTGGAGGAAAGACGGGCTCTGATGAAGCTGTGGCTGACAGGATCCCAGCGAGCTCTCTTTCTCCTTCTCCTCCTCCTCCTTCTTCTCCTCCTCGCGATCCACTCTTTAGCGGCATTATCGCCACCTACTGTACCGGATTAATTAAACTCTAATGGGTCTGAAGTTTAAATTCTGTACCGTTTCCTTCTCCTTCTCCAGTTCACACACACACACACACACACACACACACACACACACACACACACACACACACTTCACAAACCTCGCTGAGTAATACAGCTTACAGCAGGTTTAAGATAAGAGGCTTGTAATGAGTTTTGCACACTAAGAAAGAGTGTGTATTCAAACCAATGCGTTCCTCATGTATGATTTAAAAGGGGTCATGTGATGCAGCGTGCTCTGATTGGCCGAACCCCTAAAGCGAGTGAAGTGTTACGCCGCTCAACATAATCACGAATTTCAGCTCACAAAGCATTTATAAAGACAGTGCGTCCCTTCGTACGGCGTCACATGCTATGTCACGACGCAACAACAATCCCGATTGGCTCAGTTTCATTCACGCTTCAGAGGCGCTACGCTGGAGGGCGTTCCCCAAAGTGTCGTTCAGTGTCTCGTTCCCTTCTCAGGGAACAAGGGTTGCAGTAACACAAGATGTTTGTAGAGTATAAAAACCATTACGTCTATGGAGAGCCCTCATAAAACACTAAAACCCAACGTGTGTGTGAGTGTGTGAGTGTGTCTGGCCCTGGGTAGTGGCCCACATATGGTGTTGATCATGCATGCTGTAATGTCTGTGTTTAACTACATATACAAGGGAATCTGGGTCAGGATGATGATGATGATGATGATGATGATGATGATGGCACTTTCGTGATGTTTCTGAGGCTGATTTTCCACTTCACTCAGCAGAGACTCTCTCAGCCCTCACTCGTCCCTCTCTCTCTCTCTCTCTCTCTCTCTCTCAGCCCTCACTCGTCCCTCTCTCTCTCTCTCAGCCCTCACTCGTCCCTCACTCACACCACTGGGCTTTATTCATTCCTCTCTCTCTCTCTCTCTCAGCCCTCACTCGTCCCTCCCTCCCTCTCTCTCTCTCTTTCAGCCCTCACTCGTCCCTCTCTCTCTCTCTCAGCCCTCACTCGTCCCTCACTCACACCACTGGGCTTTATTCATTCCTCCCTCTCTCTCTCTCTCAGCCCTCACTCGTCCCTCACTCACACCACTGGGCTTTATTCATTCCTCTCTCTCTCTCTCTCTCTCTCTCTCTCTCTCTCTCTTCTCTCTCTCTCAGCCCTCACTCATCCCTCACTCACATCACTGGGCTTTCATTCAGTCCTCTCTCTCTCTCTCTCTCTCTCTCTCTCCCTCTCTCTCTCCCTCTCTCTCTCTCTCTCTCTCTCTCTCTCCCTCTCTCTCTCTCTCATCCCCTAAGTTCATCAGCTGGAAATGAACCCTGTTGACTCGTTTTACGGGACTTAGTGTCAGGAAAGCTTACAATAAAAGTGTTTGTTTATTTATTTAAAAGCAATAATTGAATAATAATTATAATCTGCTGTTCCTCGAAGAACCTTCAACATCCACAGAACCTTTCCTGGACAAAAGCTGCTTTATACTGGAGAAAGGTTCTGAAATGTTTGTCAAACTAGTCATTTTTTTATTTTATTTTAAGAATTATTAATTGAAAGGTTCATCACTATGAAACCCATAAGCTTTATTTTTAACGTAATAGACCTATTAACTGGCATTACGGCACTTCACAATTTTTGTATCTGATGGGGTTTTGGATCATGGCGTCCTTCTATGTCGTACAATGACGAAGGGTTATGAATATTAAAGCTGACATAGACTGGTGGAAGGTTTATAATGGAAAGGTCATCTGGACTTTACCAAACAAACATTTATTGGTAAATAAAATTAAGGAAATAACTTTCAAAATCTTAAATAGATACTACCCAGTAATAAATTTACTTGTTAAATTAAAACATAATATTGATTTGAAGTGTTCTTTTTGCCAATACATTGGCAGAAACCTTGCTCACGTGCTCATTTTTCTAGATTTAATCATTGATAACATTGACCCCACTTTTTCTTTGTGTTTAGAAATATGTTTTATTGGGTTTCATATCCCACAAATAAAAGGAAAGAATACTGTATATTATAAATGTAGTAATTTTTGTAAAATTCTTATATCCTGCATAAATGTGAGTAGGCCTACAGTAAATCCTAACCTTGGTTCTTGAAAAATAAATGCATATCAAGACTATTTTCCATTCACATAAGAAAGCAATTAAAGTCTTTCTGTTTGTCAGTCCTTTAATATTGTTTAGCCTCCCCTGGCTGTCTGTTTTTCTATGTGTATTGTTGCTTGTTTGTTTGAAGTCATATATATATATACATTAAAGCTGATGCCAGAACAGTCTCGCTCGGCTCATGTACTTGACGAGTCTACAGGGTGACGTTGCGTCGCTTCCTTCCAATAGCGAAGCGTTGCTCGTGAATATTAAACGATCCCTTCTTCACTGTAGTAGGATTGGGAAGTCGGGTTTCTGTCGGATGTGTGTGTAGTGGAGACTAATGTAACGCTTCCCTGACTGTAACAGCCTCGACAGCCTCGTCCACACTCCCGGACCGGCGTGTTTCTCTGCGGGGATTCGGCGCTCGTGTTCGGCCTGAGACCCTCCGGCGACTCACGGGGTATCGTACAACAAATGCTCATTTATACGCTGGATAAGGTGCTCTGTTCCGTGTGATCGGCGGCACATCTGTGTGATACAATACATAATTGAATGCGAATGGTTGTATGAGCGATATGAATGAATTTGTTGTCTCGTCACTTTGACCGGAGAGAGTTTATTGATCCGGCTCGCGCTCGCGCTCGTGCTCGCAACATCACACCCTTATTTAACAGCGACTCTGAGCTCGCGATGCTGTGTGTGTGTGTGAACATCCAGACGGAGACAGCTGTCAGTCAGGATGACGTCAGCGGTGTGTGTGTGATGGCCACAGATGTTTCTCTGCAGTGGTCAGTGTCTGTGGGTGTGGTTCTGCTCATCATGTCTCTGATGCCCAGCTCTGGCTCACACACACGGGCAGCACAGGGATATATTTCCCATAGTTCTCCTCGGCTTCAGGGAGGGCTGGTCACAAGGTCTATATCTCAGTATCAAAGTCCAATCAGCCTTCAAATGTGTGTTTTCTCGATCAGTGGTTCTGGATGTTTGTTTTAGATCCCCAGATCAAAACCCTCTTGAATTTAAACCATTTTTGTGTATATTGTTCTTCCACAAAACTGAACTACTCTGCTATAGTGGTAGAAACTCTCTTTATTAATATCAAATATTAAATCATGTTCATAGATGTTCTGTGGAAGGATCAACTCAAGTCCGCCCATTATTGTTATTATATTATAAGGCTAGTATTAATAACATCAGAAGCTTCCCTAATTTCATAACCGACATGTGTGTATGAGGTCTGAGATCCTCAATGAAATGTTTGTAAAACGCTGAACTGAATGTCATGCGATCTATTCACTAATCGCCAAGAGCGCTCGCTATAACACACACATCGTTCTCACAGGCCTACAGTTGTAGTGTGCACACGGTTAACACTTCATTTAATGGCACTAATAATAACACTAAAAACAATACAAATGAATAATAATAATGTCAGTAACACAGGCGTAATAACAGTGTTTATGTGCGCAAATCAACTGTCATCTGTGCAAATCAACAACTTGAAAAACAACATATTTAACAAGAACTGTTATTCACTGTTATTGATGTACGGTCAACAAAAGAAATATTAACCCAATAAATGAAGATATTACTCTTCTTACGGCCTACTCTTCCTTTTAAAGGCTGATATTCTCCATCTTCATCTGTGTTCAGTGTGTGATGTTGCTGTCCCAGTTCTCCTCTATATGAGCGTCAGTGTGTCTGAACTCCTGAAACGCCTCCACTGTAGTCTCGAGTTTCCGAACACGTCACAATATTCCTCATTATAATAATTAATGCGCAGAGTAAAGGGGCGGGGCCTGGTTGAGTTAGTTAGGAGTGTGTTAAACTGGCGGTTATGGAAAGGGGCGGGACATTTCCAAAACACACTCGAAGCGCTCGACCAATCACAACACACTACCCCAACCAACCAATCAGAGCACAGTGTGCTTTCAGGAGGAGGGGCTTCATAGAGACAGGAAGTGAACAGAGCGTTACTGACAGACTGGGAAGAGAGGAGCCGCAACAATGGAGAATATGAGGAGAATAATCAACATTCAGGCTGGAAAACCTGCTCTAGGAGAGCCTGAAACAACATCAAGACTCGCAGAACAGATCCTCTTTAAAAATACAGCTTCCAAAAGGGGTTTCGCATGCAGCGATGTCATAGATCAGTGGTTCCCGTACCTCTTCTCGTCCACTTAGACTGCAGTCACACCCTTTCCATGAAGGGACAATATTTCAGAAGATTAACCCTTAACTGGGAGTGTAACGAGACGCGTATTTGTTTTGAACCATTAAGTACAAGGTTTTCCGTACGCATTTTTAAACCGAACGGTTCGTTGGGTCATTTTTTCATGCCGACCATAATTTTGTTATTTCAAATGTTGGCGCGTCCCGCCTGGGTTAGGGTTAATGTAAGAGACGTCATTGCCCAACATCAAATGGCAAATGTAATGTAGGCGGACCAAATGTGGTTGGCGGACCGTTGATAAGTTTGGACCAATGCAGCGCGAGCCGATCTCAATCACTGTTACTACACAGACAAATCCACTAAAGAAAACATTTGGGTTCACCACTGAAGTGATAACATCGCTGCCAGATCTAGTGAGAAACATTCACATTTCAAACGGCGCTGACGTGGAAACCAGGAGAAACATGTGCCATGAATGAACTATCCAGTGTCCACAGATCAGCAACACCACCCTGGGTTTACTGTATAACACTCACTGTAACCATGGGAGTTTGATAACATTACGCTGGTTTATTTTGGTATTATTAATACAATTGCTTCCCTCAAATGTTAATCTGAACTAAAATAAACCTTTGTTTTTAGGGATGCAACAACACAGTTAGCCCACGGTTCAATGCATACCTGGGTTTTATCCACAGTTTTCGGTTCGGTTCTGATGGCTTGAAGTTGACACACAAGTGTTTTTTGTTATTCTGTGCTTAGCCAATAGTAACAGCAAGAGGTTAAGGAGAAAAATGTATTGCAACACTCCTGTGACACAAGTGTACCCCCCTTAGTTACTACATTATCCTAAATCCGTGGTGAATGTTGCTGATCTGTGGACTGAAAGCCTCCTGGTCTCCACGTCAGCGCTGTTTGGTCTGATATCTGTGGTTTATAACAGAACTCTGAGTGTTTCTCACTGGATCTCCTGGCGATGATGTTATTAATTCTGAGGCGAATTCGATGGATTTCTTCACTGGATCTCCTAATACCAGTGTCACGTGATTGAGATCGGCCCGCTCAGATGAAGCTCTGGCGATATCAGGCTCGCAGGGTCAGAGGTCAGCAGAAACGACTCGCTCAGACTCGGAGAGAGTTTGCTCTGTGTCCAAAAGTAGAGTATTGGTGAACTTCTAAATCTGCGTTTGGAGACAGTGTATAGACGCTTAAATGACTTTAAGATGTAGTATTTGTGGAGGTTTATTCCTGAGGAAAGCAGTTTGTTTGCAAATATGCCACGACATGTGATATTTTAATGCAGGGTCATTCATATTCATGAGTTTTTTTTATTTTATTGTGATTTAAATACCATCATAGTTTGTAGAAATATTAGTTAATATTAGTTTTTAGTTATCATTTTTTATTTTAATTTCATTTTTTTGTGTGATTTTGTTGTGATGAAGTTTTAGTTTTTATTTGAATGCATATTTAGGTTTAATTACTTTTCGTTTCAGTTTTATTCAGTTTTTTGGTTATTTTTAACAGGTAATTCATGTAAACAATAATAACCCTGGTGTCTGTGCTGTAAAATCATATTTAGTCTGTTTTTAAGGAGAAGAGTTGATAGTTTAGCTCCTTTAAACTGCAGAAGACACCGACGAGGCTTTCTTTCCCTCGGGATCTGATCTGATGTTTCTCACAGTATCTGCAGTCGGCCTGGACGTCCTGGCGCTGTGTGTGTGTGTGTGTGTGAAAGAGACTCGTTTAGTGGAGAGCATGATCTTCCAGAAGACGAAAATCAGTCAGTTGTAAATCCATCTCTTAATGTTGTTTATGTGTGTATGTGGTGTGTTTAATCCGCTTTAACACACACCGTGTGTGCGTTGATAAGTGGACAGCATTGCTGAGTATTTCCTCCTTAAAACTGCAGTGAACCAAAGACAGTCTCAAAAACACACTTTGGTGTTTCTGACGTCACAAACCACCTTGTAACCAATCAGATCAACGAGTGATCGACAACCAGTGGATCTCTGAGTGAGTGGAGGCGGGGTCATTTGCATATTCATAGAACCGCCGCACATACTAAGTGAGGCGAGGGTGTCGAGTTACATTCAAGATATTTTAAGGCATGAAAAAATTTGTAAAAGGAGAAAACTTAAATATGTTATTTTGGTGATCAAAGATGATTTTTAAGGGATACAATGATTGACAGCAGGGGGACTTTAAAAAATTGCCTTCTCTCTTTTCTGTAAAATCATATTTTTCCTTGTGAACGTCCGCCCTGAGCCGTCTCCTAATCCCACAGTACTGCCGCTATGAACACAGCTCTCCTCTGGTTCAGATGCCCAGGGCTTTGCACAGCTTTAGTTTCAGACACAATATCTTCACAAAATGTGATACACATACGACATCATAAGTGTCTGTAAGTTGATCAGCGCTCTGTCCGGACTGAAAGGAAATGTCCCTCGACAGGAGATCAGATTCCCATCGGGATATTCCCGTAAGAGCGATCAGTAGTTGGGTGTAAAGAAGTGGGACAGTTCACATGCGGAAGAGTAGAGCATGAAACACACACTTCCATCTGTGGTAAAGCAGTAGCATGAAGCTCCACTAGATGGAGGCACACACACACACACACACACACTCAGGAGCCAGACTCCAGTGAACACATGGCCCGTGTGTGTGTGTGTGTGCTGTGTAAGGCTGAGCACTGACTCTGTTCCCGGCAGGAGGATGCCGGCGCCGGGCTCCATCTCCACGGGCACTGCGGGACTGGCGTGAGGTTCCACTGGAGAACCTTCCTTCGTGAGGATGGCGGCGACCACGCCCACCTTAGCCCCGCCCCCCAAGAAGAGCCGCGGGAAACCAGAGGCGGAGACTCTACAGGCCAATGAAGAGCTGAGGAGCAGACTGAGCGACGTACAGCACGAGCTGCAGCAGGAGAGAGGGAAGGTACACACACACACACACACCACAGGAGAGAGGGAAGGCCCAGCACATGAGATTTCGATCGGATTTAAAGGGGAAATGAAGCAGTGAATCAAGTTTACATGATTTACAAGATAGATTTCCAATATAATCAACAATTATATAAGGAACATTACAAATGTAAACATTTAGAAGAAAAGAAGAAAAAACTTTGCATCTTTCGCCGCCATTTTGCACTTGACGTCACGGGGTTGATTGGCTCAAGTTTAACAGGCTCTGGGCATTGAAAATCGCGACATCCAACTGTGTTTACACCAGTGTTTTGACCGCGAACGACTAATGTTAGGTACAGATATTAGACAAAAAGACGACGTCTCATGTTATATGATGACAAACTGCACATAGAAACATTGTTAATGATGTGGCAGTTTAGACAATTAGAGGGATTTATTTTACACAATCAAATGATGCAAACGTGCCTCTGGAACTGGCCAACTCTCAGAAACATTTCATTCCTTCCAGCTCATCGCTTTCTCACCACTGGTCTCTGAACCATTATAAAACCCTGAAGCTTATGAAATATTGACGGAATATGAAGGCATTTTGCGAACGCTGGAAACAAAGACCAGAGAATACGTGCCAAATACTGAAATACTTTCAGTGTAATGCAAGTCTAAGGAAAGAACATCTGTGTTCAGGCCAGCGGAAGACTAGAACATGTCTGAAGACATCACGTCTCACGCTGTACCGGTGTAAGATGCATATCTCAGCTTCGTCTTTAGCCGAGGAAAACTTTAGTGATACATGAGGTTATCAAACTTGTCTGAAAACACTGAAGGTTATGATGTCATGTGACCAGAGTGTTTTAAATGACTTGGTGTGTGGAGTCTGAACAGATGTGTGTGTGTGTGTGTGTGTGTGTGTGCTTTACTGGGTGTCTGTTAGTGAGGAGTGTAAACATATTCTGAGACAGACTGTCAGTGTGAAACTGTGAGATGTTTAGCAGATTAGCAGTGCACTACTGGGAAACCACTGACCAGTTCAACATATACAAGATGAGGGTATGGGAGAACTATGGGCATTTTTATAGAGAATATACCTAATGCCTTAATGTAGACAAGGCACGTTTATTTATACAACACACTAAACACACAGTGGTTTAAAGAGAGTTAATTTAAAGAGAAATCATTCAAGAACATTAAATGGGTTAAGAAAAGAAAAACTTGAAAATAAACTTTATTTAAAAATAATAAATAATTTTATTACATGAATTAATTACAGCTGTAATTAAATGCTGGCATTTTTAAAATATAAGTACAATGTAAAAACATGTTTAAGTTCATTGAATCAAATTATTAATTTCAATGTTAGTACATTAGTAGTTAAAGCCACTTAATATAAAGTGGGACTTGAAGAAGTGATGGAGATTCAGTTCAGCTGATGTGGAGCTGTCGTTGGTGTGTACTGTAGGTGTGTAAGTTACGGGAGCGGCTGCAGGAGTTACGGGCCCAGCGGGAGACGGAGCAGCACAAGCACTCGGTCGCTCTCACCGACCTGCGCGTGAAGCTCCACGAGGAGAAGCAGCGCGAGGTGGCGTCGGTGCGCGAGAGCCTGTCCCGACAGCACGAGGCGGAGCTGGCCCGGGGCGCGCGGCTCCGAGACACCGAGCTGGCCCGGCTGCAGGCGCTGGTGTGTGTGTTACGGGACGGGGCCAGCAGCGAGCTGCGCAGCGCCCTGAAGGAGGAGGCGCGCGAGGAGGTGCGCAGGAGCTACGAGGCGGAGAAGCTCAGACTCGCGCAAGAGCTGCAGGAGGCTAAGACCTCGCGCAGGCAGGCGGAGGAGGCGCTCGCTAACGCCCTGCAGGCGGACCGGGCCCGAGCGGCCGATCTCAGAGTCGCCCATCAGGCCCATCACGAGGAGATCCAGAGGATCAAGCGCGAGAGCGAGAGGGAGATACGCAGACTGGTAAGATGAAGGCATGAATGAAGTCAGTTCACGCTCATACTCTGAATGGCGAACGTTAACCTTACACAGACATAACTCAGATACTTTCAGATATTGCCTTTAATGCAGTGTGTAATATTGCTGTTTGTGAATGTGACCAATCACAGCAGAGTAGACCAATCACAACATCTGACCAATCACAGCAGAGTAAACCAATCACAGCAGACTGGGTCATCTGACCAATCACAGCAGATTAGACCAATTACAACAGACTGGGTTATCTGACCAATCACAGCAGAGTAGACCAATCATAACATCTGACCAATCACAGCAGAGTAGACCAATCACAACATCTGACCAATCACAGCAGAGTAAACCCATCACAGCAGACTGGGTCATCTGACCAATCACAGCAGATTAGACCAATTACAACAGACTGGGTTATCTGACCAATCACAGCAGAGTAGACCAATCACAACATCTGACCAATCAGCGCAGAGTAGACCAATCACAACAGACTGGGTCATCTGACCAATCAGAGCAGAGTAGACCAATCACAACATCTGACCAATCAGCGCAGAGTAGACCAATCACAACAGACTGGGTCATCTGACCAATCAGAGCAGAGTAGACCAATCACAACATCTGACCAATCAGAGCAGAGTAGACCAATTACAACAGACTGGGTCATCTGACCAATCAGAGCAGAGTAGACCAATCACAACATCTGACCAATCACAGCAGAGTAGACCAATCACAACAGGCCGGGTCATCTGACCAATCAGAGCAGAGTAGACCAATCACAACAGGCCGGGTCATCTGACCAATCAGAGCAGTAAGTTCTCATTGATGAGTGAAACATGTCAGTGTTTTCCTGTTCTGCATGTTCAGGTAGATCAGCAGAGTCGGTCAGTGTGCGGTGCTCCTCCAGCAGGGGGCAGCAGAGTTGGTGTGGAGTATCCCTTTAAACGCTCCCCTTCACACTGACCCCACTGCTCTTTGAGCTCTAGCTCCACACAAGCTTGGCCTGTTGGTAATTAGATGCAGTTTATTTGTTATGTCTATTATGTTCATAGTGTCTTATTCAAATTTACCAACAAAAAAGTCAGACCTGAAAGTGTGTGAGAGATTCAGGAAAGAGGCTAAATATAGTATTTTATTTCAAAGTATTTTTTGAGACAAATCTAACTCGATGTAAAAAATGTAAAAACAACTGACCTAAAAGAGAAAGGTGTGGCAATTTAGTTTGAATGGTTATAAATTATGATATAATAATAATAAATGATGTGTGTTTTGATAATTGTAATTCATATGCAGAAGTTTTAGATTCCCACACTAAAACTGGATTTTTATAAGACTGAATGTGCCGTTTCCGGGCTTTTGAACAGCAGTGTATGGCCAACGTTTCTGAATCAGTGCATTACTAGTAACGAGCTCAATGCTCGGTTGGACCTCACCTGAAGTAGACTCAGCCCAGTAGTAGACGCGCAGGAAGGGGAGTTAGTGAATTGGCCCAGAGAGCCTGTAGTGAAGTGTGTGTGTGTGTGTGTGTGGAGGTGGAGGAGCTGAAGAGCAGGGAGCGGGTGGTGCAGTCGCTGGAGAGGGAGTTGGGTGTGCAGGCGGGGCAGACGCAGCGGCTGCTGCTGCAGAGGGTGGAGGCGGAGCGGCATCATGGCAGTCCGAAGAGAGAGATGGTGCCCTCCCTCGGGGACAACACCGACTCCGCCAGTAACCAGGTGTGTTCTGGGATCAGAAACAGGAACATGAGGCCTTTCCATACACACCAGCACACAATCAAGCATGTTTCTCCGTTCATAGGAAGTGGAAGAGAGAGACGTGCGCCGGTTCCAGCTGAAGATCGCTGAGCTGCAGGCCGTCATCAGGAAACTAGAGGACAGGAACACACTGCTGTCCGATGAGAGGAACGAACTGGTACACACACACACACACACAAGCTTGAGATAAAACCTTGTGCAAATGTTCAACAGTTTATCTAATAGGATATTATTCCTGAAGCTTGTTTTCAACACGGAATAAAAAAATCTAAAAGGTAATTTCGACCTTTTGTCCCACAATTCAGATTATTTTTCAGCATTAATAACTTTACAGAATCAGTTGTGAGCAAAAAAAGGCAATTGTGAGAAAAAGTTGCAATAACAAGCTTCCTTCATATATCTTTGTGAGGATTGTCCATGTGTAACCCCTACACCCGGGTCCCACTCGACCTGCTCCGAGCGGGCCTCGAACCCGGGTCTCCGGCATGAGAGTCAGGCGCTCTAACAAGGAGGCTAAAGACTGTAGCTATAAGCGTCTGTCGCTAGAGCCTTATTGAGATCAGGGGAGTGAGGTTTACTCGCACAGCAACTACTAGCTGGCCTCCGTTACACTCACCCCCCTAAACCTCACTCTCATCCGGGTCACGGCACCACGTGTAACCGGTGGCTAAAATATAGAAAAATTTTTGTTTTCAATATCTGTTGGAGAAGTCTTGTGTTGTGTCAGGCCTGACGTAGATCCGTCTCTCTCTGCCGTACAGCTGAAACGAGTGCGGGAAACCGACGGAGAGATGAAGCCGCTCATGGAGAAGAACAAGCGCTTGAGTAAGAAGAACGAAGAGCTGCAGCAGACTCTACAGCGCATGGAGGACAAGCTGAAGACGCTCAGCAGAGAGAACGCAGAGCAGGCGAGCTGAGAAACACTGAGGATCATTTCCGTGTAGCCGTACTGTGCTTAAGCTGATCTCCTCTCGCTGTGTCCCCTCAGAAGGAGAAATCCCACCAGAACCCGCAGCCGGGCGTCCTGAAGAGGCACACCTCTCTGACGGACCTCAGTCAGACCCACGAGCAGCAGGAGCTGGAGTACCTGCGTCTGCAGATCAGCGAGCAGCGCGGCGCCATCGACGAGCTCACGCAGGTTCGTGAACACCAACCTGATCCGCAACATATTTACCTTCATTCAGTGCACCTGGGACCTAACTTAGCTTGTAGACATCAGGATTTCATTTGCTAATGGAAAGTGAGGCTTTGATGCTAGTGGTTAACAAAGACAGAAATGATTAGCAAATGAACATTTCAATAATAAGCACTCAATAAAGGCTGGAACCACATTTGTCCGATGTACAGTCAGGACAAGCTGACGCTGGTTACTGCCGATTTAAGTGGACAGATTTCACAGGACGTAGTTTATGATGGTCACAGATTGCGTTTTTGTGACGTGTGGGATATTTTGAGCTGATTTTAGAACACATGGGGCCCTATTTTAACCATCTGAAACGCAAGTAACTTTGTCGGCGCTGTTACTATTTTATTGGCGGGATAAACGACTCTTGCGCTCGATGCAAATCTAAAAGGGGTTGGTGTGAAGTAGGGCTGTTGGAACGAATTCCGAAATTCGAATATTTAAAAACCAATACTATTCGAATGCTGAAGTTACTATTCGAATATTGCTTTTATATATATTTAAAAAAAAAATATATCTATATATGCAATCTTTTTCGTGGCTTACACGCATTTGAAAATGAAATGCTTTTGTTTCGTCTAATGAACAATAAAGTTTTTGAATCGTAACACAATTGTGCACGTTATCCAAGCTGTTAGGCTAGGTTTCCCATACAGACATCCGGGAAGATCCGGGAGTCTCCCGCATATTGATAGCGTCTCCCTGATGTTCGCAAATTAGTTAAAATCTCCCGGAATCTAGAGCGGGAAAGAACATACTGCGGCGCGTGCATGGCAGAGAGGGAGAGAACGAGACCCTGCGAGTGCCGTGCGAAAGCCAGTCCCGCGCGCTCTCTCTCCCTTTGCAGACTGATCTCACGAAATGGCTCAAATGCGTATAGATAACAGGCCACTTGACTTGAAAGTGTCGTGTATGTTGACGCAGAAGTCTTGATTATGTTGCAACACCGCTGCACAGATCAGTCCAACACAGCGCTGTCAATGTCGGAGAACCTGCTTTAAAAAAGTTATTATCCAGCATGCAAGGAGCCTATCTAATAGCCTAAGGTGAGCTAAGTTATTATTAGAATACAGCTGTATTTTCGAGGTTAGCACGCTGTATAGCTGGCAGTTAATATCGATGCACGCGTGTTTGTTAAGTTTTTTTTATTGTTAATAAGAAAGCAATCTAAGGGGCCGTTCACATATCGCGCCTAAAAACGCGTAGAAAACGCTAGGCGCACGCGTTCTCCTTTTTCCAAAGAAGCGCTAGGGCGGTTGCACTCCGGAGGCGTCTGTCGTTGCTAAGCAACCATCAGCTGCGCTCTCCATTACATGAAGGAAATTTCAGCAATGGATTTCCACCACCGAAAAACCCTTGCTGTAACTCTGTTACAAGATTTATTTACTCATAAAAGTAAAAAAAAAAATCGCCGCAATGTTTGGGTGCACCCCATACTACAAAAACGCAAGAACCATGGGGAATTTCACCAGCTGATTCAGGAACTCCGCCTGGACAATGGGAGGTCCAAAGCCTATTTCAGAGTGGACAAGGAAGAGGTAACAAAAATGGCGAGGAAGCTGATTGGTTGGTTCGTGTCACGTGACCTACGGTGCGCTTGCGGCATTCTGAAAAGTTGAGATGTTTTTATCTCGATGCGGCGCGGACGCGCCTGGAAAAAACGAGCGCGTTGCACCGCGACCGCGTCGCTTCCATTATGAGCGCGCATACCGCGCGCCTACATTTGAAATAACGAACTTGAGCGCGCAAAAGACGCGATATGTGAACCGGCCCTAAATGTTTATTGTAGTAATGTTAGATCCCAGACAGCAAACTGACATTGAATCAACGTGGAAACGACGTCTCTCATGACATTGAAACAACGTTGATTTTGCTCATCGAATTAACGTTGAACCAGCGTCAGACGCGGCATTCTTCAAAGATAAATGAAACTCGAAAATTGGTTTGCTTTCATAACGTTGAAACAACGCGTTGATTTCAAGTTGATTTTCCGTTAGTTTTGAAAGAATGACGCGTCTGACGTTGGTTCAACGTTAATTCGATGAGCAAAACAATGTCAGATCAACGTTGTTTCGATGTCATATTTCCACGTTGATTCAATGTCAGTTTGCTATCTGGGATGTCACTCTAGTGGGCAGAACGTGTAACAACAACCACAGGCTATAGTGGCATTGGCGATCCATAAGAATGTCATAAATATTAATAATAGAATGAATTTGAGCATTTAATATTCGAATATTACATGAAATATGGAATGGAATTTGAATAGTATTATAGAGGAATATTGACAGCCCTAGTCTGAAGTAGCTTCATTATTCAGAGGTGTGGTTTGGGTGTAACGTGAAATAAACCAATCAGAGCGTCATATCACATTCTCTTTAAGAGCGTGATGAACGAGGTGGCGCAATACTATTATAACGGTGCGTTTACCAGACGCGCTTCACAGTCGAGGAGATCGATGTTCTCGTCAGGGCCGTGAAAGAAAGAGACGTGACATTGGGGACAAACACAAATTAGCCTCGGTTAATCATGCATATAATAATTTGGGTAAATGTGTAAGCTTTAGGCCTATTTTTCCCATCGTCATGGACACAACAATGATCTGTTGAACATCTTATAATAATGTATCATTTGTAAAAAGTAAAGTGCATCTGTGTGTATGAGAGAATCAGTGTATGTGCGTTGTTCACTCTCTGTATTATGGCCGAGCATGCGCTCCTAATATAGCATCTGAATGAACACGCAACGCGCCGCTGACTTCAGATCAGGTGTTTTCTGATGCAAGATAGGGCACATACTGTTTTCATTTGCCACACAACTTCCAGCAACAAAGCTGCGTTTGCTCTGACTGAAAGTCTGGACGCGTGTGTGTGTGTGTGTGTGTGTGTGTGTGATCCTCAGTGGTTCAGTGTGTGATGCCCAGTGTCCAGATCTGAAGAGTCGTGTAGTGTGTTCCAGCCGTACGATATTTCTGTATCCTGCTTTCAGCTTTATAATGTGTGTGTGTGTGTGTGTGTGTGTGTGTGTGCTCAATCTCTAATTGGCCTTGCCCTGTAATTACTTGTGTTTGGTAATCAGTGCTGTGTCTGTTAATTAGTTTGTTTTCTTCATTAAGACAAAGCCTAATTAGAAATGAATTACAGCCTCATTGTCTCTCTGTGTCCCTCATGACTTGTGTTTGCACACACACTGATGTTACAGCGGTCGGGAACACACTCCTCAACAGTTTGGGGTCAGAACGTGACATATACATAAATGCAGTCTTGGTGAGCATAAACTACACTTATACTGAAAAGATTCATTTATATAACGTTAAGTCAACGGCATAGAAATACGAATTCGGGTGTCATACACACGCTACTTCATGAGATCAGTCTGAGAGTCCAGAGGGTCATTGCAGCAGGATAGCAGCATTGGCACATGAAGCGTATGGGAATACTTTACTAACGTAGCACCACTATATTGTTGAAAACGAAAGTAAAAGCATGACGCACGCTCTCTGTTTTACCGGGAAATGAGAGCAGTCTCTCTTAAAATCATTCAAACATTAGCCTATTTTTTCATATATTTATTTAATGCATCTCTAATTCACCCGTAATCAATAGGAATATTATTTGGTATTACTTAGATCCATCACTAACCTGCAGATGTGAATTTATAGCTTGTTTTTCTTTTCATTGTAAATGATGTAAACAGCGGGCTGTTCATCGGGCCACTTCACGTGTTTCTGTGATCTGATTGCTATCCGATCGTGAAAAGCTAAATGCCCTCCGAAACGCATTGGAGACGGATTTAAATCCAATCGCTCAAACCACTTCATGAGGAGGTCTGGGCCGCTTTACAGACGAAACTGGACACGTGTAAAGGCATCTGGTTGTTGAAACCGCATATGTAAATTGGACTTCTCCCAAAAATGCTGAAATAAAACATGTGAGAGCAGCCTGTGCTATTATATTCATGATATGACGAAGCTATAACACGCACCGCAGATGAGCATCTACTCATAAAGCCAACGTGCAACCCAGACGCGGCATTCTTCAAAGCTAAATGAAAATCGAAAATTGGTTTGCTTTCATAACGTTGAAACAACGCGTTGATTTCAAGTTGATTTTCCGTTAGTTTTGAAAGAATGACGTGTCTGACGTTGGTTCAACGTTAATTCGATGAGCAAAACAATGTCAGATCAACGTTGTTTCGATGTCAGTTTGCTATTTGGGAAACTATCGTAAATCAGTCAAAGTAAGTCACAGACGCTTAACACACAATCATCCTCGTTAAAAGTAAAGAAACAAAATGATCTTCGGGTGCTGTCTCTCTCAGTGCGGTCTTTGATTGTGAAATTAGCTGACGATCAGTAAAATGCAGCTCATTACTGTTGCTTTCGGTGACGTGAACTCCGTTAAATCTGCATATAGCGCGTTGTTTGAAGATCGGATTTATATCCATTTTGCGAAAACGTATTTATGTGAGCAGGTGTAACTGGAATCGCTTTGATAAATCAGGTCATGCGTTTATAGTGTCCAGGTGTAAACGGCCCCATCACGAGCTGTCAGCGTCACTTTCTGTTCATTACGTGCAAATTGTGGCAAATCTGTCACATCTCTTGAGTTTTTATGAATGACGTCAGCGACTAGTCGACGTCGACTCGACTTTGATGTCACTTCAAAAAATCTGAAGTCGTTCAACCCCTAATGAACTGATTCTCACTCTGAGTGACGACTCTGAGGTGTGTGTGTGTGTGTGTTTTACATGATGTGTTTCAGGAACGGGACAGGCTGATAATCAACAAGAAGAACCGCAGGAAAAACACCAAGTTGCCCAAGGTGAGCTCCTCTTCCTCCTCCTCATCCGCACGTCTCGCTCGGCTTGCTCCTCTTCTCGGGATGGGCGTCTCTAAGCAACCGCCTCCTCCGACGAGCACCGCTCAGTAATTGGCCTCGCGAGACCTTTGCTTTCTCTTTTCTTTCTCACGCATTCTCCAGACTTCTCACAACAGTCAAAAACAACTCAACCAAACATCTAAAACCACAGGAACCAGTCTATATACGCAGACGTCACGAGTGAGTGTGTGTTTGGATTTACATATAAAATATAAAATGGTCCCCTGAAAATGACAAAACCCTCTCCTGGAGCATTGGAGGATGTCCTGTGTGTGTGTGTGTGTGTGTGTGTGTGTGTGGTCCTGATGTTGTGATGGTGATCAGCTTTAGTTTAGAAGTGTTGCTAAGGAGGAGGAGTCAGCAGACGGGACTATAACTCACCCGACACTGCCGTAACACACACACATCTGCTCTGAAACACACACACACGTCTGTGGCTCTGCTGGGGCGAGTGTGTGTGTAAGGATGAACGAGTACTTCCTGCTGGTGCTGTACCTCTGCATGTTCCTGTGTCTGTGTGGGCTGGTGTGTCTGTACTTCTCCGGCTGTCAGGAGATGACCTACAAGCACGATGGTGAGAGTCTTGTGGGTTCAGAACCGAGTGGCGCTGTGTTTTCAGCGTCTGTGGGAACGAACAACCTCGATTCCTTCAGTCTGCGGAAAGAAACGTGTGCGGTAACGCAGGTTTGGGATCAGGAGCGATCCTGAGGGACGCTGAGGAGATCATCATCACGTCTCGTTCGGTGTGTGTGAAAGCTGGAGTGGTTTATGATGTGATTCTGTCTTTCAGAGGCATGTTGTGGAGACATATTTTGGATTTGATGAAGAATCTGTCGACTCGGAGACGTCGTCTCTGACATCATATAACACGGATCACACGCCCGCTACGCCCGAAGAGGACCTCGAGGACGTATGTCACGCTTTACTTCACTATACACACACTAACACACACTCTTCTGCTCAGCTGAGCTGCGATTAGCGGATCACACACACACACAGTAAAACTGTGAAATATTATTCGGTTTTCCATGTGAATATATACAGTAAAGTGTCACATGATCCTCCAGAAATCACTCTAATATGAGGATCTGATGATCAACACACATTTATTATTAATATCAGTGTGGAAAACAGTTTCATATTTTTGTGAAAACTATCATATATTTTATTTTTAGGATACTTTGATGAATATCATGATTTTCTGAAAAGCTGCTTTGTACATCAATTTTACTTGACTTGTAAAAAAATAACATTTTGTGTTGAAAGTAAATTTACCAGGTGCAGAATTGCAATATAGGATAAAACACTTGTGAATAAAGCAGCGTTTCCATCCCATGTGTTCAAGAGAGCAGCTTAATCAGAATATCAGTAATAAACGGTGGTTTTCTGCAATCGGCTGTTTTTCCTCCGTCTCGAGCGTCGGACGAAACACTCGTGTGTGTGTGAGACGCTTCTGGAGGGAATTACACGCAATCATTTTGGACACACACTTCGACTTTCAGAAACACCAAACCGACTTTAGAGATGCTGCGATGCCATTGGTCCGCTGGTTTCTCCAGTTAGCCAATCAAAGCTGAGGCTGAGGCACAGTCACCTGAGGTCATGCTGTGCATACTGGGATTTATTCCGTTTCCATCATAGTTTATGTGCATGTCTTCGTATCAGATAAAATGTGTAAAAAGACACTTGTTTTTCAAATGAATCTCTTACTATTTTTAACAATTTTTTATGCGATATGCCAAAATGCTCATACAAATAGGTGAATGGAATCAGATTATTACTCGCCCTGAACTACAAATATAGATATCACAATACTAAACTATCTATGGGTCAGACAAACAGAGAAGTAGTGTTTTTGACGTTTAGGAGCTGCTGAACTAGTTCAATCCTGATTGGTAAGAGTGGATGGTAAATGATGTGATTGACAGCTTGTGTTGTCGGGCAGGTCTTCTGCCGGGAGGAGGCGGAGCTACGGTTCCGTCAGCTGACCCGCGAGTACCAGGCGCTACAGCGAGCGTACGCACTTCTGCAGGAGACGGCCGGCCCGCTGGACCCCGAGAGGCACTGCAGGGTGAGCGCCACCCCAGACACACACACACACACACGCGCATGATAACCACACACACACCAGTTCTCTTACACATTTCATTTTAAAGGGATAGTTCACCCAAAAATGTTTATTTAGCCCATGATTTACTCTCCCTCAAGTCATCCTAGGTGTACATTACATTCTTCTTTCAGACGAATACAGTCAGAGTTATATTAAAACATGTCCTGGCTCTTCCTTTATAATGGCAGTGAATGGCCGTTTCCGTTTTTAAGTCCATCAAAGTGCATCTGTCCATGATAAAAGTGCATCTGTCCATCATAAAAGCGCATCTATCCATCATAAAAGTGCATCTGTCCATCATAAAAGTGCATCTGTCCATCATAAAAGTGCATCTATCCATGATAAAAGTGCATCTGTCCATCATAAAAGTGCATCTGTCCATCATAAAAGTGCATCTGTCCATCATAAAAGTGCATCTGTCCATCATAAAAGTGCATCTGTCCATCATAAAAGTGCATCTATCCATCATAAAAGTGCATCTGTCCATCATAAAAGTGCATCTGTCCATGATAAAAGTGCATCTGTCCATCATAAAAGCGCATCTATCCATCATAAAAGTGCATCTGTCCATCATAAAAGTGCATCTGTCCATCATAAAAGTGCATCTATCCATGATAAAAGTGCATCTGTCCATCATAAAAGTGCATCTGTCCATCATAAAAGTGCATCTGTCCATCATAAAAGTGCATCTGTCCATCATAAAAGTGCATCTGTCCATCATAAAAGTGCATCTGTCCATGATAAAAGTGCATCTATCCATCATAAAAGTGCATCTGTCCATCATAAAAGTGCATCTGTCCATCATAAAAGTGCATCTGTCCATCATAAAAGTGCATCTATCCATCATAAAAGTGCATCTGTCCATCATAAAAGTGCATCTGTTCATCATAAAAGTGCATCTGTCCATCATAAAAGTGCATCTGTCCATCATAAAAGTGCATCTGTCCATCATAAAAGTGCATCTATCCATCATAAAAGTGCATCTATCCATCATAAAAGTGCATCTGTCCATCATAAAAGTGCATCTGTCCATCATAAAGGCCAAAGGACCAGGACCAGGACCAATGCCGTAAGGGGTGTGTCATAGTGATGACGCTCGTGCCATCTCACGACTCTGTTGCTCTTAAAAGAAAGTTTGTGTTCGTCATCAACAAAGAAAGGATGAACAGAAATGTCTGCAAACTGGAGCGAAGCAGAGACCAGGAGCTCGTCACTATCCGCACTGAAGCTGAGATCGTTCACCAGCGCGTGTACGGTATGCGCGTTGTAACGCTCTTGTTTGGTCACATACTGAAATGAAGGGGATCCATTCATCCAAGAGTAGAGTTAAGTATATTTATGGTTTTGTGAAAAGCCCAAACTGTAGATAAACACAACATCAAAATTGTCAGCAAATCATCACATCACAAGTAGCTCTTGTTAGAAGTGAGTGTTCCAATATTCCAAAAGTTCATTAGAAGTCCCGGAGTAGAAGTCCAACAGAAAGTGTTTTAAATCATAAAGCATCAGTCCTCGTAATCAACAAAGGTGTAGAACCAGAGCACAACATAGTCCAGATGAAGTGTCCATATTGAACGAAGTCAACAGAGAACCCTCTAAACAAACAGGCAAATACAAATCAAAATATGCAAAAAAAAAACATTGATAATAAACAATCAAATTACAAAATATATACAGCTTCCATTGAGCTGTTGAACCAAAAAGATTCCTCAAAATACGGCTCAGTTGAGCAAACACTCAAAGCCATGCCAATACCTGTCTAAACACTCTTACTTGTCTCTCTTAAAAGGATAGCCCTACCCAAAGAAACATCTATAGCTCCCCCTTGAGGCGGGGAGTTGAATTACAGCACAAGAAATGTAACATTCTTTCAGAACTGTTACAGCGTGTACATGTTTTCGACGCGTACGTTACACGTCTCATCCTGACGTCATGTGTCTTTTCGGGTTGTGTGTGAACGCACTCACAGATCCCGGCAAATCACTGGCAGTGTGAATGAACCCAAATCAAGCAATCCCAGGACAAACACCGGGTCACATTATCCGTGTATTTTCCCGAATCTCTGTGTGAAAGGGGCTTAAATCTTTAAATTAAAGGGATTGAAGTCACCCGCAACAGTAAAAGCAGCCTCTGGGTGAATTTTTTGTTGTTTGCTAATGGTTGCGTGTAGTTCTTTCATTGCAAGCTTAGCATTAGCGTCCGGTGGTATTCTCTGAGGATATAAAGGGTCTACACTGAACCATAAGAAAGTCCAGGTTAGGTGAGCAGTGTCTTCCAGTGATAACAGAGTTTGTGCACCAAGCTTTATTTCTATAAATGCACAACCCTCCACCTCTGGTCAAGGCCTGGAGGACCTTACGTTCAGCTAACTCAATAGCGCTGTCCGGAATGCATTATTCAGCCATGTTTCTGTAAAAACAATGATATTAGAGTCCATAATTCTCTTATTGCAGGAAATGCACAGGCGAGTTCGTCCATTTGATTGACCAGTGGCCGGTAGGGTTGGGTATCGTTTGAATTTGAACGATTCTGATTCCGATTCCTTGTTTCGATTCCGGTTCCTAACGATTCTCGATTCCGATTCTTTTAAGAGGCGGGGTCAAAAAAGTTGAGCTAACCTTGCTAACCAACGGCCTTTCTGAAGGAAATACTCCTTCTGTAAAAATACTCCTTTTGTCACAAATTTTGCATTTTTCCGAGATTTCGTTATTTTTAGAAAAGTGAAGCCACACTTTGGACCGCCGACGTAAGCTACTCATGTTCGACTCGCGCGGTTATGCCAACACTTCCGGGAGACGCTTCTTCGTTGGTGTTCAGCGGTTTCTTCTTCCGCTCGGCGGACTGTGAATATCGAAACTAGGAATCGAAATTTTTACTTTTGAACGATTCCGGGAAAAACGAAAAGTTAGTCTCGGTTCCAATCGATACTCGATTCTCGATACCCAACCCTAGTGGCCGGACATTAGCGAGAAAAACGCTGGGTAAAGAGAGCCGATGTGGACATTGTTTGATATAACTGATTGTATTCGTCTGAAAGAAGAACGTCATACACACCTAGGGTGACTTGAGGGAGAGTTTGGGCTAATCTTCATCTTTTGGGGGGAAGTACCTCTTCAAATCTCCATCAATCAGTCCAATGTTTAGATCCAGTTTACCTGAACTTCAAGACTGAAACGCCCCTCAGCCAGCATCGAAGCAAGCATGGCCGAAAGTTCCTGCCTCAGAAAATTCCTTACCAAATTTTGTAATTGATTTGAAGTTGAAAAGCGGCCCGTGTCGAGTGTACCTGGCGAGGCTGGCTCTCTGATTGGCTCTTGCTCTGTCCGTCAGACACGGGAGCAGCTGCAGGCGGAGCTGATTGGCTGTCAGGCCCGGATCGATGACCTGGAGCGGAGCCTGGCAGAGAAGGGGCAGGTAAAGGAGAACGAGGGTCACATGGGCCTCGCTGCTCGTCTCTCTGACTGCCATGCTTGTGTGCGGCCGCTACACGGAGACGATATGGTGTCATGTGACTTGTGTCAAATTTATTTAGATTTACTTTGCATGTTAACAACAATTAGCTATACAGGTTTTATTCTGTATATTTGAATCAGATCAATGCTTTGGCCTATAGCGTCTCTCCTTTATACTGTACCGTAACCCTAGATTTGAGAAGGAGGCACATCCTGACCTATGACCTAAAACTGAGGGCGAACAAGGGCACATCTAACGGAGCACGATCTCACTGAAGGCTCACAAACGCTCTACAGAGGGCACTTTGGTCCAGAAGTAGCTTATGCGTTCACTTTCTTCCTGGAAAAAATGGAAATGCACTTTCCTGCATGTGTGCATGTGGCCTAATAAATCAGCCATTTCTGCATCTTTAACTGTCATTGTATGTGTGTGTGTGTGTGTGTGTGTGTGTTGCTCTGTTTATGTTGAGCTGATTGTTTCATGCTGATTATTTGTTGTGCTTTGACACGAACGAATGAGTGTGTGTGTGTGTGTGTGATTAGTCTGCAGTGAGGAATAGGAGTGTTAGAGAAGTATTAGTAGTGTAATGTGTAACGGTGTGTGTGTGTGTGTGTGTGTGTGATACAGGACTCAAAGTGGGCGGAGGAAAAGCAGAATCTCATTAGGATGAACCAGGAGCTCAGAGAAAAGGTATAGCCGTCGATTCCTCTAATACACACACACTCGAACACAAGCAGTAACACTGGTCCGGTGTGTGTGTGTGTGTGTGTGTGTGGTAGATAGCATCGCTGGAGCAGTGTGAGACGCGGTTACGCTCAGAGGTTCGAGATACGCTGGATCAGAACGAGCTGCTGGAGTTCAGGATCCTGGAGCTGGAAGTAAGAGAGTGTGTTCGGTGTCCGGCTCACGTCTACACACACCAGTCCTCACACACACTCTGAATGTGCTCATGTTTTCAAAACTGTATATTTATGTCACCATTGTTTTGTTAAATATATACGTTTCGATGGAATAAAAGTTATTTGAATGAAACTCCTCACCATCTTTTTCGTTTTGACTGCACCTCCCGCATGTTGTGTTTTATTTGTGTGTGTGTGTGTGTGTGTGATGTCAAACCTTTGTTTACATGCACAAATTCACTATTATTTCATGGTTATGTCAAATTTCATTGTGCACATCATCATCCCAAAGTATGTAGTGTTTTTGTATGCTTTAGTAATGTCATGCATCTTTTGTGAAATGTGCATATATCATACATGTGAATGTTATGGATTATTATTTGTGAGAATATCATTCAATCAAACGTACAGTCGAGGAGAGCGGGCACAAACTAACACTTGCTGACCTTCTCAGGTTGTGTAAATCCAGTTGGGGTTTAGTGAATCAATTTTGTCCCACATTAATTTCACACATGTCTAGTACAATTATGTGGTTTTGTTTCATTAATACAGTGTGTATTTTTTTTTCTTGATTTACCCTAAAACAAGAAGTGAAATGTGACAACATGCCCCATGTTTGGGGTTATGACCATATGACAGATTAAAATGTTATCTAATCAAAAAAATGTACAAGACAAACTAAAATATTTTGTCAATTAAATACAATTATTAACTTTTTTTATATATATAATATAACTATAATATAACTACATAATACAATAGTTCTAATAGGGGCTCATTGTAACGCAGTGTGACAACATGCCCCGTCTGTCCAACTAGGATCAGCATTACACAACTATCTCAACAAGATTATGATATCAGATTAGTCTCATTTAAAAAACAAAAACAAAAAAAACATAAAAAATTAACAATGCAAGAAATGTGCTTTTGCTATGGTTAAATAAATGTTCAGTGACATCTTCCAAAGCCTTTTTCATTTTGGTAAAAAAAAAAATTATATATAGTTTTAATATGGTAACTTATAAGTCATGCTGGCATGTGTGGAAAGTTTTAAAGCATGTGTGTGACAACTAGCCCCGTGTTAGTGTGTGTCCGGGTCACCCCATACAGTAAGAAGAAAGAGCACTTTACTTACAATTACTGCAAACCATTGAGTGAACAAACACTGGCTAACTGCACAAATGACATGCTATTCTTTATCAGTGTTTCATCTGATTATATAAGTGCGCTCGAAGGGATCGTTCAACCAAGAATTAACAATATCTCATCATCACCCTCACATCATCCCGAACCCGTGTGACCTAAGAGCATTGCTTTTTCTTTTATTGAAAAAAACGATTTTCAGAATACCTTCATTTGTCTTTCAGCATCATATCACAATTTCAATTCTTCGTGTTTTAAGACATTATGTGGCTCTTCTAATCATAGATAGTTTACATTTATTTATGCATTTATCCAAAAGTGACTTACAGAGAAACATAAGCAGTTTCACAGAGCCTACAATACTCGATGATATTTATAGGATCTGCACACGTTCTGGTCCGTAATGTTGTTTGATTGTGTTTGGTGTGATATAATAAACTGTTCGGATTCTTCCCAAATATATCACCATAACCCTCGAACAGACAGATGGTACGGTGAATGGTTAATGGGCAACAGCGGGGAGATCTGGAAGGGTGGTCACGGTGGGACGAGTCTCTGAAATGGCTTCCTCTATCGTAGAAGGCGATCCACTTAACCGTTGAACGTCTTCGAAGTACCTCTTCAAGGAACCTGTTGTTGCAGATGCAGGAACTTGCTCATACAGGTGATCGTCTAATTCACGCCAAAAGACGGTCTATAGTGTGTCCTCGTTCCTCGGTACTTCATGCGCGTGATCAAGGAACTGTTCTACATAGTCCTTGATCGGCTGATCATCTTGAAAGCGGGTGAGAAGTTAGTTAACTGGGTTCCCCGGGGTGAGGAGGAAGCCCATCCTGTGTTTCTTTGTGGTCTGGTCTTTTGTAGTGGTACAGGCCATGTACATGGAGTGACAGAGAGAGGCGGAGGAGCCGGATTTAAATACAAGCGCATTGGGAGAAAGTGAAGAAATGAACGGAAATTGAAAAAGCTTCATCTGGCTGCATTTCAATGATACTGGAGACTTCTCAAAAACAGGACAAATAATCACAGAGAGGAGAAATCACATCAGCCCATCCAAGCTGAGGCATCTGATATTGAATTTTTATTGAAGTGTTAAATAATAGCAACTTTTTTTATAACGGAAAAAATCGACAAAACAAATAAAGCTATTATTAAAACACTGAATAAAAAAATGATACTAAATGAAGAGCCATTTGTGAGCCGAAAGAGCCGGCTCTTCTAAAGGAGCTGAGCCAAAAGACCCGAATCTTTGAAAAGAGCCAGACTTCCCATCACTACTAGTGACTTGATGATAGGTGATGAAGACTTAGCTGGCAATGACTGAAGTAGAAACTGTGCTGGTGATGACTGGAGATCTGGATGACAGACAGGTGAGTGTTCAGGTAAGTAGTCTGACTGTTTCGCAGTAACGTTGATGAGACCGAACTCTATTGCAGGTTGATATTGAGAGTGAAGAGTCGGATAAAAGCGTCAGCCAAATTAATAAATGTAAATGAGTCACGTGCCAATTTGGGTTGATTTTTGGGTCTGATCCGGTCGGCCATGATTGTAGGAGACGCCATCGGTTGCCAGATGCTTCAGAACTTCACAGAGGAGCAACCAAACATTCCAGAAATAGCGACAGAGAGAGACAGTGTGGCTTAGTATTTGTTTATATTTTAGCGATAAACTGCAGTTTCTTTGGAAGATATGGAGAAAGAAGAGAAACGAAAGGGATTCTATCAGGAGAGACTAAATAACAATGCTAGCCAGCTTTATTTAGCTTGTCAATAAACTGACAGCAGCAACAGCGAGCAAAGCATGATTTCTAAAGCAACACATTTCAGCAAAGTTCACCTTTTAACACAAACAAACAAAATTAAAACTCTGTTATTCAACTAGAGGCACTTTTCCACTGCATAGTACGGTACGGTTCGGTTCGGTACGGCTCACTCGTGGCTCTTTTCCACTGCATGGTACGGTACAGTACGGTTCGCTTCGGGTCGCTTTAAATGGTACCAGGTCTGTTGAGGTTCCAAGCGTACCGTACCGGTACTAAAATGTGACGTGAAACACTGCAGATCACTGATTGGTCAGACAGAATCGTCATTCCCTGCGTCACTACTAGCGTCATTGGATTTGCGTCACGAGACACGAGACACGTTTTTAGCAGTATTTTTGTTTTGCTGCCATCAGCCTCATTTTAAACACATTTTTCCGTCTAGCAGTTAAAAACAACCACATACCGAGAATCAGGAACACCATCCCCTCGATAGTCTCCATTGTTCCTGTGTTGTGGGTTTGAAAATGTGGCGCTTTTAAGATGATGTCATGGCAGTAGAGGCGCGCGCAAATAACGATCAGTCCCACACACTTTGAAGGGGTACTACTGCGTTGGAAACGAAAAGCGAAGCGTACTGTCGAAGCGTACTGAGCCGAACCGTACCGTACTATGCAGTGGAAAAGCGCCATAGGACTGTAGAACCCGGTTCCCCTGTTGGAGGGAGGTACATGTTCTATGGCCCCTTCCTCCTGTTCGGGACTCACCCCGGTGGATAGGACCCCCATACTCCTGTCTAGATATATAATATGCTTGTGGACAAACAACAATAAATGGACAGAGAGAGTTTCACACAGAGCGCTCGCTGAAGACACGGAAGCTGACAATGTTTGGTCTGGGTGCGCTTTATAGCTTCACCCGCCTATACGCCATTGGACTGATTTCACAAAGTGCTTCACGACGCAATCACACAGAGAGTTCCTACAGCGTCATCTCGACGAAACGCAAGTTCTCTTAAAAGGGAATGTTTATTTTTGGTTGAACAATTCCAGAATTCGAATTTTGAGTGAACTATCCCTTTAAAACAACAGTTTCTCTACAGATATGATTATTCCCGAAAGAAGTTTTCTCTGTATATTTCACCACCAGTTATTCTTTTAACCAACAGGAGAGGGAACGGCGTTCTCCTGCCTTTAACCTGCAAATCTCTGCCTCTGAAAACAACAGTATCCTACAGCTACACTGCCAACAAGAGGGTGTCAAGGTAAAAACACACCTGTACACACACACACACACTTACACACATAATATAACCATTTAATGCCAAAACGACTAAAGTCAAGATGTTTTATTTAAAATATACGAAAATAGAAATAATAAGCCACATTTATCAATCTAACATAGAAATGGTTGCAGAAATCATCTTACGACTGGGTTCATCAAACATCATCAAACATTCGTACGCAGCCAATCCCCTCATATGAATGATCAGATGTTGAAAAATGTGGTGGTTGTAAACAATCGTCATTTAAAATCATGCCCAAAAATTCACACTCTACTACATTTGAACTTTCCTCAAAAAAGTAAAGTTTATAACATGGAGACCGTGGAGTTTATAACATGGAGTTTATAACATGGTAAAATATAACATGGCCAAGCCCAAGAAGAGGAAGTAATGTTTGATGAAATTTTACACCTGCATACATTTGCACACATGTACTGTATGATAGAGTACTGTACGATGGCCTCATCTTCACATGTGTTTGCTTTAGGATGTCATCATTCCTGACCTCATGAAAAAGCTCGACATTCTTGGCGATAATGGGGTAAGAACCATATTTAATACGTGCATGTGTTACTCCTGTGTGCTCACAATCGAGAGCTAAAACGAACTTTTCACTTCTCGCTGACAGAACTTGCGAAACGAGGAGCAGGTGACAGTAATTCAAGCAGGCACTGTGCTGTCTTTATGTGAGAAGGTATCATGCCCTTCATTCTGTAAATCCTCAAAGATGATGGGGCTTTTATTTTGTCTGTAGCTCAATTGAATTGCTGTCTTTTTGCCCAGTGGCTGAAGCAGATCGACAGCACCGAAGCTGCGCTGACGCAGAAAATGATTGATCTGGAGAATGAGAAGGTCAGAGATGAGTGTGTTGTGCTGTTTGTTCGAACAGTGATAGATGAGGCTTGATGACAGTCGATTAAGGTGTGTGATGCTGTCTTGATGTGATCAACAGGAGCTGTTCAGTAAACAGAAAGGGTTCCTGGAAGAGGAACTGGACTACAGGAAGCAAGCTCTTGATCATGCCCAACTGGTAGGACCATGAGATTGTGGAGTGTAATCAACAACTCTACCTTGAGTCCATTTTATTCAGTTATTTTGTCTGTAGAAGAAATGTTGTTGGCCTACAGTACCACAGTTAAGCCTCATAAAGACAGTTGTCAAGAAAGTAAAAGCATATGTAGCACTACTTTTAGAAATGACGAAAAGTGAATCATTCGTTCAACACAGTAAAAGCAGTGAGATGAGACAGGCCAACGTAATATACAGTTACATTATAGATTAATGCCTTTATTTAAAGGGGTCATGAACTGGCTTTTTAAATGTTATTATATTGTTGTCTGAGGTCAACTTATAATGTTCGCTTGGTTTTTCCATTCAAAAACATCAAAATGAACAAGTAATAGGCTATTTTGTACCCTGGTTGTGAGCCTACCTAAAAAACAGTCGGTTTTTATGGGCGTGTCGCACTGAAGACTTGGAAGTAAACACCCACTGCTGCGGGTGGAGAACAGTTTAGCATATTATAATGAGTTTGAGTTTAACTCACCCGTCCACATGGGGGAAAATGTCCAATGTTGTAAAATGGCAACCGGATTCGCCCATACATGTTGGACCCAGAGTCCGTGTGTTGCACAATATTCCTGTCAGATCCAATATAGACGGCACGGCACTGTTCTTTACTCTTAATCGCTCTGCAAATCCAGTCTTGTTGACAAAACAATCCTCAGTGAAATGAAGCGAACAGACGACGATGTTTTACCCTCATCAGCTGGAACGTCATTAAAAATAAAGTTTATCCATGCAGTCCTATTGGAGTCCAGAGGAAGCTTATGCAGCGACTGTCTTCACACAACCAGGCACTGCACAATATTCTGTATCGCTCGGTAGCGATCCAGTTTGTCATCACGAGGTAAGCATGTACATGTATGTTACTTAGCTATGCGTGTAATGCGCGAATCGGTGGGCGGGGCTAAACCTGCCGTGTTGAAGCAGGCGTTGATCATCTTCTGTGGGGGTGGTATTTTATCCTCTTTGTCGTCATAGTTCCCCACTTTTAAAAACGAGACGTTTTCAGAGGCTGGTGTCAATAAAATCTTTTATTGGACTAACAAGGACGTTTTCAGTTCTGAAACTTACAGGATATTCTTATAATATGATGACCTCTTAGATGTCAAAAGCTCTAGGAAAATTTGATTTCTCAGTTCATCACCGCTTTAATTAAAAAGTGACAGGACATCGTTTTTTTCATCATATTTGTGGGAAGTGCCAGTTTGCTCGGTTTGATCAACAGATTGTAAGATGTAAAACATTTAAGAAATGAAATCGACTCAGATTACGACTTTAACACAAGTTCTCTGAGAAGGGAATGAGACGCTGGGTCTATGACACTTTGGGAACCCCCACATGATTGCATCTTAGGCACGTATGTCAACTAGTCCAATGGCGAGAGTGAACTTCAAGGGCGGGTGATGTCACGACCAGGAAAGCACATCGGGTCTGACTGGCGGATGCAGGAAGTATGGCAAAGTGACGCAGGGTCTCGTTCCCTACCGGTATATAGGTCGGAGCTTTAGGGTCTTAGCCCTGTTTAGGCTGTGCCTTGACCATCCCCGGTGCGAAGGCAGGTGGGAGAGACCCAAAGGGCCAGAAGGTCTGACCGCCATGATCTCCAGGCCATTTATGTGCCAAGAAAGATGATGATTCCTCCACAGACCGTGAGCTGAGCGGCCTTCCATCACCTCTCCCCAACCTGTGAGAGAAACATCTGTCGTGAGACTAAACTCGATGATACTGAACAGCGCAGTCTCATCCCAAAACGTCATACAACTGACGCTTTTGACCATACGACCACATTCGACGTTTACCCTTTAACGTCAGTTAGATGACGCTATCTAATCCTAACCCTACCCCAGACCTAAACCTACCCCGCGTCATTTAACCGACATTAAAGGTCAAGTCAAGTCAAGTCACATTTATTTATATAGCGCTTTTCACAATACAGATTGTATCAAAGCAGCTTCACACTGATAACATGAAAGTAGCACAACACAGATCAACAACATTGCTAAACACTAAATAATCCCAACTGAGCAAGCTCAAAGCAAGCCAAAAGCAAGGCGACAGTGGCAAGGAACCCAAACTCCATCAGATTGGATGGAGAAAAAACCTTGGGAGAACCCAGGCTCAGTCGGGGGCCAGTTCTCCTCTGGCTTACATTCATATTGTTTAAATATAAATATTAAATATAAATATTGTTTATGAATAAAACGGCGCCATAACATATCGCAGGCGTTGAGTCGTCTCTTCACAGGCGTTGAGTCGTCTCATCACAGGCGTTGGGGCATCCGAAATCCCCGTGAGAGGCTGGACACAAAACTGGACCTGACGAACGCCATTTTTCTCGGGACAAGCGTCCCGAGATAACAGCAGAAAGGCAGATGGGAAATAATTAGCATAGCTGATGTTCATAATAATTTCCGTTATAACTCACAAACTCTCCGTAACCCGAACTCTCCGCAACCCAACCATACGCGCCGACCCGTTTGTCTAAAAGGCTGTCGAGCCCCACTGGTGCGTTAAGCAGTTTCAGTGGCAAACGGTTCCGTATGGCATAACAGAGGACTAGAAGGTAAGCATTATGTGAATGCTTGACTAAAGAGATGCGTCTTTAATCTAGTTTTGAACTGTGTCAGCGAGTCAGAGGCTCGGACCGTATCGGGAAGGCCATTCTAGAGTTTTGGAGCTGGTTAAAGGTAAATCCTCAGTTGAACGACGCCCCAGGATCGTCATCTAACTGACGTTAAAGGGTCGACCCTAAACGTCGGATGGTGACGTATGGTCAAAAGCGTCTTGGGATGAGACTGTGTTACACTGAACTCCTAACACTGGACCCTGGGAGAGGAACCAAGGTTTCCTCCATATAATCAAGGTGCAGAGACACACCTGTGTGATTTTGTTCCCCCTGGGTCCCTGAGCCACCACTGCAAGGGTCTCTTGTACAGCAGCAGGGTCAGGAGGTGAAGGTTGAGATGGTCGATTGAAAGACTCTGATGACCAGATGTGCTTTTATCCTTTCCTGGTCGTGACGTTCACTCTCGCCATTGGACTAGTCGACCTACATGCTTCAGACGCAATCACGCAGGGCCGTTCCCAAAGAGTCCTTGATGCAGCGCGCGGGAACTGTCCAAACTGATGAGATGTGTGTGTGTGGTGTTTAGAGGGTGCAGGAGCTGGAGGCGACTCTATACTCCGCCCTCCAGCAGGATCCTGACAGCTGTGTGGGCGAGAGTTTGAGTGACAGGCAGAGAGCACAGCTGGCCGAGTCCATGGAGGCGGTGCGGAGACAGATCCTGAGGCAGAGTCGCCATGCCGACACGCTAGTGCTACAACAACGCATGGAGCTGCTCCAGTCTGCACAGCAGGTCAGGGTCCATGTGTGTGTGCTGCTCTTTACAAGCCATGTGCATGATGATGTCACCATCACCTTTCATTGTATGCTGAAACATTCTGCTAAATATCTCTTGTTGTTTTTCATGAACGGTAATAGGCCACACAGGTGTCGAATGACAGAATTAGTAAATTACGATTTTGGTTCTTTGTCATTAATCTTCAGAGGATCAGAGAGCTTGAAGATAAGATCGACATGCAGAGAAGACAGATCAAAGAGATTGAAGAGAAGGTGTGTATGGGTGTCTCTCTCTCATGTTCTGGATAGAAACGGTCTCTTGCATGTTCAGTGTTGGATTGGGCTGAAATTAATTTTTCATTTATAAATGCGTACTGGGCCATAAGACTGATTCTTCTCTCCTCTCCTTTCTCTTGTTTGAAATTTGTGTTTATTATAATTTATAGTTTTTGTTCCTGTTCTTGTTTTTCTCCCTAGCATTTATTCTCTGGCCTTAACACACAACACCCACCCTCAACACACACACAGTCTCTCTCTCTCTTTCTCTCTCCCTCACACACACACACACACACAGTGTCTGTGTCTCTCTCTCTCTCACACACACACACACACACACGGGTGCAGTATCTAAATGTAAGATACAAACTTAAACTTTGGTGACAGACATTCCTCAGTTGTACAAAATCATGTTTTTAAATATTTTATGAAATGTTTCCAAAGAGAAACATTTGTATTTCAAAAGTTCCAGTTGAAGCAGCTTAATATTGTTTCGTCTGATTGAAAATAGTGTGAACAAATATAAATATAAATGAAATGCACCCTAAATATTTGTTAACGTATTTAAAGACACTTCAACACTTGTCAGACTGCTTTTTGTTTCAATAAATAAAGTTGTATTTTTTTCACATGTGCTCTTGAAGACTTTATTGAAATTATGGAGAACTGTGTGCATTTTCAGAACGATTAAATCAGATCAGATCAGGACAGCGGTCTATAAGACGAGCGTTAGTTTAGATCGGCCAGCAGGTGGCAGTGGAGAGTCATGAACAGTCCATCGTCTGAGAGGGGAACATGACTGCAGTGTGTGTGCTGGACCTTCAACATGAGGATGAGGAAGATTCTCATCAGAGCAGCTTTGATCAGCACGGACGCATGAGTGATGATGAAGATGAAGAAAGCAGCGGGAGTGAGACACCAAACACCTCAGACTCTTCACTGACAAACAGGGAATTAACCACCTGTGTGTGTGTGTGTGTGTGTGAGAATTGAATTTTGACAATCCTTTATTACACAAATATGACAATCAAAAACATTCACAAAAAAGGTCCCATATTTTCACATCTAAAAAAACCTCACATCAACACTTCTGAAATAACCAGTTCATTATCAACTAATGAACACAGCACATTATTGCAGCACCACTCAATTTCAAAAATACTCAATGTACTCATTAGTTTGTAAAAATTAAACTCAATTACAAGTCGTGATTTTACCATTTTTTTAATAAGTTCTTGTTCTCCTTTCTGTTCAATTGTATTTCTCCTAGTTATCTAAATAGCTAATTTTGCAATACCAACAATAAAATTAAGCAATTGACATTTGTATTTTTTCTTAATAGTGTACATACAACCAAGTATAAAATCCTGCTTTGTAAAACACATCTCAAAAGATTCAAAAAGAAGCTCTAAAAGGCTAAAAACAAAAAAGAAAGTCTATTACAAAACATAAAACTCCCTTTCATTACAAAAAGGACAATTCTCACTTACATTTGGGTTCAACATTGCCACAAAAGAGTTAACTGCAATAGCCCCATGGAGTATCCTCCACTGAAGATCACCAACTCTTTTAGGGTAAGGAGGTTTGTACAGAATCCTCCACACTGGTTTTGTTGTTTCAGTAATCTCTAACGTGTCTCTCCATACAGTATCACTTCTATTCTTTAACCATTTTAAATTCATCACTTTGACAAGACTTCTGTACAATGCTTTCCCTTTAGCTTCAAAAAAATCAATTTGCACATCAATTTTCCAGGGATTAATATTGTTAAATGAAACAAGATCAGGTACATTACCTATATCTGGAAAAAAATAGTTTTGACTGCAAATGTCATGTCCATAATGCTGGACTTCCCCAATTTTAAATAATTTATCCTCAACTAGTTTTGTGGTGTAGGTCTACGTATTTTATAATGTTAACTTCAAATAATAATAGCCTAATTTAAAGATAAGGCAGGACGGTAAGGAGAATAACGCTGGAGTTGGAAGAGGTGTGTCGCGATTCTGTAGGTTCGTGGATCTGAGTCGTGTGGCGAATGGCGATTTCGGTTTCATATTGCATATCGTTAGAAGCCCCAAAGTTAAGTTCTACTTCTGTAGTTATTTTGGTGAAAGTAACTCAACAGTAATACATGAGTAATGTAACACATTACAATTCTGAGACAGTAATATTGTAAGGTAATGAATTACTTTTAAATAACAGTAACAAGTAATACCTAATGTATTACAGTTTGGAAGTAACTTGCACAACACTGACATCGACATTAATGGTTCCATCCATTGAGGTTTAAACAGACTCCATGTTTTAAAAAGACTTCGATAAAAAGCGGGAATTCCTCTAAAATCGAATTTTTTTTGAATCCATTAAAAACAACACATTGTCCAGGCCGAGTCCACTTATTCTGCGTAAAATGCACTGAGCCACTGGTCTCCACACCAGTCTTTCAGATCCCAGCATACACTTCTGCACAAACTGAAGACGATAGGCAGCACATCTACTAGCCAAACGCACTAGACCTTGGCCTCCATCTTCTTTCGCCAGGAACAAAACACTTTGCGGGATCCAGTGCAAATTGTCCCAAAAGAAGTTCACAATTTCCGCTTGAATTTTCAGTTGAACTTGAATTGAACCCCAAAGCTTGCAAAGTATTCCACAAATACAGGTGTTCAACCCGATCAAAGGCCTTCTCTTCTCTTGGTCCAAAGAAATAAGGCCAATATTTATACCAAACAACTTTGAAACTTCCAAAACATCTCTGATTAGAGTAATATTATCACAAATTGATCTGTTTGGTACACAATATGTTTGATCGTAGTGTATCACCTTCCCTATAATTTTACTCAATCTTGTAGCCAAAGTTTTGGACAGGATTTTGTACTCTGAGCACAAGAGAGATACAGGCCTCCAATTTTTTATATTTTGAAGATCACCTTTTTTGGGCAATAGAGTGATAACTGCCCTTCTGCAACTGAGAGGGAGAAACCCATTAATAAAACTTTCATCAAACACTAATAAGAGATCTTCTCTTAAAATGGGCCGGAAAGTTTTATAAAATTCAATGGGTAACCCGTCGATCCCGGGGGATTTCCCATTCGCCAAACTCATCATTGCTGTAGAAAGTTCTTGCTCTGTCAAAGGTTTTTGCAAAAAAGATCCCTCGCACTGTGGGATATCTCTGACACCTTATTTAAAACTTTGCTATCCGAACAAATGATTATTGGATTCATCAAGTTAATTTTGTTATCAATAGATCCAGTAGACTCCGCGTCGTCCACCGTTTTGTTTAACGACCCGTGCGTTAAAATAATCTCAGGATTAACCTGATGTGTCCCTTGCAGCTCCGTTGCGATCGCCTCGGGTTCCGCTGTACTGTCAGGGTCTATGGGTTGACTTGTCGCGAGTGGGACAGTTACAACATTTGCATTTTGCTCTATTGCTACTGTTTCTCTTTTCTCTGGACAATCGCGAATCCAACCCGATCTCACGACCAAGTCGTACGAATTTGACGAATGATTAAAAAGTGGCTAATTCGTAACAATTCATACGACCTCACTCGTACGAATTAATACGATTTTGCTAAATCGTACATATTTTACGAATTGGCCAATTCGTATGAATTCGTACGTATGACCTACCCCTGACCCCGCCCCTAAACCTAACCATCACGTGGGTTTAGACAAATCGTACGAATTAGTACGAGTGAGGTCGTACGAATTAGCCACTTTTTAATCATGCGTCGAATTCGTACGAATTGGTCGTGAGATAGTGTTGGCGAATCAAACGCCCCACTTTGCTGCAACCGAAACATTTCATTTTCCCTGTTGTTGCAAAAACAACATAGTCAAAATCATCTATTCGGAATTTAAATGTAAGGTCTAATTCAGCGTCATCTTTCACGATCATGTAGACAAATCGCCTAAATGAAACTATATGTTTTAACAATGGAGATCCACTGCCAATCGGTATTTTCTTGATCGAAGACACCAATTTGCCGTAACGGGAAAGAGATTGTGTTAACAGCTGATCGCTGATAAACGGAGGAACATTTGATAATGTCACTTTTTTAGAAGGCATTGATAAAGGGAGAACAGGTGTAAACAAACCATCAATAATGATCCCTCGCTCAACTAACTCGTTTGCTTTGTCTACATTATTTAAAAATATGACATTAGCATTGTTCATTTTTGAGGCTGACAAAATGCAGTCATGACCAACCACTTCACCTATAGCTAAACAACAATCCTCCACACTCACAGCAGCCGCCACCTTCACCGCATGACGCCGCGTGAGTGTGTCCAAAACTCGCGAATCCGGGACCTCAAGTGCAGGTAGCACACGGCCCGGATTAACACACCAAAAACAACAGACAAAAGACAGAAATAAAAAAAAAGAAAGAGAAAAAAATAAAGAAAATATAAAGATAGAAAAATAGCTGAGGGTGAAGGAACTAGTTCTAGGCACGGCAGCCACGAAAATTACATTCACACTCAAACAAACTCACCACACACTCTACACACTCAGCAAACGCTCACGCATGCGCACGAGAGAGAGAGAGAGAGAGAGAGAGAGAGAGTGTGTGTCTGTGTGTTTGAACGCAGAGATTCCTGTGCCAGATCTCAGCCAAAGCCTGAATACACTTTTCAGTCAAAAATAGAGTTGGACAGAAAAACAGAGATTTGATTTAATCAGTATGAGATACATGATTAAACACAGAGCAGATTAACACTCATGATTAACAGATTAACACTCGTCTGGAGAGAGTGATGAATGAGTGTGTGTGTGATGTGGGATGGACACCTGATGCAAACCACCAAAAACAAGCCATTACATCTGCTGAATTCACATACGCTAGCTAGTTATTTTCAGAGTTTTTCTGAATGATGTTTCCAGACACCTTCATTCCAACTGTCCCTCACACACACACACACACACACACACACTGTGTGTTCCTCTGTGGTGCCGTCTGGCGTGTGTATTTTTAGTCCAGAGCAGAAGTTTGGTGGGGATAAAGAGGGAAAGGGTTCAGACCCCCACGCTTCTCACACAAGCTCTTAATCACCCCAACTCATACACACACATCAGACCCTCCTCACAACATTTACCCCACTAGTGTAAACTCCTGATGATGATATATATATATATACTCTAGTGTACACTCTGTCTGAACTTAAGCATTCAGTCATGTACACCTAATGTGATACATATCCACTTGTGTACACTATATCTTGATATCCACAAGTGTACACTATATCTGACACACACTCATTAGTGTACACTCCTTCTGATATATTCTCTAATGTTGTAGAATGGTTTGTTAGTCCAGTTTGCCCTTGTCTCCAGTAACATAATGTTATTTGTGGTTCAAACTTTTTTTAGTCTCTCCCCACATTCTGTTCGCTCCCTAAATTAATCGTGCTAATGATCTTGCAGATGGAGCATTTACACTCATGCACACACTTGTACTCTCTCAGGCATGACACACGACTGATGATGCACGTCACAGCTACGCCAACACACGTCCATGCAAACAGAACCATCTGGAGGGAGTGTGTGAGGGGATGATGAGATTTAGGAAACGAGAGATGAATGAATGGCTGGCTCATCAATGCCTGAACGCAAGTGATTGACACACAAGACAGCAGAACAATGCAGAACAGAAAGCCTAGAACAAACAGCACACAGTGGGAGAACGGAGCAAGCGCGTCTTCGGCGAACAAACTTCCGGTTGAAAGTTTATATGCACACATATGGCCATAGGAAAGATCTCATTACAACCTCCACTGTTACACATAGACTGGAGTTAGATGAGAATACATGGAGACTTTGTCCAAGCTCTAGTATCTCCTTGTGACGGTCAAACATTTCAATATAATATAATCTGCTATCTACTTGATCATACAATCATTATTTCAGTTCTTTCTCAATTGTTGAAAGCGGTGTCGGGTAAACGATCCCCTAGATTAATAACTAATGATTTTTATTACGGTAATGAATCAAAGATGAACTTACTCATGCTGGACGAGGACTTTATTCTAGATCTGCGGGACAGCAGAAACAAACTCTGTTGCATTAATTTCCTGTTTTCACTGAAAGCTGCTTTGAAATAATATGTATTGTGAAAGCATTCTTGACTTCTAAGGACTCGTTGGAGAAATAAAGCTCTTAGCTAAATTAAACATCAAGTCCATGACATTAAATGAGCTGTGAAAAGAGCAAACTCACTTTAAATCCAGGGGTTTGGTGTAGCTATACTTGTTTTGTTGAGGGGGGGTTATCAATAACACATAAGGTGAGAAATTCTAGATAATAGAAAAACGTGTGTATCAAGTGATAAATCAATGTTAGTTTGTGTTTATTATTTAACTAAAACATGTTCTCACATGCATCCACCCACATAGCAACCTTTCGACGTCCCAGATCCATCCCACATTTGGCACAAGTGGATTGATGTGCTGATTGTTGAACTTTTTGTGCTCATGTTTAAATCTCCTAAAAGATTGTTATAATATTGCTGGATCTCATGCTGCAGTAACACAGGGTTTGTGATGTGAACAACACAATCGTTAGATTCAGAAGACTAGTGAATCAGTCTACGTCATGATGATTATAAAGCCATCAACAGGTAACCATCATCACCTGATCTCGTTTCACTTTAGCTTTCTTTGCTGCTTCAAATGTGTTTGACTATCACAGTCACAGTGGCCAAAAAGTCAAAAGATGTAATTAAGAGTCCAACTAATGGAAACACTGATCACTGTTGTGGTGACTTCTAATGAAACACATTAGAGTTAAACCTGTTAATTCTCAAAAATAATTTATAGACGTCTGACAGAAATCAAGTCAGTCTGGTTGTGAATAAGTGAAGCTGGTAATGCTGTTTGTTAGGGATGGGCGGATCGATCCTTAAGTATCGATATTTTCGATACTGCTTTTGTATCGAAAGGATCGATTCTCACATACAAGTATCGATACTATCTGTTTTTTGTGTACGTTTTTTTTTTTTCATTTTTAAAATGAGTAGTACCCCGTACCCAGATAGCAAACTGACATTGAATCAACGTGGAAATATGACATCGAAACAACGTTGATCTGACATTGTTTTGCTCATCGAATTAACGTTGAACCAACGTCAGACGCGTCATTCTTTCAAAACTAACGGAAAATCAACTTGAAATCAACGCGTTGTTTCAACGTTATGAAAGCAAACCAATTTTCGATTTCATTTAGCTTTGAAGAATGCCGCGTCTGACGTTGGTGCAACGTTAATTCGATGAGCAAAATCAACGTTGTTTCGATGTCATGAGAGACGTCGTTTCCACGTTGATTCAATGTCAGTTTGCTGTCTGGGTATTGTACAAATACACTCAAATCATAGCGTCAATGGGAACTATATCTTCTTCCGCTGTATCACCGCGTTCGCTCACGTTACGTCTCCTTCCGCTGTATCACCGTGCGTGCCGCGGCGCTCAAACACTCACTCACAAGTCCAGCACAGGAGCACGCTCAGTCAGTCAGCGCAGACAGTCAGGTTTAAGAAAGGTGTTCGTTAGAGTGCATGGCTGCGATGAGTGAAAGAAAAAGAAGTGTAATTTGGAGTTATTTCACTCCAGTAAATACTGATTAAGCCTCGTGTGACATTTGTAAAAAAAACACATGCCACTGTGGTAATACCACAAATTTGACAAAACATCTTAAAGCAAAACACCCTACAGACACGACGAAGTGCAGCTGAAGCGAGCAGAGGAGGTAACACAGACACGACCCCCATCTTCTGGTTCGAGGCAGAGTTCATTAGCAGAATGCTTTCAGAGAGGTCAACGACGTTATCCAGGTATCAAGTGGTTGTTCGATTATTTGAATACAAAAAGTTAAAGGGATAGTTGACTTTGAAATTAATTTGATATGTTTTATCTTACCTCAAGGGCATCCAAGATGTAGGTGTCTTTGTTTCCACGGTATTTTCAATTTTGCCATTTTTCAGTCAAACCGTTGTTGTCTATCAGTCATACACTGGAGGCTAAGGCCAAAAAGCAGCACAGAGAAGTCCAAATTAAACATGATTTAATGACTCGTAAATGTAAATAAACATTGATGGCCTAAGACACGAAACGAGCGGTTTGTGTGAGAAAACCAACAGTATTTATATCGTTTTTACCTCGTGTAATCCAAGTGATCTGAATCAGTTGTTCAATGTCCAACTGAACCGAACTGAATCAGTTCAATGTGACGCCGGAAGTGATCGCTTGCGTGTGACGTCACTCAATATTTACACGCAGATTTCAGAAGTTTTACCTTTTACTAAACATATTTAGATATACTGAAATCATCTTCCATTGCGGTTTCCCGTATATCTAAATATGTTTAGTGAAAGGTAAAACCTCCGAAATCTCTGTATAAACAAAGAGTGACGTCGGCGCGCAAGCGATCACTTCCAGACCAAAGCGCCCGTGCCGTCAGATCATTTTGTCATGGCTGTGATTACACGAGGTAAAACGATATAAATACTGTTGGTTTTCTCACACAAACCGCTCGTTTCGTGTCTTAGGCCATCAGTGTGTACTTACATTTACGAGTCATTAAATCATGTTTAATTTGGACTTCTCTGTGCTGCTCTTTGGTGGACCCCCTTAGCCTCCAGTGTATGACTGATAGACAACAACGGTTTGACTGAAAAATGGCAAAATTGAAAATGCTGTGGAAACAAAGACACCTACATCTTGGATGCCCTTGAGGTAAGCTAAAACATATCGAAAATTAATTTCAAAGTGAACTATAGCTATAGGCTACTTTGTACAATACATAGGCCTACTGTTTCGGATATGAAGATATTGCAGAATTTTATGTGGAGCAGAATATTAAACTGGATATTTTGCTTTAAACATTTTTCATTAGCTATATCTATTTCTGTTACTTGATAGGCTATCTGGTGGATATTCTTAATTAATTAATTGATATATTATTTTTATCATTTAAAAAAATGATTAAACAAATGACATAGTTTAAGTGTCAAGTAATACAGGAGTACTTTACTATCATTATAAATTCTTAATGCCTGTAACAGCTTTAAAAAATAAAATATATGTATTATATTTTATAGATGACTCGCAGAGAGCATCAGAAATTACAAGAGGCATAGGAGAGATGATTGCAAGGGACCTCCAGTCAATCTCAGTTGTAGAAGACAGAGGATTTATTGCTCTTGTATCGGTATCGGCGATACTTGTCCTGAAAGTACTTGGTATCGGATGGAAAAGAAAATAACTGGTATCGCCCATCCCTACTGTTTGTGGAGTTGTTTAATCCTCCTCTGCTGAGATCTTGAGGGATTTAATGTCTTCTTTTATCTTCAGGGGATTTCTTCATCTAAGCCAGTTCTTGTAGTTCTTGTGTTTGTACTCGTCTCTTTTCCTGTGATTCTGTTTGTTAACAGGCTTATTAAGGCTGAGATGACTCCATATTTAATATACACAGATTTTGTGGCTCAGATAAGGTCCAGTTCTGGATTATTTTGGTTTCTATGGCCTGCTTGTGGCCCAGATCTGGCATACGGGAGCGGTCCGTCATTCCACGCTGCATGTGGGCCAGATCATCTTTCCACGTGTGCGGGATGTGGGTACTTAGGATTTACATTTTGTTTGTGTTTGTGTGTGTAACAATCTTTGAATTTTGCTAATTAAACGATGGGGAAAGATTTAAAATTCAGATTGATCAATTCTCCATCATCATCTTGCTTGAACACACCCGCGCACAGCACACACACACACACACACAAACAGGTCAAATACAGCAATGTGTTGGCACTCAATAATATGGCAAAGATAATGAATATTTATTCATTGATTTTTATTGACAAGTTTAAGACAAAGTTCTGTAAACAGCTGAACACGTGCTCACGGAAAGAGATATGTCACACACAGACGGAAACACAGATCTCTCGAGTGGTTCCTGACTTCTTCAGGGTGAATTAAACATTGACTTCCTGCTCTAACTTCACCTGATAGCCGAGGTGCCTCAGATTAACTAACACAACTAAAGTACTTGACACAGTTTTAACACGTGGAAGACTCTCCATTCTTCCGTTAGCTCATCTTTTCACCATATCATTTACAATGGCCCTAAAAAGATCCAAAATATTCACCTAAAAATATCAGCGCATTATATAATGAAATATCAAAATGTGTGTCCAAAAATGTGTCATTTTAAGTGAAGCTTAAGTAATTTGAATAGTTTTTATGGCCATTGGCTATGATGCTGTATCTGGAGTGGTACCCAACCATCATTCAGAAGAGAAGAGATCTACTGACAGCAGAGTGTGTGCATGATCCTATTTACACGATGAGATGATAATTTTCACTGATAATTGACATTTGCTGGTGTGAGAGTTTTCCTCTCTGTCTAGAGACTTCCCTCTAGTTCATTTTCCACATGACTCCCTATATCCCTCTTTACTCGTCTCCTTGCCCTGTGTTCTCTTATTCCAGAGACGGACGTGACGTGAGTAATGCAGGACCCCGTCTCTGGTCTACTGTGTGTGTTGTTGTGTTCAGTCTTGTCACCCTTTTCTGCATGGCTGCTTCTATGCATTAATCAGCATGAGCCGATCGCAGGAGAAAGGTAGTGGAGCGTAACAAAGGAGGAAGAGGAGGAGAAGGAAAGCTCAGCCGAAGAGCAGATGGAAAGAGAGAGTCAGCGCGGTGAGCGAGAGGAAGGGCAGAAGCGAAGCCGAGGAGGAAGACGGGAGAACGGGAGAGTCGTACCCGGGTGGGCACTCGAGCTCGAAACAGGAGACTGAGGCGGCGTCCTCGTTGCCGTAGTTTGCCCAGTACTCTTCGGGCTCCAGCTTGGGTAGAGCGGCCTCCTCCACGGTGAGGTCATACTTGGAGGAAAAGGAGGGGGATGAAGATGAGGGATGCTTGACTGGAAAGGCCTTCTGGGTCTCGCTGCTCTTGTGAAAGTAGCCCTTGGACGACGAGGCCGGCTTGTTCTTCGAGATCCACCAGCGAGTCTTGGTGCTGAAGGTGGTGGTTGTAGTGCCAGCCATGGATCCTGGGTCAGGCAACGGGCAGAGCGCAAAGTCCATCTCCCGCAGGAACCTCAGGTCCTGGCCTTTCCTCGGGGCGGGCGAAGAGCAGGTCACGTCTGAGCTGGAGATCCGAGCTTTGCGGAACCACTCCCAGAGCGACCTGGCTTCACATCCGCAGGTCCAGGGGTTGGCGTTGAGCCTGAGGAACTGCACCGAGGACGTGTCCTTCAACACCTGACCCGGCAGCTCCTGCAGAGCGTTGTTGAAGAGATAGAGGATGGTCAGCCGGCCCAGGTCGCGGAAGGCCCGTCGGTGGACCTGCCGGATGCGGTTGTCGTGCAGCAGCAGCCGGTCCAGATTCACCAGGCCACGGAAGGCGTTCTCCGAGAGGACGCGGATGCGGTTGCCGTGCAGGAACAGGTGTGTGAGGTTGACCAGGTCGGAGAAGAGTCCGTCGGGGAGGTGCGTCAGCTGGTTCTCCTGCAGGTAGAGGAACTGCAGGCTGTAGAGCTTGAGGAACAGGTCGGCGGGCAGCTCGCTCAGGTGGCAGCGGTGCATGTGGAGGCTCTGCAGGCGCTCCAGGCCCCGGAACGCCCCGCCGTCCAGCCGCCGCAGGGAAGGGTTGTCGCTCAGATCCAGTTCCTCCAGGACACGCAGATTGCTGAAGGCTCCTGCTTCGATCCATGTGATGTTATTGGAGTACAGCCAGAGGACCTGCGGATTCAGAAGGCAAAGATTAATCTCTGCTCATATCTTCAGAAAAAAACGGTTGAAGTTTACGTAAGCAATAGGGTACTCGAGGCTAAGGCGAGTAAGTCATTATTCGAGTCACGATTATTCACCACACAGCACTAACCTCGGGTATAAAAATGCTAAACTAAGGACAAGACATCGCAGCGGACATTTGGAATATTGGACGGACCTATATCTACTGTAAATGCAGGTACACTCGCTCACCATACTCTACTCTATAAGCTTCAATGAGATCAACCATGTGTTTGCAAGAGTGGTTGTGTAGTGATACACAGAGCCGTTGGGTGGAGCGGTCAAAGCCGTGCGTTGTCGTGAATAAAACACAGATATTGACCAATCAGAATTGAACACTCACCTGTGTTTCGAAGCCAAAAGAGTCGGCTCTGAGCTCGGCGATACGGTTGTTCTGCAAGAAGACGCGCTGGGAGTCGTAGGGCACGCCGGTGGGAACCGCGGTGTAGTTCTGAGACTGACAGCTCACAGTCATGGGCGTATGGTAGCACACACACAGCCTGGGACACGCCTGGCCCGGTGCACAGCGACATGCCAACAGCCATACCACCAACCACAGAGACAAACCACCTGTGGAGAGACAAGAGCACACACTGAACATCAGCTCCGGTTCCTGAAAGATCTGGAGGGATGCACACATGAAGAAACACACTGTCATGCTGGATTAAACTTGACGTGACAGGTGCTATTTGAGGTATCATTGCTCAGTTAAAATGTGATATCCAGATCTGTCCTGCTTGAGGAAAGCCGTTCTGTCCATCCGGGACATGACAGGACAAAATGCCTGGATTCACGTCAGGTTTGTGAAACCGAACCCAATTCAATTACTGCAGCTCATGAATATTTAAGAGTGGAGCTCAGGGTGTCCGGTAACTCTGCACAATAACATGGCGCTTAAAGACACGCACACCGTGAATTAATTATTACAGAGTGCATTCATGTGACCAGCACAAGATTTTCCTAGAAGCTGAACCATGACCTGGTCACTCCACGTCTCTTCTAGAACGAGGTGTACGTCACCGCACGGCACTAAGGTGGAAAATATTACTGTGTGCCATTTGTGCACACCTGCTTTTTTATCAATTACTTTAGAATTTTCCCATTGTAAACTAATTATTATTATTCTAAATGTATCCTGATTGCATCAAAAGTGTTCATTAAAATGTGTTTTTACTCTACAATGTATATACATGTGTGTGTGTTTAGGTATGAATTCTGATAAATTGTTTTATAAAATATTATTACAAAATTTACAAAATATTGATTGATTTAATTTATTTATATTACATGTATTGGTAACACTGTACAATAAGGTTCATTAGTTCACATTAATGTATTAACTAACATAAACTAACAATGAACAATACATTTGTTAGAGTAATTATTAATATTTTTTTAATAAAAAAAAACAGCTGTTCATTGTTCATGTTAGTTCACAGTGCATTTTTAATAACGTATTAGTTAATGTTGAAATTAATATTAACTAAGATTAATAAATGCTGTATAAAAATTTAATCTTAGATCATGTTAACTAATTAGTTAACATGATCTAAGAATTAATTTTTACTTAACTAGTTGACGTAGTGACGTAGTTGAAGTAGTTAACTAATGAACCTTATTGTAAAGTGTGACCAATTTATTTGTAACGTAAAACACACAATAGTCTGTAAAGTTAGATATGCAATTGAATGTCTTTAAATATGCATCTATCAAACATAAAAAAATTGATAATAATTTGTGTTTTCAGCTTTTCAAAACGTGACCAAAAAATACAAGTTGTAGGCTATGAAATAAATGTCTGTCATGCATCCAATAAAATGATGCATGATCATTAAACATTAGCTGACAGTAACAGCACAGAAGTGACTTACTCTTAAAGGTGAGAGTGTTGGAGGCGCGAGCGCTCCGCGTAGTCGCACGAGTTTCCATCCCAAAATCCAGACCGAGAGCGAGTTAGTGTGCGCGTGCTGCTATCTGCTCTTCCGGCCAGCTCTGGTGCTCTGGTGCTCGTGCTGCTCGTGCTCGACTGCGACTGAGGAGAGCCGCTCACCGGACGCGTTTATAGTCCAGCACGCGCTGCCCACGGACGCGGGACAAACGGAAACTCTGGTGCGTAACGCGCGCGGGTGGGCGGGGGGAGGAGACCGGAGCGTGTGTCTGAGTGAGTGGGTCGAGGAGGGGGATGACTAAATAACTTTAACGGGTGTTTTACATAAATGACTGTATACTCTAGAGTCGTATTAGTAAACAGGCTAGAATACTGTACAGCCTCATTTGTGAAATCAGTGTGTAGGCTACAGATAAGGTTAACGGAGGCAAACAGTAGCTTACTTTAAAAAAAAAAGCCTACACAAGCATAGCTTGTATTATAGATTATAATTAAAATGATTTCCATTACATGAGAGTAGTAGATGTTAAAACTTCATGCTGATGTCTTTTTTAAAAAAAAAAATCTATCTACTTTATTGGGTAATGGGTAATGGGAAAGAGTTGTTTTTGATCTTTTTTTTTTTTTTAAGTATATTTTATTGAACACCAAATGTACAAAATATACACAGTGTTAAACATAAATATGAAACAGTGCTCACATTTTTTTTAGTTCCCAACCCAACCCACCCCACCTGAGTGACATAAAATAATAGTAATACAAAAAAAGTAATAATAAATAAACAAACAAATAAGTAAAGAAAATTATTTTTTTTTTAAATATGTAAAAAAAAAAACCTCTTGGGAAAGGGCTTAATTACACTGTAGATTCAGCGGACATGAACAATTCACTCCTCAGGTGTGATGTCAAGGGAATCTATGATGGAAAGCAACGGGTTCCAAGTTTTATCGAATCTCTTCAGGGAGCCTCAAGTGAAAATCTAAGCCTCTCAAGTTTAAGATTATATTGGACTTCCTTAATCCATCTGTCATAAGATGGAGGCAGGGCCTGCTTCAAGCATCTAGCAAGCAGGGAAGGCCAACGAGTGTCAGCTGATAGAGTGCTGCCATGTGGGATGCCAAACAGAGCACACAGAGGATTCGGGTTTGTTACTGTGCGACGCAACTCTTGGCCACTGAATCCGACGTCTCTGAGGAACCGGATTGTAGAGTGTGCCACAAAACCTCGACAGCCCACTTCCACTGGATAAACCTGGACTCTCCATCCTCACTGCACTGCTTCAGTGGCCAGATGAGCATACCACAGTTTCTTCCTCTCATACGCCTCATCTACCGCATCCTCCCACGGCACTGTTAGCTCTATCAGCTGAACAATCCAGACCACAAAACAATATCTGCTCGTAAGTTAGTTGTGGCGATCTCAGGTGGAAAAATAAGCCGTTGATCAAGATCAGCCAGCATCTTCCTAATTATAATATAGTATACACCAAAGAAATACACAAATCAGACATGTGCTTTCACAATATGCATCCTATATCGAGGAGGAGGATCGAGGAGGCGAGGATCAAGGAGGCGAGGAAGCGAAGATCAAGGAGGCGAGGATCAAGAAGTCAAGGATCGAGGAGGTTAGGATCAAGGAGGCAAGGATCAAGGAGGTGAGAATCAAGGAGACGAGGATCAAGGAGTCGAGGATCGAGGAGGTGAGGATCGAGGAGGTGAGGATCGAGGAAGCGAAGATCAAGGAGGCGAGGATCAAGGAGTCGAGGATCGAGGAGGTGAGGATCGAGGAGGTGAGGATCGAGGAAGCGAAGATCAAGGAGGCGAGGATCGAGGAGGCAAGGATCAAGGAGTCGAGGATCAAGGAGGCGAGGATCAAGAAAGCAGGATCGAGGAGGTGAAGATCGAGAAGGCGAGGATCGAGGAAGTGAAGATCAGGGATTCGAGGATCAAGGAGGCAAGGATCGAGGAGGTGAGGATCGAGGAAGCGAAGATCAAGGAGTCGAGTATCGGAGGTGAGGATCGAGAAGGCGAGGATCGAGGAGGTGAGGATCGAGGAAGCGAAGATCAAGGAGTCGAGGAGGCGAGGATTGAGGAGTCGAGGATCGAGGAGGTGAGGATCGAGGAAGCGAAGATCAAGGAGGCGAGGATCGAGGAGGCAAGGATCAAGGAGTCGAGGATCAAGGAGGCGAGGATCAAGAAAGCAGGATCGAGGAGGTGAAGATCGAGAAGGCGAGGATCGAGGAAGTGAAGATCAGGGATTCGAGGATCAAGGAGGCGAGGATTGAGGAGGTGAGGATCGAGGAGGCGAAGATCAAGGAGTCGAGGATCAAGAAGGCGAGGATCGAGGAGTGAGGAGGTTTCCAGAGAAGTCATGAGCGAGGAGAAACTGGTCTATCCTATGCGGAAGAGTTTTATTGACTAAACGTGACGCAAGTTTAAATTCTCCTCCCCCTTCACATCTGTCAAAATAATTTTAATTTATACTTTAATGTTGCAGTTTATATAAACCACACATCTCAAATATTTCAACAAGGTGTCTTGCTTTATTATTATTATTTATTATGAATATCTTAACCAAACTAAGACAACGTAAGAGCAGAGCTCGCTTTCGGGTTGAGCTTTCCGCGACTGTGCAACTGGGGTACATGTTGCCAGGTTGAGATGACAAACGGGATGAAATTATATATGGTGTGTGGATTGTGTGAACAAAATTCCTTAAATACAAGATCTGGCAACTGGTCAACATTAGACAAACATATTAGTCCGATTATTCATAAAGGAGTTTGGGCCATGCAAATTACGGGAGTTTACAAACCGAGAGGGGTCGGGAGATAGGGCTAAAAAAACGGGAGAAACCCGGGAAAAACGGGAGTGTTGACAGGTATGCCTCATGTTGGGTATAATAATTCTAGCCTGACTCCGCCCACCTACGTACTTCCGCTACGTACTTGTACTTTGTCTGGGATTGTGGTGTATCCTTTGGTTTTCTCCGGTCAATTTTTTACCTGCCCAATCAGTGAACAAATGTAGTGGCTGAGAACGATGACGTTGAGGTGCTCTAGTTTGAGTCGCAATACGTCACAACCAAACGTTAGCGATTGGTTATGGTAGATCCAGAGTGGCTCTGGGTAGATCCAATAGTTTTAAACTGGAACAGAGTACCCGGACACATCTGCAATGCATCAGCTGACGCGGCGTCTCGTTCGTCTCTCAGGGAACCATGGTTACGTGCATAACCTGAGACGTTTCATTGGTTGTCATGGTTGTCATCTCACACCTGTTTTGTGTTCAGTTGTGTATGCATTGCCCATAGCTCTTTCGATTCTTCATCCAGTGTAGTTTTGTTTGTTTATTTCCTAGTATGTGGATTACTCACTTTCGTTTTTTAAAGTTTATGCTGCAATTATAGGACACAGTACGCTTACCTCATCATTACGTGACAATCCTAGTGAATAATCTCAAATATTTTCACTATAGGGACTCAATGGCAATACAGGTTTTTTTTTACTTTTCCAGGGACGCATTTTTATTTGTACATACTGCAAAAACCAAAATCTGCTGCATGTGCAAATGATTGTGTAAAAGAAGTGTGAGGGCTTCATGAATGCGTTTGCGTCGCGATGTCACGTGTGTGGGCTGTGCTGAGTCAGAGTTCTGTTCCCTGACCGCGACTGAGGTCAGTGTGTTCCAACTTCAGCATGACGCCGCCAATCTGTACACACACACACACCTGTGTACCCGTGTCATGACACATGCAAACACAAGCACGTGTCTTTATGGGCACTTTCCATCGACTTCTATCATTTTTGTCTCCTAATGTTAAACCTGTACACACACAATCCGCTTTACCCAGATATACATACTTGATATGCACAGTTCTTGTGTTCCTCCCACTGAATTTCTCAGTGGACTTTATGAAATATCACATGAATATCATATACACACACATGAGCACACACTTTCATCCATACCCACAAGCTCACTCATCGCTGCAAATCAAAGGTTAGGGCAAGGGACCACTGAGGGAGGGACACAGCCTGCAGAAACATGCCGTACACACAGTAGTAGGCCACTCCTCGTCATCAGTGCCCTTTGTTTTTAGTGTGTTTTGCAGAGACAACACAGTCGAGCCTGAGGCTACACACACACACACACACACAGTTCTCTTAGCCCACCAGTTCAGTCATCACTGAACATTCTCAGCGCTACAGGGGGTCGTGGGGGAAGACACACACACACACACACACACACACACAAGGCAAAATCAGACAGATGACCACACTCCCCCTCAACACTTGGGGCAGTGACACACACTTTAAAGAGCAACAGACGGGTTTGGGGAGAGTGTGTGTCCGTGTCAGTTCATATGTGTGCCCTTTGACAGCTGCCAACCTGTACTGAGTGTTTCGTCCCACTTCCAGAATCATGTTTTTCAGCTTTGTACATGTGATCTTCCTAACAGAGGTCGACAGCCAGAAAACCTTTTAAACTGAAATAGAAACGTGTGTGAATATGATGTAAATATGAAGTTCTACCAGAAAGACTCGGGAGATAAGATGATATAACAAAGCATATGTTTATTATCAGCCCAGCAGGCAAATATTTCTATAGTTCTTTAGCGTATAGGCCCCGTCCGTATAGAGAGGGTCTCGGAAACTGCATTTCCTGCCTGAAAAGGAAGTCAGGGCACAGCCGACCCCCGGGAGGTTTGGGAGGAGCCTGTCCTGGTGGTGGTGGAGGGGAGGATGGAGCGGAAGGGGTCCTCCTGGTGGATGGAGGTAATGGCAGCGCCAGCATCTGCAAACTCAGACATGTGTAAGCGCTCGACTGTTTTCCATCTCATACTAAACACATTTATAATGGACATTGTTGAATTCAACGCAAGGATTTTTTAAAGCATCTTATATGGTAAACATAATATTGTTAGTATAAATGCCCGTGAAGAGACGACTCTACGCCGAGGATATGTTATGCCCTAAATTATTACCTGATTAACTAAAGTGTTTTTCCATGTACATTTCTGAAATGCACTCTCTGTAAAGCTGCTTATGTATTGTAAAAAGCACTATACAAATAAATTTGAATTGAATTGAATATACAGTTACTCCGTTGCATGGCTGGTGATGATGTGTGATGTGTGTGACACACTCCGTGTAGAACGCTTTAGAGAAAGACGGTCTGGAGTCTTCATGTCATGTGAGTGTACTTTAATTGTGTTTAACCCTCAGGTGCTCTTTGGTGATTTCTGACCGAAACATTTTCTGTTTTGCATTTCTAAAAATCACAGCTTCATCGGAATGTTATGAGACTTCGTGACTTTTATGGCATTATGTATGTGTTTTAAAAAAAAAAAAAAAAATTGAGGTCATGATTCAAGCAATTTAAGTGGTTGTAAAAAATGAGTCACACTTTTGCTCTTCTGTCAAAAATGACCGACCCATAGGAAATGAATTGGAAATTGACAAAAAAAAATTCTCAGAATTTTTGTATGTACAATCGACAAATCGGCCACAATTCTAAAAAAAAGTACACCACAGGAAAAGGGTGACACTCTACAACATCTAGAGTGCAAAACAGACACACACACACACACACACACATACAAACACACTTTTATACACATACACCAATATATTTTGATTACAAAAGGTTTGTTTTGAATTTTTAAAAATCACAGCTTCATCAGAATGTTACGAAACTTGGTGACTTTTATGGCATTGGGTATGTGAACACACAAAAAAATTGAGGTCATGATCTGAGCATGATAAGTGGTCTTAAAAAAAATAGTCACACTTGTGGTCTTTGGTCAAAAATGACCCCCATAGGAAATGAATGGGAAATTGACAAAAACACAAAAATTCACAAATTTTTATTTATTTATTTTAACTTTTAAATAAAAAATCGTTTTTGAGATTGTTTCAACTATATATTCAAATCCACCAAAAAAAAAAAAAAAAAAAAATGTGTTCATAAACATCTGGGGAATTCACATGCCTCTCCATAGAGAGCTGTACATGCCATCTAGTGGTCACACCATGATTCTACGTTTTTTCTCTATACTGTAACCAGATGGTGCTAATTTTCTTCAAATTGTTTTTTTTTTCTGAAGGCCTAGACTCTTTATTAAAGTAAAATACTGCATTAATAATTTTTTGAAAAAAATTACAGTATATATATATATATATATATATATATATATAGAGAGAGAGAGAGAGAGAAAGAGAAATATATATTTTCTCATGGCAAAAATAGACCATAAATATTGCATAAATACTAATAAATTCAATCAAATTGTCTCAAAATACTAAATTACAAAGAATAAATATTATAGAACAAAAATAAATTGCATTGGTTTTACTGGGATGGAGGAAATGTAATTTTTAGGTGTCCGGTCACTTTTGACCGGGAAGATAACAAGTGTGACTCCGAAACGAAGAGCACCTGAGGGTTAATTCAGGTGTAGTTTATTTAGTGTAAAGTTCTAAGAAGTGATGTCATGTCTTTATATCTATATTAAACAGACCACGCTCCCCGCCTGTTTAGTACATATACTAAATTATCAAATAATTATAAACTATAATTAGCTCCCTGACCCGTTTCTGTCTCCACATCGTCTTTGCGTTCCTCCTACGGTCCTTTCACTGCCTATAACCTCATCATCACGCTGTCATCTTCATCTCACTGACTAATGTTTACCTTCATTCCCTTTCTCATTCATACATCTCTATTTTTATACAGAGACTGTCCCTGTCATAGCTCAAGCCATTCTGACGTCGGCTGAAGGATGCAGAATAGAGAGAGATGAGATGCAGTTGATGGTGAACGCTGTTGGCTGAAGATCTAGATCTCTGTAAATCGGGATGAGGCTCTTTTGAATGCTACAGATTGAAAGCAAAAGACGTCAAATTCTTCCTAGGAAACAAAGACGAAGCCGAACAGTGTGTGTTCTGGCTAAAGAACGGGTTAAAGAGGAACGATAGTGACTGAAGAGACTCAATGGCTGTGATTAAAAGCTCAGATCCTGATAAACCCAGGCTCACAGCGATACACAGAGAACAGAAGACACTAAATGAGTGATTTCCTCTCTTTCAAAGACGTGTCCTTACATCTGCGAACACCTGCGGATCTGTGTATTGAGATGACAAGTCCACTGATTTCTCTCAACAGAACGTTAGTGTCCAACAGTGGAGGAATCGCACAGGTTCGGATATGACTCACACCGTACCAGTGCTTCATAATAACAAACGGCACTAAATTGTTGCCGAGTGGTACAGATGACTGAACTCCTACAGAAGACTGCCCAAAGAAGGGTAGGGAAGTGAAAAACTAGCAATAACGTGTCTGTCCACAACATGGAAACTTCATCATAGTCTTGGCAGTGTCCGACCGGTTCCCGATAGACAGGTGAAGGTGTCCTGTGCAGCAGCTCCAATTCAACTTTTATCCAACTCAATTTTATTGTAACCTTGAATTTACATTAGAATGCAAATTGATAATTTATCAACACACTTTATTATTCTGTTTAACTCATATTGTACTCATTTGGAGACCAATGACCTGATGTGTGATGTCATCGTCCAGCTCAGTTCAGTCCTCACGCAATGGTGTAAGTTCAGGCAGATCAATAATATGATATTAGGAATATTGTAGTTATGCTGCAGGCAGGAATGAAGCGGAGAGTGAATCCACATGCAAGCACTTTTATTAATAACAAAACAAACAGGGAATCCAGCGAAAACAAGAATAGGAACTCAAAACAGGAACTAGGAAACAGCAAACATTAAACAACGACCGACACCCAACAACTGAAGCACAGAGGTTTAAATACACAGACAAACAAGGGAACAAGGGGGCGTGGCTAATCAGAAACACCTGGGGGAACTAATCAACAAGAAAAACTACAAAGGACTACAAAACATGGCACGGAACAGGAAATAACTAAAGTCCACACAAGACAACCCAGATAGCAAACTGACCAGTGTTGTAGTCGAGACCACCTCACTCGAGTCCGAGTCGACACCGAGACCAGAGAGAGTCGAGTCCGAGTCGACACCGAGACCAGAGAGAGTCGAGTCCGAGTCGAGACCGAGACCAGAGACGGTCGAGTCCGAGACCAGAGAGAGTCGAGTCCGAGTCGAGACCGAGACCAGAGAGAGTCGAGTCCGAGACCAGAGAGAGTCGAGTCCGAGTCAAGACCGAGTCCAGAGAGAGTCGAGTCCGAGTCGACACCGAGACCAGAGAGAGTCGAGTCCGAGTCGAGACCGAGACCAGAGAGAGTCGAGTCCGAGTCAAGACCGAGACCAGAGAGAGTCGAGTCCGAGTCAAGGCCGAGTCCATAGAGAGTCGAGTCCGAGACCAGAGACGGTCGAGTCCGATTCGAGACCGAGACCAGAGAGAGTCGAGTCCGAGTCCGAGACCAGAGACGGTCCAGTCCGAGTCAAGACCGAGTCCAGAGAGAGTCGAGTCCGAGTCGACACCGAGACCATAGAGAGTCGAGTCCGAGTCAAGGCCGAGTCCATAGAGAGTCGAGTCCGAGACCAGAGACGGTCGAGTCCGATTCGAGACCGAGACCAGAGAGAGTCGAGTCCGAGTCCGAGACCAGAGACGGTCCAATCCGAGTCAAGACCGAGTCCAGAGAGAGTCGAGTCCGAGTCAAGACCGAGACCAGAGAGAGTCGAGTCCGAGTCAAGGCCGAGTCCATAGAGAGTCGAGTCCGAGTCAAGGCCGAGTCCATAGAGAGTCGAGTCCGAGACCAGAGAGAGTCGAGACCGAGACCAGAGAGAGTCGAGTCCGAGTCAAGGCCGAGTCCATAGAGAGTCGAGTCCGAGTCCATAGAGACGGTCGAGTCCGAGACCAGAGACGGTCGAGTCCGATTCGAGACCGAGACCAGAGAGAGTCGAGTCCGAGTCAAGGCCGAGTCCATAGAGAGTCGAGTCCGAGACCAGAGACGGTCGAGTCCGATTCGAGACCGAGACCAGTGAGGGTTGATTACCTAATTTACTTTTATTTACTTAGAGAAATCCTTTTTTTTTTTTTTTTTACTGAATTTACTGAATTTACTGAGTTTAAAAAATATGATCAGTTTAGGGTAAAAAGGCCACATAGTAGGTGGTGTTAAAAGTAATTTTATTACAATTTGTCATGCGCAGTTGCGCACTAGAAAATCACCAATCACTGGGTGTGTCAATCAATTTAAAGAAATATTTTATTAACATACATTAATAATCATGAAAAATATTTTGAATTGAACTCGAGTGGACTCGGGAATAATTCCGAGTCCTAAAAAAAAAAAATGTTCGAGTACGAGTCAATTCCGAGTCCAAATGCACACGAGTCCATGACAAGACCAAGACCATTAAAATATGGTCTCGAGTCCGAGTCCGAGACGAGTCCGAGTCTCGAGTACTACAACACTGAAACTGACATTGAATCAACGTGGAAACATGACATCGAAACAACGTTGATCTGACATTGTTTTGCTCATCGAATTAACGTTGAACCAACGTCAGGCGCGTCATTCTTTCAAAACTAACGGAAAATCAACTTGAAATCAACGCGTTGTTTCAACGTTATGAAAGCAAACCAATTTTCGATTTCATTTAGCTTTGAAGAATGCCGCGTCTGACGTTGGTTCAACGTTAATTCGATGAGCAAAATCAACGTTGTTTCAATGTCATGAGAGACGTCGTTTCCACGTTGATTCAATGTCAGTTTGCTGTCTGGGAAGGAAAACACAATATTAGGAATATTGTTGAATATTAGGTGTCCTTTACTAAGCACTTTGTTTTGCCTCCAGCTCACGCTGTGACGTAACTGTGACGGGGTCTATACAGCACGTCAATACTTAAAAACGCTCCTAAAAGCAAAATTCTAATTATGTCTATTTATGTCTCCAGTCTAATTATGTCAACACACTCATTTTTGACTGATGTATGTGTTGTGCTCCCCTGAATCCCGGAAGTGACATGTATAGTGTTCATGAGAGCCGTCACGTCATCTCTCCGTCACTCTCAGCCGCCCGCCAACATCTATTTCTGCTGCTCGACTCTGTTCATTAGTGATGCTAGTGGCACTGTCACATCCCAAACGGTTATTATTACGATAAAGAGGAAAACAGAGCTGTAATGGGTGTAAACATACAATGTACTGTAAATGTAAGTTTCCTATGTGAATATACAGTAAAGTGTCATTTATTCCTGAATTTATCATCATTTCTCCAGTCTTCAGTGTCACATGATCCTCCAGAAATCACTGTAATATGAGGATCTGATGATCAACACACATTTATGATTATTATCAGTGTTTATAACAGTTGTGCTGCTTCAGATTCATGATTTAGATGAATAGAAAGTGAAATAGAATAGAAATAGATTTATTTTTGCAAAGTGGTCTTTTGTGGTATATAATAACAGCAATAAAGTAATAGCTTTTAGTTAACATTTACTTGTTTACAGGATTTTGTAGATCGAATGTATTTTATATTATTTAAGCATCTGGAACCATATCAGTGTAACAGGATTGTCTACTGCAATGTGCCATGGGACGTCAAACTAACTAAACTAACCAACATTATCTTATAGGCGTATTGAAATGGTTTCCAGCAATGTCGTTAATTTAATATCTGACGGCTTTTCCTTCTCATAATTAGAACAGAACAAATACGGGAAAACGAATTGTTTGGTTAATAATTCACGAAGGTCCAGACTTTAAAGCTCTTGACTTGTACTTACCCGAATAAAAATGTACCATAGTTGTTGTAATAGTTTACCTGTAGCATTTGATCCACTAAGGTCATAATTACAGGTAAGACCATTATGACTCCTCATGACCAGGCCAATGTTGACTTTCTCTTTTCATTGATCTATAGTACTGTTTTTTTTTTTTTTTTTTAAATTTAAGAAAAATGGCAACCTACACATTTACAGTCCCAGTTGTAATATAAATCTATGGTGAAAATATATATTTCCTTAACAGATTATCTTTCTAAAATTCTACAATAGAGTCAAAATTTAACATAATAAATACATTCAAATAAGAGAAATTCTAGTATGCGAGATCATGCGTATTGCGCTAATAATTGGTCTGTTCAGTTCGGATGTATAACAGCTCAAACGCGCAACGTTGTCCTATATATTTAATGAATAGCCTGTTTCATTAACTATATGGTGTAAATATATGGCGGGTTGTAGCCCTACTAGCAGGTTTTGGTTTTTCTCTGGTCTGGGTAATGTAATTACTGAGGCCAAAAGTACAATAATACGCTCATCCAGGATTGTTGATGCGTTAGAGTAAGAGGAGAACATGTTTTGGGCTGATTCTGGTCTTTTCACCTCATTAGTTTCACTACGGCCGACACCAGAGTTTGGCCGAGGTCCGTTTCATCACACCATCCTCAGGGAGATGAAAGATGACGAATGACGAAGTTCGGCACACTGAGAACAAATCAATGACACGCTTAATGAAAGCCCAGCCTCAGATGAGTCACCCCAGCACAATAAACAAGAGCTATTTTGGAAATGTTGAGAAGGACATTGCAAACATTACATCAAAAAACAATGCCAAGCCTCCCCTGAGACCATATCGAATACAACACATAACACTTCAGGAAAAACGCTCAATGAATGATTTGTGAAATGTTTTTGTGCTGATGCTTTGATAACATTATTAAAGAGTAACTTTGAATGTTAATGTTACTGTGTTCATAAATTTGAGTGAATGAATATTGACAGAACATGTTCCCTTCAAACATCATCTTAGACAGGATGAGCCTTAAGAGTAAAAAAGGTTGAGAAGCACTTGAAATAAACGCACCTCTGCATTAAAACAGCTCACAATAATTGTAAAGATTATGCATGTGTGAATAGCAGTGAGATCATGGCCACTGTTGAGTTCATCCAGCACCTCCTGACAGAAGCCTGAGCAAAGCTATTCAGAAAACACTGCACACAGCGCCCTCTGCTGGAGCAGCCTGGGGAGACAGGACACCACACCAGTTACACTGTTTCAGTGTGTTTCCCAAAAGCATTGTTAGCAAGCTAGAGTCGCACGCTGAACTGTTTGGGAAAGAGTCTCCTCGCTTCATTGAACTATATTGGTACTCGTGACCATAGTTGGCTTTAATGAGGGCATGAGAACATTGACTAACCAAAAATATGTCATGAGGCCATTATAAAATTTTAATGTATAATTTATAATTTATATATATGTATGTATATGTATAATTTATATATAGATTGTATATATGGTAGTTCTTTGATGTTCTAGTTCCAAAATGGCAGTTCTTTGATGGTCGCACCACATGATATTTCATAAAATAGACATCATCGGACAAAGTTTGTTTGTATATTATGATGGAAATATTAATGCAAATGCTTAGAATTTTTTTAAAGGATAACAAATCATTTTGGAAATCATGCCAAATAGTGCAGTATATAAATTTGAATTAATTCAGAGTAATTTCAAAGATGTTTTCAAAACAGAATTTATGGCCGGACGGTCGCACCACATGATGTTTTGACACTTTAAATAACAAAATAATAACAAATAAGTAAAGGTTTTTGAAAAGTTAACGTGAGTACATACATGGGAGAGGTACTACAAATATGCAGTATCTTTTTAGGCATTTAAGCCCATTTTTGCCTGCAGTTGGACAGAAAATTTAGGCATCACGTCATTGACCCATATATATATATATATATATATATATATATATATATATAAAACCACTTGAGAAATGTATAAACATGTATCTAATTTTCCCATCTCATGATTTTCCTGTTATGTTGTTTGGGCTATGTTTTCTTGTAAACCCTAATGAGTTAATATTTCAGACTGTGCATACTATGGCTAAACGAAATCATATGTGTGGCATGTTTGGTCTCTATAAACTCCAATCTTCGTCCCCCATTTATTAATTAACATTACATTTTGCTAACTTTATGACGCATTAGTATTACAAGAATCTTGAAGATTCTCTTCTTAAACACCCAATGAAATTACACATTCAAATGCCTTTTGCTATAAGAGAGAGGGGTCGTAAAAACTCCCTCCAAAGGGACGGCTTCGTATTGGCTTACACACATATTCACGCTTTAAAAATCACTGATCATTAGCCTTTCTCTTAGCCTCTTGCTCTCTTGGTTCCTGAGAATAATGTGAAGATGATGCTGAAGTAGAAGTCCCCCAAGCGTTGTCTTTCCCTTCCCCAGAGATCCTCTGACTCCCGCTGGCTCTCTCTCATCAGGACCACATCAGCAAACATCAACACATTACATCAGGACAGTTTAATTCACATGGGTGACACATGCAAGTATCAAACTTAGTCTCATTATTTGACACATTAAGCATCCTAACCCCCGTTAAAGAAGTGTGTGTGAGAACTGAACGGATGGTTTGCTTCACACACTGCTGTCCTGCGTTCTGCTCCGGCTCTCTTTCCCTCGGGAAACTGCATGCATGTGTGTGTATATGTATGTTAGTGTAGTTTAAATGTTTAGTCTAGTTAATAAAATCTTGTCCATGTCACACGTAAAGTTCCCCGTGTCTCAAGCTCATATCTGGAGTCTCTAATCATAGATCTTGACTTCTTGCTCTGAATAGTACTTGGTAAGAAAGACATTTCCCATGAGCCAGAACTGTACATTTCCATTAATCAATTAGGAACCGAGTAATTGGTCATAATATTAATGTAGCTACATCAAGTTAACCCGATTAACTGATCCAAATATTCATAATCAATTATAACAAGTTATGATTAATCATTAATATTGCATAGAGCTCATTTGCTACAGTAATGTTAACCCATAAAGCTCAGTGGTGTCTTAAGTTTGATCATTAATGCTCAGTGGTTTCTTAAAGGCTTAGTTCACCCAAAAATGAAAATTAAGTCATTAATTACTCACCCCCATGCTGTTCCAACCCCGTAAGACCTTCGTTCGTCTTCAGAACACAAATAAAGATATTTTTGATTGAATCTGAGAGCTGGATCAGTCCTCCATAGACTGCCTCAGGGACTGGCTCTTGACGGCCCATTAATTAATGGAGTAATTAATGACTTAATTTTCATTTTTGGGTGAACTAACCCTTTAAGTTTGATCATTAATCTGACATTATGACATGTTTATGACAGGTTGTGTGTTAGTAATGTCAAGTTGTCATAACAAAGACATCTCAAATGTCATATCAGCAGTAAAAATGTCATAACTGAGCAAATGACACTTAATGACAGTTGTCGTAAACATGCATAAACCCTCCTTCATATTCATGATGTGTAATGGTGTGATTATAAAGTGTCATGTTAGTCTTACACACACCCTTAAAGTAAAACATTCTTACAAGACAACACATGTTCATCAGTTAGACAGCGATCACAGATTGAGTCGACTCCACTGGACGTATAAAAATTCCCTTTATTTGGAGTAATACTGATATATATATGTGTGTGTACAGTGACGCGATAACAGTTCCTGCAGTGTCCAGCAGAGGCGTCACCACCAACACCAGTCAACCCAGTGTTTCACACAGCATCTCCACACTGGCTGACACTGGTGTGTGTGTGTGTGTGTGGTACAACAAACTCAACATACATTCAATATGTACCTGTCACCTGATTCATCTGCAGACATTTCTCAAAATATCCATGTCAATCATGTACACATTTGTATGATCCCTTTACGATTATCAATATTTAATTTTTTTAACAACAGTTTTTTTTTCAACAGTTAAACAAGAAAAAAGTATAAAATAGGTCATAATGTTCCATCCCAGCTAACCGAGGGTTAGTACTCTCAAACTTATGAATATTCTTCCAATAACAATGAATAGATATGTTTTGAGAAGACAAAGCACAAACGCATTTTTTTCTGAAACATTTTAGCGGGACGTGTTTTAAATGTCCGTCTTGTTTCAGATCGTTTGGAGAACATTCAAAACTAACATTCTCATGATGATTGAAGAACGATGTTCCCTAAACGTTCACACAACCAAGACAAAACATTTTTACAACATGCAAACAATATTAAGAAATAATCTGAAATGATGGGAGTGTCAGCAAAATGTTCTTAATAACATCCACACTAACAGAAATATACTCTATGAAGGAATTGTCACAGGTGTTTTTTCCGCTATAATCCAGCATTACTGTACACACTGTATTGGGTTTTAAGAGTAAATGTCAGTAAACAACTAATAATGGCCTGGCAGAAAATGAGTGTGTAATATTCTCTGAGAGCGTGCGAGACCGCGCCGCTAGATCCAACAACAACACACATGATGAATGAGGAGAGGGTGGAGGTTTCCTGATGTGTTCAGCTCAGATCACACACACACACACACAGGGTCAAGAGGCGATATGCACAACCGACACTCAAAGCTTAGACACATATTTCTTTCCATTATACTTCGTTTCCTGAAGTTTTGTAAAGAAAAAGTAACCAGTAACAGAAAGCATGGGGAAGAGGTCAGAGGTCAGGTGGTGTGCCACCTGACCCCGACAGTACAGGTACACATACACAGGGTGGATGAAGGTCAGAGGTCAGGGGGTGTTCAGTGTCTCTGGGCCGCCTGACCCCGGCAGTACAGGTACACATACACAGGGTGGATGAAGGTCAAAGGTCAGGGGGTGTTCAGTGTCTCTGGGCCGCCTGACCCCGGCAGTACAGGTACACATACACAGGGTGGATGAAGGCCAGGAGACTCAGAACACTCAGAGCGATGTTCACCTGGAGGAACCAATGACAGTTCAGTCAGCGCTGCTCATCTGAAACTTTTGCAAACTCATTAATTCATCGAAATCAACAACTTGTATATGATAGACCCGACTAAACTACTGAAAGAGATGCTTCTTAATATCATTAATTCCTCTTTGTTGCTAGGATACGTACCAAAAACCTTTAAGCTAGCTATGATAAAACCGCTTGTTAAAAAAACATAACTTGATCCAGAATTAGTCAATTACAGGCCAATCTCGAACCTGCCTTTTCTGTCAAAGATACTGGAAAAAGCAGTATCCTCACAACTGTGTTCCTTTCTGGAAAGAAATGATATCTGAGAGGATTTTCAGTCAGGATTTAGAGAACATCATAGTACCGAGACAGCTTTCATTGTTGAAGTCACAAATGATCTGCTCTCATCGGCCGATTGTGGTTGTATCTCTCTATTAGTGTTACTCGATCTTAGTGCTGCATTTGACACAATTGACCACAACATTATTCTAAATAGACTAGAAATCTATGTTGCCATTTGTGGAACTGCATTAGCATGGTTTAAATCAGACTTATCTGGCCGTTATCAGTGTGTAGCAGTAAATGAAGAGTCTTATAGATCACGAGTTCAGTATGGCGTACCACAAGGCTCAGTACTAGGACCGCTGCTGTTCACTCTATAAATGCTACCATTAGGAGATACCATTAGGAAACATGGAATTAGCTTTCATTAAAATTAGTTCTTACATTGTAGAGCAAAGTTCTCGCAACTCTGACTTTAATTCTTGGTATTCTGACTTTATAACACACAATCCAGCTTGCTTATTTTGCTCAAGATCAGGATTTATTGAGTCCACATGTCATGCAAGCGAGAAACTTCTTCTAACCGCAGCTGGAGATCAATCGCTCCACACACACACACACACACACACACCTCTGCGATGCTGTTTGTGAATGTTCGTTGGAATGATGGTTTCGGGAGACCAAGACTTGTTGAAGTGCAGATAACGATAGAACTTGTGACTATAGTTGACTAACGATGCTTTCGGGAAACGCACTCCTGATTAGTTCCTGTCTCTCTGAAGCCCCTCCTTCTGAAAAGCACACTGTGTCGGCTGGAGCAGTGTGTTGTAATTGGTCGAGCGCTTCGAGTGCGTTTTGGAAATGTCCCGCCCCTCTCCATAACCGCCAGTTTAACACACTCCTAACTAACTCAACCAGGCCCCGCCCCTTTACTCTGCGCATTAATTATTATAATGAGGAATATTGTGACGTGTTCGTTCCTGGAGAAACTCGAGACTACAGTGGAGGCGTTTCAGGAGTTCAGACACACTGACACTCATATAGAGGAGAACTGGGACAGCAACATCACACACTGAACACAGATGAAGATGGAGAATATCAGCCTTTAAATATACAGTTCTTGACGGCTGTTTGACTGATAACATATTGAAACAGAACAGTTTTACAATCTCAGAAAAAATTACAAATATGCAGAACTTCATCTGCCAAACAAACAGCTGTATGTTATCTTGAAGCTGCCTCCCTTGTTTTGGCAGACATGATGTGGCTCAAGTTGGAAAAACAAGTGTCAAGGGAAGCACTAAGCCACTGAAATAACACAAACCCCACTGGTGTTTTTGTGCAATAACCGCTCGCTATCCAAGCCACACTGGAGGGTTATAATAGCAGGCGGGTTGTGTGTGTTAGAGTATGTTTATTGTGGTCATCTTGAATGTTTTCACACTGGGCTCAAACTGGTCTCACAGATTCGCCAATAGAGAGATAATGGTCTTAAAGTGACTTCTGTGTGAGCTGTGCTTCAAACATCTAAACTATTGATACTAGAGTCTGTTTCCCATGAAAAGCTGCCGATATGAGCGTGCGTGATCAGAGGAAGCGATCTTACGTAAAGAGGGTCTCCCCCCAGTGGTCCTCTAATGAGAGCGAAGCAGGGATACTGGAGCAGCGAGAACACCGCGGAGAGAGCCATCACCGTCCCATACAGCTTCCCGAAGTGTGCCGACGGGAACCTGGAACACAGGAACGTGAGCAACTCTCTTCTTTTATTTATGGATGCAGACACTGTGAAACATATTAAGCTTAAAACAGTAAGTTAGCCGGTTGCCTAAAAATGTTGAGTTTGTTTATATATATATATTTAGCATATCTCTGCAATACTTTTCACAAGAATAATCTACATCTAGAATGATCTGCTGATATTTAATCACTCTCAATCCAATCCCAGACCTGTATGATCTTCTATCTGTGTTCCACACACACACACACACGAAAGACAGTGAAAATCGTCAGGTTTGGAGCGGCGTGAGCGTGATTAAATGATGATTACATATGTTCCTGTGACGAAGACTCACGCCACGCTGATGAAGGCCGCGTTCCCCCCGTAGAGGAAGGACCTGTTGAGCACCTGGAAGATGAAGGTGAGGTACTGAAGAGGAAGGACAGGGGTCGCCGCACACACTGAGAACAACACACACTGCAGCGCCGTCAGCGACAGGGACAAGATGGCCGCCTTCAGGTCTGCCTCTCGCTCACTCTGGCCTACAGCGGACGGAAGCGAAAAGGCTGTGGTTTGAGGCCGCGTTCACAACACGACTTAAAGAGAAGTGGGAAGTCATGACACAAATATTGTCAAACCAAACTTTCACTGAGTGTGTGGCATGGGAATGGATATGACTGTGTGAGAAATTAAGTGACAAAAAAAAAAAATGAATAACTGGGTGATATATTATTATAGAACAAGCTAATTGTTTGTATTATTTGTAAACTTTTATTTATGTCAAACAATAGTGATTCAAACTGTATACATCCTTTTAGTTTTCTGTTAAATTGTTTGCTCTAAACTCATTTATAATCAGGCCATAGTAGAGCAGACTCTGCATCCCAGGACATTGTGTGTAAAATCATTAGTATGTTATTAAAGTTTTTTCTGAATGCTTAAGTGCTATTCGTGATTCTTGTAGCACAATTTGTAAAACCATTAATACGTATAGCAAAACCAAAATTCAAGGAGATATTTTCCCCGGTGCCTTGGACTGGAGGATATCGCATGCGATGTGGACGGAGTTTTGTGGCCGGACCCAGAAAGACGACATGATGTAGGCTGATAAAATTACTATTTTGTGTTCTGACTTTGTCTTGGTTTTGATGAGTGTGAATAAACACCAATACTTGAAGTTTGGATCCTTGTATGTTATGACAAAAGTATGACCTCAAATTGACATCTGTCCACAGAGAAAGCAAAAGCTAGATGTGTTTTGTATTCATACCATCAGTGTGTAGTTGGCACATTGTGTGCTTAGTAGATGATGGCTTGTGTTTACTGTGTGAAACTCCATTTTTACGAAGGTGTGAAGAGTTCATCTAGCTGTGTTTGCTTTTGCAAGAGAACTACAATGTTATGATAATTGGGTGAAAGGTTTTCTTATTTGTGTGTAGAGTTTTGCAAAACTAGCCAATAGTTCCAAAAATGTGCTTAAGCAATCAGAAAAAACTGTATGTATAGTGTCTCTTGCATTGTATTGGTGTTATGCATGCTTTATGACAGAACAACTAGTTGATGTAACCCCACCTATAATGTGTCTCCTGTCTAATGACTTACTGTGTCTTCTACTCAATGACTTTTAACATCATTTTAGCTCAAAACTTCCTTTCATACAGCAGCAAGTGTTTGAAATAACATGAAAGACTAACTTTGAAAGACTAACCATTACCATAGTAAACATGGTAAAGATGATAAATATGACCACTTGGAGAAATCAGATAAATCATATAGGCTATCACGATCATGATTTTATTTTATCTGTCGGTACATCTCGTCTCTTTATACCGGACTACCTGATATCCATATTTATCTCCGCATTTGTCATAAAATAAAGCAACTCTGGTTTTATGGGATCTTCCTCTGTTTCTCTGACTGAAAATATAAGCTCAGGTCGTATTTTTGGTGGCACAAGCATGTTTTGGTCTCGCTGTTCCTGACCCGAGGCTATTAGCCCCGCCCGCCCGTTTAAAGCCCGCTCAACCGGCCCGACAATGGAAACGCAGCAAGTTTCGGGCTCGGTGTTCCTGACCCAAGGCTATTAGCCCCGCCCGCCCGTTTAAAGCCGACTCACACCGGCCTGACAATGGAAACGCAGCATGTTTTGGCCTCGGTGTTCCTGACCCGAGGCTATTAGCCCCGCCCGCCTGTTTAAAGCCCGCTCACACCGGCCTGACAATGGAAACGCAGCATGTTTTGGTCTCGGTGTTCCTGACCCGAGGCTATTAGCCCCGCCTGCCCGTTTAAAGCCCGCTCAACCGGCCCGACGGTCAAAACGCAGCATGTTTTGGTCTCTGTGTTTTATTTCAGCTTTTTTATTTTAATTAATAGTTTAAGTTGAATTATACCTTAAATGGGTCTTACGGATATCAGAAATAAGAAACTCTAATTTAATAAATTGTCTTTAATTTAATAAAATGTCTTTTTGGACAAGAATGTGTGATCCTTCAATGTTTTCATATGTACACTGAATACCTTTAAAAAGATGAAAGAAATGTGTGCATGTGTGTGTGTTGACCTGGTTCTCTCTGCTTTCTCTTGTGTCGGTCCATGATGAGGCCGTTCCAGGGGGCGCACAGGATCCCACACAGCTGAGTGAACGCAAACGCATTCGTATATCTACTGACTGTGAGCAACAACAAGAACACGGAGGAAAAAAAGCTTTCAGTCTCATGATGCACACATGATGCAGATGAGCCTGTCTGCGTGTCTATATCTATACATCCCGCTCAAGGCAGGGATTCACCTAATTCACACAAAGAGCTGAATAATGCAGTGTGTGTGTGTGTACCGAGGCTTGGTTCTCCTGCGGTCAAATGATTCAGCATTGGGTTTAAGGTCCCGATGAACATGTAGTGTCTCAGCTGCATCACAGAAAGCCACAGCAAATGCCAAAAGAAGAACCAGGAAAGCAGACAGCTCTTGAAACTACGACCTGACGAAAACATACATCCATAGCGTTAATACACTTCACAATCAAACAAACAATCATGAGTCCAGGTGAGGATCACGGAGAAACTGTTTCAGGCACTCTTCAGATGATAAAGTGGAAAAGCACATAATGAATCCTCATTAGTGGCCCGAGTTCATCATAAGCGGCCTGTCCAGAAACAAAATTAATTACATAAAATATAATCATTCAAATGTGATGCGTCACAAAGGGACTTCTAGGAGTGTCTTTACTAGTTTCATTATAAATCATACGGTATTAGCAGGGTTGGAATGTAAAAGCTGTTTTCTGTAACAATTACAGACATTTTTCCAGTGTTATGTTACATTGTAGTTTTTATATTTGCTGCACATGCGTATAGCACAACTGTAACGTGTGTGTTTAGTGTTGAACTCTTGCCTACCCGTCGTGTCTGCGTCGGAAGTCTCTTTAAATGGCATTTCCTCCTTAGACTTAGAAGTCTGGATGTTCTTCTCATCAGTCTTTGCGATGGCATGATCCCGGGTTACTCCGCAGTTCACCCTATTGGAGTCAATGAGAAACAGTCACAGGCTAAGCATTTCTGGAGGAGAGATATACGATGCGGACAGTGAAGTATAAAGCAAAGTAATCTGTGCAAAGCTACCATTGTGAAGAAAAACATAAAGCCCAAAGAAACCGAGTAGACAACGTGAAACACTAGCGGCGTTTCCATCACCCTTCAAATTGCGAATTAAAAATATGCCCAATGGAAACACGTCAATTTCACAAAAACTCACATATATCGTAAAAAAGGTTTTAACGCTCGCATGAGGTGGTTCTTCAGACAATTCGAAAACCTGCAATGGAAACAGTTTTTGATGAGACGAGGCATAGTTCTTTATTAAACTCATAAAAGAGCTAATACACGAATACTGGATTCTAAAAACAAAGAAATGCCCCAGTTTATCAAGAGCTTGAAGCAGAAATTAGGGAGAAACATCCAGAAACACTTCAAGCCGCTCACAGAATCACAGTCTTTCCTTGCCATGAATGCTTGAGTAACAAGCCTACGTCTCCTTCCATTATCAATGATGTCTAGTGTGGTGGCTGGGACATACACTCACCTAAAGCATTATTAGGAAGACCTGTTCAATTTCTCATTAATGTAGTTTTCTAATAAATTAATACCATGACAGTTCCTTCAATGTATTTATGGTTGTGGTCCTCGTCAAGACAATCTCCTGAACTCCAAACTGAATGTCAGAATGGGAAAGAAAGCAATTTTGAGCGTGGCATGGTTGATGTTGCCAGGTGGGCCAGTCTGAGTATTTACTAATCTGCTAAGTTACTGGGTTACTTATTTTCATGCACAACCATTTCTAGGGTTTACAAAGAATGGTGTCAAAAGGGAAAAATATCCAGTATGCGGCAGTCCAGATGGTAGAGTCCGAATTTGGCATAAACAGAATGAGAACATGATCCATCATGCCTTGTTCCCACTGTTGGGCTGGTGGTGGTGGTGTAATGGTGTGGGGATGTTTTCTTGGCACACTTTAGGCTCCTCAGTGCCAATTGGGCATCGTTTAAATGCCACGGCCTACCTGAGCATTGTTTCTGACCATGTCCATCCCTTTATGGCCACCATGTCCCCATCCTCTGATGGCTACTTCCAGCAGGATACTGACCATGAATCATTTCAAACTGGTTTCTTGAACATGACAATGAGTTGACTGAACTAAAATGGCCGCCACAGTCACCAGATCTCAACCCAATAGAGCATCTTTGGGATGTGGTGGAACGGGAGCTTCATCCCACAAATCTCCATCAACTGCAAGATGCTATCCTATCAATATGGGCCAACATTTCTAAAGAATGCTTTCAGCACCTTGTTGAATCAATGCCACGCAGAATTAAGGGCAGTTCTGAAGGAGAAAGCGGGTCAAACACAGTATTAGTGTGTGTTCCTAATAATCCTTTAGGTGAGTGTACGTAAACCTATCACCATCAGTTGCCATGATCTTATCTTATCAAGAGAGGAAAAAAATACGTTTTAGCGCACATAACGTTGGTTAATGGAAACGACGTCATTTCACAATAGTTTTTATCGACATTTAAAAATTATCGCAAAAGTTTAGTGCAAATCTGTAATGGAAACACGGTTACTGAGAGGATCAGCTTGAGGTTTCCCCGCCGAGAGGTTCTGGTGTCATTTACAGCGTATATAAAGATGTGTGTGGGGTTCTCCAGGAGGAGGCAGTGTGATGGACCGAGTGTGTGTTTACATGTTTCTGAAGCGTGTGTTTACCCGTAGCTGTAGTTCTCCGGCAGCGGGTATGGGATATGCGTCCGAGGCATCAGCACAACGGTGCGGAACAGATGAAGAACACTACAGCAGGACAAGAAGAGGAAAGACCAGCGCAGAAACACACCGTCCTCAAACAGCAACTGAAAGAGAACAGAGATCGGACATCACGATCCATCATCAGTCATCTCAGCTCAGCTCATCATCTGATGTGAGGTTTCGTTTGCCTCTTACTTTGACGATGAGGAACACCGCAGAGGAAGAGTCGAAGGCTCCGTTATACAGAGTGATTATAGTGGAGCGGTGAGCGCCGAAGAGATTCGCCACCTAGAGACACATGAGGACATTTCTGTTGAGGACTTTACATGTGGGATCAGTGTTTATGATAAAGGAGTAGTTCACTTTTGAAAAATCTTTTGCTGATAATTTACTGTCTTTTGGACCTTGAACCGTTTGGTTCCCATTAAAGTCCATTATATGGAGAAAATCCTGAAATGTTTTCATTAAAAACCTTCATTTCTTTTCGACTGAAGAAAGAAAGACATGGACATCTTGGATGACACGGGGGCGAGTAAATTATCAGCTAAAGTTTTTTAAAGTGAACTACTCCTTTAAAGGATAAAGGAAAACATGAAAAAAGTTAATATTCAGTAATATTCTTCAGCTGATCTGACTTTTTTCATAATTGACATATTTTGCATCATCAACGCTGAACAAATCTGAATCACATTTGAACTGATTTGAGTTGAATAATGACAGAATATGAATGTCTCAAAACCGTGAAGCTGCTTTGAAACAATATGTACTGTATAACTGACTTGACTATTTCTTGCTCTTGAAATTAAAGAGATGGATGTGATTTAATAACACCAAACTCCTGCCACCAAAGAGGATGTTCAGTGTTGAACAAACCAGTGCTCTCCCAGTCTGATGTCTGGGGTCGTAACACAGAAAGATCATGACGGTTAAACTAAAAGCATTCTTATATTCTGACGTTAAAGGGGCGTATCAGGAAATTTCGCATTTCCGAGTTAGCCTAATCTTCTACAGCGCCGGGATCTTCAGTACCTGTATGTTGGTCATCAGTAACAGGATTCCTCCCACAGCGATGAAGGACAGAGCGGGGAAGAGGAGGACGGAGCTCACTGCAGGAGGGACACACACACACTCAACTCATGATACACACACACTACACCAGCAATACACTGAAGTCCAATGGAGATAAAAACGCTCTTTACCAGGAGTGGAGAAGGCTATTAGCAACATCCCTGCGGTGTAAACCGATCTGTGGAGTAAATCAAACACAGTGAGAACACGAGAGACGTGAACCGTCTGTGGAACATGTGGATCGTGTTATAACTCATTACAGACGGAGATAGAACGGGGTTACACAAATATTTGGACACTTGAGCTTCTCATATGAAAGGATTACTGCTGTTTGAAAGCTTGGGGTCAATATTGTTTTAAAGACACCAATACTTTTATTAGCAATGATGCATTAAACTGATCAAAAGTGACAATGAAGACTTTTTATTTGAAATAAATGCTGTTCTATTCATCAAATAATCCTGAACAAACACGGTTTCCACAGCAATCTGAAGCAGCAACTGTGTTCAACACTGATAATAATCATAAATGTGTCTTGATCATCAGATGCTCATATTAGAGTGATTTCTGGAGGATCATGTGACACTGAAGACTGGAGACTTTACTATATATTCACATGAGAAACTTCAAATATATGCTTAAACTATCCTTACGTTTAGTTAAACATTCATCAAACCTACTCCTAGAATTATTAACCTGTGGATTTCTCAGGGTAAAGTATCTGGAAGTGAGCTATTTTTGTTCCAATATTGACAGGCCTATCAGTGTCTCACTCACAGTATAAGGTTGTTGAGGATGAGCAAATTATCTGTCACATGAATAATAGTTTGGCTTTAGAGCAACTGCTTTTATAGAAAATATGGAGTCTCTATTAGATAAAGGTGGTGCAGTTGGAGTTGTGTTTTTCGATCTTAAGAAAGTCTTTTATCCTGTTGATCATCAAATCCTTCAACCTAAGTTATCTAGTTATCTTTTTCTTTACATACACATAATTTGTCCGATCGATCTCGGTGTGTTCGAGTACAGATTATTGTTCATCCACTGGTGTTCTCTATCCTGGGTCCGATGTAAGAGTGCTCCGAGTGGGAGGAGGATGAGGAGGACGAGGAAGGCTAAAGAGGTAAGCAGTCTCGGATGAGATTGGTGCCGCTGTAGCTGGTCTATGGTGTGAGTATGAGGTTAGGGTACGAACCTGACTCGCTTCCCCATCATAAGAGCTTCAGGGAACATGTATGTCCACTTTAGTCTGCTCTCCACCGTAAGTTTAGAGTACTGTACAACACACACACACACACACACACGCGCGTACTGGAGCTGTTGCCCTATACTACTGTACTAAAAGGAAATGCATCAAATTGCTTTGCACACAGATAGGAGTTTCTGAATGCTTCCATTGTGTGACAGTCACAGTCATCAGGAAGAAGCCTTCAGTAGACGAGTGTACCTAACTGTACATTAAGGAATAAAAAAAAACGTGCACATGTATACATCTGTTGTGTCTTTTGTTGAGTTCATCATGTCAGGTTTTTGAGGGGGAGAACCACAATCAACATATTGCGTATTACCTTTCTCTGTAATATTGATTTGAATTGATCCCACCAGTGTGTGTGTGTGTGTGTATCTGAGGGCAAAGTTTGGTTTGAATGGATTTGATTGGAGAGATTAATTTTGACCTGAAAATAGGAAGTTTAGGGAAATAGGTCAGAAGTTACGGAGAGTTTCGAGAAACGGAGGCATAACTTTACAAATGTGTTTAAAGGGGCGGTTGATTATGATTTCACTTTATAGTTAGTGTGTAATGTTGCAGTTTGATCATAAACAACTTCTGCAAAGTTACGACACTCAAAGCGGAGAGATTTTCTTTTAAAGAAATGACTACAATAAACGCACTAGTGTCATCATCAACCCTGATATTTACATAACCCCGCCCCCGGGGACACGATTTATAGGTTATCATGAAAGAATATGATATCAAGAATATGATATCATGAAAGATCAAACACTTGAGGATAGTTAACTCCACATCAGATACATCAATCCATGATTGAACAGTGGGGTATTTTGAGCTGAAACTTCCCTTACACACTCTGCGGACATCAGACATATATGTCATATTGTGAATATTTTAAGCAATCGAGAAAAAACGTAATTTAAACTATTGTGTCCATTTAATCATATATTCTGTTTTAGGGAGGCTTCTGTCCAGGGACTACAGATAACCCGAAAAATGTCCCTGTCAAAAATAATTTATATTCTGTTTCTAACGCAAAAGCTGGACTCGAGTCCACATTCATTTATCAGTTCTGTCATCTCAACGCACCACAGATCCCAGTGTCCTGCCATATCTTCTCCTCTATCACTCCTCTTTTCTCAGGGTTTTCTGTGCACTTCTCTCCTAACTGCTTATGAGGCCGAAACAAGCAGTTGACATCCTTCAATCATTCACTAAAATCAACATACAGCAGTTTTGTCACAGTGCTTATATCTATAAACACTAAGCAGTCGTGAGAAAGAGAGGATGGAGCAACATGTCCCTTGCAAAAATATATGATGGCATTCCTTAGTATTACATTTACCCTGGTGAGTACAAAACAACACGAGGATATTTCACAGACTACCACATTATTACCCCAGCGAGCAATAGCCGTCATTTCACCGTATGGACCCGATGTAGTCCAGCTGTGAGTAACACACTTCTGGACAAAATAACCTTGAATTTGGTTACATGTCAGTTTGGCCACAACTTTCCCATTAGGTTAGGAAAACATTATTTCTGAATGTTTTTTAAACATTAAAAATGTCCAGTTGTTTTCTTGGTCAATGTGAAAGTTAAATGAATATTCCACTCACTCATTTTGACAATATTATTAAAACGTTATTTTTTCAATCAGAACCCTCTGAACCGATGGCCTGTCCATCACATGCTCTCACACACACACACACACACTCGAGTGTGTGGGTTTGAGCCGGAGAACCTGCCGGAGAACATGCAGAAATAACATTTCATAACATTTCCAAAATTATAGGATGGAATGTTCCTCTAACGTCCACATAAACCAAGCAAACGTGCTTAATAGTTTTTTTAAGATTTTTTTAACTTTCAGATATAAAGTTTAATGTATATTACATCACAAGGACCTTCCATGAACGCCGTTTTCACTTAACATTATGGGAACGTTATTTAATATGAACATTATAAGAACGTTCCAGAAACAGTATTTCAGGTTTCAAGTTTTACGTTTTTTACTAACACATACATAACTTTTACACAATGTTAGTGAACGCTGGGAATGTGTTTGGTTTGATTTCTCCGTTGTCTAGCTGATGATGACCGGTCTCTGGTTTATCCGTCTATTACATGATCACCGACAGCTCAAGCTCAGCCTTGGTTTAGCATAGACGTCTGGACTGTGTTTGGACGGCTATTAGATGCAGGAACACACACACACACACATGTAAAGCAGACTCACATTCCCAGGAGCCGGGTGACGGTGGTCCCGAAGTGGTCGAACAGGAATCCGTTCGGGAGTGTGAGGAAGTTATTCATGAAGGATGCGATGGTGAAGACGAGGGAGAACTGCTCATCCTGACCTCTGCAATCTAACACACACAGATCCAGTGTTTACATCAGTCCGACACACACGTGTGTGTGTGTGTGTGTGTGTGAGTTCAACACAAACATCCATCAGGCACACGTGTGTGTGTGTGTGTTTACTGACCTTCAGCTGCAGTGCCGTTGACGGTGGCGTTCACACACAGACTGCTGAAGTATCCTTCGCTCTTGAGCACGAACACCAGCGTGGCCCATCCGAACACGGCGCCGGCGAAGCCCAGACACTCCAGCAGCCCTGAGACCAGCGTGAGCCAGGGCCGAACCCTCAGAGACATCTCCAGCGGCGCTCCTCACACTGATATACACACACACACACACCGGTCCGGCCTCCACCTCTGGTCTTCACACTGATACACACACACACCGGTTTGGCCTCCACCTCTGGTCTTCACACTGATACACACACACCGGTTTGGCCTCCACCTCTGCTCTTCACACTGTCCTGAGGGAGACACACACACACACTCCAGTTAGGCCAGAAAACACGAATGTTCCATGAGCAACAACAGGAGACATGAGTGCACTATGTTTACTGAGTCTTCAACTCACCCCCCACACACACAGTCCAAAGACACACACTTCTCCCTCTCTCTCTCTCTCTCTCTCTCTCTCTCTCTCTCTCTCTCTCTCTGGAGCTTTATATGGTCCTCTGAGATCTTTCCCACCCATTTCCTCTAATCCCTCCTTCTTTCCTTGTCTGAGCCTCTCAGAGGGAGAAAACGGGTGTTTGTGGGCATTCCAGAACATGTGGACTTCTGCATCCAGCATTTCTGATGTCAAGTCAAGTCCCCATTATTTATAAAGCACTTTTTATAAATCAGAGTGTTTCCCAGCAGCTTTACAGAGATAAAATAATAATGCAACACAGCTTCAGTGATGGTTCATTTCTGTTGAAAACAGTTCTTAATTGAGTTAAATGTGATGAGATCCCTAATACATGTTTAATCAGTGTTGTACACAAATATATTTCTGAACCATGTTTCTGTGGGATCTGTGTCACCCGTTCCAGCTGAACTGAACCCACATTCCTCATTAAAGCGTGAGATGGGCTCTGGTCAAACATTACACAACACCAGAGATGTTAGGGAGTTGTATGCGATTGAGTAATCCAATCTCTGGTCATCAACACAATAGATTGACACTGCAATATCTTATGACTTTTTTTACAGCCTAAAATAAATCAAAGCAGAAGTTAAACGTGTGATTGGCACAAGACAGAGTATTTCTGATCTTCCTGTAAATGGTGTGTGGCATTCAGTGATGCAACAGAGCTCAGAATAAAACAACTCTTAATTGCACTTTCACAGTCCGGATCACAAGACCAGCCAAGATTTCCTCTTCAGCGTGTGTGTGTGTGTGTGACCGTCTACGTCAACGTCCTCAGAAACATCAACACAGGTCTATGCACCTACTTCTGATCTCAAATATAGTCTCTGTATTGATGCTTTCAAATGGTCTGAAAAATTTTGATACGACTGCAATAAAAGTTTAGATTTAATCACTGAAAAATATCATGTGGTGTAACCATCAAATAGAAACTATATATATATATATATATATATATATACACTCACCTAAAGGATTATTAGGAACACCTGTTTAATTTCTCATTTATGCAATTATCTAATCAACCAATCACATGGCAGTTGTTTCAGTGCATTTAGGGGTGTGGTCCTGGTCAAGACAATCTCCTGAACTCCAAAATGAATGTCCGAATGGGAAAGAAAGGGGATTTAAGCAGTTTTGAGCGTGGCATGGCTGTTGGTGTCTGAGTATTTCACAATCTGCTCAGTTACTGGGATTTTCACACACAACCATTTCTAGGGTTTACAAAGAATGATGTGAAAAGGGAAAAACATCCAGTAAGGGTCAGTCCTGTGGGCCAAAACGCCTTGTTGATGCGAGAGGTCAGAGGAGAATGGGCCGACTGATTCAAGCTGATAGAAGAGCAACTTTGACTGAAATAACCACTCGTTACAACCGAGGTATGCAGCAAAGACACAACACACACGACCTTGAACAGCAGAAGACCCCACCGGGTACCACTCATCTCCACTACAAATAGGAGAAAGAGGCGACAATTTGCAAAACTGGACAGTTGAAGACTGGAGAAATGTTGCCTGGTCTGATGAGTCTCGATTTCTGTTGAGATATTCAGATGATTTTGCGTAAACAGAATGAGAACATGGATCATCATGCCTTGTTCCCACTGTTGGGCTGGTGGTGGTGGTGTAATGGTGTGGGGATGTTTTCTTGGCTCACTTTACCCCCTTAGTGCCAATTGGGCATTGTTTAAATGCCACGCCAACCTGAGCATTGTTTCTGACCATGTCCATCCCTTTATGGCCACCATGTCCCCATCCTCTGATGGCTACTTCCAGCAGGATAATGACCATGAATCATTTCAGATTGGTTTCTTGAACATGTCAATGAGTTGACTGTAGTAAAATGGCCGCCACAGTCACCAGATCTCAACCCAATAGAGCATCTTTGGGATGTGGTGGAACGGGAGCTTCATCCCACAAATCTCCATCAACTGCAAGATGCTATCCTATCAATATGGGCCGACATCTCTAAAGAATGCTTTCAGCACCTTGTTGAATCAATGCCACGGAGAATTAAGGCAGTTCTGAAGGTGAAAGGGGGTCAAACACAGCATTAGTGTGTGTTCCTAATAATCCTTTAGGTGAGTGTGTATATATATATATATACTGCTGTTCAAAAGTTTGGGATTGGTACAATTTTTAATGTTTTTAAAAGAAGTCTCTTCTGCTCACCAAGGCTGCATTTATTTGATTAAAAATACAAAACAAACAGTAATATCATTTGTGTAAATTTAATTTAAAGTGTAATTTATTCCTGCGATCATTGACCGCGTGGGACGGCGTAGTGGGTCCAGTGCCACTGACCATTCAACTGGCGGAGGACCAGCTGGTGGCACGCTCCAGGGTTGGCAAAACGTCTTCTTCCCCCTTTCCCTCGACCTGTTCCTCCCCCTAGGTCCCATCCTTCCGGACCAATCCAAGGCCGGGGTGGGACAGCGCTGGTCCTGTCAGGGGGCCGAGACCCGGGCAAGTTCACCGCCACTGAGGCTGACACGACTCCTCTTCCTCCGCTGTCCCCACACCAATCCCTTACCCCACTGTCTGCCACTAGGGCGGCGGGGAGGCCTGGGCTGGCCTGCTGGCGTTGCATTTTATAGACATGTCCGATGATGGGTGTGGGTACAATGATCCGGGTCCCGGATGTCCTGCAGACTGCCCACGATCAGGCTGGCCGTTTTGGGACTGAAGACTTCTTTATTCTCTGTTTTGTTATCCAGTGAGTTTAGAGAGTGGGGCAGTAGCGGTTCTAGGCACGGGCGAACCGGGCAGTCGCCCGGGGCGGCATTTCTTCATGTCACATGGGGGGCGGCACGAGCAGTTAAAAAAAATACTCTGTGCCGCGAAGTTTTTCTATTTTTTTATAATTTCGATTAAATTATTGGCAATGGCGCCCTGCTTGCTGAGAAGGTGCCGTGCGCAGAAGCGATGTCAAGGGGATCTCCTGATTAGTTCACGTATCGCATCTTTTGCGCTCGAGGTCGTTATTTCAAATCCTCTATGTTTCAAATAGGCGCACGGGAAGCGCGCTCATTATGCGCTCACAGGACGCGCGCTCATAAACTTTTCAGTATGGGAGTGCACGTGCACCCAAACACTTGGGTGTTTTTTTCTGTTCTCCGTAAATACTTCTTTTAGCAGAGCTACAGCAAGCGTTTTTCTCTGGTGGAAATACATTGGCTACTAAAACTCCTTTGTCGTTGGAGAGCGCAGTGTAGGCTAATGAGTGCATGGTTCTATAGCAACGACAGCCATGGGAAAATCAGTACGAATTTTACTATTAATAATAAAAGATAAGCTACTGTGCATTATAAATGCCAGGAATGTATCTTTATTGACTCATTCTTTTTATAGAGAGGATTTAAATGCTGAAATATGAGGTTTATCTTTATATAAAACCTTTTTTTGTGTTAACCTTTTTTTAAGTTTAGTAAGTAAGATGAAAGGCACTCCTTTAAAACAAACCTTTAATATTATTAACTTGGTGAATTGATTTCACTGTGTATTAGGCATTTTGAACAAGATTCTGTGTGTGATCATTTTGGTCACCATATTATCTACTTTAATGATCAACTAAAATCAACTTTAATTATGAGTTTTTACAGTAGCCTATAATATGCAAATTTTTTTTTTTTGGGGGGGGGGGGGAGGGGGGGTGGGCGCTCGAAGGGGGTCTCGCCCTGGGTGTAATTCAAGGTAGAACCGCCACTGGAGTGGGGTTTAGTTAGTACGTGTTTTTGTTTGTTTAGCACCGCTCATTCTCTTTCTCTCTGTGGCTTATTCTGAATATTATTCTTTTTCAATTATTTTTCTCTGAAGTTGTATAGTTGTAAATAAGTTGGTTTGTTTGTTTACATTTATTCTTTATCAGCATTGAAAGTAAAGCGAACCACCTGTTTGCTGTAATTTGCTGTGTTTGATTCATTCGCCCACAATACTCCCAATAATTCGAGACCAAAACTGTAGGAAAGTGTTAATTTAATCATGTATGCCTTCCTCATACTACTACATCATCAGGAGACGTAACAACATTAAACACTAACGTTCAAAAGTTTAGGCTCAGTTCGAAAATTCCAACAGCTGAAAATTCAGGAATAAATTACACTTCACTATATATTCACATAGGAAACAGATATTTAAAATTGTAATATTTTTTTATAATATTACTGTTTTTTTGTATTTTTAATCAAATAAACACAGCCTTGGCGAGCAGAGACTTCTTTTAAAAACACTAAAAATCGTATCCGTTCCTAACGTTTGAATGGCAGTGTATATGTGTGCAGAATCATTAGGCAAGTGAGTATTTTGACAATATCATAATTTTTATGCATATTGTCCAACTCCAAGCTGTATAAACTTGAATGCATATTGGATTTAAGCATGAGGTGATGTGTATTTGTGTAATGTGGGAGTGTGTGGCCTAAAGAGATCTACATTATTAGCTTCTTTTCCTCAGGCAAAATGGGGGGAGATTTAACTGACTCTGAAAAGTCAAGAAAGGATCTCTTGATGGACCAGGTGGATTATAACTGCACAGAAATATTATTAAACATCAACTAGTTGGACATTTTTACTCAAACTAAAGTCCCAAACCCAATGCCAGTTTCAGAAGACACTTTCTTTAAGCCAGTGAAGGCCTTAAAGATGACAGAATAATGCCGTGACAGGACCCGATCGAGGACTTGAGGAACTGTTGCATAATAATCCTGCACACTAACAGTTGGCCAATAATTGTACACACACACACAGATATATATCCCAAGAAAGCCAAAATATCACTTTTACTTCCTTAAATATTCATGTTTGAGGTTCATTAACTTGTTTGGATTGACCGAGAGCTCAGAGCACTGTAGTTGTAATAATAAAATGAATCCTCAAATGCAACTTGTCGAATAGTTTCGCACATGATGAATATATTGTAACGAGCTGAGGAAAGCAGACAAAGAAGAGGATCTAAACGCAGGGTTATTTAATAAAGAACACAGAGCTCAAAGTCATAAAGACAACCATTACAATTACAACAACTGACAAACAGTGAAACACTATAGGGGCTATAAATACACAAACAAGCTTAACCAGATAATGAGGAACCAAGACACACCTGGAGAGTCCAATCAAGCGTCAATCAATTTTCAGTGTCTTGAACTACAGTAAGATGAGATTTGCTGGTGTGGTCTCTCCACATAAAATATAATTAAAAAGTTAAATATTTCATAAGATATCATAATAAAATGATCCTGCCAAACAAATTAATTTTTGTTTAGATGTTCAGAACAGAAATCAAAAAAATCCAGAAATTAAAATTAAAGCTCATTACACATTATACGTCTTCCAAGTCATTGTATGTATAAAATGCATTTAGATTTTTTTCAGTTAATAGACATCAAGATTTTTTTTAAAACTCATTAATTTGGAATGAGTTAATATTACAGATTTAAACCATGGATGTTTGTGCACATGTAAATAAATATATTTTCTATGCATAACATTCAATTTATTTCTGCTATGTTCATCAACACTGTAAAACTGTTGTTGGCGAGACAAATGAAGAAGAAGAAGAAGAAGAGTTACAATCTTTAATAAAGCACAGGGAAAAGACCAACACAACACACACAGAACTGAACTTAAATAGAGAGAGGATGATGACACACACCTGAACACAACGACACACACCTGAACAGAGGGAGGACGGTGAAAACACAGAGTCCATGTGATGAAAACTAAGAATAAGCATGACCAAATAACCCTGCCCAACACACGGTCATGGGCTGAATCAGCAGTTTAATATGTCCAGCATCATGAGTTACCGGACTACACTTCCTCAAAACGCCACCGGAACACACACTTTCCCTGAATAACCTTAAAGGGGACATATCATGCAAAATCCACTTTTTTAGCCCTTAAATGCATTTTGTTGTATGAGTGTTTATAAGTACAGAAAAGATGAAATTATTCTCTTCAGGTGCTTCGTTTATATCTTTATATTCTGTTTTGGTCATATTTTTCAACCTGTTCAGATTTTTCTGTTTTCTATGACGTTTTTTGAGCAAGTGCGTCACAGTATTTGCAGCGGAACTGCCAAATAAGGACATCGACTACCGGCCCAACACTTCGAGCAATCCGCCATTATTATTTCTCGCTCTGATTTTGTAGTCCGAGCTCAATGATGCAGAAGTTACGAGAGGGCAAGTCAAAATGTTTGGTTGTTGGATGTACGTTAGTGACCTGAAGCGCTTCAAGGATTCGCCAGTAACGTTATACAGAAGGGTTTGCCGATCGACTTCGTCTGAATGAGGGTAAATTCCTTTTATCTTTGGAGACGACGAACAGAGCATTTCGATAAGCTGTAAATATCGTTAATAAAAATAAAGTACTTTACTTTCTTAAAACACATGGTGGTCATGGTTTAGCAGTACCTTTGTCTTTCTTTGATTTTGTTTTGAAGTAACGTTACACGTCTGCAGTATTATTGTTCTTGAGTTTCATCAATGCTCATTTAGCTGCTTTTCTAAACGTATCACATTATCAATACAGATTTTTTTTGTGGTAAGATTAGACCGTAGTCATTTATCTTGTCAGTGTGCTTGTTTTTTAGAGAAATAGTCGACTTTCACTAATAACACAAAACAGTTAACTCACATATCAATACATCCATATGAAGAAGAGGTTGTTCTGCAGGTTCGTCGTCGTCTTTATCGACTCGCTCGCTCTGGCTGGAATATGTAAGGCTTGATGGACAAGTCTTCTGTTGTTGACATCTTATTAAAGTGTGAATAAAAATGTTCTTTGAAGGAATCGTATATAATCGTATATCTCTAATCAAACTACAATAATGGCCGAACGTGGGGAGTTGAACCGACCGTGAACTCATCGACCTGGAGAGCGGGCGGGGTGTGACGCATCTCCTTTTTATTTAAAGGGGCCGCTTTGAAACGGGTCGCTCACAGACGCACATCAGAAAAGGGGCTTGTGGAGCTTTAATAATGAGGAATTCAGACCCAAGCATTGCAGTTATGCTTTATATAGACCACAACGCTATGATTTATATGTAAAAATGAATGATTTAAAAGCATGATATGTACCCTTTAAAGGGTTAGTTCACCCAAAAATGAAAGTTCTGTCAATAATGACAGATTCATGTTGTTCAACCCCGTAAGACTTTCCTTCATCTTCGGAACATAAATTAAGATATTTCTGATTAAATCTGAGAGCTGGGTCACTCCTCCATACTAGTCCATAGGCTTCTTAAGGGAGTGAAACTTGCCGGCACAGAAAAGTTAGTAAAGACATTGTTAAAATAGTCCAAGTGACTCCAGCGGCTCAACCTTAAGATTATCAAGCGATGCAAAAATAATGACTTTATTCATGTTCATGTTCTTCTTGTGGGCGTCCAGTGAGTTGGCATAGTGTGTGTAGTTGGCGGCCGGGTGTGGCCCCTGAGGGAGTTTGCACCGGCCCTTTAGGCGTAGTTTGTGGGTGGGACGGGTGGGTCATGTCCACACCACTTTTTGCTAAGGTCGATCTAGTCCCCACGACTTTTGAAACATCTCGCGGCACAAATGTACCAATACAAATAAAAAAAAAATCTCTAGTTAAATGTACAATATGCAGGATTTCTGAAGTAAAATATCCAAAAACCTCTAGGCCAATCTTATATATTTTTTTCACAAGGTGACAAACCCAGCGGAACCAATTTCCGCTGGGAGTGTGTTTCCCCCCGGGACAATTTCACTGACACACCGTGCTGATTTGCTTGTTGTCAGTTGCCATGACCGCGGCAGCTGATGAGCTAAGTATTGGACTTGTATTACACAGTATTGGACTTGACGTGAAGTTGCAGTGTGTGTGGATGCATATGTTTATTTAACCGCCAGTATTCTTGCCCAGTGTATGCGGAACGAAGCCCTCAGTGTTGAATGTGTATGTTCCACTCTGGCCACAAACTCCTGATGATATTGAAGAGGAGTGTGATTGCCCTGTTTAACTTGTTCTGTCTATTTAAATAGAAGATCCTTCTGCCACTGCCTTCTTGTGTGCTGCCTGTACGGAGGAGAGACACACCCCAGCCTTAGTGCTGCTTGTTCAGAACTACCCGCCCCAGCTGTAAGTCCTTGCTTTACCATATTAGAATCGAACCTATAAACTTGTCTCTGTTCTGGATTAGAGAATATCTTGCTTCTGGCTGGAGCCGTTAAAGGAGGAAAGACACAGGGAGGACCTTACACCTGTTGTTGGGAGCATTCTACACAAAGGAGACATATGTACCCAGCTTACCCACCTGGCTGGCAGTGAGTCCCCCTCCTGGATCCATCGCCCCCTGTGCTGACCACCTACGGTATAGACGCCGCTCGAAAAGGAGAAGTCTCACGCCAAGCTAAACTCAAAAGTTGGCAGCTATGCCTTGAACGACGCTCACGCTGTTCTTGCTTTGTTCTAACATTATGGACAATGGCAAGCAGACTTTGAGACAAAAAGAGGACTAGAACGTAGATCCACATCTTTGGGGACGCCGAGAGCTCCACGTCCGCGGATAACTTTGGCTTGACAGTGATGCGAGTGTTGTTACTTTATTAGACAGGTAAGCAAATGTACTTAAAAGTTCTGCCACTGGACCATTAAAATCCATGATTAAAACGGTTGGATCCATGTATTTAGTCACGTGAATATTCTCGCCAATAACATTTACAAAATAGAATATATGGATTCCTTGTTATTGTAATTTCTTTACTCATATTCTCCGGCCCCTTATTTTGCCTCGGTTTCATGAACTGGCCCCAATTCCACTGTGACATATTCCAACTGTTACAATAAAACATCAATTGAGCAATATAACATGTATTTTTATTCAGTATATAAGCAATATTTAGCTTTTTATGTTAAATTGATACCGTGAGAAATTTACATTCTCAGGAAAATAGGCGCTTATCAGTTAATCGCTAATCGATCGATAAGGTTGATCAACTAATGATTAATGAATTGATCGATGATTTGCATCCCTACTTGTTCATTGCTCACTACCTTATTGTTTCTGCCTCTGATACAGAGCCGGCTTCAGACCGCTTTTAGCAGGGGGGCATTTATTTTCAATGGGTGGGCACTAGGTAGGTATGGGGACTTTTTTTCCGATATTAGATATCCTATATTTATTATTGCTACTGCCTTTTCTGTTAGCTATTAACATGAAGTAATGCAACCCACACAATAAACACATAAAAAACATTACACATTGTTGCAAGACGAGCGACTCTTAAGAAATTTGATCAAGGGTTAAATAGGCCTATACAAAAAAAAAATTGCAAGACCGACTCTGACCACAGCTTTATAATAGCAAAGCTAACGAACATGTACACAGTCTCTCACTGACAGAATAGCCGTTTATATGCTATCTCAATGGCGGAAGTGAGAAAAAAAAAAGCTAAGTTACTCATATGTTCTAACATAAGCATTTACATTCGTAGCCTTAAAAAAGCATCATGTAGTTACCTTTATCAAATAAAATCTTTAACACCCTTAACAAATAAAAACACCCACAACATACACAGATATTATTCTACAATTTCCATTTACAAGAAAATATAGGCTTAAACACCTGTTTCTCCACGGCGGGAGTGAGTGACATTTCAGGACAATGGGCAGCGCAAAAACTAGGCCAACTAAACTATTAGTTTCATCACGTGACAACACATAGTGAACATTACAGTACATGCCAGTTAGATAAAAAGCTACACTTACGACTCGGACTCGACTGTCTTTGGTCTCGGTCTCGACTACAACACTGCACGGTAGAAGCACCAAATACCAAAGCCGGGCTGTCGTTGTCTTGCTGTATGGGGTAATCGATGTGTAAGGAGAAACTGTGGTATTGAACCATTTTCTAATTTCGATTTTTGGAGAGTTTTCATATGTTTGCTTTGTTTTGAATGCAGGAAGCTCGCGCGGTCGCGCCAACTGAAAATCATTTCATTCAAGTATTAACGTGCGTGATTGGGGGGGCGGCAGGGGGGTTTCCTCACAGCGTCACACTGTGGTTTTTATGTTGGCTTTATTGTATTTTCAGCTAATGAGCAGTTTGTAGACATATATTTGTACTATTTCTCACTGAAATGTGAATTAAATTAAACTGATATTATTTTGTAAATTATATCATAATTCAATTTGGGGGGGCACAAAATACATTTGGGGGGGCATTGCCCCCTAATGCCCCCCCATAGCGCCGGCACTGCTCTGATAACAGACCACCGAATATCATAACAGTGGAAGGATATAGCTGCATAAATATTTCTGAGAGCTGTTGATTATATTACACGCGAGGCTGTAACTATACTCACAGACAGCAGTGCATTAAATCAATCAATCTTTAGCGCTAAACTGCTATCGGTCCAATTCTCAGTCTCAACCATACACTGTAAAACATGCTCTCAACCCAACACACACTCGGATCTCCTCTCGTACTGTGTGTGTGTGTGCGTGTGTGTGTGTGTGTGTGTGTGTGTGATGTTAAAGCGAAGGAAGGGAGGACTCACCGGCAATGAGTGAAGGGAAGACTGAGAGAATGAGGAAACACCGCAGTCACGCGCGCGCACACGCGCGCGCACACACACACACACACACACACACACACACACATTGTTCAGAAATACGAGGAAATGCAAATAAAACAAATATAGTTGTACTGGATATCGCAAACCAACTAATAAACTCTTTATTCAAAGTAAAACCTTAAAATATACAGATATTGTATAAAAATATTAGAAATTATGTATGTATAGAGCACTTAATAAAAGTCTCCCAAATTATTTAAGTTAAGATAGGGTAGATACAACTTAAGAGGCCTGTTTATGTTTGAACGTGGAAAAGAAAGAACCAATGTTGTGTATCAGTCATGGGTGTGAAATTATAGAATTTACTAAAAGATGATTTGAAATTATATGTACTTCTCTGTCTAGCTTTAGAAGATCTTTTAAAAATAAAATTGTTAATGAGTATTCAGTTAGTATGTAATTTTGCTATTTTTATGTAAAAAAAAAAATGCATGTGCAGTATTACATATGTTTTATTATTATTTATAATGCTGATTTATACTTCTCTGTTTAGATTCAAAAGATCTTTAAAAAAAGAAAAATTGTTAATGACCATTCAGTTTTTTATGTAAATTTTGTTATTATGTAAAAAAAAAAAAAGTTAAGTTCAGTTCCTCTTTATTCATTTCCCGAAGGCAATTTGGTTGAAGCAAAACAGGCATACACATAAAACACATACACATAAAAAAAAAAACCCACTGTCATACACATTCACAAATAAATACATTTACGTAGAATTTAAAAACTTTACAGCTGATGGAACAAATGAATTTTTAAAACGATTCGTTTTACTAAGCGGCATTCTATACCGACTACCAGGCGGAAGAAGTTCGAACTCATAGTAGAGGGGGTGAGAAACTTTAGACAGACTGTTCTGTGCTTTACCCAAAGCCTGTCTCTGATATAACTTAGCCATGGTCATCTGCTTCCTCCCCGTTATTTTATTTCCTTGATTTACTATCCTCTCAATTCGATTTTTATTTTTATTCAATTCAAGTCCACACTTTCCCCTTCACGTGCACCGATTTACACCAACTTTCTCTGATCTACAGACATACCCCACCTCCTTGCGCTTTACCGGTTACCGTCTCATCCCGATCCATACAAACGGGCACTCCAAAATCGTCCAGTCGTAGGCTCGAATCCGAATCCCCCTCGGAGAGCCAAGTCTCAGAGAACGCCATTACGCAAACATTCCTAAAATCATGCTGAAATTTCACCATAGCTTGAAGCTCATCCGGCTTCTTCCGTAGAGACTGCGCATTCGTCAACAAAATTGTTGGGAGAGGAATCTTAGAAAGAGTTTGGTTTTTCATTCTCTGACGCACACCTCCTTTCCGTCCTCTCTTCCGAATCTTGAATGTACAATCCTTTTGTCGAGAGCGATCTTTATTTTCGACAGTAACATGAGAAAAACTTCCCAAATCAGGATAACCAAAACCCGCGGGTTGCTTCACACTGTTCGGCTTGTACCATTGTAATAGAAAGTCCCGGGAATATTGGATTCTTGCCGAATCCTGAGGTGATTTGAAAACACACAAGCTCAGGTGGATCAATGTCAGTAAAACAATAATCCCCATTTTCTCCATTTGGCTTCCTCACCCAGATAGCAAACTGACATCGAAACAACGTTGATCTGACATTGTTTTGCTTATCGAATTAACGTTGAACCAACGTCAGACGCGTCATTCTTTCAAAACTAACGGAAAATCAACTTGAAATCAACGCGTTGTTTCAACGTTATGAAAGCAAACCAATTTTCGATTTTCATTTAGCTTTGAAGAATGCCGCGTTTGACGTTGGTTCAACGTTAATTCGACGAGCAAAATCGACGTTGTTTCAATGTCATGAGAGACGTCGTTTCCACGTTGATTCAATGTCAGTTTGCTGTCTGGGCAATTACCAGCTCAGTAGGGTCTAGATCAAAATCCCGCATTCAACCGTGTTGGGGAAAGAGAGAGAGAGAAAAAAAATGTATCCCTAAAACGCACAAAAACACGAGAAACAGTTGACAAACACACGAGCACACCGACACCTGTAGCTTCGAGTCGCCGCATGCGCAGCGCCAAAAAAAAAGAAAGTATGTGCAGAATAGTTTATTATGTATACAGTTTTTGTACTGTATAATGCTGATTCTTCAGGTATGGTTAAATAGGGTAGGCAAACATAGGCCTCAGTTTCAGCCTTCTCCCCCTTTTTTTTTTTTTTTTTTTGGTTATTTCAAATTTACCAGAAAAATCTAATAAAAAAATTAAAACAAATATGTGATTGAATCACAGTTATCGTCCTTAAATGTCATCGTTTATGTTGACAAACCGATAAGTTCAGTAGTTACAGCTTCCAGTCTCCAGATTAGAATATCTAAAAATATCGGTTCTTACTGTAATATTAGCCTTATTATTCATTATTATAAATTGTGACGTAATTGCAGTGAATATATATTTTGGCGCCCTCTAGTGAACTTTAGTGAACGTGCGTCCAGTTATTTTGCTGTAGACAGTGTGAACTGTCAGAATGAATAATCAAATCATGTATTCTTTTTGTATTTTCTCTCTTTTATTCATGTCATCTCCCCCATTGTGTCACCTGTTCATTCCCCCGCATTGATGACTGTGTTTTACTGACACAAAATCAAACTCCAAACATGACTGGTAAGACAAAAAACTAGCAAACACTGTATCCACCATACTGTGTACCATACATAAAAACATTCAAATAATAACAATACAAATAAGCTATTCTAATGCTAAAGAAATATTCTCTAAAGTTGTTTTGCTAGTTTCCTAAAATAAAATAAAAATAAAATCCTTTTTTTTTTAAATTGTCAAGAAAGCTGTCTTTTTTATGTGAAAGTCAAGCGAACATTACATTTCTATTATTCTTCAAACATTATGGGAACATTACTCTTTAATGTCAGTGTGATCATGTACTGTTGATTTTGTTCAGGCTCTGAATAAATACTAAAGAATGTTTCAGTTATTTTGTCCTACACCTGATAAACAAATATAAACAAAATATAAGGTAATGAAGAACTGAATGACATCTCCCGATGTGAAAATAAAAAATAAAATATTATATATAAAATCTGTGCATTTGGAGCAATGTATGACATTTTGAGATAAAAAATGTTCACGTTTTTCTTCAAAAAGACGTAGTGAGAAAAGATCTTGGTAGCAACTATATCACCCGCTGTGGAGAAAACCAGAGCGAGAGCAAGGCAAGGGATTTCCAGTTACTGTAATGATTTGCCAGATAGTTTAAACAGATTCGTGAGCCTTCCATCAGGCAAGCGGGTTTGATTTAATTAAAGTGCACTCCTTTGGGATGTAGCAATACACTTCATCCTTAAACTGCTGCTGCAAATCATCCTGGCTCCTTTGAACAGTTTTAAAGAGTAGGACAAAACCTTCTGCCAACTTGGCTGAGGAGAAGATGCTGACTCTGCTGTCGGACAGATGATGCACTAGCCTCTGTGGTCTCTCGGCTCTCACCCTGCAGTAAAATTACAAAAATAAAATGACTATTTCACTAATCACTAAGAGAGTTAATTGATTCCAAGATCATTTTTTAAAATGGTACGATCATGAAAACTGATGGTGTTATTTCAGTGTGCAGTATAGTAGTGACCATTTTAAGAGGCTTCCTAATCTTAATCTCTGCGGCGCTCACCTCATGGTCAGTCAGATTGATGATATCCTTGTTTTTAAGGGCCTTTTCTGTTAGTGCTGAGTAGGGGTACACAAAAATCACGGTTTGGAACGTCCCTCGGTTTTAAAGTCACAGTTCGGTACGTTTTCAATACAGCAGAAAGAAAGAAATGCCAGAGAAATTTGCTAAGAGAAAAAATATTTTTAAATACGTTTGAGTTTTCCTACATCTCTCACTGCATCTCTCACTGCATCTCTCACTGCATCTCTCACTGTACCATTCACTGTATCTCTCACTGCATCTCTCACTGCACCTCTCACTGCACCTCTCGCTGCACCTCTCACTGCATCTCTCACTGCACCTCTCGCTGCACCTCTCACTGCACCTCTCACTGCACCTCTCGCTGCACCTCTCACTGCATCTCTCACTGTACCTCTCACTGCATCTCTCACTGTATCTCTCACTGTACCATTCACTGTATCTCTCACTGCATCTCTCACTGCACCTCTCACTGCACCTCTCACTGTATCTCTCACTGCATCTCTCACTGCACCTCTCACTGTATCTCTCACTGCATCTCTCACTTCACCTCTCACTGCACCTCTCGCTGCACCTCTCACTGCACCTCTCACTGTATCTCTCACTGCATCTCTCACTTCACCTCTCACTGCACCTCTCGCTGCACCTCTCACTGCACCTCTCACTGTATCTCTCACTGCACCTCTCACTGCACCTCTCACTGTATCTCTCACTGCATCTCTCACTGCACCTCTCACTGTATCTCTCACTGCATCTCTCACTTCACCTCTCACTGCACCTCTCACTGCACCTCTCACTGCACCTCTCACTGCACCTCTCGCTGCACCTCTCACTGCATCTCTCACTGTATCTCTCACTGCATCTCTCACTGTATCTCTCACTGTACCATTCACTGTATCTCTCACTGCATCTCTCACTACATCTCTCACTGCATCTCTCACTGCACCTCTCACTGCATCTCTCACTGCATCTCTCACTTCATCTCTCACTGCATCTCTCACTGGGCGTGCTCTTCTCCCTGGGCCCCTTGCTCTTACTCTTCCTCGTCCAGACGTTACAGTGTTTGTCTTTTTCTGTTTCCAAAAACATTACTCTTTACTGTAAAGTCCTCCTTTTACTGTATAAGAGTCAATGTAATAGAAAAAATTACCCCCGCCACTGAATCTAAGCCAGACTGAAAACAGCTGTGGTTGGCCCAATTTACCCAACATAAATAAGCTGTGGGTCAATTATTCAATTGTTTGTTTATTATCAGCTGAGATATATTGTTTTTGAACTGATATCATTGCAGAAGCAGAGGTTTTTATACCGTATATACGGTTTGGAATATTGTTCTTGTTATTTTGGGATGGTGTGTGTTAACATATGTAAATACTACAAAAACAATCCATAATTTTGTTGGGAGGTATAGCTTGTCTGTTACAGTTTTTCTCCGTCGCTTTGGTGCATTTCTCACATCACTATTTCCATTTGCACAACAGTTAATGCAGCTCTCAAAACAATTAGTACAAACTGCAAAACTTAGTTGATAACCTGCAAAAGTGTGTCACTTGCTCAAAATGGATAACTCACTCCTCAAAAGCAAGTATTCATGTCATTGAAAGTGTCCGTGTGGTCAAGATGAAAAATCCTAATGCCAGTGTTTATGAACAAGATCGTCAAATGGCTTTGTCATGTTTTCATTATGACCGTTTACTCTGTAAGTGTTTGCCAATGCAAAAAATGTCAGATCTTGGAGACACTATACCTGAAAATGCTCAAGACAGTCCTGTAAACGTTTTGCACAGCCATTTGAAAACTACAGTAAAGTTTCACATTACTGTATTTAGTGAGGTACAGTAACTGAGTACAAGACACTGAATATGTATGTTTCACATTTTTACTGCATGGTCTTTACAATTCTAATTTGTTCAGAGCATTGTGCAAAAGAAAAAATACACCCTTAGCCTATTTACAACAAACATTGGGTAGATCGGTGCACAACTGGAAACAATATCACAGTACATACTGGAACTGAACCTACAACATACATACACTGTAAATCATTCATGCACATCTCTTCTCATCAGTGAAAGCTGAGGTTCACCTGTGAGAAATTGTTCAATTTAGGATAAAAAAGGGTTTTTTAAAGATAAAAAAAATTTGCAAAACTAGTTTACAGTAACATTTTTGTATGTGATGACTCAAGCAATTAGTTTTATATGGAATGACTATTCAGCATTCACAAGTATAGTTACAGTAATTTGGACTGATATGACATATGCAAATAATAATGTTATAAAACAGAAGTGAGTTGTATGAAAGCAATTGATGCGTGTCCAAAAGCATTTGCAGTTTGTTGGAAGGAATGAGGAACTGCTACTATGATGTGCACAAATGACTAGGTTGAACTAACTGTTGTGCAAATGTAAATAGTGATGTGAGAAATGCACCAAAGCGACTGAGAGAAACTGTAAGAAAATGTAAGCATTGTGGAAATGTGTTCACTGACTGCATATTGTGTGAAAACAACACAAAAGATCGATGTTGTGCTAATTGTGTTTAGAGTTTTGAAAATATGACAACTGTTTGGACAAATGCTTGTTAGCGACTGAAAAAACTGTAATATCATTAGTACAGAAGGGAAAGGACTGTTGTCGTCTGTATGCGACAGAACTGATTGTATCAGTGATGAGGAATGAACCAATATATCTTTCTGTCCGGGTTGATTGTTGAGCGTGTAGATCTTCAGATATCAGCCTGACTTTGATGCTGAAGATGGAGATGTGCTGAATCCTAAAAACCAATGGTAGATAGCTGTTACCTCTGACAGCTCGCCAGTGGACACAGATATCTGAGTATACACTGAAGAGGTGTTAGTCCCCTATGGTGGACTGTGTGAGTGAGTTCTGTGCAGTCTCGGCCCAGGGGATAAAGCAGTTCTCTACACAGGTGTCCAGCCGCTCAGCTAGTGCAGTCCGCAGTGTGTGAAAGGCACTGTTCTGTTTTAAATGTGTGGTTCACAGTTTTGGTCCACATGAACGGCTACTGTGCAGACTGGAGTTAGAGTTCAGCACATGGAGCTCCAGCACAGATAGCAGGCTATATTTAACAGCATCTGCTGTGTGTTGAGGGAAGAGATGCTCCTCGTCAGGATAAGGAGAGCTGGACCGGGCCGATAATCAACTGCAGTCTGCTCTGATAAAGAAGTGGACAAAGTGGACGAGGAGATAAAGAACAAAACAGGCATTTACACTCTCACATTCACGTAAAATCCCAACGTTTTGTTGTGTATGCAATGAGTGTAAGCAAGTCAAAAGCAAGCAAGGGCGAGCCAGTTCACACAGACCCTCTTACAAGAGGTTCCTCTTACGTGTTGATAGCATGCCAAAAATGGAAATACGAATCGACGTGTCATACATACGCCATGAGTTTGTGTGTGTGTGTGTGTGATTTGATTTATTTTGGAATAGACCGACAACAATAATCCAAAGGATAACATGATAAAGTGTAAACATTTATTTCCAACATGGTCCTTGGTGTTAAAACACTTACAAACAATTGTTTTACTTATGTTTCCATTAAGTTATAAAAACATTTTTTTCTTAGTTATGCGGAAATTTAAGGGAACGTTATATTGTTTCATTCTTCAAACATTATGGAAATGTATTTATGGACTGTATTGGTAAAATGATTGTATGCAAACACGCAGCAATTCAATCGATAACAACAGAACAAGACAAAGTTCACATGAATTGCATATTCTCAGGTTTATTAAGAGGTTTGCTGTCAGGAGGAGGACACGGACAGATGAATACAGGACTGTATATTCTCAAGCTGCTTCTGCCGCTGCGCGCCGGGGTTGTGCGTTGAGGGAGTTCTTCACTTTTGAGTAGATGTTGATGAATGGGCATATCGCTGCTGCCAATGTACCTTTCTAAGAACGAAATTGGATGTAGTAATATTACAACAGCATTTTTCACTATGTAAAATGTTATGATCATTTTGGCATTATTTGATATGAAATTTTCCGCACACACCTGTTTGCACATCGCATTGGTTTCTCCATAACGAATAGAAGTGGCAACGTGTTCACAAGTGTTTGTCCAGCTCCATTCTCCACAGCCTTCACTCTTCTCTATAAGGGCAGCTATAATGGCTTCCTTTGTTGGTCTTTCTTTATCATCTAGGTAATTGTTTACAGTAACAGCTCTATCCAGTTCCAGGTATCTTTACATGCCCTTTTAATAGATTAACGGTTGTTCTGCTATAATTCCGTTATTCGGAGTGTACTATGTAAATGTTACTGCATGAAGCCATCTTCATAAAGCAAACCTTGGTAAAGTGTCAACGGAAAGTAGTGTACCAGATGATCCTGTCAGGTTGATAAACTTTTACAGCCATTGGGTAAATTCTGATATCCAACTGTTCTCTCTTATCTAGTTTTTGCCGTTGGCCTTTGCCATCTAGGTGTCGGAGCTAACGGGTGTCATGTGGTAGACGGAAGGATGGACCCTATAGGAGACAGAATGTAACACTCAACTAGGTTTATTGACAAGAAAAACAGAAAAACAAAACCCACGATGGGGCGAAACAAGACAGGAAAGCAAACGGCAGAGATTAAGACAGGGACAATACTAAGACACGAGCAGACTCGTTTTCTCAATGAATTACACACAGCTAGAATCACACAACGTCAAACAATGAACCGACACAGCGGTGCGTTTCCCGTACAACGACGTAGTTCGCTGTTTCACTACCATAGTACGATGCATCGTTGGAAAAATCAACTAGCTAGTCACGACTGTTTCCCGAAACCCACTGTCGCAAAGTATCGTTCAATCACGTTGGTTTCGCACGTGGTGGAGTAATAACTACTTTTAATGAAACTGTTTGAGATCCAATTAACGCTAGATTTGTTTTATATAAATTACAGACATGTCTACTTCTAATTGTTCTCAGTTGTTTTGCTTTATCACCAGACTCAATATTTGGCTCGTTCTTACATAGTAGAGCACGTTCGCACATGCGCACTCTTCAAAATCGGTACTTTAAATCTCTTGACAAACTAAAAGACGTAAATTACATTTGTAAGTATTCTAAATAAAAGGCACCGGTTGTACTGAATGTCAGCTTGTTTATTTTGCTCAATATAAGGATTTATTACCTCCAAATGTGTTGAAATATAGAAACGATGCTTAGGTCGAGAGCTGTCGTTTAAACCACACAACTTCGCGATGCTGTTTGCGAATGTTCGTTGGAACGATGGTTTCGGGAAACACCGAATCCTTGGACTATGCTGATAACGACGGAACTTGCGAGCATAGTTGGCTAACGATGCTTTCGGGAAACGCACCCCAGGACAGCAAACACAAGGAGATTATGAAGGGAACACTAATGACGAGGACAGGTAAAACTGACTAGACAATAATGACAAGAGGGGTGGGGATAACGTAACGAGACAACACAAGTACATGGCCCAAACAGGCCATGCGCTTACACAGAAAACATGGTTCTGTCCTGATCCTGCCCCACGACTAGAGAAAATCAAAGACTTGATGGCAGAATCATTCCTAAAGGATGGCCATGCTTGAAATGTATATGAAACAATGTAACTCAAAATGGAGAATCAAACTTGTTTGAGAAATTCATGGAAATCCAAAAAAGGAAGAAAAAAACAAACAAAAACTGAAGTTGTCACCTTTATTTCTATAGAGCTTTTTACAATACAGATTGTTTCAGAGCAGCTTTACAGTGATACCAGGAAAATAATGTATTTTGTCTGCGCAGCAGATCTAGAAGATAACAATGTTCAGCTGAAGTTGAAAATCCTGTTGCAAAAACCACCAGTTTTTGATTGAGTTAATTTCATCTATAAAGCAATTCTACATAAAAAATGTAACACTTTCTATGAAAACACTTGGAAACACTAACCGAACTGAACACCGAAATTATGGTATATGTTTCTGTAATTATAGAGTACTTCTGTTTAGGTATAAGGGAACAAATCGTTAAGTTGTGGGTACTAAAGGGGTAACAAGTAGGGTTGGGTATCGTTTGAATTTGAACGATTCTGATTCCGATTCCGATTCCTTGTTTCGATTCCGGTTACTAACGATTCTCGATTCCGATTCTTTTAAGAGGCAGGGTCAAAAAAGTTTAGCTAACCTTGCTAACCAACGGCCTTTCTGAAGGAAATACTCCTTCTGTAAAAATACTCCTTTGTCACAAATTTTGCATTTTGCCGAGATTTCGTTATTTTTAGAAAAGTGAAGCCACGCTTTGGATCGCCGACGTCAGTTACTCATGTTCGACTCGCGTGGTTATGCCAACACTTCCGGTAGACGCTTCTTCGTTGGTGTTGTTCAGCGGTTTCTTCTTCCGCTCGGCGGACTGTGAATATCGAAACTAGGAATCGAAATTTTAACTTTTGAACGATTCCGGGAAAAACGAAAAGTTAGTCTCGGTTCTAATCAATACTCGATTCTCGATACCCAACCCTACAAGCAGCAAATAACAGCATATGCAACCTGCAAAAGTGGACCGAAATTACGGTGTACCTTTCTGTAATTATAGAGTACCTCCATGTAGGTATAAGGGAACAGTTGTTTGCGGGTCGTTACCATCGCGTCTACACTCCTGATCGTTAGCTAATCCTATTATACCTTCGCTGTAAAGACATATTTCACTATCACTCAACAATAAGGGTTCATTTCTTAACATTAGTTAACTAACATAAACTAACAATGAGCAATACATTTGTTGATTGTGTGGGCGTGTTCAAGGAATTTGTCTACTGAAATTATTTATTTATTTTTATTAAACCGACTTTTTAAATAATGTTAAACAAACTAAATGACTTTAAGTTAAATTTGCATACTGAATGCTGATCCAATATTGTAACTTTCGAAGACATTTATATATGAATCAATCTTAACCACCATACATATTTAATGTATCACCCACCTCTAGAAATAATGCTTGTACTTAAATTTTCGAGTTGTTCAGTTACTATTTGTTTTGGAATATGTAATATTTTTGTGCTTATCTGGATCAAACATTCATTTTGCAGGATCAGCATTACTGTGTCAACCGTGGTAAATACTAACATTTTGCAGACACTGCAAGGTGTATATAAACTTTAAAGGGTAAACGTCTATCACTTTCATTAATTTGAGCCAAATATAATAATGCACTGGATCTGTTTTATAAACAAATGTTTTCACTTTTTTTCTGACTTTCCTGCCTCTTTGGAACAAATCCATCCACATTTACTTTGGAGAGCACCAGACAATAGCCATGTTCCCATCGACACGTTTTTATGCGAATTAAGTGATATCGAATGAAAAAAGCCTCATGTAAACAGTAAAATTCGATGAAATTTCATGAAAATCGACTCAAATGAATTACGTTCGGTCTCATCGAATTTTCTCTTGATCGATATACGGCTAATGCGATAAAAGCTGATGGAAACGTTATTATTGACATATTAGTTAATTCAAATATAGTTTAGAACAATTTATAGTCATTGTTCATGCGAGTTCACAGTGCATTATAATTTTAATACACAACTTTTGAATATAATAATGCATTATTAAATGTTGAAATTAACATGAACTAAGTCTAATAAATGCTTCAAGTATTATTCATTCTTAGTTCATGTTAACTGAAGGAGTTAACTAATAATACCTTTTTATAAAGCATTACCCTTTTAAATCTTAGTGTTCACATTTTTCAGTATAACGTCACATCACATTTTGTTTGTATTAATTCATGGGTTGTGTGTTTGTGTCACGGGAACACACAGGGAAACAGGTGGATCCAAATGTAGCATATTTATTATCAGGGCAATCCAACTCATAGTCATCCATGCAGGGGTCAAAATCCATTTTAGCAGTCCAATAAACAAATAACAAGAAACAAAACAAGAACAGGCAAGAAAACAGACCTCGGAAGTGTTAGTGACATTCAGCAACAAATCCGTACACAAACTAACACAGACAGGGAATATATACACAGAACTATCAAGACTAACACAGAACAGCTGGGAACAATGATTACGGGTGCAATGAACTGATGACTGACAGTGACAGACAGAATGCTGGGAAATGCAGTTCCAGAAGTACATGACACCGATGGGAAGGAGGACATCTAGTGGATAAACAAGGGAACACAACCAGACACTGTGACAGTCTGATGTACTGTGTGTTTGCTTCTAAAATAATATATATATACTGGCAATCCCTAGATTATGGGGACCAAATTACCCCAAAAGGATAGTAATACCAGTAGAAACGGTCACGGTTTGTGGTGCAGTGCAGGCAGAAGAAGAAGACCGAGGCAAACGCTCCAATTCAATTCTTTTACTTAAACTCAAACAGGTACAGGCAAACGGACAGGAATTCTCACAAACACAAAGCAACGTCAAACAACGACCGACAAAGACTGAATCAAACAGAGGGAACCAAATACAATGAGGAATCAAACATAATGATGTGAAAACAGGTGATACAGATGATGAGGACGATGCTGGTTGATGAGGGTGTGGCGACAAGAGGATCCTGGGAAGTGTAGTGAAGAAGACGCAGACAGATCTTATAAATCATACAGAATTATGTTTTCTATGTTTATTATGTTTTTGTTTATTTTTTCAGCTTACTGGTGGAGAGGAGACAGTGATGAAGCCAATTGGTGTATATGGGGATGATTAGGAGGCCATGATGGACAGACGCCACTGGGCAAATTTGGCCAGGATGCCGGGGGTTACACCCCTACTCTTTCCAAAGACATCCTGGGATTTTTAATGACCACAGAGAGTCAAGACCTCGGTTTAACGTCTCATCCGAAGGACGGATAACATGTATTCGTGGTTTTTCTTTTTTTAAAAGTCTTATTTTTCATAAACTTCACCTTTATTGTAAGCCACGCTCTCGTCTGTCCTCGAACGAGCGGTTGACTCCCTCAGAAACAGGCAGTGGGCTCAGATTGGTTAGTTTGGGCCGGTGTGTTGTGATTAGGGTTGGGTATCGTTTGAATTTGAACGATTCTGATTCCGATTCCTTGTTTCGATTCCGGTTCCTAACGATTCTCGATTCCGATTCTTTTAAGAGGCAGGGTCAAAAAAGTTTAGCTAACCTTGCTAACCAACAGTCTTTCTGAAGGAAATACTCCTTCTGTCACAAATACTTGTCACAAATTTTGCATTTTGCCGAGATTTCGTTAATTTTTAGAAAAGTGAAGCCACACTTTGGATCGCCGACGTAAGCTACTCATGTTCGACTCGCGCGGTTATGCCAACACTTCCGGTAGACGCTTCTTCGTTGGTGTTGTTCAGCGGTTTCTTCTTCCGCTCGGCGGACTGTGAATATCGAAACTAGGAATCGAAATTTTAACTTTTGAACGATTCCGGGAAAAACGAAAAGTTAGTCTCGGTTCCAATCGATACTCGATTCTCGATACCCAACCCTAGTTGTGATTGGCTAAACTGTCGCTCACGTTGTCCGGAAGGTTAACGCCCATTACCTTTACGGGCGAAACGGGCATGCCAAAGGTGGATACCATAGATAGACGGTGAATTACACGTAAATTATGATGTCGAGACTGCAGTATCAGTTTGAGGCAGAATCAGACCGAGAAAGCGGCGATGAAGAGAGTCAAGCAGAACCTCACCACACACTCTTACTAAACGTTTCTGAATGATAATTTGCATTTTTTAACTTTATACACGTTTGTTTTACACAATAGCAACTGACTGGCTACTATTGTTTAACAGAAATAAAGTAACTAATTACAAATACTTTTGTTACAGTACTTTTTTTTTCATTTTTTCTTGAGTATAATTAAATTGTGGTACTTTTACTCTTACTTGAGTAAAATAAAAATAAGGTATTCAACTTTTCTACATTTATATTTCATAAAAATTACAAAGTACTTAGACAAAGGTGCCGACCTATTTTTTACAGCCTATAGCCGCTTTCCGACCGGAGGGACTTTTGCAGTTCCTAGAACCTAACCCTAACCCTAACCCTTGGTTGTAGGTCTACCGACTATCCAATTGAGTGCAGAGGTTGTTTTTTTCCTGGTTCGGTTACGACACGCCTCATAATCAAAGCCCTACGGAGCGGTTTCAGATTCATTTTCTCTCTAGAATATGAGTATGACGAAGTCAGGCTAGTGTATAAAGGGACGTGGCGGTGGAAAAATATAAGATGGGAGGAAAAAATGATTTAAATGCTTTTGGGTTTACCTGCAAATGTTTTGCACCCCCTGAAGAACTTTGCATTGCTCCCTATACTTTCTGCATTCTTCGCGAGGGAACGTAAAACGCATTGATATATATTTTTTCAGCACCATGTCTTTGGCAGAACACCAAACCTTTGCCTTTTAATTCAAGGTTGACATGTTTCTATATATTTCTGCACAAGAATGGCCTGAGCTGAGGGAGAGAGGAGTGCACAGGGGAATGAGAGAAATGAAGCCAGTGCAAGACTCAATTGTTCATGTCATGCATTACCTTCTCATTTATCCAATCATATTCTAAAAGCCAGTATAAAAGGGTGGTACTTACACATGTTTGAGTTCTCAGATGCTGTCGCTTCAACCACCTCCATCCTCCCCATACACCACCAAACGGGATCTCCCTAACATTTCCATGCCGGGTCCTCCATCCTTCCCATCACCTCCAGACTGGCTCTACCCTGAAGACACCAGGACGTCCTCTCCTCCTTCCAGCCCACCACCACCAGATGGCACCCTTCCTTACTTCGCATGCAGGATATGCAGATTCCGAACCCTCGGAATGCGAGTTACGGACGGCGCCTACGCCAAAGAGTTTGATTGTTTGCTGAGCTCTTAAATAAATGTTCATTGTCACAGTATTAATTCCCCCGAGTCTTTCTGGTTGAACAGATAATCTTGGGCAGCGAGTGAACGAGAGCACAGATAGCAGGCTATATTTAACAGCATCTGCTGTGTGTTGAGGGAAGAGATGCTCCTCGTCAGGATAAGGAGAGCTGGACCGGCCCGATAATCAACTGCAGTCTGCTCTGATAAAGAAGTGGACAAAGTGGACGAGGAGATAAAGAACAAAACACGCATTTACACTCTCACATTCACGTAAAATCCCAACGTTTTCTTGTGTCCAAACAGGGCTGTGTATGCATGCACAAAGTATGAGTGGAAGCCAGTAAGGTTCATAAAGGGAAAGCCAATTCACATCCAACTTTCATCAAAGTTTTAGACCATTTAGTAACTTGATTGTGTGTCAATCCTGTTTATTTCAACTGTGTGTGTGTGTGTAACGTTGTGTCCTCCTCACCCGCACTAACAGCTGCTCAGTGGTTGTGTTTGAGCCACTATTTCTGGAGCACAAGTTGTTTAAAAGGTCAGATAGAGACAGAAGGAGAGAGAGATAGACAGAGAGACAGAAGGAGGGGAGGGGTAGAGAGAAAAGGAAGAAGGGAGGGAGACCAAGGAAATCAGGAGACAGACGGAGAGGTGGGAAGTTGTGTGTCAGGTCAGCGATTACTGTAGATCAGTGCGGGTGAACTGAAGACTGGAGGAATGGAGGACTCCGAGAATATGGCCGTGAACGAGCAGGTAACGTGTGTTTCTCTCTCTGTCAGTGTGTGTTCTCACACATAACCCTGTGTCCTGACTGACAACACAAAGACCTTTTAACATCTCAAACACATTCTGAATGCTGCATCACGACATGATGTGCGCTAGAAAATAACATCACACTAATAATACGGTATGTTCATTTAGTTTGGGTCGTCAGAGACCCCAGGTATAAAACATTGATAAATGCAATGATTTCGTCAGGCGGAGATGTGACTGATACCCAGAACACTCTCAGGACTTTAGCGATGATCTCTCAAAGTTATGAACAAACATTCCTCCAGTAATCTGAATATAACATATATTCAGCCTTTAATAATGTTCTCAAATCATTAGCACAAAATCATTATCTGTACATCACCTGAAATGGTTTAGTTTGCGGTTTTATCTTGAATGTTTTTGTTAAATGTTCCTACTTGTTTCAGAACGTTCAAAAGTAATGTTCCCATAATGTTTTAAGATTCATTTACAAATGGACAGTTCCCTCAATGTCTGCAAAACCAAGAAAAAAGCGTTCTGAGAACATTCAGAAATAACATTTTCATAACTTAGTCGGAATTTTAACAAAACTTATAGATCATATTTGTGTTATTTGTGAGTACAGATACATCCCAGCTGTTTAGTTTTTATTTATTATACTATATTTGTTTAATGTGCTCTCGTAGTCTGAGAGTGTATGTTCAGTGTTTCCACAAATGATTATTAATGGAAATATTATGTAATTATTATCATGTTGTAATACGATATGAACACATTTACTCATGCACACACACACACACACACCTGCTCATTCAGTGGAATGCTCTTTATACAACTGGTGAGTCATGACCTCATGTGACACCAGGGACAGCTAAGCTAAACACACACACACACACATGCACACACTGATGATGAAATATATAAACTTGCACTACTTATTCTTCGAAACAGCATAGAATAGTGCATAAGTACGCAAACTATGCTATAATATATGCAAATATGTTGCTAGCAGGCTAACAATTTACAAACTGAGCTTAAATGATGTCATTTGTAATCAGTAATGCGTTCAATAATCACCAGTTAAAGCTTTGTTCTACCAGTTGAATCCCACTGAGGTGCAAGGAGGGTTCAGATGATGAAGAGAACCGGAGGACATGCTTCAGTGTAACTTCATTACTGTAGATTAGTATTAGCAGAGACTATTTATATAGAGCAGGGGTCTCCAACACTGGTCTCTACCAGTTGCTCGTGGCCTGATTGGTGGTACAAATATCGCGCTCACATATTTTGCGCGCTCAAGTTCGTTATTTCAAACGTAGTCCAGTCTTGTTAGTCCGAAACAGCAGCCCGGAGGCCGAGTGGCGTGACTTGCCTAAAAGGACTTGGTATTAGAAGCGGGCACTTTTATAGGGTTTTCCTAATACAGTTTTTTTTAGGGATAATTTTGTTAGAAAAAAATATATAGTGACAAACCCACACCATTCTTCATGATTAGTTTGAGATATAGCCAGGGAGAATGTACACAGATAGGCCTACTATAAACCTACCAAGCACTGCACAACACTGATGCTGCAGACGGAATATTTCAAATATTTATCTCAATACTTACAGTGTTTCTTACCATCATCCGTTACAGTAATCAACCAACTTTGTTCAGGTTCTATCAACTCTTCAAGTCTGTCTTCTCCTCTTCCTCTACCTACACGTTGTAAACTTTTGTACTTACAAACTTACACAAATTCTCACCTTCACCTTAATAAATGTTGCATTACTTCTGTTTGGGGTATCCAGATATAAAACATAAATCTAATAATTTTCACATGATAGAATTGGTCAGTGTACACAGAGAGACACACTGAGTGGTAATTTTGTGCTTTGGTGTCATTCAGTGTGATCAAGCTGACTCAGAGCCAGGAGGCGGGGCTGAGACAACAGTGGGCGGAGCTAATGAGGACAACACAGAAAAACAGGAGAAGACAGAAGATGGAGCCAATGAGAGGGAGGCATGTGACTGCGAGGGCGGAGCCATTGAGAGTGAGGCATGTGAGAGCGAGGGTGGAGCTAATGAGGACAACACAGAAAACCAGGAGAACACAGGAGCTGGAGCCAATGAGAGTGAGGCATATGAGCGTGAGGGTGGAGCCAATGAGAGTGAGGCAAGTGAGCGTGGAGCCAATGAGAGTGAGGCAAGTGAGCGTGAGGGTGGAGCCAATGAGAGTGAGGCAAGTGAGCGAGAGGGTGGAGCCAATGAGAGTGAGGCAAGTGAGCGAGAGGGTGGAGTCACAGAGCATGTCAACACAGTGGAGGAAGAGAATAAAGAGACAGACATCACACAACATAAAGCTGGAGAACAAGAAAAGGAGACAGAGGTAAATAAAAAGAAAGAAAGTGAGGTAGAAGAAGGAAAGGAGAGCAATAATGTCCCTCATTCGGAAGATAATGATTCCTGCGATAAAGAAGGACAGCTTGAGGAAAAGCACAAAGAAGACGAGAAGAGGACAAAACAAACCGAAGGCAAAACTAAAACAAAGAAAGATGAACGAGATACAAAAGAGAAAAAAGAGACTAAAGATGATGTCAAAATCAAAGCAGAAAATCTAAGTAGAAAAAGCACAAAATCCTCCAACTGTTCCCGAGCGGCCCGACCCTCCACCAGAAGAGACGCCATGGCCAAATTTCAGAAGGAGCAGTGAGTCATCATCTTCATCATCATCATCCTCATGATCAGTTCATCCTTCTAATAAACCTCATTCCCCGGTCACAAATACCATGTGCCTGAAAGTTGTGATCACCCACACAATAGTTATATTTAGTGTATGTAAACGCCTTCAGCTTGAGCCGGAGTCTGAGTACATCCCAAGCTATTGGCTTATGACGAATTCAGGTGACGCAATGACGAGCGCTGTCACATCAATAAATAATATCTGTGAGAGATCGGCAACGGCAAATTGTCTGAAGAAACGGCGCTGCATGGGGTGCAAAATCCGTATCCTTTGGATGTATAGATAATTCGACTGTTAAAACGCATCAAGCCAAGGCACTTAGAGAGTTTAAGTAAATGTATATAAAAAGCCTTTATTTTATCAAAACCATTTTCAAATAACCGCACACCGACGAGTTGTGGCTAATGAGCGTTCATCAGGGTGTGGGTTCTCTCTTGTTACTATTTTACACTATGTAATCAGGTGATTGTCACATGACTAAGAGATGACATTTTGTTGCGTCACCTGACTTCGCCATTAGCCAATAGCTTGGCGTGACACCGGCTCACGCTGAAGCCGTTACCATTTGCGTCAACAGCATGTTGTGGCGTCAATGTTCCCCATAAGAGATCTTAGCAATGAATTGGTTTTGTTGAGCAAATGCATTTGTTCAGTTAGTCGCTTTTTTACAATTCAGATGGTTTGCAAAGCAGCTTTACAGGGATAAACAGTGAAATAACCGAATCAATGATGCAGAGTTCAGTTCGGCTGTGAAGTAGCTCTAGAAAGAAGTGTCGTTGCTCAGCTGAAGTCAGCTCAGTGTTGTTCAGTATCTAATCTGAATATTATGTTTGCTTTTTGTAGGACTCCGGGTGTCCGAAACTTTAAAGTTCAACGGACATCTATAGGCATGGCGGGTGGAGCATCAATCAAACAGAAAATACTCAATTGGTGCAGGAACAAAACACAGAAATATGAGGCAAGCAAAAGCTCAAACGTCACATACACTCTCAAAAACAGCCAATCAGAACCATCACAGCCTGTCATAGAAAGAGACCAAAGAACAATAGCTATGTTTCCATCCAAAGTTGTGAAATTAACTTAAAAAAAAATCCATCTCAATTCATCGCTTTTACATTTTTGGAATTGGTGCTCATCTTGAAGTTTCCATCCATCTTTTTTTATGCGATATGCCAAAATACAAATAAAAATAGGTTGATGGAAACATGGCAGTATTTGGAGAGATTTTTCATCAGCTGAACAACTGCTATGTTGTTAAACAACAGTACAATCCAACACTTCTGTCCCTCACAGCCTTGTTTTCAGTAATTAGTAATTAGTTACTGTAATTTAATTACTTTTCCCTTGAAAATGTAAAGTAAGGGATTACTCTTAATTTATCTGTAATTTAATTACAGTTACTTCTGATGTAATTGAGGTAAATACTGTGTATAGATCAATCCGATCTCACAGCGATTCGTATGAGGTGTCTAAATTGCACGACCGCACTCGTACAAATTTGTATGAATTATTGTAAAATATGTATGAAAAAAGTGTGAAATGTCATGAGATCAGACATAAAACAATAGTGGGTTTAACATCAAAATGTATCGTCTGATGCTAAAAAGTATGTTTTTATAATGCAACCTTCTCCACCTTGGTCAGTTTAAGGATAATTCATGCAATTTTATAGTATTTATTTGAAATAATTAAAACAGATTCATGTCTATCCTTGTATTATTCAGCTGGTTGAGATTGATATGGGATTTTGAAAGTAATTAGTAATTAAAAGTAATTAAATACTTTTTAGACTTACCCAAAACTGTCAAGATGTTAGGCTTTACAAACATCCGGCTAGTATGACCTTAGTCGTCATAACTCAAAATACTTTATATGTTCAGACAGTTGTTTGGGAACCGTCATCATTTCAACACAATCTAGTGGAAATCCCTAACTATTTTACATGCTGTTCAATTTGAGTTCATGTTTATTTGTAGAGCGCTTTTCACCATACAGATCGTTTCAAAGAAAATCGAATAATACAATGTCTCCTATATGATATATCTCAGGGTGTCTGCATCGAAAACTTCTCTTCCTCTTGGAGTGACGGCCTGGCTTTCTGTGCACTCGTTCATCGCTTCTTTCCCTCTGCTTTCGACTTCTCCTCCCTCAAAGCCAGCGAACGAGAGAAGAACTTCAGTCTGGCCTTCAGTACGGCAGAGTAAGCGGACGCTTCATGTGTGGACAGACATGTGCGAGGATGTAAATGCTAAACTCTCTCTCTGATCTCTGCAGATCTCTGGCTGACTGCTGCCCCCTTCTGGAAGTGTCGGACATGTTGCTGATGGGCAACAGGCCAGACCCGCTGTGTGTCTTCACGTATGTACAGGCTCTGTGCCATCACCTCTCGAAGATAGAGAAGGAGAGGAGGGAGAAAGAGACGGACACAAACACAGAAGAAGATCCAGGGGTTTCTGACGCCAACGGAGAGAGGGATGAGAGTGGACAGAACGAGCAGACCGAGGAAAACGCATCGTATTCTGGCATGAAGACAGAGCAAGAGACAGATCCCAATGAGAATGTTATTAATGTTGTGGATGAGAAACTCAATGAATGAATGAAATAAGAAAGGAGAGCGTAAGAATAACGTATTGTTGTCGTAATCTGCGTTTGAGAGTGAATAGTGTCTAATGTGGACGATCAGTTTTCATTCTTTCTTTAAATGTTTTGGGTTTGTATGGGTTTCATTTTGAACCCTTGGCTTTTTCTTTTTGGGCTGTTTAATAATGTACATTTAGATTGGTTTGATTTCCGTCTTTTCTGCAATTCAGAAATATGACACGCTTTTTGTTCTTATGGTACACACTGTAAATTCTTTAAGTTCAGTTTACTGAACATGCCTTATATTTTAAGTAAACTTAAAGGGAAAATTGAAGTTAAACAAGCAATCAGTAACTCCTCTAAATCAATTTAGAAAGTTTAATACTTCAATTTCACATAATATACTTCCTAAATACTATTATTCTCAACTTGGATTTAATCTTTCATTTTAAACTATGGGGCTTAAAAAAATACCTGCAATTGGTTTCAACATTTCTTCAAGTGAAGTAAACTAGTTCTCCACACTTGATTTTTGTAATAAACTATTAAAGTACATCACGATAATAAAACTATGATTCGAGAGCATCTTTCCATGTTCTTGTAACACACACACATTCACAGACCTGACCAAACAGCATCAATAACTGGGCCTGCTGGAACTGAACAGACATCGCCATAATTCTTCCTTAAAATATTACTGTTGTTATTAACAAAATATACATATTTATTTCAGTCTCCGTTGAGTGTTTGCTTTCGAAGCCAGATTGGTTGTTGTCCAGGAGTTCGAGAAACATGGAGATACATTATAAATGTGCAAATATATATTTTTGAAGAATGCTTTTAATGAACAAGAAGGAAAGTTCTGTGATCATTTACTGAATCTATAAACCTGTATATGACTTCTCTAATCTTTAGCAGAAGGTCCCGGCTGCTCTTTTCACAATTAAACATGAGTAGATGAGTCATTAATTCATTCAGACGAGGTTATGTTCGATCATTATAGTGGTAGAGAACATGTCTGTGTGCAAAAACAGGAGACTGGCAGTATAGACCCTGGTGACGTTTTTTTGTGGGCGGAGCTTAGATGGAGGCAGAACGATCCCTCTGGCCGCTTCACTAACGCTAGTTAGCAAGGATTGTTAGCTTGTTTTTTTAACAATGACTGGAGAAAACCCGATATTATCTTAATGTGTAAGGTCACTCAGTGTCCAGGAACACGATTGTTATTTCCAAAAGTTATTTTTAACGGACAGAACCAGATTGGCCGACCCGTAGCCGCCTACATGCTCACTCAATGCATGGACGATCTGACAGGATTAGCGTACGTTACCTCGGATGAGTGGCCTGACTTCTACACCTGCCTTATAGAGAAACCGATCGTAAAGAGAAACTGAGGGCATATAAATCTTTAGATGCCTATATGGTCCTGTACAAGACTTGTGTGTACGATCCGCAGTTCTGCCAAGACCACGACAATGTAAAGAGTGACATTACAGTGCGATTTTATGACGTGAATATTTTCTAGAAATAAAAGTTCCAGATACAGCATATTCATTTTTCATCAATTCTTGCACCAAACAACACAACAAGATGACATTTAATAATAGTAACAATTATTTAAGCTCCTTATTATGTAGCCGAATCTGTGCTGGTTTGCATTGACCGCCTCCAGTTTACACTTTGTTTTGCCTCCAGCTAGCGCCGTGACGTAACTGTGACATCGGCGCAAAAGGGGTCTATAGGTACCCGTTTTCAGTTTAAACGAAGAATAGCACACTTGAATAAACGTCTTATGGTAAGGGTTGTATGCCTAGCATTTCACAAACACACACTGCAGATCATTCTGAACTTTTACAACAGTGTTTCATAACTTGACATGTTATAAGATAGGCCTACCACTTGATATAAAGTCCATTTCCAGACAGGCTCCAAAAATGTTTAGTAATAAAGACAAAGTTGGAATGAAAATAGTAAATAATATGTGGCATGTGTGAACTGATTCGGAAAGGTTGAACGAATCAAATTGATCAAATCGCCCACAATAACCCTAAAGAACAGCGAGTTGAATCTCACAATGACTTCCTCAACTTGAGATCACAAACCCCACCCGGGTAAAGCTCCTCGAAGAGAGCGAGAGGACGGTGAAGACTGAAGAGGGGATAATGATTACACATGGTGCACGTGTTTCTCAACACTAATGAATTTTAGGCGGTTGACACAGTAAACTAAATGACTCAGTGTCTCTGTTTCGTCCACATGTTCCAGTCATTTGGTGCTATATATATCGTATGCACTCCGAGTATCTCTCTCAGAGTATCGTGTTTCTCTGGCATGAAAGCGCTGGTGATCTGATGAGGTCCCTGCAGACGCCGTCTCTATCAGAGCACGCAAACACACACACAGAGTCTCCAGCGCATGACGAAGCTTTGGGGTTAAAGTTCTGTTCATCTGGCAATATCGATTGATCACCTCAAGACTCAAAGGATCATGAAATCAGGATATGCTGGCCAGCCGAAAATCTGCCTTTGCTGGATGCTTTAATCATTGATCATTTGGATTTCCTTGGAGGATTGGGAACACTCAACCATCAATATCATTTCGCCATGGACACCATCGATCCAGAATCCTCCAATTACACGGATTCAGACAACTACGCCTCGTCCGGACCAGCGTCGTCGACGTCCCGTAAGACCACGCACTACCGGGACCATGGAGGGCTGGGTTACGGAGTGGGAGTGGTGTGGACGCATCTCCGTCCCTTCATTCCCTTCTTCCTGATCTCCAGCCTGGTGGCGGTCCTGGTGTACCTTCTGCAGATCATCGTGTACGGAGGGCCCTTCACCGACCCGCTGTTCTTCAGCAAGTTTGAGAAGCGCTGGCCCCCGCCCGACCAGGAGCCAGAACTCGGACCATCCGGGATCCTTTAAGGAAGAGAGCTACTGCCTACCATCCAAAACCCTGAGAATCACAGTGATGACACTGGGGATATAGACAAAGATTCATGAGATTGACCTCAATGAGGAAGGGTTTCGTGGTCCTTCTTTTGGAATGAAGGGGGAATGTATGCAAAGGATCAAGAGGCTTCAATGAAATACATTTCTGAGAACTGAAGACGTCATTGGACTGGACTCAGATTTACTGTATACGGCCGGTTAAAGTCTCTCAATCTAAATAACCAGCGGTGTTACTGTGATACTCGCAGACACTTCCTCCAGAACGGCTCGTCGGACTTACTATTTAAAAACTAATGGTGTTACAAACTGTTAAAAAGCACTGGTATTATTTAATATATGCCTGTGTGCATAATAAGGGGTTTTGTTATATAGTGCATAATTCAAGTTTGGCAGGTTTGTTTTTAGTTCTAGACGAGTTTTGAGTTTGATGTATAGTTATTAATGCATGCAGTTAATCAGAAACTCTCTACAGAACATGAGATGATGTGTTGATATGTGCACATTTGTCCTACACTGACAGATAAACTTCCTCTTATAAATGGAAACTGGTCAATTCGGCACAAATATTGTACATTTTATGTCACAGTAAACTTATTTCAATTCGAAATTAATTAAAAATATATATTTATGCACCACTGATAACTGGTATAATTTGTAAGCCAATACCTGTGCTCGGTTCTGCTTGAATGTTGTTCCTATCTGTGATTTTAAGAGAGGCTGCTCTGCAGAACACATGTGTAGAGCTCACGTCCAGCAAGGAGGAGCAAATGTAATCTGGGCCGAAGGGGTGGAGCCAGAATATCCAACCACACCCACGAACCTATCCCTCCGCCCCATTGGACATCCAGAGAGGTGGAGCTAGAATATCCAACCACACCCACGACCCTATCTCTCCACCCCATTAGATGTCCAGAGGGGTGGAGCTAGAATATCCAACACACCCACAACCCTATCCCTCCGCCCCATTAGACGTCCAGAGCGGAGGAGCCAGAATATCCAACCACACCCACGACCCTATCCCTCCGCCCCCTTAGACATCCAGAGAGGTGGAGCTAGAATATCCAACCACACCCACGACCCTATCTCTCCACCCCATTAGACGTTCAGAGAGGTGGAGCTAGAATATCCAACCACACCCACGACCCTATCACTCCGCCCCATTAGACGTCCAGAGAGGTGGAGCTAGAATATCCAACCACACCCACGACCCTATCTCTCCAACCACACCAACGACCCTATCTCTCCACCCCATTAGACGTCCAGAGGGGTGGGGCAAGAATATCCAACCACACCCACGACCCTATCCCTCCGCCCCATTAGATGTCAAGAGGGGTGGAGCCAGAATATCCAACCGCACCCACAACCCTATCTCTCCGCCCCATTAGACGTCAAGAGGGGTGGAGCCAGAATATCCAACCGCACCCATGAACCTATCTCTCCGCCCCATTAGACGTCAAGAGGGGTGGAGCCAGAATATCCAACCGCACCCATGAACCTATCTCTCCAACCACACCAACGACCCTATCTCTCCACCCCCTTAGACGTCCAGAGGGGTGGGGCAAGAATATCCAACCACACCCACGACCCTATCCCTCCGCCCCATTAGATGTCAAGAGGGGTGGAGCCAGAATATCCAACCGCACCCATGAACCTATCTCTCCGCCCCATTAGACGTCAAGAGGGGTGGAGCCAGAATATCCAACCGCACCCATGAACCTATCTCTCCGCCCCATTAGACGTCAAGAGGGGTGGAGCCAGAAAATCCAACCGCACCCATGAACCAATCTCTCCGCCCCATTAGACGTCCAGAGAGGTGGAGCGAGAATATCCAACCACACCCATGACGTGTGTGTATACAGATGTGTGTGTACAGATGTGACGTAATAATGCAAATACATGTTTGGATCTCCCACAGAAATCCACCAGTACCACTGGAATTAAAAACATTATTACAAGCTCACCGCTTTGAAAAGAGCTAAGGCAAGGAGAGAGTTTTGAACACTGGTTATGGATTTTCTCAAACATGTATTTTGGATAATTTTTAACCCCCAAAAAGCTACAGACTGCAGCTTTAATAATACAACTGTGAATTGTTTATTCATGTTATGTCACAGTAAGTGCATTAACCAATGATAACAAATACAACTTTTGATTTTAATGTTTTATTAAATACTGAAATTAATATTAACTAAGATTAATAAATGCTGTACAAGTGCAGTCCATTATTAGTTAATTTTAACTAATTTAAATAGTGAAACCTTATTGTAAAGTGTGACTGATTCATTATCTAACACTGTCTTTCAAACATTAAATTTACAACATCAACAAACCTAAAAATGAATTTTCCATAATTACTTTCTTGTTTCTCACTGTTTTGTTTGGTAAAGTAAATAATATTTAGTAATATTATCATAATTTCCCTATTTTCATTTGATGTGTTTATCAACATATGTTCTTAGAATGCCAAGGAAAGAAAGAATCAAAAAAAATCAAAAAAAATCAAGGAACTCTCTGATGCAGCCAAAGGAAGCATCCCTCTCACGAGTTGGCTGAAAAGAGAGAATAAAAATGCAGGTACTGTTAAATTAAATTCAAATTTTATTTAGTGTAATTTTTGGTCCCTCCGCCCCAGCCCCAGCCCCAGCCCCAGCCCCTGCCCGCCCCTGCCCCTGCCCCTGCCCGCGCCCCGGCCCCAGCCCCTGAGGAGGTTTGTGCATGCCTCTGACTCTCAGTATGAGACACCAGACACAGCTGATCGCCACATCTCTCTCACTTTCACATATTTTCCACTAGGTGGAGTCAGCCACAAACTTCTCAGGCACCGCAATGGCAATGTTTAGATGACACACAAAACCAAAGCTTTCAGAAAATATAGCATTTTACATAAAAAAAGCCAAATTCCCAAAATGATTGAGGTGAAAATTCGGTATTACTCAATTCAGTATGTCACACAGAATCTAAATAGTCAAATTTGTAATATTTGGTCAGACTGTTTATATATCTTAAAATAAAAAATAATAAAAATAAATGTGTCTGTCCCTAGATGTTTAACTTGCATCAGGAATGCAGGTCCTCATAATGTAAATGTCTACTGTAACACAGAGGAAGAGCCTGAGAATCTGACCCATATAAAGAGTGTTTGCGTCAGACTTAAATACACAAATGCTAAAATACTGTTCTTCGTCATTTAGTTAGCTTTCAGAAAATAAGCAAAATGTCAAAATAGACATAGCTTGAATTTTATTATTTTATTCGTCTGGAAAAAAACAGATCTCTGCTGTGATCAAGTCAATTCACCTTCATTAATATAACGCTTTTACAATACAGATTGTTTCAAAGCAGCTTTACAGTGATGATATTATGCAACAGAGAATAGTTTTACTGTACAGCAGCTCTAGAAGAAAGTCATCATCCACCTCAAGTACATTTTGAGTGATTCAATTCTGATGTAAAAATCATTTGTTATTAACTTACACGACACCATTCAAAACTTTTAATGCGTTCTGGCCGTTCATTTACACAACCGCTGCATTCTGGTGGCCTGAGAACACAAACTTTGAAATAGGTATTTTGAAACCGATACTGTTATCATCTCTTTGTAAACGTCCAAAATGTGCAATCTGTGAAGACGATGACGGCGTGCACATGCATATTACGTGCTTAGACTGTAAATGATCTGATCTGATCTGGATATGGCCCGGATCCGGCTGACTACATGCGTTGTGGTCGTATCTGGGCGACTAATAGACTAATATTAGCATCGATACCATTCTTCTTATGATGTAACGATTAAATCAGGTGTTATGGGAAGAGTTCTCGGTTCCGGTTGATCTAATTATCACTGAGGAGAAATTGAGAAGCTGGCAGTACATTCATCAACATCTCTAGATTTGTAGAGAAAGTTTTCAGTGTGATGTTCATCTCCTTCTCGATCTGTCTCGTGTCGACGATGCTGTTTCTTCTCTGTGTTGTTCTGCTGAGCAGCTGCAGTCATGAAGAAGAAGACATGCTGACTGTTTTGACCTTTATAAAGCAGGTCAGTGGGAGTTACTCCATCTCTCCAGCAGGGGACGCTCCTGTCTGGGTTTACTGCCATGTGATCTCAGATGGTCAAGATGAAGACCATTAACAGAGGATGACACAGGAGATTCAGAGGAGAATGAACGGCAGTGCGAATTTCTATCGGCCGTAGAAATCCAGTTTCTGGGGGGAAGATGACCCTCATTATGCTATTGGAGATATTTGATAGACCTGGAACTGGTGAAATCCATCAGCATGAAGATCAGAACTGTGTCCCAGACCTTTGAAGAGACCCTCCAGTGTTTCTCAGACACAACCAACAAAACTATCAAATTAAGGGTTAAGGGTTTCCTTTCCTCTGTTTAATGTGTAAGAATATTTATGGCTCCTGGTTTGTGTTTTCTCATCAATTCTTGTCTTTTTATGTTTTGGTTCACGTCTTTCAACAAATCAACAATAAACTTCAATAAACTCCTGCAATGAAAGACATTTTGTGTCGATGTAGACTCTATTGTGTTTATGTCCACAATAGACATCAGAAACACTCGATCGCAACTGCTCATAAACCGATTAACTTGCCCCATAAACAGCCCTTTGTATGTAAACGAACAATGTCTGCTTTTCCTCTGTCACCTTCACACAGATATCCCCGTTTATTTGAGTTTTACATCTCGTTCTGAATCCTCCAGTGGACCTCAGATACTGCTGTAATCCTCACCTACCATGCAGGAGGACTTCGCTTCACTAAGAATGTTTTGTTAATGTTCCCATTAGGTTATAACTGACGTTGTGGGACATCTTTTGACCATACGTCAATATTCGCCTTTTTAGGGCCCCCTTAAACGTCGATAGATGAGGTTATGGGATCCTAACTCTACCCCAGACCTAAACCTAACCCTAAACCTAACTGACGTTAAAGGTAAAGCGTCAGTTGTATGTTGTATCGCCATCTACCGACGTTTAAGGGGAAAAAGGCGGATGTTGACGTATGGTCAAAAGACGTCCCAAAACGTCAGTTATATGACTTTTTGGGATGAGACTGTGTTGTTATAAAAATGATTTCTCAATGTTCCCTAAATATTCAAAATGTCAAGTTTTTTGAATTTCATTTTTATCAATCTGGAAACATTATTGGAATGTTACTTTTTAATGTTTTTTTTGCCAATGTTTTGTGAACATTATTAAAGACCAGATAACTTTGAACGGACTTTCTATTAAAGTTACTGGAAGGACGTTTGTTCATAACTTTGAGAAACCGTTGCCAGAGCGTAGTTAAATAACGCCTTCAAACATCGTCTTAGGCCTTGGAATGAATGCAATATATAATACAAATGTCACATCCGATGGCAGCGTACTGATTGATTTATGAACATTAAGGCTGTCATTAAGTTTTATGTTTAATGAGGAGCAGGAAGTAACGATGTGCATTAGCGATCGAAAGGAGCCTGTTAACAGTATGGGCGTGAAACGGTGTGTATTGTCAAACATAGAGTTCAATGAACAAAAATGTTTCAATTTTTCATCACTTGCACTTCAACATAGTCAAAGTCAAAGTTTATTTACATAGCACTTTTTAAAAACAACAAGTGCTGTACACATACATACTTATGCGATAAAGACCAAACCAACATGACCAAGATACAAGAAATAAAAGACAGTAATACAATAAAACAATAAGAAAATAAAACAAACTCTCACACAGCGTCAAATGCCAAACTGTAATAATAAGTTTTAAGATTCGATTTAAAAATAGTAATGGTTTGGGACTGCCTGATGTACAAGGGCAACCTATTCCACAACTTCGGTCCTGCCACTGAAAATGCTCGTTCACCCCTGGATTTTAGTTTCACACGTGGGACTACTAAAAGCAAATGGTCAGCGGACCTACAGTAAGCGCTCTAGACGGAGCGTAACGCCTTCCGTGGCCGTGAAGTGGTTTAAAAACAAACATCAAAATTTTGAAATTAATTCTAAAAGAAACTGGTAACCAGTGAAGAGAGGAAAGAACAGGTGTAATATGCTCTCGCTTTTTTGTACCCGTCAGCAAGTGAGCTGCAGCATTCTGGACCCTCTGCAGTCTAGAGAGAGAGGCCTGACTAATGCCTATATAGAGGCCATTGCAATAATCTAGACGCGATGAGATAAAGATATGGAGGAGTTTTTGAAAGTCTCTGGAAGACAGAAATGATTTCACCTTTGCGAGTTGTCTCAATTGGAAAAAGCTCGATTTAACTTCCAAGTTAATCTGTTTGTCCAGTTTAAAATCACAATCCATAGTAAAGCCTAGGTTTTTGACTAATGGATTCAACTCACCAAGATCAAAGTTCTGCGATTCATAAGGTAAAAAACATAACCTCTGTTTTGTTTTCATTAAAACATAAGACATTTTGTGCCATCCAGGCCTTAATTTGTATTGAGTTTTCATGCTTTACTCTCCAGACGTAATGGTTTCTATTCTGTAACTGTATGTTCTATAACTATATTTGTAACGTTGTTACACAAAATGTGCATCATTATGAGTGCGATATCACTATAAGGCTCTTCAACCAGTGTGTAGCCTACAGTGTGTCTCCGCATCAACACTAGTGAACTCTGTACACCGGTCAGGCTTGCTATGCAGTCTCTTCCACTTAAAAACAAAAAATATGATAAGTTAAATTTAAGGGAATATTTCTATAAAGGGTGTAGAAACCACCCAAGATTCGTGTTAAACCCCCTGGAGGAGCAGAGAGATGAACATCACAGAAGCGTAGGCCACACACTCACGTTGCAAACGTTCTGACATGGATAAAGCCTATATGTATTCAGCATTACATTACATTTAAGCATTCTGCAGATGCTTTTATCCAAAGCAACTTACAGTTCATTGCATTGTATACATTTCACGAGTTCATGCATTCCCTGGGAATCGAACCCATTATTTTACTGTGAGAACTTGCACTGATGTATGAAACCATTTACAGTTTCTACCGCTTTTAGATTCAACGCTTCTCAGAATAAACATGTTTTTCCAGTATGTGTGGAGAGTGGTGTTATTAACTATCCGATTCCTTGTTTTCGATTCCGGTTCCTAACGATTCTCGATTCTGATTCTTTTAAGAGGCAGGGTCAAAAAAGTTTAGCTAACCTTGCTAACCAACGGCCTTTCTGAAGGAAATACTCCTTCTGTAAAAATACTCCTTTTTTCACTAATTTAGCATTTTGCCGAGATTTCGTTATTTTTAGAAAAGTGAAACCACACTTTGTATCGCCGACGTAAGCTACTCATGTTCGACTCGCGCGGTTATGCCAACACTTCCGGTAGACGCTTCTTTGTTGGTGTTGTTCGCGGTTTCTTCTTCCGTTCGGCGGACTGTGAATATCGAAACTAGGAATCGAAATTTTAACTTTTGAACGATTCCGGGAAAAACGAAAAGTCTCGGTTCCAATCGATACTCGATTCTCGATACCCAACCCTATAGACAATACTGTAGTTTAGTCCTGTGGAGTCATGCAATTTAGATACTTTACAGCAAAATAATCGAGCCATATTCTGTTTGAACCGTCAATTAAAGAAAGGGCATGATTTTAATGAATTACTTAACAAATTAAGCAAAAAATTATGAAATGAGCTTAAACCAAATCAGATTAAAATGTAAAATTCACCCCTACTTAAAGAAATTAACCGATTTAATTATGATAATGTGACAACAGCTATGATTTTCATATTTAAAAATTGTGAGTTTAATATTTTATTTAATATATTAAGACATGTGATGATGACAAGAAAACAACTGCCGTAACAGAAGAGAATAAAGAGACTTACGCATTAATGCTAATGGACTTTTTGAAGACGCATTTCAAGGGCTTGGAGTGGCAGTGGCTCAGTGGTTCATGTAGGTTGACTACAAACCAGAAGGTTGGTGGTTCAATCCCCGGTTCCTCCTGACCAAGTGTCGAGGTGTCCATGAGCAAGACACCTAACCCCAGCGGCTCCCGACGAGCTGGATGGCGCCTTGAATGGCTGACACCGCCGTCGGTGAGTGAATGGATGAATGTGAGGCAATATGTAAAGCGCTTTGGTGGCCATTGGGTCTGAAAGCGCTATATAAATGCAGTCCATTTACCATGTAGATTGAAGAGTGGATGAGGACTGCTTTACTCCAGTGTTCAGCTCAAATACTACGGTGGCCGAGAGAGTTCAACGTGTTGCAACCTAAAGAGGACGCAGATATATATATATAAAAAAAAAAAAAATACAAAAAAACGTGTGCAAATATAAAAACGAGAACCAGTCCACTGAAATTATGTTAATATGCAATACAAATAGTGTGTGCGTATTTTAGAAGTACAGTATTTTATTACAGTATTTTAGCCTGAGTTATTTAGCCTATGGTTTTTAGCCAATGGTTTTACATGACGAGAAATATGTCATAATAAAATAAAGTAGCAGACCATCTCATTAAGACAAATTAGTTTCAACATTACCATAGCCCTTCACAATTCAAAATGGCGACACTTTTTTTTCCATTAAACGACTCTCACTCGTGTGTGACACAGCGCTATTCCTCATAGCCGTAACACTGCAGTCAAAACCTGTTTTATCACGTAGAACTGCAGTCATCATGTGTACAAAACATAGAAATAACCGAGAATAAATGAAATAACAAATTATATGAATTGCTGTCTCTCTTCCTTTCCTTCTCGCCGTCTTTTCATTTTTTGACACGCCCATGTTTGCTTCTGTGTTTATGCTTTATGAATGCATGAAGATAATAAACACCAACAGCTTCAATGGCGGAGGAGGATTTCTGGAGGATAGTTTGACACCACACACACAAACGCAATGTTCTCGGGTGAAGATAAAAGTCTTCATCATCCGACAGCTCCACTTGCACTTTAATGAACATTACGGGCTGAATGTGGGAGAAGGTCAGGTGTGTGTGTGTGTGGTCCTGTTGATCAGTTAACGGGCCTGAACTAATGCAAACATGCACTTATTTCCTGCCTAAAGTTTATCATGACCAGATGCTTTAAATAAAAAGCAGGTAAACTGTCCGCAGTCAGCTGTCGGCTAGTGTTTATCTCTGTGCAGTTTCCAGGAGAACGGGTGAGTGTGCGATGCGAGTCCTCGACACCCAGAGGGCGCTCTCTCCATCACAGCGCACAGACACGCGGGCAAATGTGCAACATAATTAATTTATGTACAATATTTGATCACAGCATATTTTTAAATCATCTTGTATACAGTCACGCTAAATGTATATTGTTAAGCTGATCGACAAGAGGGTCGAATAATGATGAAATTGTTTCTACGTCAGTTGAAAATATAGGCAATGTAAGCGATGCAAAATCTAATTATTTCTTTGCAAAACCTAATTAGGCATTAAAAAAGGTTAACGCCAGCGCCTGAAACCGTTTTTGTTTAATAATCCCATTACTGACGGCTCATCATGTATAAAATGGCGCAGAAGGACACAAACTTTCCACTTGTTAAAGTGAATCTCCCAGAAAAAGACAAGACAAACTCCACTGTTAGGATATGACAGGATCCCGAACGGAAAGCGCATAACGGCACTGTGAGTAACGATTCAGGCTTGTACATTCTCCAGCTCTCAGATTCTTGTATGCTCTTTTATGCGAAGTGCAATCTGTGGGATATTTTGTGCAATGCTGAATGTTAGTGGGTTTTGCAGTGTTTTGTCCTCTGAGATCATCCTACGTGTCGGAGCATCTGCAAACAGCGCTTATTCTCAGAGGAATCAGGCTTTAACGGCGGCTCGTTTTCATAAACACGGGATTTCTATAGATATATTGCGATGAATGGCGCAAAATGGAATAACAGAACAATAACTACAAACGAAAAAACAAATCAGTCAGACTACAATGTGATGCTTTACTTTGCCTTTGAATGCATTGCGCAGAACATTTGGGTTTATTCTGCAGCGCAACACGTGAACGCGCTTTTAGAAAAGCTGTTTATTAGCCTACACATTAACCGAGTGGCTAGGCAATATTATATCGTTTTAAATTAAATAGCTATAGATTGCTTTAAGTGACCCATTTTGAGAACATTTGAACTCGGTTTTAATGAAGAAATAAGTGCATGCATTTTTCATGCATTAAATTTCGCAGCTTTTCCTCTGAAAAAAAGGACAGCGACCAAATAAAGCATTTTCGTAAAACCGAAGAAATTACCAGGGAAACCCTTTCACTTTTCCACCCTTAACCTCTCCCTGTTTGGAAACGGATCCATCACACCGAACGATGGGCTGCATAGAAACCCGAGCTGAACAAAAGCGCCGGACTGACAGCTCCGAGTCAAAGCCTGTAGAGTCTCGGCAGAGTAACGCGAGTCAAAGCTGTGTGTGTGAAGCCGAGGACCAAAGCCCGTGTGTGTGAAGCCGAGGACCAAAGCTGTGTGTGTGAAGCCGAGGACCAAAGCCCGTGTGTGTGAAGCCGAGGACCACAGAGTTTCGGCGGAGTAACGCGCTGTTATCGGGCGACAGCACAATATTCTCCCGCTCTGTGCATCGAACACCAGACACAGCAATTAAACAAACAGCATTAGAAATAGAGCCAAACAAACCCGATTCTGGACAAGCGAGGAGAAAGGTCAAAAGACAAAAAGGGAAGCAGAAAATCGACGTCTAAAAGAAATTCCAGATCAAAAGAAACATCGCTTAACTAACCGCACATATGAGCGAATTTATTAAAATGGAGTAGTTGGAATATTGGAATGTCTTTAAATAGGCGATTTTATTTTACGAATTTACGAATATATTCCCATTCGTGATACAAATTATTTACAATAAAAAAAAATTATCGGCTGTGTTTTGGAATTTTATTCAGGCGTTTTTAAACTTCTTCAAACATTTACCGTCTCTACATGTTTTAAGAAGTTTATAAACGGCTGGAATACCTGCTATTTTTATTTTATTTTTTTTTACATTAAATTAGGAGGGAAGATCTTCTTTGATCTTTGACCATTTGAATGGAAATGCGGGTAAATAGACCCACTGGAAGAGTGCTCTTTATCCCGATCTGACCCGTTGAGTTGGAGATCGCCGAGGCGGGTCGCATATTTCAGGATGACCTGATCTATTGTCTCTAAAGTTCCGCTCAAATGGCTGTGGCATAATGGGACAAAAAATGTTATAATTTAAAAAAATATATATGTATATTTATAAAGGAGATAAGAGATAAGATAAAATGAATGAGAAGTTAAAACTTATTTTGCCGAAGAGTATTACGTTATATAACATAACGAGTTTTAAAATCCAATAAGTCCTTTTTATGAATATGAATTGAAATATACTCACCCAACAAATTCTACCCAACTGGTACAATTTGCGTTTACGTTTAGTTTTGTATCAAGAGCCAAATAAAAAGCATGAACTCGTGCTATGCGAGGACATCGTGTTGCATACAGACATTTCTTTTGGTTTTGTGTTTCTTTTTCCTTATGATCCCTGTCCTCCTATGTGTGTGTTATGACATACACTTTAATCAAGTGAAATGCTATTTTACATTTTTTACGTTTTTGTCATGGACATCTCACTGAGATACACACTGATATGGCAATTATCGGACTTTAACAATAAATTCAGAAGATACACATAAAGCACACAAATAAACAGATAACACCAGATGCAAATCATAACAGTAATTGTCATGCTGAAATAAGCCCTGCATATGAAAACAAGTCTGGAATTATTGCACATAACAGCCGAACACTTCAACAGCAGTGCAATAAACAAGCAGACATTAAAACATGACCAAGATGGTGTGTTAATTATTCAGATATTGATGATGATTCTCCATGCGAATATGAAACGTTTAACCTAATGTGTTCACTGTTTTGGATGAACTTCGAATTTTATGAGGCGTTTTCCAAAGCTAAATAGAGACATCACATTAAAAATGAGTTATTGACATGTTGAGGCAAATAATCCGCGGCCGAGGTGTGCTCGCATGGGGCACCGCTATAACCGCTGTAACTGCCCCGTGGAGGCTCTGGTGTCAGGGGGACCAGAACACTGTCGTTATTAACTATCAGCTACAATCTCGCCATGACTTAATCAAACACAAGGAGCTCGAGTGGGAGTACGGATGTAATAATGGCTTTAAAATATGACGAAATTATTTCCCGTCATTGCAAAAAACAAATTGAACATTTATTGCATATATATTAAAAATTATAGGCTGGTGCTTGGAGCTCGTGTCTCTTTTATTGAGTCGCTCCTAAAGGTGAATCCTCCGAGGAAACATTTTTTTCTGTCTCGTTAGTCCCACTGGAGAATGTTGCGAAATTGCCTTGAATTTGCTAAATTGATTCAGTAAAAAAAAAATCAACCAGTCTGCAAAGAACAAAACCCGCCCTACTTTTGCTTTTGTTCGAGACCTTAAAATAATAAACACCAGGACGTGACTGGTAGGCATGTTTACTTGGCCTGCGCCGCAATCTGAGAATTAAAAATAAAAAAAACCTCTCATATACGTATGATTTGTTTCCTAAACATAACGATTATGCAGCTACAATGCGTGCATTGAGGATGGGTTCTGGAAATAGCGCAGACACCCGACGGCATGGCGATCAGGCCTGGAGCTCTTTGTCTCTGGTGCCAGATGAATGCCTGGTGTCACCAACATGATTGGTTTGCACTATTAAATTGTCAAAAAGAACGGATTTCCCTAATAATGGTTTTTATGAAGAGTTATGGAATGTGGCGTTTCTGGGGACTAACAAGGGTTGGAGGGGGGGGGGGGGGGGCGCCAAGGTCACGCAGAGTTTCCATCAGTGATTGTGCTTTAACCTCACTGTGTGGTCAGAGAAGTTAGTCCCAGCACAGAGTAACTCTAGCCGAGCCCATCACGCTCAGGTGAGGAATACAATTCCTACAAGTGAGTGATACGATTTGTCTAAACTCCAATGGCGGGTTTAGGGGCGGGGTCAGGAATAGGTAATTATTTGGATTATTCGACTTTATGGGGCAACTTCAAATATGTACGATTTAGTAAAAATCGAACGAATTATTTCAACCTAAATTTGGGGCAAATATCGGCAAACCCAGCCGCTGTTTAACCATAATTCACCCAGAATTGGGTTAAAACAACCCGGCATTTTTAGAGTGTTTTTTCTCCAACATCCTTATACTAGCGCAAGCTTTTTTGTGTGTGTTAAATGTTAACAGCTCGGATCAATCCATTCTTCCTCTAACAACAAATCAGTGTTGACTTGAACACTCGGCCCCATTGTGTGCATTGTGCTGCTGACCTCAGTTGAAGATTTATGTATTTTTGATATTAAATTCCGTCTGTCATTAACACTGCTCTCTTGTTGACTTTTCTTGACCCGTCGACCCGTTCCCCAAACTTTCCCATATTTAACGCGGGACCCCCCTCCTCCTCCTCCTCCTCTTCTTCTTCGCCTCCATGTTGAACGCGTTGCCCGTGTGCTGTTTGCTCTGTTCTTGAACTTCAGTGCATTACACAGGCCGTGTCCCCCTCCTGTACTTTGAACTCTAGATCTTCCCCTGAGTAAATGGCTTGTCCTACAAGTCTCCCTCTGGTTGCCCAGCTTGCTAATTAGTTAAACAAACGCGGGCGCTAATGATTCCCCGGGCCGGCCGGGCTGGAGTCGTTTGTTCGGCTGGGCCTCCGCTGGCTCGGCTCTGTGCCTGTCCTGTTAGAGCCGTGGCCTCTCTGACCCACACCAGCGGCGGGGTGTTAGAGTTGCTGACCGCCCTGTCCGAAGGGCCATCCCCCACCAGGCCAAAGGCCACGGGCCGAGACAGGCTCGGTGCCACCAGCTGTTCAGCGACATAAAGCGCGAGAAACACACACCTACATTACTTTACATCATGCTTTTTTAGTTTCATAAAACTTGCATGTCGTTGCATCACGCATGCCATTTTTAGCCGTACGTTTTGTGCTTGGCATAAACACGGGCTCCATTAAGTTTTCTTTGCGCTGTTTGCAATGCCATGTGTCTGCGCGCTTCGAGGAGGTCTGGCCAGAAATGGACACTAATTGCGGGGCTGAAACACTGCTGGCCTCGGGCGATCCCAGACCTGCTCGTCAGCGGGTAATTGACAAGGGCTTGTCTGTTTTTGAGAGCAGCTGGTCCTAAGCACTGGCACACAAACGCAATCTTGACACGGCCTCTATATTCGCCCGGAGGAGTCTGAGGGAAAACGCAGTTAAATAGAGGAAGATTTATTAAAACTCCCTTTGGGTGCCGCGAAGTAAGATGTTACCCTGCCTTACTGCCCTTGTTAATAATGGAGGGCAGTAGCTAATTTAGTAGGTGACATTTATGTTGTCTTGCATGATGAGCAAAAAACAAGCGCGGGAATTGTAAACCGATGTCAAAAAAACAAACATATATAAAATCATAAAAAATAATATATTTATTTAATTATAAAATTAATAAATAAACAAATATAAATAAGACCATTGCGGCATTTGGGTCAGACCGTCAGAGAGTTAGTTCAAACTGACCCATATTCCGCAATGGCCTTTATTTTTTATGAGGTCGTATTTATAAAGCAGATTCATCCACATACAGCAACCCTAATGCCCAATGAAATCTAATCATATTATCGTGATATTAATGCATTAAGGCGCCATAAACCCACTCTATAGACAGTGAGATGAATTTTAAGCGCAGATGTAACAGCCTGAAGTCTCTCTGATAAAAGGCCTTTCTGAGGTTTGCGCATATAGTGTGCTGCAGCAGTCAACAGACACTGAGCTGGTATTGTTTGCTTATAAAATGGAGAGAGTTTCTCCAACTTTCCCACTGCCGGCCCGGATGAATGTAAAGAAATGCCTTTCTGTCGCTTTTACACTGAAATCGCGATTTTTTCGTGTATTCTCACGAAGCTCCCCCCTAATGTCAGCGCAACAATGCCCGGAGTGAAGCACCCCGTCGGAGCGCCACAGTTGGGGATCTCTGCGATTGTTTTAGACATCTTTAGATTTCATCAATCAAAATGACTGCAGTTTTCCATAAAAATGCTGAATTTAGGGCAAGGTCTGAGAGAGCTAGGTAGAAAATGCGCCGCTGTCTCGATCGATGATAAATGGCCGTCCTTTGAGTCCGTAAACAGAGAAATACGTGCTCGACTCACTTGTCCTGCAGGTTTTATTTTTTTATGAATAAAAAGGGTTGACAGTGACATAGGAGCTCATTTTTGGATTGCATTATTGTTTTTAAGACAAAATTATAGTAGGCCAATAGTTATCAGTCAAAGCATTAAGTCTAATATTTGATTTGCTGTACTTCAAGAGAAAATAACACTTCCCCAGACTTACAAAGTAAGCTCGTTGAAACATGTCGCTAGTCTACCCGCAGTGCACGAACCACAGGCCTGAGAACAGCGATGAGCAAACACGACCGAAGCGCAATTTACAGTAGTTTCTGAAAGGTAATTTTACAGCGACACGTTTCCCTTAATATATGTGTATAATATCGCGCTGAATGATGATTGGCTATCCTCGTGCTTCCCGAAGGCATAGATACAATATGACATGTTGCTTGATTGGCTCATTAAAGCAGTGCATTATCATTTTATCTTAATTTACCTGCTCATTTTAAATCGGCGTGTAATAATCCGAGAAAGAGCTTAAAGAGCTTAATGACTGGAAACTGATTTAAGAAAGATCTATTGTTAATAAGGCCTGTCACTTTAAAATTAAACTTAGTGTGACATGATAGATAGATAGATAGATAGATAGATAGATAGATAGATAGATAGATAGATAGATAGATAGATAGATAGATAGATAGATAGATAGATAGATAGATAGATAGATAGATAGATTATTGTTGGGCTATTTCCATGCAATGACTGTGGTAATCCTGTCCTTATTACTATATTGATTATTAATACATAGGCTACTTGTTGAGCAATAAACCGAGTAAAATCGTCTGTTGTGGAAGAAAGGCGTCTAGGGCCGGAATTGACCTTGTCGGCTTGAAAAATAGTGTAATTTCGTGTGTTGGTTGGATCGGGTGGGCACTGATGCTAATAGAGATGTAATTGATGGGTGAAGTGGCGTTGTGCTGTTATTGCGCCCTGATTCTGCCGGAGAGCAATAGAGAGAGAGAGAGAGAGAGAGAGAGAGAGAGAGAGAGAGAGAGAGAGAGAGAGAGAGAGAGAGAGAGAGAGAGAGAGAGAGAGCTGTAATCGCATTGAGCTGCTCCTGCAGGAGACGCGCGCGGCCAACGGGGAAACGCGTTATTAAAAAAGTTCCACGCCGAGAGAGAAGTTCCACACACTGATGCCGAGTGACGTCATCGAGCTCCACACACTGACACCGAGACCTGACGAAGACGTGACGTCATCGACACCGCTGACTGACATCCTTCCCCATCCTGTACGCTAGATAATGAGTTTGTGCTTTAACGAGAAATAGAGAAGGCGCTCTTCATTCGTTCATTGTAAAACATATTTTCATCCACGGTTTTCATGCACAATACATGGATTGGCTACAATTTTATTTATACATTTAACAAGGTAATCATTACATTAAAATATTGTTTTAATAACTGGCCTATAGTGGAATGTATAGTGGAAAAAAAATTTGGCAACCATGACATATTTTCAGATTTTATAGAGTTCGATTAGTAGTTAATGTTAGTGAACATTGGGAGTGTTTTATATTTACTTCATGAAATTATATTTCCCTGATGATGTTTTGCGTGTGTGTGTTCATCTCTGTAATTGTTATTATCAGGCTATTACAGTTTAAAAAAAAATTGTTGGGTTATTTTTTTAAACTCAACCATTTTGGGTCACTATGTTGGGTTATTTTTCAAAAAAATATTTTTTTAAATCGTTGGGTAATTTCTAGTAATGTCCCGGCTGTTGGGTTAAATGTGATGCATTTACACTTGTGCATTTTGAACGTTTTTATTTAACTACGTATATTTACATTAAATTCTAGACTCCCCAATATTTAGTTTGTAATTTAAAAAAAATATTTGTTGAGATATAATGTTTTACTTTTATTCAAATAAAATAACTGTATTTAAAAGCATGTATTTTATTAATTAAAATAATGTCATAAATAAGTAACTGAACTGTTGGGTTACTGGCTTTTAACCCAATGCACTGGATTAAAATAACCCACAGTTGGGAAGGTGCTATACCACCCCATAGTTGGGTTAACCAACATTATTGAGTGTATATTATTATAGTGATTATTATTATACACGCAAAGTTTCATTTTAGCAGTGATGCAATAGAAGAACATGTTTGTGGCTCTCCAATGAACCTTTAGTGATAAGTTCTTAAAGCAGCATTTTCGTTCTCATTCTGAACATTTTCTATAATCTAAAGAACATTGGAAGGAAATGTTTCATGAGCGTTAAATAGGCTATGTTTACCCGAACCACAGATAAAGAGCTGTTATTTGTAAGAGTGTAGTGCGCTAATGATAATGAACCCTGAGTTATTGTGTGGTCGTCCACTGTATATCATATTTTACAGAATCTGAACAGCCCAAAAACTGGTCATGTTAACATAAATAGCGCTAAAATCATATCCCGCCATTATTGTAACAACGTTCCCCAATATGTTGGGGTTCGAACATAAACAATTTTTTAACATTTTATAGTGTATAATTCAAAATGGTTTTAAACATGTTGCTGCTTAAAAAGTGATATTTCAGGCAGTTGTTCAACAACAGAACGCGAACTTTAACTAGTGTTATGCTAGCATTAAACGTTATGTTCTGCTTCTGTTTTGAAAGTCCTGGGAAATCAGAGTTTGTTTTATAAGAGAAAATCTAAAAAATAAATCATTTTATAAAACATGAGCTAAAAATAACTGTTTATTATGCAAGAAATCATGCAGAAGCTGTGAGGATCTTAATTTCTCTAAATGTTTGTATTGCGAGACAATGTTTCAGAACAAATGCGCGATTGATTTGAGTGATCAGTCTCATAGTAAACATTCTCTGTGTCTCTCCTTTCTCCTTTAGAGCGGTCTGAAGGCTGAGCTGGGATGATTGATGAGGGATGAGGGCAAGGCCATGAAGACACACACACACATACACGGCTCAATAGCGGGAGCGCGCGCTCAATAGAGGCGCGCGCGCACGGAGAGGAAGGTGCTCTGTTGTCCCGTAATCCAGTTATCCAGTTCTCCATTGAGCCACCAGCCGTCTGAAGCAGGAGAGAGAGAGAGAGAGAGCACAGCTCACCCCTGCTGAGAAACACTGAAAGAGGAGAAGAAAGCAGGAGCACACGGCCGAGAGAAGGGTGAACTAAAGGAGACTTATAAATATAGACATGGACTCGGATCTAACGTACAGCTGAAGGTTATAGACGAATGTATAAACCATCACCAGCACATTATGGTTGATAACACACACAACTGCACACATTATAACTGCAACCCAACCTGTGGAATGATGAAACATCAGAGGACAATTTTGGACACTTCTAATGGGACATTGTCATCGTTTCGTTCAGCTTTGTTTTCCTATTCAATGAAATATCAATATAAATGTCCAGTGCAGTAGATAGGGAGAAGTGTGTGTACCAGACCACAGACAAGATATCCTGCAGAACTGCCTCGTTCCTGGAGAGAAGAGAGGGATGAAGAGAAGAGAGGGATGAAGAGAAGAGAGGGATGAAGAGAAGAGAGGGATGAAGAGAAGAGAGGGATGAAGAGAAGAGAGGGATGGAGAGAAGGCTGCTTTTCATTTAAAGCTTTTCAGTATTTGTTAGAAAATTCTCAAGTAAAATACTTGAATACTTACATTTACAAAAATTATTTACAGAAACATAGTCAAACCAAAAAATATTCAGTCACCAGATATGATATTAGTCTACTAGTGTGATCAGGACACTATAGTTCATTTGTGTAAGTGAGGAGAGCAGAATAAAGTAAACTGTGTAAACATATTACACCCATAAACACTTCATACAGAGACTACCAGTGACATTAATAAACATTCGGGAGCAGAAATGATTCCTCCACTTTGAGCTGATGATGTTTTGCTGAAGTGTGTTTTCTGCTCTTTTTACACACACACTGAACAACATGAAGCATTGCTTGGCCACTGGTTGAGCTAAACTGGTATTATCTAATTGTGCTGACAGATATTCAACATAATTCATGTGTGAGAGTCCAACAGAAGGACGGACAAAACCAGTCAAATATCCACTGATCTGAGAACTGAGTTCTGCTCGTATTAACTATAACGGAGGTGTCTGAATACATGTGGGTTTGACTGTATGCGTGTTACATCAGAACAGTGTGTGGAGAATATTTATCACGGGATATACTCTTGTATTATGGGCCATTTGTATTCTAGCGGAGTGATTTTTAATTTTTTGGAAATGTTTTATTTTTGTATTGTTACATTGGTTGGTTGTTGATGAAGTCAACGCATATGTTGGGAAAACATCTTGCTGGTATTTGTTTAATTTTACTACATCATTTTACGTTATTTTAACATCTTTTATATCCATGTTGGCGGAAATTATTTTATAATAAAGTTCAATATTCAAAATTCTATCTCACAAAGATTTCTTTCCCCCAAAAGTGTTCAAATCAGAAAGGCAGGGCAGTTAACAGGCTGAGGCTGGGTGAGGACGTCTCCATGTATTTGTGATTAGAGCAAGGGTGGGAAGCCATATTTAGAGCCACAGGATCTTGTTAATTCAATTCCAACTTGGGTTTTAATTGCTCAATTGAAGTCATAATTTAGCCATAGGAATCCCTTTCACCTGTTCTCCAGGATTTGATTCTGTCATGGTTAGGATTTCTTAAGCTGTCCATTCGAATCATATGGGATTGTTGCAAAAAAATGCGCTGCTGCTATGGCATCCATCTCTAGCATGATGCAATGTTTACATACACTATAGAGCCAACCTTTTTCAGCTAATTCTTGAACACACACACACACTTAAAAAAGACATGTAAATAAATGATGTGCCCATAAAATAAAATGTCCAAAATGCAGCGATGCCATTGGGTTTCCCAAAGAACCATTTTTTAAGAAAAATGTTCTCATAGTATGTCGATGACTCTTTGGTTATGCCTCTGCCTGATTGCGTTTGAGGCACGTATCTGTCAACTAGTCCAATGGCGAGAGTGAACGTCACGGACGGGTGACGTCACGACCAGAAATTATAAAAGCACATCGGGTCTGACTGGCATTAGCTTCGATATAGTGGAAGCAAGTTTATCCCAGTGATGCAGGAAGTATGGCAGGGCGACGCAGCGTGAGGGTGACTGTAAGGGGTACAGTCGTATCCTGAGACGTTCCCTTCCGAGGGGACTCGCTATGCGTCAATGACGCTTTGGGAACGACAACACCCAAACACCATACATACAATTGCCTGTATATGAAACTGGGGCAACTAAGTCAGCATCCCGGCCCAGGCTGTAGAACCTCACAAATGTGAGCGGGGATGACCAGTCCGCCGCATCACGAACCTCTTGTAGGGATTAAGGCTTTAGACTCCTAGTAGAGTGAGCTCTGACAGCCAAGGATGATGGCTGGCCAGAGACCTCATAGGCAAGAGAAATATCCATTTCTAATATCAGTTATCCACTTGCTGATTGTCTGTTTAGAAGCTGGACGACCTTTCTTAAGTGATCCAAAACAGACAAATTGCAGATCCGAGCAGCTCTGTGGACGTGCTCACACTGGATAGTGGAGATACAGCTTTTCCTGGTCCAGAGTCGTAAGGAGGAGGACACAAAGCTTGCAATAGCCCTTAGTCGGCACTTAAGGGACGAAGCCCGGTTTAGGATTTAGGAATGCCTTGACCATCCCCGGTGCGAACTCAAGGCAGGTGGGAGAGACCAATGGCACCTGAAGGTCTCCAACTCTTTTTAGAGAACAAATGGACAGAAGGAAGATAGTCTTATAAGTCAGAAACCAAATTGATGTGGTAGGCCGCAATGGCTGCCACGTAAACCTTTAGGGTAGAGGGAGATAGCCTTGCTGAAAAGTGATCTTGCAAGAATTCAAGCACTGAACCAACTTGGAGGTTACCTGGATCCCACTGATGCTGATGCTTCAATGCATATAGTTTCCTCATGGCTAGAGCTCTGGAGTGAAGTATGGTCTCTACAACCTCCATTAAGAGACCAGCATCTATGAGTTGAGCCCCTCAGAGGCCAAACCCACAAGTTCCATATCTCTGCACGGGGGTGAAGGATTGTGCCCCCGCCTGAGCCAAATTCGGCTAGGCCAGTGTGGTGCTACTCCTCGGCGGACTTTCTCCAGAACTCCAGGGAACAGAGCAACTGGGAATGTGTATAGACATAGCCTCTGTGTGAGGGAGAACCAAAGTGGACAGTGCGTCGTGTCCTGAGACGCAAACGGATCCACTTCCGCTTGGCCGTAAACTTCCCATATATGCTCCTCCATCTTGGGGAGGAGTCTCCAATCCCCGGGCCTCGACAGGAGGTCTGCTCCTATATTCTGGCAACCCGGATATTCACTGCCCTCAGGGAGAGCATCTTCCCTAGGGAACACTGGAGGATCTGGTGCACCAGTTTGTATTCTGCCCTGGGGATCGACCCATAGCCATATTCATTCAACCCACTGATCTCAGAATGTACAGTACTTGGGGGCTGAATAAACAGGACGAATATGGCTTGTTCCATGATCTGGACATCTCATTGTGCAGATCAGGAAAAAAGGGAAGGCCCCATGATGGAGGTGAAACATTGGGTGAAAGGAAGCGCTCATAAAGCTTGCTTTTAGGACGAGCGCCTTGTTTCTCGGCTGGCCAGGCAATATTAAGTTTAGCCACGGCTTGCATGCTCCGCTCCCAGACACGTCACACACAAGCCGTTAATAGTGCGGACAGGGAGAAGCAGAAAACTTGTAAGTTTCATGTATGTAACACACAATACAAAAGTAAATAAGACAAACTGTTGCGTTTGCTGAGGCGCAGAAGCTAACGCCGGTCAGGCCGGATGTGCTTTTATCCTTTCATGGATGTGACGTCACCCGCCCGTGATGTTCACTCTCGCCGAGGGGCGTTCCTAAAGCAGAGACGCAGATTTTAATAATCTAAAGCACCTTTTGTGCATTGAAAAGGTTCCATAAATGTTAAAGGTTCTTCATGGAACCATCAATGGCAATAAAGAATAAATAAAGTGTGTGGATTGCATAAACTCAAGATAAAAACTGTAATTAGGACTCTAGTAAAATCTAATTTTAAAGAGTGGTATGGTTGTCTATTGTAACTTATGTACAATAATCATATTGATAATTATCAATCAAAAAATTCTGATTCTCCTTATATTTTGATAGCAGAATAAATTCAGAAAGAATGCATAGGCTATATGGTCGGGCATCTTTGCCAGATATATCACTTCTGGGATATGAAAAGCAAGACAGACGGGAAAGAGAGAGAGAAAGAGAGAGAGAGAGAGGCCTCGGCCTGTGGGAGTGTCCACAAGCAAGAGAATAATCACAGTGTAATCAAATTGCCCTGTTTGATAATGGACGGCGGGAAAACGAAGAGGAATTCCAGGCAAATTTGTGCAAATAAAAAAAGATTCCTCCTGACATGATGTGCCGGTGAGAGCCAGGATATAATGAGGTGTAATTTGTCTAAGAGCATCCGCCCCCCTGCTCGCCTCCTCCCAGCCACCGTACTCTCCTGAAGAATCTCAGTTCGTTTCATGAACTGCCCATCATTCACTCTCCCAGTCTGTCTCCGCCAACGACTTTGACTCGCCTCAAACTACGAGTTCTCTCAGTGTGTGTGTGTGTGTGTGTGTGCTTTAAACTGAGGCTCATCCATTCAGGTGGATGTTGCAACAGAGAGCAATAGAAGGAGTTGTCTGGTGAAGATTGAGTTGCGCTGCTGGCGGGAATGATGATACCGTCAACGTGTGTGTGTGTGTGTGTGTGTACGAGCGTATATATTTCTGCAACATAAGCAGGCGCACTCAGTCTCTCTGCCGGTGAGATGACTCTTCCTCTCCTGAGGGGAGAATTACCCTCCACCAGCCAACGCTTCCCCCATCCCTCACAGCGCACATACATTATTGGAGATTTTCATATTTCATATTTCATCTAGATTCATCTAGCGCAGCTGGGTGGCACTGGGCAGGGCTGATGGAGGAGGAGGAGGGCGTCAGAGAGGCAGAGAGGAGAGCTGAGCGTTTGGCAAGCTGGCGCTGGGGCCCCTGAGATCCTCTAATTGAATTGCGAGGCCCTTGATTAGATTAGCCTTGCGGCAGCTTGCTGCCAATCTGAAGTATGGGTGCCTTCCATCCTACTTAACCCCTCTGGCCCACTACACACACACACACACACACACACCCGCACCGTGCCGAGCAGCCAGCCAGGCGGAGTGCCCCATACTTTTAGAGGATCCGAGTTGGGCGCTTTTGTGATTTTTCTTTCTCTTTGTCGCTCCTTGTAAAAGAGTCGATCTTTCACCGCAGGTCCTTCTACTGGAACCCTCCTCCCCCAGTGACGACTGCTGGACAAGCCAGTTACTCCAGCCACCGCTCCTGTGTTTGCTGTGTGTTTGTGTGTAACTGCATCACCTTTAGGAAGTGACTGTACAGTCAACATAAAAATAGACTACTCAAGTAATCAAGTCAGATTTATTTGTGTGGCGCTTTACACTGTACACTCTGTTTTAAAACAGAAAAACATGATGTTAATGTTAATAACTTATCTTTATAAAATATCTCAATGCCTGATTGGCGTATTAGCAGATTACAGCTGGGAGAAAATATCGTTTGTATTGAGTGTTGAGAAAAGTTACGCTAACACTTTATTTTTACAGTAGTAACAATAGTTAAAAACAGTAAATTATGGATAAGTACACCCAAGGACATGTAGTTGCTTAATAATACTCAGTACTTAAATATATAATTACACTGTAACAAGGACACCTTAAAATAAAGTGTAACCAAAGTTACTTTTAAAAGTAACTAAACTACTACTACTAATGTATTACTTGGTTACTTTTTTATGTAAAGTAATGTGGTTTTCTCATCTGGTCTGGACGTACTTGTTTCTTCTAATAATAAATAAGTTATTTTTTTGGCAAAAGTAAAGGCCCTTTCAGAAGTGAACTGAATAAGCTCCAGGCTGAAGGACATGCGTATTCCCTCCTGTACAGTAGAGGGCGCCGCTCAAACAAACCTTTCAGCTGTGCTGCCATTCTGGACAGAAGAAGTTCAACACTCTTGTTTCAGCAATAAACACAAACAAATGCAACATAAATGTGATGTTAATCTAAAGTAATTTATGCATATTAATGTTGATTAATTCAGCAACAAAGAAATTGGATAATAAGGAGATATATATTTGTGTTATTTAATATTTAATTCTTGCAGGTTAGGGTTTTGCATTTCTCTGGTTTACTGATTTTGAGAAATATGAATCTCTTTTGAGCCAGTGAGTAAATGCACACATTTAGTGTAGAACTACAGTGAGACAAGTCACCTTAATTTATTCAGTGCATTTTACAATACAGATTGTTTCAAATCAGTTTTCAGTGATAACAGCAAAATAATGCAACACAGATGTACAGCAGATCGAGAAGAGAATCGTGTTATCGTCCAGCTTACTGTCCCCGTCCCACTGTGGGATGTTTGCCATTATATTTTTAAAGCAATAATATCTTGATAAAAACCTTAAGTAATATTGACTATATATCATTTGAAAGCTTACAATCATGCTTCATGATAAATGAAAAATTGGTTGAAATCTCAGTTTGTTTTCATGCCAAGAGCTCAAAAGATAGCATCCATTCAATTGTTTTAGAAAAAAAAGTGTTTTAAAAAAAGAAATATGTTATATATGTCCTTTGTATGTAATTCTTAGAGGTTGAATTCAGATAAAAATCTGCCAAACGTCCCATGATACTTCTGAATAGGCTCATAAATAAAACACATATGGAGGCGCAGTGTATGGGTGGCAATGGAGTCCGGTTGTGACCTAGGGAAAAAGTTTGGTACTGCGCCCAATCAATATCTTCCTGAAAGCTAATTTCTTGAGATATCAACATAACATTTTAAACACAACTTGGTCAGATTTTTGGCTTTGATTTTTAGGGTAGCCCAGATTTAGAAAATATGTATTTTATATAAAATATGATTTTTTTTTTTAACATTGTACTGTACATTTCCATTAACTCAAACGTCTATAACTTGTTGTCTGTTTCACTTAATTTATTTCACTTCTACAAAAATCTGTCAAATATCTTATTTAAAACAAGACCAATCTTACGTCTATATAAGCATTCTTGAATTACAACCTTTTAAGTTCGAAATGTGCATTTTCATGTCTATTCAAAAAGGGGGGTGACACTTAAGAGGTTCAGATTCACTTCCCTACAAAATCACCCCAATCAATCTAGAAGGATTCATTCTTTTCAAACAGAGCTATTCAAGTCATCTGGTGAAATTGTTTTCATGTTGTAATATATATCGAAGAAAAATATTGCAATGTCAGTTTTTTTGTAATATCATGCAACCCTAATGCAAATGTTTTGTTCTTATTGTATTTTTTTAACTGTTTGAGGACTCTTTATTACGTTTTTGCTAAATAATCGAAATTGGTATAAATAATTGTGAAATTGCAAAAATTGCTTTTTTAAAACTAAAATTTCTCATATTGTGAAATAAGATTTTAATCATATCACCCATTACCAATTACGTTAAATTATTCTGATTTCTATGTTGACCCAAATAACCATGGCTATGAGTTTAAGTCTGAGAAATCTATTTATTCAATAGCTATAACTGCGCCCTGTCGTAGTGCTTCACGTCCGCACTAGAATGGCTGAGCTATATTCCTCCTTTCTCTCGACCCGTCTATCTATAACTTCATCTCATGGCCTCGCTGTCTTCACCTTCCTCCTGGCCCAGCCTCACGCCACATCAGCGGATGGATAAGGTAGATGAATATGCGCTGTTGTACGGCAAAGAGAAATCATGTTGTGATGCAATTATCATCTATTGTACCCCTGTAATTCTATCAGGTCTCTGTTTAACAATAATCTCATGTAGAATGTCTGGGGCCAGGTCTCTTCCCTCTCTCTATTGTTCTCCACTCCAATGAAAAACACAATCCAATTGGAGGCTGCGCTATTGAATTTTTCTCTGTAGAATAAACTGGAATCATATTTTTGCAGGAAATTATCAATACATCTTTCCCAGGGAACTCGAGGAGACACACAGATAAAGCGAAGCTCGTGGAGAGGACGAAGAGATGATGGAAAGGGACAGGCATGGGGATAACTGGTGTTTGAGGAGAGACGTTTACCGAACGCTGAAGGACAAAACAGAGACAAAGAGAAGCGAGGACAATTTCTTTCCCATGAAAAAAATGCAATTGTGATTTTCATTCCACACCTCTGGAAAGTATCTAGGAGTCGAACGTAATCACGGTAGCATTTTCTTCTGAGTACAAAAAGGCCTGTTTGCATGCATGAAAGGAATCTTTCAAATCTCTGAGAAACTCCTTTCTGATATTGCTCCACTATTTTTTGCCTCAGCATTGGGGGAATTGGTGATCCTCTGCCCATCTTGACTTCTGAGAGACTCTGCCACTCTGAGAGGCTCTTTTTATACCCAATCATGTTGCCAATTGACCTAATAAGTTGCAAATTGGTCCTCCAGCTGTTCCTTATATGTACATTTAACTTTTCTGGCCTCTTATTGCTACCTGTCCCAACTTTTTTGGAATTTGTAGCTCTCATGAAATCCAAAAGGAGCCAATATTTGGCATGGCAATTCAAAATGTCTCACTTTCAACATTTGATATGTCATCTATGTTGTATTCTAAATATAATGTTGAAATTTGAAACTTCCACATCATTGTATTCTGTTTTTATTCACAATTTGTACAGTGTCCCAACTTTTATGGAATTGGGTTTGTAGATTACTGTGACTCATTAGAGTGTCGTGCATATCATGCATAAACAATCTACAGTTAGTCCAAAATGCAGCTGCTAAAGATCTTACTGGGTCAAGAAAATATGATCGTATAGCACCAATTTTATCATCTCTACACTGGATACTTATTAAGTTCCATATCAATTACAAAGTATTGCTACTGACCTATAAGACCCTAAATGGTTTTGCTCCTGTGTATTAACTGACCTTATATCGTATCCATTTCGCAATCCATCATGCTCTTTAAAGTTTACAAAACTCTGGGCTTCTGATAGTGCCTAGAATATTTAAGTCTACGAAAGGAGGGAAAGCATTTGCACATCTGGCTCCTAAACCCTCGTGAAGACTTCAGATGACCATCACACCAATGAAGAGATGTGCCAACCCTCGTGAAGACTTCAGATGACCATCACACCAATGAAGAGATGTGCCAACCCTCATGAAGACTTCAGATGACCATCACACCTATGAAGAGATGTGCCAACCCTCGTGAAGACTTCAGATGACCATCACACCTATGAAGAGATGTGCCAACCCTCGTGAAGACTTCAGATGACCATCACACCTATGAAGAGATGTGCCAACCCTCATGAAGACTTCAGATGACCATCACACCTATGAAGAGATGTGCCAACCCTCGTGAAGACTTCAGATGACCATCACACCAATGAAGAGATGTGCCAACCCTCATGAAGACTTCAGATGACCATCACACCTATGAAGAGATGTGCCAACCCTCGTGAAGACTTCAGATGACCATCACACCAATGAAGAGATGTGCCAACCCTCGTGAAGACTTCAGATGACCATCACACCAATGAAGAGATGTGCCAACCCTCATGAAGACTTCAGATGACCATCACACCTATGAAGAGATGTGCCAACCCTCGTGAAGACTTCAGATGACCATCACACCTATGAAGAGATGTGCCAACCCTCGTGAAGACTTCAGATGACCATCACACCAATGAAGAGATGTGCCAACCCTCGTGAAGACTTCAGATGACCATCACACCAATGAAGAGATGTGCCAACCCTCATGAAGACTTCAGATGACCATCACACCTATGAAGAGATGTGCCAACCCTCGTGAAGACTTCAGATGACCATCACACCTATGAAGAGATGTGCCAACCCTCGTGAAGACTTCAGATGACCATCACACCTATGAAGAGATGCGCCAAGCGAGCACCAATACTACATTTCTATATATCCTAATCATTTGTAAACAAACATGTATTCGTTACTTTAATGAACTCATAGTTTCTGCCTTAAATACATTGTTTAAATTAATATATTATTAGCTAACTGTGTGATTTGTACATGTGAATTTCTGAAATACACAACTTGGACACGGTCACCTCTGATGACAGATCACACTAAATGTAGATGTGCATTTTCTGCAAAGCTGCTTTGAAAAGATATCTATTGTGAAAAGCGCCGTACAAAAATCTCAATTGAATTGAAAATATACTGCATATTTACAGCAGTACACATTTACTTTTACTGTTTTTTAAAATATAATTTCAACCCGAAATGAACACTTACACATCACAAATTGTTTTGAATCAAAAGATATCATGTAAAATTAATACAAAAATTAAAATACGAAAATAAGAAATAAAATGTATAATACATAAAATACTTCTTAATCATCAATCAAAGTACATTTGAGCACAAGATGTTCTTGGGAATATGCTGAATAATGCCCGCTGGTAATAAGATATTTTTGAAATTCAAGCTAATTTCAGATTTCATTTAAACTTTTCGCCCCAATCGTATTGAACACACAAATTATTAAACTTTCATTCCATTAGAAAAATGCTAAACTGAAGCATTTCCACTGGTGGTCTCGGACTGTCTCCACACCTGTTCTGAAGAGAGCGTCTCGGTCTCCTCTCGTCTCCAGACAGACCCGGAGTCATCCATCCATCCCGCCATGCTCCCCTCTCCCCACTCTCTCACTTTTCATAATTATTAAATTACGCTCTGCGGCTCCCATTAAAAGGGGGACATTTTCTTCTTAACCACCTGCTCTTTCCCCCACCACCATGCGTTTTACACCATCAATCTCTCAGCGTTACCAGACCCCTAAAAGCTTTCTGAGTCCTCTATAATGGGGAGGCAATGTGGGGTCAGTATCAGAGGGGAAGGGGGATGCTGGTCATGTTGTGTTGTGATGCCTCAGCACTAGTGGTCTTGTGGTGGTGGTGGTGGTGGTCGAGGGGGGGTGCTCATTCTATCAGTGAGAGGCATTGTTGGGATTGCTGGTAACACCAGGTCACTAACTGTGACCCCACAAAAGACAAAGGAAGGGGTGCAGTAAGAACACACAAACCCACCCAGTGGGTTGGTCAGTATTCTGCCCTGATGGGTTGTGTGCCTTGGGGCAAGACATTGACCCCCAGTCAGACCAGCCAATCAAAGCTAGGATTAAAATGGTGATCCGTCAAGAATCCTATCCATCTATCTATCTATCTATCTATCTATCTATCTATCTATCTATCTATCTATCTATCTATCTATCTATCTATCTATCTGTCTGTCTGTCTGTCTGTCTGTCTGTCTGTCTGTCTGTCTGTCTGTCTGTCTATCTGTGGCATAATGTTGATTGTCACAAAAAAGTTATTGTGGTGAGCAGGACGGCCGAGGGACGTGAGAGAAAGTCGCGAGGCCGGTGTTGCGATTGCTAATGAGCAGCACCTGCGAAGCACACCGGTCTCGCATCTCTCACGAAGGAGCGGAGCCATAAAGGGGGAGCGACGGAGTGGATGATCGAGAGAGGAACAGGCCTGCTTTTATTTGTATTTTATATTTTATTTGGTAAGCCAGCAGTCGTCCGTGAGGGGCTGCTGGCCGGTATTTATGTTTTATTTTGGGTAGCCAGCAGTCGTCCGCGAGGGGCTGCTGGCCGGTATAATTTGTTTGTTTATTTTATTTAAATAAAGTTTTATTTTATTATTATTATCCGGTTCCTGCCTCCTTCTTCCCTGAACCTTGTTACACTGGTGCCGAAACCCGGGAAGAGGGAGGAACGCGCTGTCTGAGGGTCCTCGCCGCTGGGGGGAATCCGCGGTGCCATCGAGCATGGTGCGCGAGTCGCCGCCGCTCGCCGTGGGCCGGAGCCTGCTGCCGTCCGCCGCAGATGGGGAGGAGCAGGGAGCGGGGGACTCGCGGCCATGGACGCTCGAGGTGGGGCGCTGGGGTGAGTTGCCGGTGGGACGCCCGAGCTCGCCGCCGACCGCCTGGGAATGGAGGGGCGGCTGCCTTCCGGGAGGGAGAGGAGGAGTCACCGCCGCTCGCCGTGGGCCGGAGCCTGCTGCCATCCGCCAGTGAAGGGGAGGAGCAGGGAGCGGGGGACTCCTGCCGTCTGCCCAAGGCACCCGAGGAGCCGTCGCCGTCCACCGGGGGCGGGGGAGCGTCGAGGCGTTCAGCGAGGGCCATCCAGCGTCGCCGCCGGGCACCGCGGAGGAGATCGCCCAGCTGGTGAGGGACAATATGGCAGCGCGTTGTGGGAGCCGGACTATTTTTTTTTTTTTTTTTTCCTCTCTCCCCTCTCTCGTGTCCGTCGCTCCTCAGGCTTCCGTCTCCGTTTCCCTCGGCTCGTCGATCCATACCCCACAGGGATCGCCGCCGCCGGGGGGGAAGTAGGCACAGTCTCGGGTGTACCCCCCGGCCTGTGAGGGGTGATGGGGGTATGTGGTGAGCAGGACGGCCGAGGGACGTGAGAGAAAGTCGCGAGGCCGGTGTTGCGATTGCTAATGAGCAGCACCTGCGAAGCACACCGGTCTCGCATCTCTCACGAAGGAGCGGAGCCATAAAGGGGGAGCGACGGAGTGGATGATCGAGAGAGGAACAGGCCTGCTTTTATTTGTATTTTATATTTTATTTGGTAAGCCAGCAGTCGTCCGTGAGGGGCTGCTGGCCGGTATTTATGTTTTATTTTGGGTAGCCAGCAGTCGTCCGCGAGGGGCTGCTGGCCGGTATAATTTGTTTGTTTATTTTATTTAAATAAAGTTTTATTTTATTATTATTATCCGGTTCCTGCCTCCTTCTTTACTGAACCTTGTTACAGTTATTTCCACTTATTTCTCTTTTTCTTTAAAGGGGTCATTCATATAATGGTACATGCAAGTTGATTGTACTGAAATGTGTGGTGGCAGTGCCTGTACTCCACCATCATATAATGATAAAAATCTATCCAGCATTTTTGTTTTACGTAATCTCCTTATATGTTTTCTCCTGCCTCAAATCGAGCCGTTTGACCGTGTGACGTCACTGAATCGGACGCCCCTCCCACGATTGTTGATTGACAGCAGTGTTTCAACATATCCCTGCCCTGAGTGAGCGGTCGTCATAGTCCGCCATTGTTGATATGCTGGAGCAGAATGGCGTCTAAGAGATTGTGGTGTTCTGTTCTTGGGTGTAATAACGAACACTGTCATTTTGATGTTCCTAAATCCGAACCGCTGAAGACGCAGTGGCTGAGTTTTGTTTTCGAAGGGAATTTTCCTCACGAGCAACGTCAATGGTTTCATGTTTTTTTAATGAATCTTTTCGCACCAGACTGCCTTATAAACGAGGGTCAGTATAAAGCTGGTTTTGTTAAGAAGCTGCTCCTGAAAAAACTAATAGACACCAACTATTCATGTCCCTGCTGCACCTCCAGAAGAAGTGTGTGTAAAGTTGTATTTATCTAATTGTCGAACTTCTTTACGACCGTCATTTTGTTCCAGGTCTGACTCTGGTTCAAACTGATACGCTTGCGCAGACGTGTCCTCAACGACTCCCGCTGCCATTCTCTCTCAAAAATATACACTCAACTTTTGTCAAGGCAAGGCTCCAAGTGCATTGTGTCAAAACGAGCAGAGGGGCGGAGTCAGCAAAGCTCATTATCATTTAAAGGCACATGCACTGAAACGGTGATCTGAAAACAGAGCTGTTTTTGACCAGGTAAAATTTGTGCTTTCTTACAATGCTAAGGAGAATTTTTAATTGCATTATATTAAAAACTTTTCATTTAGACCCCGAAAGAATCAAATTACAGTAACTTGTATAAAAATGGCACTATATGACCCCTTTTAAAAAAAAGGTACTATTAATGGAAGTGAAAGGGGCCCATTGGTAAACATTACGGAATACACTTGTTACCAGAGAACAAGGGATGAGTCCAAATGGCTTTGTGACAGATATTATCCTATAAATACTATTGATTGAATTTAACTTGTATTGAACCCAGAATATTTCATTTGATTTGTGAAAAGGCAAAAGAGATTGGCCTTCATTCAAATTTTCAGTGTGAGTGCGTATTTATGAATTTACAGAATTTCACCTTGACCTGTAGACATAAGTAGCATGTGTGTGTGTGTGAGTGTGTGCCTGTGTGTGTGTGTGTGTGTGTGTGTGTGTGTGTGTGTGTGTGTGTGTGTGTGTGTGTGTGTGTGTGTGTGTGTGTGTGTGTGTGTGTGTGTGCTGTAATCACTGTGTCAGCACAGATGGAAGACTCTATACAGAGAGCTGGTGCTGATCGCTCAGTTCCCAGCATGCCTCTCATTACCTAATGCTCATAAAGCCACACATATTATTCATCTCTGACAGCCAGCCTGCTCTGCATAACCTAAACAAATCCTTCGCACACACACACACACACACACACACACACACACACACACATACACACACACACACACAAACTAGCAAATGTTCTGGAAAAAAAACAACAACAACAAAGTTAACAACACAACTACTTTATACAATTGTACTCCCATGCATATACAATACACCTAATGTGCAGTTACAGTTTGTAAAAACTGAGGCAAACAAACGCAATCACAAATTACCAAGCTAAATACTAAACAACATATCATACAGTCACGCACACACACGGACACACACAATCAGACAACCCAAAATTGCACAAGCTGTATGAGAGATGAACAACCTTAATAACACCTTAAACTTTCCTCTCTTCCTCTCTTCCTCTCCCTCCTCCCCAGCTTGCCTTCACTTCCCCCTTTAACGTGCAGTAATGTGATTAGTGTTCGGCTAATGGCCTCTCCTTCTGCTGCTCGGAGACACTCTGCCCAGACCTTGAAGACACACCAGGCCTGCATCTGCAGAGAGAGAGAGAGAGAGAGAGAGGGGGGGGGGGGGTCATGAGAGAGAGAGAAAGCGAGGGGAAGAGAGAGAGAGAGTGTGATGAGAGAGAGAGAGCAGGGAAGAGAGAGAGATGCTGAGAAAGGGAGAGAGAAAGAGTGAGAGAGAGAGAGAGAGAGAGAGAGAGACCCCTCCTCCACACAGCAGATCTATAGGGAGAGAAGGCAGAGACAGGTGCATTTCTGCTCAAATCGAGTTAGCCAAGACATGCCACATCCAATTGGAGTAAATTGATGTGAGAGTTTGTGATGTCTGCCGAGGGAACTACAGCAAAGGTCAGTGTGCCGAGACAATGACATCAATCTGCCCCGCACGTGGCTTGGAGAAACTCGCTTCTTTTCCACCCAATTCCAAGGGGAAAAAAAACTTTAATATAAAACGATGGGTAATAAAATGAGAGCTGAAGTCATTTGTTTTATTAATGGCTACATTTTTATTTTATTTTTTTTGCAAATAGGAACAAAGCCATTACTTGATTAATGATAGACGTGTCAAACACCAAAATACAATCCTTATTTTTTCATAATTCATATGCTGTCATTTAATCTATTAACAGACATCTGCTGTTTGTGCCTGATCTAAACCTCAGCATAGATTCAAGAGTCAGACTAAAGTTTCTCTGAGAGGAACAAGTCTGGCACAGGTTTCGCTTTCCATAACTCTTTCATTTTAGCCTAGGTCTGAAAATAGATATTTCTGGCTATTGCTTCCAGCCCACCTATATTCAGAAAACCACTCTCTTTTATCAGATTAGCGTTATTGCCACTCTCGGCGTTGTTCTGACTCTGCAGCTCAATATCTCTCCTCAGGCCTGAGCTTGATATGAGTCTGGCTGGAACTCAACACCTGCAACTGAGCAAACCTCAACATCACTGCCGTTACAACTGAGCAAACCTCAACATCACTGCATTTACAACTGAGCAAACCTCAACATCACTGCCGTTACAACTGAGCAAACCTCAACATCACTGCATTTACAACTGAGCAAACCTCAACATCACTGCCGTTACAACTGAGTAAACCTCAACATCACTGCCGTTACAACTGAGCAAACCTCAACATCACTGCATTTACAACTGAGCGAACCTTAACATCACTGCCATTACAACTGAGTAAACCTCAATATCACTGCTGTTACAACTGAGTAAACCTCAGCATCACTGTCTTTACAACTGAGTAAACCTCAACATCACTGCCGTTACAACTGAGTAAACCTCAACATCACTGCCGTTACAACTGAGTAAACCTCAACATCACTGCCGTTACAACTGAGCAAACCTCAACATCACTGCCGTTACAACTGAGCAAACCTCAACATCACTACCGTCAGTGGCGCAAAAAGTGGGTATGCGCTATATGCGGCGCATAGGGGCGCAGACAAAGCGATGGTAAAAGAAAAAAAAAATTATATATAGGCTATATTGTATTTCTATATGTAGCTGCCGTTGTGCGTTTCTAAATCATTTCTGCATTCCTTCAATGTTATATAAAATTTTAGAGGACTAACAGCCAGGCTAGAGTAGGCGCCCTCATTGAGAAGGGGGCGGGTAATATCGCGAGCGGGCGGGGGCGCCGTGAGCTCTGAGCGAGCAGGTACGAGTTAGTTGTCGTCGAAAAAGATGGATAAAACAAAATGCTGCGGGGCTAAAAATAGAAAAAGAAAGAGAGAAAAGGAGATGGCATGTCAATTAAAATAACTGCATGCATTGCTGAAAGCCAACAGGTAGGATTTAAAATGTGACATCCTGGCATATCTATATCTCGGTGGACATCAGGACTACCGGGAGATTCCCGCTGGGCCGACGTGCTTTTCGGCCCACAAAACTCATACATCGGCGGCCCATTTGTTTGTTGTTTGTTTTGTTTTTTTTTTGGGGGGGGGGGTTCATCAAGGTGGAGTAGCTATAGTTTAATTGTGTTAATAAACGACAATTTTGCACTTATTTTTTTCTGTTAGCTCTCATTTCTTCCTACTCACTTATTACACAGCACACTTACATTACATTTATTTTTCCTTTTTTTTATTTTTTTTGGGGGGGGGGGGCGCTAAAATTGTTGCTGCATACCCCTCTGAAACTGGGTAGTTGCGCCCCTGACTACCGTTACAACTGAGTAAACCTCAACATCACTGCCGTTACAACTGAGTAAACCTCAACATCACTACCGTTACAACTGAGCAAACTTCAACATCACTGTCTTTACAACTGAGCAAACCTCAACATCACTGCCGTTACAACTGAGTAAACCTCAACATCACTGCCGTTACAACTGAGTAAACCTCAACATCACTACCGTTACAACTGAGCAAACTTCAACATCACTGTCTTTACAACTGAGCAAACCTCAACATCACTGCATTTACAACTGAGCAAACCTCAACATCACTGCATTTACAACTGAGTAAACCTCAACATCACTGCCGTTACAACTGAGCAAACCTCAACATCACTGCCGTTACAACTGAGCAAACCTCTGCATCACTGCCGTTACAACTGAGCAAACCTCAACATCACTGCATTTACAACTGAGCAAACCTCAACATCACTGCCGTTACAACTGAGCAAACCTCAACATCACTGCATTTACAACTGAGCAAACCTCAACATCACTGCCGTTACAACTGAGCAAACCTCAACATCACTGCCGTTACAACTGAGTAAACCTCAACATCACTGCCGTTACAACTGAGCAAACCTCAACATCACTGCATTTACAACTGAGCAAACCTCAACATCACTGCCGTTACAACTGAGTAAACCTCAACATCACTGCCTTTACAACTGAGCAAACCTCAACATCACTGCATTTACAACTGAGCAAACCTCAACATCACTGCATTTACAACTGAGCGAACCTTAACATCACTGCCATTACAACTGAGCAAACCTCAACATCACTGCCGTTACAACTGAGCAAACCTCAACATCACTGCCGTTACATCTGAGTAAACCTCAATATCACTGCCGTTACAACTGAGTAAACCTCAGCATCACTGTCTTTACAACTGAGTAAACCTCAACATCACTGCCGTTACAACTGAGTAAACCTCAACATCACTGCCGTTACAACTGAGTAAACCTCAACATCACTGCCGTTACAACTGAGCAAACCTCAACATCACTGCCGTTACAACTGAGCAAACCTCAACATCACTACCGTCAGTGGCGCAAAAAGTGGGTATGCGCTATATGCGGCGCATAGGGGCGCAGACAAAGCGATGGTAAAAGAAAAAAAAAATTATATATAGGCTATATTGTATTTCTATATGTAGCTGCCGTTGTGCGTTTCTAAATCATTTCTGCATTCCTTCAATGTTATATAAAATTTTAGAGGACTAACAGCCAGGCTAGAGTAGGCGCCCTCATTGAGAAGGGGGCGGGTAATATCGCGAGCGGGCGGGGGCGCCGTGAGCTCTGAGCGAGCAGGTACGAGTTAGTTGTCGTCGAAAAAGATGGATAAAACAAAATGCTGCGGGGCTAAAAATAGAAAAAGAAAGAGAGAAAAGGAGATGGCATGTCAATTGAAATAACTGCATGCATTGCTGAAAGCCAACAGGTAGGATTTAAAATGTGACATCCTGGCATATCTATATCTCGGTGGACATCAGGACTACCGGGAGATTCCCGCTGGGCCGACGTGCTTTTCGGCCCACAAAACTCATACATCGGCGGCCCATTTGTTTGTTGTTTGTTTTGTTTTTGTTTTTTTGGGGGGGGGGGGGGTTCATCAAGGTGGAGTAGCTATAGTTTAATTGTGTTAATAAACGACAATTTTGCACTTATTTTTTTCTGTTAGCTCTCATTTCTTCCTACTCACTTATTACACAGCACACTTACATTACATTTATTTTTCCTTTTTTTTATTTTTTGGGGGGGGGGGGGCGCTAAAATTGTTGCTGCATACCCCTCTGAAACTGGGTAGTTGCGCCCCTGACTACCGTTACAACTGAGTAAACCTCAACATCACTGCCGTTACAACTGAGTAAACCTCAACATCACTACCGTTACAACTGAGCAAACTTCAACATCACTGTCTTTACAACTGAGCAAACCTCAACATCACTGCCGTTACAACTGAGTAAACCTCAACATCACTGCCGTTACAACTGAGTAAACCTCAACATCACTACCGTTACAACTGAGCAAACTTCAACATCACTGTCTTTACAACTGAGCAAACCTCAACATCACTGCATTTACAACTGAGCAAACCTCAACATCACTGCATTTACAACTGAGTAAACCTCAACATCACTGCCGTTACAACTGAGCAAACCTCAACATCACTGCCGTTACAACTGAGCAAACCTCTGCATCACTGCCGTTACAACTGAGCAAACCTCAACATCACTGCATTTACAACTGAGCAAACCTCAACATCACTGCCGTTACAACTGAGCAAACCTCAACATCACTGCATTTACAATTTAGCAAACCTCAACATCACTGCATTTACAACTGAGCAAACCTCAACATCACTGCCGTTACAACTGAGTAAACCTCAGCATCACTGCCATTACAACTGAGCAAACCTCAACATCACTGCCATTACAACTGAGCAAACCTCAACATCACTGCATTTACAACTGAGCAAACCTCAACATCACTGCATTTACAACTGAGCAAACCTCAACATCACTGCCGTTACAACTGAGCAAACCTCAACATCACTGCCGTTACAACTGAGCAAACCTCAACATCACTGCATTTACAACTGAGTAAACCTCAGCATCACTGTCTTTACAACTGAGCAAACCACAACATCACTGCCATTACAACTGAGTAAACCTCAACATCACTGCATTTACAACTGAGCAAACCTCAACATCACTGCATTTACAACTGAGCAAACCTCAACATCACTGCCGTTACAACTGAGCAAACCTCAACATCACTGCCGTTACAACTGAGCAAACCTCAACATCACTGCATTTACAACTGAGCAAACCTCAACATCACTGCCGTTACAACTGAGCAAACCTCAACATCACTGCCGTTACAACTGAGCAAACCTCAACATCACTGCATTTACAACTGAGCAAACCTCAACATCACTGCATTTACAACTGAGCAAACCTCGACATCACTGCATTTACAACTGAGTAAACCTCAACATCACTGCATTTACAACTATGCAAACCTCAACATCACTGCATTTACAACTGAGCAAACCTCAACATCACTGCATTTACAACTGAGCAAACCTCAACATCACTGCATTTACAACTGAGCAAACCTCAACATCACTGCATTTACAACTGAGCAAACCTCAACATCACAGAAAACGCTGCTGAACGCTGCTGAACAAAGTGCTGCGTTTATAATCAAGTGTATAGAACTTTGCTTAACAACAAAGGTTAATTTATGTATGTCACATTCAGTACACACATACCCCCAGAATTCACCATATCAGAAGAAGAACCAAACAGTCAATGGGGAGGTGGGCAAATCAGTTGGAGGTTGAGGAGACCCCACAGCAGCCGGCGCCCTGTCATGACACGGGTGTAGGACATGGAGTGTGGGAGGCTTGGGAGGAAGGGGAGCAATGGGTGGGGGCAGAGCAGGAGGCCGTCCGCGTCATGGGGGCTGAGCCAGGTCAATGGGCCTGGTCACGTCCAAGTGAGTCAGTTAAATACCGTCGCTCCGGTTTTCCGCCCCTATCCACCACAAAATGTTTGTCCCCCGTCTCCAGAACCCAGAATGGGCCCTCGTAGGGTGAGCTTAGCGCTCCCCTGTGGGCATCGTGGCAAATTAAAACATAGTCAGCCGTCTGAAAAACAGCGGGGATGTGCGACTGAGGGAGGTCGTGACGGGAAGTAGAAAAGCCTCGCATTGTCCAGTAGAGTAGACCTCTAGAGAGTAGCAGACCAGGAAACAGTGGACAAAATCCCCTGGCACCCGCAGCGGCTGTCCATAAACAAGCTCCACAGATGAGAACTGAAGGTCCTCCTTTGGCGCAGTCCTGATGCCCAGCATCACCCACGGGAGCTTGTAGACCCAGTTGTTGTCTTTGAAGCTGGCATGCAGGGCAGCCTTCATCGACCTATGAAAACGTTCACAGAGTCTGTTATCCTGCAGATGATATGATAGATGTGTGGTAGAGTTTCACTCCAAGGCTCTGTGAGGCAGCGTCCCACAGCTCAGATGTAAACTGAGCGCCTCTGTCAGAAGATGTCCGAAGGGATGCCAAAATGGGCAACCCAGGTTCCAATAAATACCCGTGTCATCTCGACAGATGCCACTGAAGTCAGTGGGTGGTCCTGTCAACCATAATTAACAGATATGTGAAACTGTAAGAGGAGGGATGAGGACCAACCAGGTCTACGTTTACATGGTCAAAACGCCTCTCCGGAACTGGGAACGACTCTAACGGGGCTTTAGTGTGGCGGTGTACTCTGGCCCGTTGGCATTGAACACATGTGTTAGCCCAGTCCCAAACATCATTCTTGAGGCCGTGCCAAACAAACTTGGCTGCAACCAGTCTCTGTGACACTTTCGAACCTGGGTGGGAGAGACCATGGATAGCACCAAAAACTTGTCGTCTCCATCCCGAGGGAACGAGCGGCCGAGGACTACCTGCGGACATGTCACACAGGAGCGTGGTGCCGGCATCGCAAAAACCATGTCCTCGATCTGCAGCCCTGTAGTCAAGGTCTTCAGGAGTTGCACATCGCAGCCCGTGATAGGCAATCCGCCACGCGGTTGTGCACAACGTGCTGCAAGTTTGTGGTGAACTCTGAAATGTAGGACAGATGCACCGCTGAGTCACCTTGGCCATGGCAAAAGTCAGTGGCTTGTGGTCCACAAAAGCAGTGAAGTGTCGGCCTTCCAGCCGGGAACTAAACTGTCAGATGGGGAGATAGAGAGCAGCTCCAGGTCGAAAGTGCTATACTTCCACTCACAGGGACGCAGCTGACGGCTAAAGAAGGCCAGGCTCCGCCTACCCACTGCTTGTAGACAGCACCGACAGCGTAGTCCGAGGCATCCAGGGTGATGGCGATGGGGGCTGTAGGAGAAGGATGTGCCAGCATGGTGGCGTTCGCTAGGGCTGCCTTAGTGGCAGCAAAAGCCTTGTCTCTGCTCTCAGTGCTCAGTCCACACCATGCTTGGGTTTAACTTTCGAGGCCTTGTGCAAATGCCACATGAGTTGAGCGGCTCGAAGGATGAAGCGGTGGTAAAAATTCACCATGCCGAAGAACTTGCAGGGATTTGATAGTGAGCGGCCGTAGGAACTGTGTGACTGCCTGTACCTTGATGGGAGAGGGACTTCCCCATCCTTTTTGACTCGGTGTCCTAGGAAGTCAATGATGGAGAGACCAGACTGGCACTTGGCGGGGTTGACAATTAATCAGTGTATCCGCGGGATCTCACACAACGCGAACTGCACTTCAGTCTGGGCGAACCATGCCGATGCCAAGTTTAAGGGTGTCAGTGTTTGCGGTCATGGTCGTGTCTCTGGATACGTCCAGCAGACTAATGTTGGGGTCACCGGTGTGGAAATTTTAGTAATTTACAAGAGACAACTTCTCACTTTCAGCACACCAATGCTTGTGTCGTTTATTTTCAGAAGGTAAACACAGAAAACAAATGGCGCTGACAAGCATCCCAAGTCATCACTCATTCAGAACATTTAAAGGGACCGTGATCCCTGAAAAATCATGAAGAAATATGCTAAGAACAAAGTTTTGCGTTTATAGGTTAACTGTATAGAACTAAAAGTAGTCGAGGTATAAATGAAAACATGTTTCTTTTACTGTTAAAATTACTGTTTAAAGTGAATAATCATCTGAAGCCACAGTCACATAGAATAGATAATATTTCAACAGGTTAGTGTTATAACAGACAACAAGTTGCATCATATTTCTTTAGAATAAGTTCCATAATGTGTGTATATATAAAGCTATTAATGTGGAAAATAAAATCCAGTTGAACAGCCGGTGTAGGGAGTGCAGTAATTCATCAGCTCTCCCGGCAGAGCCATCGCAGTAACCGCATTAAATAAGTGTGTGTTGATCAAACACCGTCGAGTCCCACAGCTTGTCCTCACCTCACACACAACTCGTGCTCATCTGTGCACGCGCGCGCGCGCTTCATCATCGCCATCGGCGCGCGCATGACGCTAATGAGGCTCGAGACTGTTAATCTAACAAACTCACGAAACAAGGCAAGGGTTTTTAAAGCGTGGCACCTCAGAAAGTGATAAAACAGGAGAACTGCAAACGCGTCCGGATAATGTCTCGAAATCATGGAGAAATGCAATAAGGATTTTATAACAGAGAGAAAAGTGGAGGAGAGCTCTGCCAGACCGTCCGTGGGTTCAAACGTTCACGATCGCTGCTTCTGTGACCTATAATATCCGTTTTCATTCATCAAAAACATTTCGTTCATTATTAGACAAATGCAAAAATATGACGCGGGTCACATATGATTTATTGACATGAAGACAGAAGAATGCCGGCCATTGTTTCCCAATGAGAGACACAGTGTGTATCAGTGACTGAGGGACAGTGTGACTGCCTGCCCACACACACACACACACACACACACACACTTAGTGTGTACGATAGCGAAAAATTAGTCGGTTATTTTTGCATAATCTATTTAGACTTGTGTTGCATTAGAAATAGTTTTGACTAACAAAGACACCTTAAAATAAAGTGTAACCGAACTTGATGTAGCTATACGGGAATATCCAGGCATATTTAGCATCTGATAGCTGATTGGTTGGCGTGGCTTGTACAGTATAATTGCTGTTCAACTTGAGGAGCCCCATGGAGATTTGTTTAAACATTAAAAAACACTCCATCATTCTGGATGTAGCTGGTCATTAATCGCTTAATTCCAGTAAAGCTCCCCCGCACACAATAGGCCGCTGTCTGGCGCTAATGCGTGTGTGATTGAGCATTTATCGGTGTCCGTCCAGCGGGTCCTGAGGGCCCCAGAGCCCCGCATGCCTGAGGGCCCCAGAGCCTCGCGGAGACGGGCTCGGATAATCACACTGACCCGACCGCGCCATTCAACCTGCCGGCTGATTTATGACATCGAGGCTAATCTTTGTCAATTGCTTAATGTGGACAACAATGCCAGTGTGTTAAATAAAATATGGCCCTCTCACGCGTTTGTACGAATGACCCCGCCGGCCTTCTCAAGCCACGGTAAAACAAACAGCTATTCCCCCCAAACAAGAGTCACTCAAACTGAGCAGAAGCGATGCAATGAAGCTGGGTTTCACTTTATTTCAAGGTGCTCCCATACAGTGCAATTACATATTTCAGTCCTGAGTAATATTACGCAATTACATGTACTTTCTATAGGAGGTTACACGTTATTTTTAAGGTGTCATTATTACAGTGTAATTATATATTTAAGGTACTTAGAAATAATACATGTACCCATAGGGTTAATGTATGATTCGGTATTGGTTGAGGGTTAATTATGCATAATTTATTGTTATTATGGTATGCACGTAAAAGACACTGTAAAAAAAAAGTATTACAAAAAACAGTTCTGTTTCATTTTTGATTTATGCAACTTTAGATAAACCGCAAGAAAGACTGTTATAAAAGTGGTAATAATTTAGCGTGAAATTAAACGCTTGAGCACAGGTGAGCACCGGTGAGCTTCTTTACCGGGCAGTCCCGGATCCGGATCACTGTTACACCAGCCGTACAGCACGGGAGGAAACGATGACAGGGACTCCGATAAGAATTTAATTCCATCTCATTTTAGACAATTTTATGAATCAAATTCTTAAACACTGGCAAGAGATTAAATAATCACATCTTTGCGAAATCTTATTTGGGTCCGGTCGATGGCATTTCTTCTCCCGTTAATGTCGACTTAGAGGTTGGAGTAATTTCGTAATTGATTCGGAGCGCGGGATCTCGGCGGGGCCAGAGTCGCGTTAGAGAGGCTAATATGTTTGCTAATACTGTCCCCGCAGAATAAGATTTCTATGCTAATCCTCTGCTCTGCGGGCCAGACATCAGCGCGGTCACTCAGACCGTGAGAGGAGAGAGGCTTCCCGGACACACTCAGCCAGTGGACCGTAGCACGGTGGACCGGGGCTTGTTCTCCAGAAGGCAAGTGTCGGATCTCTACTCGTCAATTTAGATTATTCTTTAAAACCTAAAAAAAAAAAAAAAAAATTTTTAGCTGAAACGGATTTTTTTTTTTTTTTTTTTGGAAGTCTATATTTTATTATATGTATATCAGTGCTGCTTTTAATGAATGGTTACTCACCATTAACCTGTCACCGATGAGAAGCATGATTTAATGTGAAACTGCGCGTGAACAGAAAAACCCGCTGCGTCGCTAAATATTCAACAACTGCATCCCGCCGCGCGCTCTTCACGCGCATAATGTGCTTTAATTTATCGTAAAATATAATAAAATCACATTTTATTGGTATTTTAAATTTAAGCGAATGCACAATTAGAAATTTGAACAGTTAAGAAACTTGACTTAGGCTATTTTAGGCCTATTGCCTCATTGTTTTATTATCGCCGGACTGGTGAATATCGAAAATAAGAATAAGAAAAAAATGGCCATCATTTTTTTTTAACGATTTGTATTTAATTGAAATAAATACATTTTTTAACTAAAGAAATCCAACTGAATGCATTTCTTTAATCTAAATAAAGTGAAATAAATGCAACGCTCAAAATTCAATCGAAATAAACCAGGCCTATAAAAGCATTCCAGCGCGCGCTGCATAACCTCTGCATGCACATATTAATTCCCCGTCTGATAATCCGAGGATTTCCTTCACATTAAGTGAGATGTGATGTTGGATCTGACAGCAGTCCCACCCCTCTGTCCTCCCCTCTTATTCACTCCTCTGTTCTCTATTCTTCTTCTGGGACTGATTCGTCTTATCCATCCACACACAAAGGCATTTTGTTTGGTCCCTTTGTGACCCGCATTCCTCGCGCACAGAGTCTCCGCCGGGCCCGAACTCACGGCTCCATTGTCACACACTTCCACCGTAGATTTAGGAGCTTCGCAGCACTTTGATTTATTTAAGTGAAGCCATATGGGCGCTGTTATTTATGAGTCATTAAATCACAAATTAACTTCCAAATTACGGCTATACTGAACCATTATCGCACTGTTAATCACTAATAACGTACAGTTTTACGGTTTGCTGTTGGAAAAGGGCTTAATTTAGATGGCCTACACGCTGTTTTAACTGATTTATAACAGATGATGGTCAAGTGGATCTCGAGAATAACGCGCGCGGCGCGTACATGTGTTCTTTAAGCGCGCTCATTCAACGCGCGAAATCAAAGGTTTATCGCTGACATCCCAGTCCGCCCAACAGATCGCAGAACCGGCTGATGGAGTCAAAGGAGATGTTGAAAATATAAAAGATGGGCGTTTCGGCGGCTGGTGGAGCACAGATCAGCGAATAAAGAGATGTTTGAATGGGGGAAACGGATGGCTAAAGCTATAATTGTATTTGCCTCGGCAAAATATCAGAAAGGACTTTTCTCGGGCCTTTGTGTGTTATTAGATTAATCCCTTCTTTTTCCTCTCGAGGCGCGTGGAGGGAGGACGGTGGACCAGTTGGTCTTTGGTTGCAATAATCAAATTATCAATTTGCTACATCTTTTAGTCACAACTCGCGTGTAGAAAGAAAAAAATAACATAATAGGGGGTCGGGATGTATCAAGAGAGACCGGACTTTTTAATCGTCATTTATCTTTCTCACAATAAATAGACGAAGGACCAAAAAAAAAAAAAAAGAAAGAGAGAGAGAATTTAAACGGTGCAGAAAAGGTGAAAAAACAAACCCGAAACGCGTGATGCTTTTATTCGTGTGACCTCATAAATATTAATAATCGCCTTTATCCCTCTGTTGCATTTTGACACAGCGTGTTTTTCAGAGCTCGACCACAGGTGCATCGGCTCTGTGTCTGTTCAACGATAAAGGTGTTGTGCTTATCCTTTGTTTTATGAATTGACAATTGTTTTATATAGGCTATATGTTTGATATTTTAAATATGAGGCGTTTGTTTTTGCCTTGCAATAACACTGGAGCCTTGAATATGTGTTTTTCCTGTGAGAAACGCAATTATTTTGGCTGTATTTTATAAAATCCGTCGTTTGTTACCAATAACTGTTTGGGAAAAAAATTGATAATGTATTAATCACAATTAATTAAAACATCTGTGCTCACCTCCGTTAACATTGCGCATGATTTAAATATATTATGTTATCTCGAGTTAATTACACTTCAGCAAGATACGAGTGTTGATGATTAAGCTATTTTGTGGATTTGCACTTGCCCTTAAACAACAATCACGGGAATAAAATAAAATAAAAACATATGCAGAAGCGTTTATATATTAGATGGAACTACAGTAAATAAACGAGCGAATTTAGAAATTAAATATCATAACATTTAAAGCCAAATCTATTGCACGTTTATTATATATTTATTTTACTGAAAACCTTTATTATTAGGCATTCGACTAGATTTTTACAGTGTTCTTGTGTTACACGTTACACCCTAATATAATTATTATTATTATTTCACAGTGCCTAAATGCATAATTACACTGCAACACGGACAGCCGCCCATTGCACGAAATTATTGTTGTTGTTGTTGTTGTTGAGCTATTATTAAAGCATCACGGTGAACATTTGCTTTCAGCAGTCATTGATTTCCGTCAACATTCTTCAGAATGACATCGCTTATATCAGTATGCCACTAAATTAGGCATGTGTAACACAACAGTCTCCTGAAAACCAGCAGCGCAGTGCCGAGTATTAAAGAAAAGAGAAAGCGAGAGATGAAAAAGTTAAAGGAGACGGGGAAATACTATCGAAAATTCAGCCCAAGGTATACCACCGGTTTAAAGGCTTAAAAAGCTCGGGGAAAATTGGATCAGGGAGAATCGTCACCCAACTTTCATTATTTCCAAGTGGTGTGATTGAATTAAAGGGCAAGATGGCGGTTTGAGCGCGAGGGCTGGGCTGGCGCGTAATGGCGGGGTATTAAATTCTAATTAGAGATGCAGGGGATCAATGATAGGGAGGTTGGACAGCCCGATCCCCCAGTGCCAGCCCAATAGACTGATGAGTTATTGTCATGTAAAAAAGCGCTAGCAATAAGACCCAAACGCCGTGCTATTGTCCAAGCGGAAAGAGCCAAGTTTATTATGAGGACTATATGCTCTAGAGACCTGGGGCTAGGCGGCTCCTTGGGAGGCTTTTCATAAAACAAGGCTCAGCTCCTATAAAGGAGGGCAGTTTTTGAGCAGGCGCCGAGCAGTGCACATCTACCCACGGCACGAGCCTCCTTCAAACCAGTCAAAATTCAGCCGTCACGAGCTGAGCTCCCCAACTCCGAGCGCGCGTCCGGTTTTCATGTGCTCCTCGCCATTTTAATCCAATTTGTGTGTCTTTTTCCTTGGGAGTGCAGCTTTCCTTCTCCACTGAGCCTTTTCAATGTATAAAATGGAGTATTCTTACCTCAATTCCTCTGCCTACGAGTCGTGTATGGCCGGGATGGACACGTCGAGCCTGGCTTCAGCCTATGCGGACTTCAGCTCCTGCAGCCAAGCCAGTGGCTTTCAGTACAATCCCATCAGGACGACGTTCGGGGCCACCTCGGGGTGCCCGTCGCTCACCCCGGGCTCCTGCAGCCTCGGCACCCTGCGGGACCACCAGAGCAGCCCGTACGCCGCAGGTAAGCCGGCAGCACACGCCGTATATACACACACGCGCGCGCGCCCTGATTGCTTTGGAAAATGGAAATGTGTTTAGTATTTACCAAACGAAATTTGCTTACACAAATGAAAGAATTTATCACGTTAGAAGCGATTGCAGGCAAGAGGTAATTCAGTTACGGGGTTACACTATCCCAGTCACACCCTAACCGCCAACAAAATTATCTTAAGCTGCCAAAATGATAGGCATAATTTATTTACTTTGCGATGAGACATAAACCTTCGAAAATAATGAAATAACCAGCGACTTAAGCTCATTATTGACAGTGAATTGAAGTTGCACTAGCAACAATAGCAGCATTTATGACAAGTTTCCAATGCAGTCTCCAATAACATTCAATTAACAGCATTTCGCGGATAACAGGATTACATCCGACTCGGGATTTTCATAACCTTATCTTTTATCACGATTTGATCTTATCTTACAGCCATAACCACTGAATACACCTAGTTTGGAAACTTATTTGGACATTTTTCCTTTTCTTTTCTTCCAATTAGAATCAACAAGTGGCGTGTTTTACATCAACAAGAGCTTTGAGGTACATTTTTTTCAGGTGCACAATTGACTCAACTTGTGTGTTATTCGACAGTTCCCTACAAGCTGTTCACGGACCACGGGGGATTGAACGAGAAGCGGAAGCAGAGGCGCATTCGCACCACGTTCACCAGCGCGCAACTCAAAGAGCTGGAGCGCGTGTTCGCCGAGACGCACTACCCGGACATTTACACGCGGGAGGAGCTCGCGCTGAAGATCGACCTCACCGAGGCTCGGGTGCAGGTGGGGGAGCCCTCGCTACATGCACAGCTGAAAGCAAACTCTTCTTCAATGACATAAGCAACTGTTGTTTTATTATTGGGCTGAAATGATGTTGCACTACCCAGTGTAAATATAAAATTTAGTGCAATAATAATAATATCCAGAAAGCAATCGCCGTTATTTCACCGTCTCGGTTAACTATAAACCCGATATAGTCCGGCTATGAGTAACACACTTCTGGCCAAAATAACCTTGAATTTGGTTTCGCGAAGATATTCCATCGTGTAAGTCAACAGTGATTACAATATTTGGTTTCATTTATTTCTTTGTTATCTAATTGATGACTAGTCTGTTCTTTGGCGATGGTTTATCTGTCTATTACATTTTCACCAGCAGCCCAAGCTCAGCCTTGACGTCTGGCTGTGTTTGGACGGCTATTACACGACTTTTAAAATGCACATTTTTCTATATTATTATTAAGAGCATTCATGTTAAAAATAACTATAATTCATGTATGCTAGTGCAATGATTTAACGCGCGCGCTTTTCCACAGGTGTGGTTCCAGAACAGGCGCGCCAAATTCCGCAAGCAGGAGCGCGCGGCCGCCGCAGCAGCAGCCGCCGCCAAGAACGGGTCCGCGAAGAAGGACTCGCGAGAGGAGGACAGCAAAGAGGCCAAGGCCACCGATCCCGACAGCACCGGCGGGCCCGGGCCCAACCCGAACCCGTCCTCCAACTGTGGGGGGCCGAGCCCCAGCGGCGGACCGGTGAGCGGCTCGGGGAACGGCCCGGTGGAGCAGGGCAAGACGGCGGTGGCCGGGATGGGAGTCACTGCACCGAGTCAAGGTTGGGCTTCAGCCCCGGGAACCATCACCTCAATTCCGGACTCTCTGGGCGGACCGTTCGCCAGCGTTCTGTCCACATTACAAAGACAGAACGGAGCCAAAGCCACTTTAGTAAAGACCAGCATGTTCTGAGTTAAAGGTAGCGACGAGCGCGAGATTCAACAAACCAACAAGAGTTTACTCGAGTGACTGTGGGGAAATGCCAAAAGAAGGAGAGAGAGAGAGAGAGAGAGAGAGAGAGAGAGAGAGAGAGAGAGAGAGAGAGAGAGAGAGAGAGAGAGAGAGAGTGCCGCTGAAGAAAGAAGAGACGCCACCCTACTACTTTCGGTTTACACCACAAGATGGATGATGATGATGATGATAATAATAAAATAATAATATCATACACATTATGTTAACATTGTGACCTTATCCGGACTGTTGTGTTTTGGCTGTGGTCGACACAAGTAACCTAAACGAGAGACTGCGATGCGCGCTCCCGCTGCAAAGAACACTCACCAATGACTTACGAAGATCCAATGTCATTATTCAATGCCATTATACATGTCATTATATCTCGGCGCCATCCTTATGTGTTTACATTGACTCTAGCGCAAGTTCCATGTCTGTATTACAGAATCCACTCTGTTATATATTTTTACCTATAAATTGACCAAGCATTAGAGCCAGGGGCTCTGCAAACATCCATCTCCACATTTACTATTAATCTGAGGCGAATTGTTCTTCAAAATGGCACAAGTACATACTTCACTGTTGACAGGAATACGTAAACGTTTTGTGTGTCTTTCTACAGCTGTGTTTTGTGGCTCAGATTGTATAGTGTTAAAGCGTATTGACGTCCTAGATAAGCATAGCCCACATTCCCCCTTGTAGTTCATTGAGTCTTTATAATGTTTTACAACTGGCGCATTCTGTGGAGGGAAAAGGGAATGGATGCAAAACACTGTATTTATTTTCTATATTATTTGCATGTCGTCTTCTCCGTCCGATTTTATAATGATTTTCACCTATTTTGTGAGCATAATGTAACACGTTTTTTGTCCAGGATTTGAGATTATTTATATGTAGGTAATGGATGCTTATATTTAAGAAGGAAATATTTCTACATGTGCACATAGTTTTTCAGGTGTACCATTGACATGCTGTTGATGATAAAACGATTATGATGCTGAAAATACTGTCCCGTTTTCTCTTTAAAGTAGCCTATTCATTTCATTCAGCAAAGTCTTAATGCAAAAGATGTTTATGTGTCCTAAAGCTTTGTCCTGTTCAGCACCTCGGACAGCCGCGCGAGCACGAGCACACAAGCACGAGCACGGCTTCTCTCCGGTAAACGACGCGACTGAAGTATATCGACGCTTCTGTACTGTTATAAACACATTCCCAATTAACTTCAAAATTCATATCTTTAAACATACAGACCTATTATCTTACAGGTCGATTTTGCGCAGTTTGCTATATACAATAGACTATTATAAAAATAACTCATACTATTAATTAGCTATGCATCTGAACTAATGACAATTTGAAGTAATTTAAATTTATATATATATATTTAAAAAAAAAACAGTATCTGAAGCGTAATAGGGATGTATTAAACTTTGGAAAATAAAAAACAAACCCTAAACCTTCCCAAGCGTAGTATCATATGCCCGTAAAAATAATTTCGCGTATAAATTGCACGATAAACACAATGCGTGTTATAGAGACGCATTTATAGTGTGGATGTTATGCAGGTCCATATACAAGACGGACAAATTTAGTAGCCTAACATTATGCTATATATTATTAAAATATATCATACGTCGCTATTAAAATTCGTTGTCCCACTTTAGATGCTCTAATGCTGAGAATATCCAAACAATCCGATCGAAAGTGAATAACTGAAGTCTCACAAAGGCAAACATCTACTAATAAGAATCAATAGTTATCATTACGGTAATATATTTTTTATAACATCGTACGTTATTTAACAAAAAGCAAATATCTCGCATGCATAGTTTATTAAAAAGGGTTTATTAAATAAGTAAATGGTTGTTTAAATAGCGATGCTCAACTTTATAAATGAAAATGATGAAAAATAAATAGATTTAATGGGTTTCGCGCGAGAGTTCTGCTATTGTTCAGATGCAACACTAAAACAATGACAGTCATCATCGTTTTATGAGCTATCCATATTTACATTCGTGCATCTCTAAATCATCTGCTTTAATCTAAGCACTGACTGATCTCGTGTCTGTGTTCTTCATCTCCAGCTCCACATTCTAAGATTATAAAGCCTTCGCGAGAGGAAGAGGAGGAAGAGGAGCAGCCGTCATATGGTTTAGGAACGAGTCAAGTTCATATGCACGCAAAAACTATTTTTGGCGTTTAACACTTCTGAACCTCTGCAGTCTTTCTGTACAGTTGTCAGCTTTTCACCACTTTATATAAGTGTGAGTTCCTACATATATTTTTTTAATAATCATAATTTTTTAATCATAATAATCATAATTTTTTAATAATCATAATTTTTAAATAAATATTTCATGTATTTCATTCATGTTGTTATAGGCTACAACTAAATAAACTCTAAAGATCTTAAATTCATACAGTGTAACCATGCATGGCACGAGTAGACTATTAAGTTTCGCTGTAATTTCATTCACAACAGTGCATTTATTCCCACTATCGCTTCTTAAATTAAGATTACGGTTGTTTAGGAAAACTGTAAATTCGTCTTCCATGTTCTGAATGCCACATTTCGTTTATTCTTCTGATTCACATCAACGCGTTTGCGAATTAAAACTGTTTGTTTGACAGTCATTTAAGATCAATTCAGATCTAAATTATTTCACAAATGTGTCATAAATGAAATATGCAGTGTCTTAATCACAAACACACTTTATTATTTCAGCTATTTGAAACACAAAATATTACTTTCTATTTTAAAGTAGACTATTTAAAACAATTCAAATGTAACCCGTATCTGAATAAATGTAAGTTTGGTATTTTTAACTAGTTCAGGCCCTGAAACCCGAACGGCCCTAACTCTGTTTCTGCAGGGAAATATCGCACGACTGAGACTTCATCATACAAATAAACTATTTTACAATGTCGAGTTATTCAGAATCGAAAGTCGATTTGGCGGTTTCCAGAGTTCTGGATCTGGGATGAGGTGATCATGTCTGCTTGGTGAAGGGGAACACACTAATAATGACTGACAAATGTTATTTAATTTCCATCCAAAAATATGAAGAGATCTACGATATTCCAGACTGATAATTAGCGGTATAGTGTAATTTATTGTTTCCTCTTACAGAGAGCCAGCAGGAAATGAAAACTAAAGCAGTTTCCAGATAAACTCCAGTCTAATGATAGCTAATGAATGGAAAATTGCGTTCATTGAATAGCAAGGTTTTTTTTCCCCCCACACTGATTTTTTATTTAGTTAGGCTATATTTAAATTGAAGCATTGTGTATCTTTATGCATAGCTTACATTTTCATTTCATCTGTGACTTCAGGTACAGCAGTATTAAATATACAGGACAGGGGGAACATGCATAATTATAACGTTTGATTGAAGTTTGCATAATTATAACGTTTGATTTTTTTTTTTTTTTTTTTTGCAGTGATGAGTTAAGCTTGTATTGCAACGTTAGCTGCTGAGACAGGGAAGAACGTACATAAGTATGTAGCTCAGTGTTCTCTGTGTATCGAACACACACACACACACACACACACACACACACACACACACACACACACACACACCCACACACAGCACTAACTCTGAGAAGGGTGGGGCAGTGCAGTGTTTGAGTTGAGCTGGAGCGCCCTCTGCTGACTCAGACTGCTATTACACCGGCTGGGAGAATCATGAACTTTAAAACACAACCCAACACTACTTCTAATTCATACTAGATAGTTAACATGTATTATTTTTATAAACGTTATATTTATTAATAAACAAGTAAAATCTTCAAGTCAAGTCACCTTTACAGCACTTCAAAATACAGTTGTTTTAAAGCAGCTTTTCCGGGATGGTGACCGTGATTTTGCCAAGTAAGAGGTGTTCCTGGATCAACATATTTTGTTGATCCTGGATCAACATTTGATCCAGGAACACCTCTTACTTGGCAAAATCACGGTCACCCTCCTCACTGCGCCTGCACACAAACTGTGGCCCAGTAGCCACTTATTCCCCTATGCTGACTTCTGATCCAGATGTAAAGGAATCATTCTACAGTCAATTGAGCTCCATTATTCAGAAGACCTCCTCAACTGAACGTTGGATTATCCTTGGTGACTTTAATGCCAGAGTGGGTGCCAACTCTTGTGCATGGCCTGATATTCTGGGAAGCCATGGATATGGCAACATGAATGACAATGGTCAACTTTGCAGCACCCATAAACTCTGTATCCACTCTTCATTCTTTCAGGGCTCAAGTTCCTCTAAAGCCACCTGGCGTCATCCACGTTCCAAGCACTGGCACCAACTTGACCATGAACCGGTGAAGCGTGAACATTTGAAGGAAGTAACACACTGCAGATCACTGCACTCAGCAGATTGTGACACTGTGGTGGCCAAGTTACAGGCTTCATCCGGCCTTCTTGAATGGGAGCTCCCACATACTGCGGTCGCCAGGTTGCAGGCCTTCCTGACTATGAGCTTCCACATACTGTAGTCGTCAGATTTCAAGCCTCACCGGCCTTCCTGATATGAAGGGATCATCAGGTCTTGGGCCTCAGCAGACCTTCCTGGTTTTGATCCCTCTCTTAGTTCCTCAATGTCCAGAACGAGCACTGGGTAGACCGTGGATTGAGTGGATGACTTCCATAGTTTCTTGAGGTTGAGTCACACTATCTGGGGGATCCTGTCTCTGTGATCCGGAACTGAATGGTTTCTGCCAGTTCTGCAGGCCTTCGGTTTTGGATTCCTTTTCCAAGGCAATTTCCGGAGGCTCTGTCTCAGACAGACAAGTAATGGCCAGACTGTGCGTCTTAGTATAGATCACCAGGCCAGCCTGGTGGCATGTCAGAAGGCATGCTCTCCTGAATAGTGACTGACTGGGAGTCTCTTGGGTCCCCTAACCACACTCCCAAGAAGGGACCCCTTCTATTAAGAAGTTGTGGTCCTAAACCTTTGAGCTGGCCCAAGTATACCTCCCATGAACTATGTTCTGGCAGTTTTCTTTGTTCATTAGCTTGGGCTATGACAGGTAAGGAGTGCTGTCACTGAGTGGTTGTAGTGTTCTAGGAATGGTTCTGACAGTTGTCACTGCCCTTGGGCATGCACTCCCCTCAGTATGTCGGCGTGGGTATTTCATTCCCCATAGTGTCATTGACGTATTGTTGAGTTCCCTTCGAAAGAGAACATCTCAGGTTACCACTGTTTTCAGTCGTCTCCCTGCCATACCTCGGGGCCTGCCTGCCATAGTCCCTTCAGACGATAGGATGTTGTCACGGTTTCAAGGCACGGTTTCTTATACATCCAGATTGATGTGCTCATCATTTGAGCTGATGATGCACAGGCTGTCGCCGGTCAACATGATTGCTGTTCATAGTTCATACTTGATTTCAGACACCTAGCTGTCACGCCTGAGGCGTTTTCCATAGTGTCAATTAGGGCTGGGCGATATGGCCAAAAATCAATTTTTATATCAGTCGATATCGATAATTATCACGATATATGTCAAATATTTATTTTTTTCAAGTTTAAAGGCAGATTTTTGCAACAAAGTTGTATAAACCAGAGTGTTAATTGTGTTTTTAAACTACTCTTTAAATTTATGTTCACTAACAAAAACAGTAACATCGTTTTTTTCCCCCCTTTTTTTTTTCTTATGCAACAACCACATTTTTATTTGGTAAAAAGTAATATTCTGACTGTTTGAGTTGCATTCAAATTAACCATTGGTCATTCAGTATCATGCGTTTAGATCATGATAACCACAGATAAAACCAGGTATAGCCTATAACTTAGCTCCTCACTAACATGGCATAACTTTGTTTTCTGTATTTTTTGAATGAAAAACAATAGCCTGACAGCTAAATACATTATTAAATACTGTACTTAGTCGCGCTCCGCACAATGCACTGCCGTTTGGACTTTGAGCCGAGCGGATAAATGCTCCGTGTGGCGCGCGCGGTTTAAATGAGTTTCGTTCCGCTTTTTTGACGCATAAATATTATCGAACATTTATCGACCTCTTGATATCGTTTTATCGAGGAAAATTATATCGCGATAATTATCGTTATCGTTTTATCGCCCAGCCCTAGCGTCAATGACGTATTGTCTCGTTCCCTGATCATAAGGCAGCTTTTTTCGGAAAGTGAACTGAGCGAGTTGTAAACCTGGATGTGTTGAACTGGTGCTACATCTAACACAGAAAGATGGTGAGTAACAACATCAGGTAATTGACATTAACATGTGCAGAGAAGGGAGAGCGTTTCTATATATATGCTTCACTGAGTGCACTGCTCTCTGTAGGGCTTTACGATCCCGGACCACGATGAGATGTGAAGGCCTCTGGTTTGTGGCGGTGTGGGTTCTGCAGTGGGCTCTGTTGTGTTCCCTCATCTGCTGAGCAGACTGTGCAGAGGGATCCACAGTTAACCAGCACCCACTCGATGAATGCGGCAAAGCTCCCCGAGGACCTTCTACAGGCAGGATTGTTTTGTACCGCTCATTAAGGCACGCCAGATCCAAGAAATCCAAGAAATTCCCATTCGAGGGAACGCTCCGCTGTTCCAACCAGAGAAGACCTGAACGGAAGTCCACCTTTCTTCTTATTTCCACATTTTCGTTCGGGTTCGTGTTCTGTCACGCTGAGTGGTACCCAACACACACAAATAGGAAATTATACTACAATGTATATAATTAATATATTTGTAATTAATATATTTGTATTTAGCAAGGATGCATTAAAGTGACTACAAATACATTTATATTGTTACAAAATACATTTCTGTTAAACAATAAACGTTGAATTCATTAGAGAAGCCTGAAAAAAAGTTGTATCAGTTTCTGCAAAAAACAAAAAAACAACAACAACAACAAAAAAAAAACAAGCAGCACAACTACAACATTGATAATAAGAAATGTTTCTTGAGCATCAAATCAGCATATGAAAATGATTTCTGAAGGATCATGTGACACTGAAAACTAAGAGTAATGATGCTGAAAAATCATCTTTACCATCACAGTACTAAATTACATTTCAAAATCTATGAAAATAGTAATATTATATCAAAATATTTCTATTATTCTAGTGGTAATACACTTATTCACAGGAGAAGGAGCACAGGAGAAAAAAAACAAACCACACAATACATAAAAACAACATTTAACGTCGAACGGCATTCTAGGAAACTTTGTCAACCATTGCATTAAATTTAAATAGCCTGTATATGCAGTTTGGTGGCATTTCACCACATGGTGACACAGACATGGCTGTATGTCTATTTCAGAAGTCAGTGACATATAACAACCCACAGAAAGACAGAGTAGTTGAATGCTACAGTGTCTTTATTGCATCACAATGTTTTACCAAATTCACAGGAAGTTTCCACACAGAGAACGGGCCGGAGAGTCTCTATAATCTGTAACGATGGAAAGAGGAAGACTGACAGAGACAGACGGATGAAGAGTGTCGTCTAGACATGCTGGGACTGATGATTCTCTGCTCGCTGCTCACAGGTAAGCCAACCTGTACAACACTTCTGTGGAACTGACAACATGTTTCTTCTGGGCTTAGTTTAATTAGTTAGAAGTTGAAAAGTTCATTGTATCCTTACTAACATTCTATGTGATAGTGTGTCTTTAGTTCATGCTGTATTATTCTTACACAATGTTGTTTTACACTGATAATGAAATAATTCATTTATGATTTATATAAAGTTAATAGAAGTTTATATAAGAATTTCAAACTGACACAGAAAATGAAAAGAAGAAGAAAATGACACCGGTGTAACCAATCCTCTATAGAAAAAGACATTTAAATTTAAATCAGAAGAAATTAAAGACAGCTCTGAAAATGTACTTCGTTATAGTAGGCTATATAATTAGAATATAAAGGAATAGATTACGCCGAAATAGTGAGTGTGGACCATTTTAAATAACTGATAACTCTAAATATTTAATATAACTCCCTACACACACACACATCTACTCTGTCTCAGGCACCAGTGGACGCACATATCTCAATGTGTTCATCAGTGATGGTGAGAGCGTCCGTCTGCCCTGTGTCAATGCTTCAACCGACTGCACATCAACTACATGGATATATAACAGAGAAAGAAGTTCAGGGACAGTTAATTTATTTATAGAAGGGATGAAGAATAATGATATAGAGATAGATGAGAGACTGAGTCTGGGGTCTGACTGCTCTCTGAACATCTATAAAGCCACAACTGAAGATCATGGACGTTACGCCTGCAGACAAAATCTGAATACACCGAGATACACTGATGATGATGTTGATCTGCATGTTCTTCATGGTCAGTGTTTCTTTTCATTATATGATAAAACAACATCTTTAAACTCATGTTTACTGGAATAAATGTGTGTTGTGTGATTTCTGTTTCAGTCTCTCCATCATCCTCACAGACTGAGATTAGACCTGGACGCTCGTTCTCTCTCTCCTGTCAGTTGTATGTCTATGATGGATTTAGATGTGTTGCCCTCTTCCATAATGAGGGAATTAATCTGGTGTGGAAGAATAAGTCTGATGTGGATCTGCAGTCCGACTCCAGATATCAGATCTCATTCTCTCGTGAACACTGTACCAGTTCTCTGACTACAACACTCCTCGATGAAGACGACAACACACAGTGGAGATGTGAGATTACTAAAGGAGCTAAAGTCCAGACCTCCGTCAGATATACTGTCACGTACTCGGGTAAGAAAACAAATACGTTTTAGACTACTATGCGACTAAGATTTTTTTTTTTTTTTATACATTTGGGAATAAAATTTCTGGTTAAAATAAACGTTTTTTGCCCAGTCCACATGATATCTTAACCTCAGTTGATCCTACTTCCTAAATCATGTCATGATGAAATCCTCCAAAATAACAGCCAAAGACAACTTCAGGGTGTGTGTCATGATGTGCAGATGGCTTTGAACTTGAAAACAAATCTATGGAATGAATAACCCTTTAAACGGCAGAAGTGAGTTTACGACATGGTGTGTTTGATCTAACTACTGCTGTTTTCCTCTTTACACTGCCCTGGTCACATGACCTGAAACACTGACGCAACCCCAACTCCAGCAACACAAACCACAACACAAGGTGCTCAACCTCACTTCAGTGTTTACTTCACAGTCCTTATAATTAATATATGATTACTGCTGATGACTGATAGTCAACATTTATACTTATATAAGTAGTAATATTGTCATATTCACAGAACAGCATTTGACTCATGCTGATTTCTCTTCCACCTCAAATGACTTTTTGGTTTATCGCTATAAGGGCTTGAAAGAAGAATCCCACAGTAATTCTGTGAAATGTGGTTAAATGTTTGAGTGTGTGTCGAGTGTGTGACTGTTGTCGTGTGGTCTCTCCTGAAGTGAGTCCTGCTGTAGCGGCTCTTCTAGTTCTTCCGGCTCTTATTGGGCTTTGGTTCATCTGTAAGAAAAGAGCCGGTGAGTTTTCAATCATGACAAGTTTACAACCATTTTTTGCTCTGTTTTGTTATTGAAGTGAATATGCTTTAAAAAAAGATTGTGAAATTTGCTGTCTGTTTCCATCCAGTTGGACGATTACAGATAAAATAGTCCGTAAAAAACGCGTTCTCGCATAAATTTAGTTAAAAAAAAAATCCCTAAAAAAACGTCCCTCGAGTCATTTCCATACATAATTTCACGTAAATCTCAAATTAGATTGCATCTTTCACATCCCAAATGTTTGTAAAATCCAGAGTAATGAGACAGTTGGAATTCGCCAGTTTACTGCTTAGGACCAGTGTTGGGTGTAATTACTAAGTAATTAGTTACTTTACTTTTATTACTTTTCCCTAGAAAATGTAAAGTAAGGGATTACTCTTCATTTTTCTGTAATTTAATTACAGTTACTTCTGATGTAATTGAGGTAAATACTGTGTATAGATCAATCTGATCTCACGGCGATTCACAAGCATTTTATGAGGTGTCTAAATTGTACGACCGCACTCGTACAAATTCGTATGAATTAGCCATCTTGTATAATATGTATGAAAAAAGTGTGAAATGTCATGAGATCAGACATAAAACATTCGTGGGTTTAACATCAAAATGTATTGTCTGATGCTAAAAAGTATGTTTTTATAATGTAACCTTCTTCACCTTAGTCAGTTTATGACTAAATTCATGCAGTTTTATAGTATTTATTTGAAAGAATTAAAACAGATTCATGTCTATCCTTGTATTATTCAGCTGGTTGAGATAGATATGGGATTTTGAAAGTAATTAGTAATTAAAAGTTATTAAATACTTTTTAGAGAGAGTAATTAGTACAGTAATCTAATCATACTGTTGAAGAGGTAATCAGTAACTAGTAATTAATTACTTTTTTAGAGTAACTTACCCAACACTGCTCACTACATTCTTTTAAGAAAATTGTACTTTTATTCAGCAAGAATGCATTAAATTGATCAAAAGTGAGTGATTTCTGAAGGATCATGTGACTGGAGTAATGATGCTGAAAATTCAGATTTGATCACAGGAATAAATTACACTTCACTATACATTCACATAAAACTGATTTACAGTTGACTAATGTTTCACTGTTTTACTGTATTTCTGGCAGATAAGGCAGCGATCGGCAGTTTGACCCCGGTGACCCCTCCAGCTGCTGATGTCCATGTTAGTGAACAACACTAATGATCACAGCTCATAGATTCATACTGACCCACAGCTGATCAGAAGAATGGATATTATCTACACTACTGTATAACTTAACTGAACAATAGCTATAAAATATACACAGCATTATTTTTATCAAATACAACTAATACCATATTAGTTACACTATTGCCTACACGTCACATGTTTCTATTGATGCTTAGGAGAACACCGATGATGTGGCGTATGCTGAGGTCATCATTTCCAGGAACAAGTGTCCTGAAAGACCCAATGTGAGTAAAGGAGTCTGGTCCTCTCCTCCCGTTTCCCTGCGGTGTGTGTTTGCCAACAGATAATCAAGCCTTTCTTTTCACTTCTCCTAACAATACACTGACATCATAAGTGGCAGACATGTTGAAACTGCGGTGTTTAAATACGCAATGCTAAATCTGATTCTTAGAGACATTTGTCAATGTGGTGTGTTGTAATAATGTCTGTCATGGTGGTTGACTGTGTGTGTGTGTGTGTGTGTGTGGCTCTCTCAGGTTCAGTCTGATGATCACGTGACATACGCTGCCATCGCTGGAGGTCAGGAGGAAGTGCGGCGGTTCTGCTGAAACCCGTGCGATCGAGAATCTGCTCAAATTATTAACAACGAACAAGTTATACAATGCTTTTGAGACGTGAATTATGACCCGATTTCCAGAAAAGTTAGGGGACATTTTATAATGCAATAACATCTATATTCTATAATCTTTCCCAATAGGAGTGTGTGGCAGCCATCATGTTTATATTTACAAAATACACACAAGTTGGTCAGTGGAAACAGTGGAAATATGTTCTGCACATTTTCCATTTAACTTCTGGAAATGGGGTTGTAAAAGAAGACTTCAACATGTAACTGCAATATGTATGGTCTGTTTCATTGTGTCTCTCTGTGAGCTACTTTCCTTTGATAATTGTATGCAGTTCACCTGGTGTTCATTAATTAGTTTATTAGTTCCCTTTGTGTATTTATACCGCGTTCACCCTCATTCTCGTCAACATTAACCCGTGTAAGTTTGTTTTTTCTCTCTTATCTCCTGAGCTTGTCATTGTGTGTTTAACACAACCAGATTGTGACAGTAACCAAGTAATTCCCAGGATTTATATTTACAAATATTGTATAGTTGGTCATGAATATGTTGAATTTATAATGCAATTTTGACTTTCAGACAAATGTTAATAAAAATAAACATAAATAAACACAGGTTCAGTCAGTTACATCAGTAAAGGAAGTTTAGGGCGTCATCACAGTCACAGTTAAAATCCTCATATACACACTTTATATTTACTATAACTATTTTTCTACCTTATTGGAGTGAAGAAAAAAAAAGTAGCTCAGCTTTGAATCATTCATAACAATTGCATATTAACGAATTTAATAATTAATGGCCAAACGCAGGTTTTTACTATTGTGCAATTCCAACGCTATCTCACGAGCAATTCGTACGAGTGATCAAAAGGTGGCTAATTCGCACGAACTTGTACGACGTCACTCATACGAATTCGTACGATTGTCTATACCCTCATGATGAATAGGTTTAGGGGCGGGGTCAGGGGTAGGTAATTTGTACAAATTCATACGAATTTGGTAACTCGTTAAATATGTACGAATTAGCACCTCGTAAAATTCAAAATTGCTGTGAGATCAAGTTGGCAATTCATATTTTTACAGATGAAATACAACATGGAGAACAAGTTACACTAAAGATAAGTGATGATGAGATGAAACCTGTAACTTCTTGTAAAAGAATATGGTTTGCACCATTCTAACCGTGTGAACACTGGATTCATGAAAGTGAACACTTTCGTACTGTGATTGGAAGAAGCGCGAGTGTGTGAAGTGTGGCAGAGATAGACTGGGGCATCAGTGTACTTAGATGTGTCCAGATGACACACGATACACTATCACAGTTCATGAATTCACCGACTCTTTCTCGTGCTGCGTTTGTGTGTGTATGAGCTGTTGTGGGAACTTTAATCATTAGTGAAGATTACTAGGTAGTCTGAGCCGTGTGTTTCCACTGAACCGATTCCATGAGTGAAATATAGATGTGTACGTGGTTGTGTGTGACGTTTCAGGAACATATGGGACAGGACCTCTGACCTCAGGGACAGCCAGTTTTGGCCAGTACCAGTTTGTGTCCTGAAGTAGAGACTAACAGCAGTAAGGGCCTTATCTGGGTGGGTGAAAGGAAGAGGAACCTTGAAAAGACTAGAAGGCGTCTCACTCACGACACAGTGTACCTGCTATACTGGCGACTGGGCCTATTCTTGCAAGAATAAAAACGTCTCTTTCTTTATTAATTTGACTCTGAGTGTCTCTTACGCAGTGATGATGCTTGACAGGATTTTTGCCACAACAGTTTGGTGTCAGAAGCAGGGCTGTAGTACAAGTCCGGACTCGAGACCGTTTTTCTATGGTCTCGGACTCGCTGGTATTCGGACTCGGACTCGTCTCGGTCTCGGCCACTGGTCTTGCCAAATATGGCTTTTGGTCTCGACCGAGTCCAACATTTTTGTATGTGTGTTCATTTATTACTAGCCTATCAGGGTAACGTTTACTTAGAAAATGCCCAAATTAACCGACCAAGTGCTCACTACAACGTTGCGCATCTTCTCATGCTGTTACTATAGTTACTATCTTACTAGCTACTAACGTTACTTAAAAATCCTGGGTGTTGCGCACAATTCGAATGATTCCCGGAGGTCTCCCATTTATAATGTGGGATATTCCCACAATCGTAATCCACACAGATTATAAAATCAAATCGTTCTTTTAATAACTATCTGCCAGACGCAATTTCACAAACAGCGTGAGCGTTCAACGGTGCCGCGTCTTCTCTTCTCTCATTCATAGAAAATCCACCTCAAGAACAGCTGGCCAGTAACAAAAGTTATTTTTCACTATATTGGGTTAGCTATATTGCTTTAACACTCCAAACCCTGTCAATTTCGGTCTTCGTGAGTATAATGGTCTAAACATAGTCGGTTTTGTCTTTAATAAGCATAAAACGCATGCCAGTATAATGAAGAGAGAATCCATGCACTAGCTCTTAAAGTGACAGTAACCATATGTGTCGGTCATTAATTTTGTCGTCAAAACAACAAAAGAGAGCTTTAAGTTAAAGGAATCAGGATTAATAGCCTATGTGTTTAATTTATTCAGGACTAAAATACTATACAGTGTTACTTTCAATTTGATTACTTTATTCAGTTTCTGTCTATGAATACTAGTGTTAGACCGATTCAAAAACGTTTCTCTTTATATTTGTATCTTTATTGTATTTACTTGTGTAACTTTTTTCAATTTAATTGAACAATTTAAATCAAGCCTTGTGTTGTGTAAATTCTTAACAACATCATTGTAAAAAATGCAATGAGCACAAACATTTAGGCAAGATAAATTTAATTAATTTTGTTTGGCAAATACGAAATTCAGGCCCTGAAGACTTTTTTTCCCCTGTCCTGGACTTGAACCTCTTTGGACTCGATCTTGACTTGGACTCGACAATTCCTGGTCTTGGACTCGACAACGGTGGACTTGACTACAGCCCTAGTCAGAAGAGTGGGATTCCTTGGAAGTGGATCTGTCTGGGTTTAACGGCGACTTACGATTTAGCACTTGGTGCAACCTTTTTGGTCTTGGGTGAAGTGACCAGGTCTGGTTAGATGTGCTCTAAACATATTTTCTGACCATCGCAAAGCCAGGAGAAACTGAAGAAACACGCAAGCGTTTTTATGTAGGCCTTTTTATTTTTTTTATTTGAAACATAAGCAAAGAAGAAAACAGTCACGATATAGAACAAATAAATGGAAAGAAAAAAGACATACGACAGGGGTACATAACTTATCAGAAAAGATTACATATCAAACGAAAAGATTAAAAGACTTACATATTTCAATTGTTTTTAAAGTTTTCTTGGTACACGAGTTAGAGATAATCCCAAAACAACGAACTTGCAAGCGTTTCTAGCGACGTGCACAGTGACGTAACGACGTCGTTCCCTGGGTGCTCTAGTCAGTGGAAAAACAAACAGGTTCTGAACGGGTTCGCAAGTTGAACCAACTCCGAACCAACTTTGAACCAGCACCAGTTCCGATCCAGTTCTTTTTTCGGTGGAAAAGGGGTATTTCAATGACAGCTAAAAGCTGTAATCTGAGCCTGTGTCATTCGTGATAAGCTGTTTGCAGTAAAGCACAGTGTTTCAGTTGAAGATCATAGACACAGAGATGTTAAGAGAAATCATTGCCATTTAGAGGTCAATTTGTTTCAAAAATAAAACTGGAGGACTTTAAAGAAGTCGTTGAAATAATAATAAACGAAAGAAGTGACATTTTTGACCAGTGACTTCTTGGTCTGATCTTAGTCCCCAACATGAGGCTCCGGCTACAGATGGAGTAAACTGAATGTACGGATGTGGTCTAAATTCACTGAGAATAATCTAAGCAGCTAGATGGCTGCTTTTAAGATGGTTAATGGATTTAAGATTAAATATTGTTGTTATTAACCTGTCTCCCTGTGATTAGGCAATGCGAATGGCTCTGGTGACTCTCGAATGTGTCTTTGCTAAGCTCCAGAAAACAACAGATTTTTACAGCGGTTACCAGTGTGCACGAGTGGCTACTCAGAGACGGGTAACGATCAGGGGTGCGTTTCCCGTACAATGACGTAGTTCACTGCTTCACTACCATAGTACGATGCATCGTTGGATAAAACCACTAGCTAGTCATGCCTCTTTCCCGAAACCCACTATCGCAAAGTATCGTTCAATCACGTTGGTTTCGCACGTGGTGGAGTAATAACTACTTTTAATGAAACTGTTTGAGATCCAATTAACGCTAGATTTGTTTTATATAAATTACAGACATGTCTACTTCTAATTGTTCTCAGTTGTTTTGCTTTATCACCAGACTCAATATTTGGCTCGTTCTTACATAGTGGAGCACGTTCGCACATGCGCACTCTTCAAGCACGTTACTTCAAATCTTTAGACAAACTAAAAGACGTAAATTCCATTTGTATGTATTCTAAATAAAAGGCACCGGTTGTACTGAATGTCAGCTTGTTTATTTTGCTCAATATAAGGATTTATTACCTCCAAATGTCATGAAATATAGAAACGATGCTTATAACCATAGGTCGAGAGCTGTCGTTCAAACCACACAACTTTGCGATGCTGTTTGCGAATGTTCGTTGGAACTATGGTTTCGGGAAACACCGACTCGTTAAACTATGCTGATAACGACGGAACTTGCGACCATAGTTGGCTAACGATGCTTTCAGGAAACGCACCCCAGAACGGTCGTTTTGACTGTAGTGGACCGTTCTTGAAGACGGCTCATTTCATTCCCTTGCCCAAATTAGCCTCTGCCAAGGAGACAGCGGTGACTGTCATAGATCACGTCTTTCACTTAACATGGCCTTCCGATGGGCTTGGTTTCTGACAGGGGGCCCAATTTGTGTCCAAATTTTGGCAAGAGTTTTGTAGATTACTAGGAGCGACTTTCAGTCTGTCTTCAGGTTATAATCCCCAAAGCAATGGCCAAACCGAGAGCCAACCAAGATTTTGAGAGAGTGTTGTGATGGTTGGTGTTTTAACATTTCTGTATTCAGTCCTGCTTCCAAGAATATGTACTACCAAGACGAGAAGATCTGCATTTCAGACGCTCAGCAACAGTTGAGATGATTCGCCTCTGCTTTCCGCTCATTTCCGCTGATATCTCCGACATGTTTTCCAGTGATATCAGCATCCAGCGGTCCACAACAAACACTTAATATTTATTTATTTATCACATATCACGTCTCCTGACGTCTCTTCTCCCATCCCTTCAAACTTCCACAAGAATTACAATTTTCCAAAACATTTAAAGACAGAGCTCTTGTTCAAACAGCTAATGTAAATTATGACCATGTATATGCCTCTTTCTGATATATTACTATAATATCTGGCTCTTTGTCTGCACTGTTTTGCACTTCAGTCTCTGTACTGGCGCACTGGCTGCGATCATTAACCGCTGGCTGGTGTTTTCTGTGGTACGGTGGTCTGGGTTTCTGACGTCATAAGTCCTGAAATACCGTGATGAAATACTGCGATGTGTTGCAGTGAATCAGCCCATGTTGAAGCAACTTCCTCAGTTTCTGATAAAATTAGTTCTTTTAAAATAAAGCAATGTTCTGATGAACTATAAGACCTGGGACAAGGCTATCAGAAACTAAACATAACTCTAGAACTGAGCGTGAGAAAACTCATAGATGACTCTTGTTCAGTCTTTCTTATGGAACTTTTGAGATACTTTGTTTAAAAGACAAAAATTCAAGACTGTGAACTTAACGGTCAAGCTTGTGAAGCTCTGCTATTTATCCATCTAGTTTTTAGGAAACATTACGAACATGATTTTTCATCTAAACGTAATGCAGGTCAACACTTCATGTCATTGAGTAGCAGCTGTAGATTCAGGACTAAACACTTTAGGCTGATGACATGAAGTTTTGACCACAGGAACTGATGCGGTTTAAAAGAAGAACTGAGTGAATGATGATCCATGGAAGACGGACAGAGACAGAAAATGGCTGATCAGAGTTTGCTGGGGCTGATTTTTCTCTGCTCATTTCTCAAAGGTAAATGAATCTGCATGTGTCATATAAGATAACTCATATGTGTTTATGATCATTGTTTGTATAGTCTGTCAGATTTGATCTTAGCAGACATTCATATTGTCCTGATGTAGGTCTCTCTCTTACAATCAAACATCTGATGGAAAAGACTTGGTACCGCTTTAGATTACACCCCGGAAAGTGCTGTGTAATTAAGAGGAATTTACAGTGTAACTTTCTGTAATTAAAGTGTACCTATAAAGTACTTACATGTAAGTATAAGGGAACAATATGGAAAGTTTGGGAAAGAAAGGGGCAACGACCAGGTAAAAAAAAAAATATATATATATATATATATATATATATATATATTAATAATATATATGTAGGAAAAGTGCAGATATTTAAGTTGGGGCTACCATGTTCCAATGCAAGAAAAGCTAAGACTACTAAAGCTAAGAAATATTTCTGGTTTCATGTGGTTACAGGGTATGTGGTGCTTGTATAATAAATAAAGGTTTGCGAGTCAGTGATATTGTGTATGCATTTTTATTTTACTTACCCTGTAACTACATGGAACACGAGGGTAACAAGCACCATATTTCGTTTTCAGTGCACTTTTGTTAAAAAGATTACTTTATAAATGTATAGATATGTACGCTGTAATTTTATAAAGCCTATACAGTATGTATTGGTTCACCATTATTGCAAAATGTATGTTCTTGCAAAATTGCTCCTAAATGTAAGATTGTTATATCATAAAAGTAGAATTAATTCTATAATACTTACATACTTTTTATACAGTATGTTACCCCTTTATTCCCTAAACTTAAAATATTGTTTCCTTATAGTTATATTTTAAGTACGTTATAGATACACTATAATTACCGAAGATTACTTTAATTATGCAGTACTTTCCGGGCTGTAATCTAAAGCGTTACCGGTCAGCAATGGGTTCGATGAAGACTTTTGTCATCTAGTTTATAACTATGTATTTGTAAGCTGTGTTTAAGAGTGAAAAGTATCTGATGCACAGTCTGAACACACACATCTACTCTGTCTCAGGCACCAGTGGAAAGATCACATATCTCAATGTGTTCATCAGTGATGGTGAGAGCGTCCGTCTGCCCTGTGTCAATGCTTCAACCGACTGCACATCAACTAGATGGATATATGACAGAGAAAGACGTTTAGGGGCAGTTGATTTATTTATAGAAGGGATGAAGAATAATGATACAGAGAGACATGAGAGACTGAGTCTGGGGTCTGACTGCTCTCTGAACATCTATAAAGCCACAACTGAAGATCATGGACGTTACGTCTGCAGGAAACATCTGAATACAACGAGACATACTGATGACAATGTCTATCTGCATGTTCTTCATGGTCAGTGTTTCTGTTCATTATATGATAAAATAACATCTTTAAACTCATGTTTACTGGAATAAATGTGTGTTGTGTGATTTCTGTTTCAGTCTCTCCATCATCCACACAGACTGAGATTAGACCTGGACGCTCGTTCTCTCTCTCCTGTCAGTTGTATGTATATGATAGATGTGTTAATCTCTTATATTATGAGCAAATTAATCTGGTGTGGAAGAATGAGTCTGATGTGGATCTGCAGTCCGACTCCAGATATCAGATCTCATTCTCTCGTGAACACTGTAACAGTTCTCTGACTACAACACTCCTCGATGAAGACAACAACACACAGTGGAGATGTGAGATTACTAAAGGAGATAAAGTCCAGACCTCAGTCAGATATACTGTCACGTACTTGGGTAAGAAAACTAAATGTCAGTATTCAGCTCAACGCTGGACACATGAATATTCCTCTGTAAGTCTGTAAATATTAATAATGCTGTTCTGAAGAGATCAGTTCGTCAGTTTCTTTGACTATACTCATATTATGTTGTATTATTACATCTCTGTGTCTGATGCAACTCTTTTCTCATCTTAATCCATTCAGCAGACAACAAGACTTTGTCTGGATTCTCCCTCAGAGGTATGAGACGTCTTTAACTCATGGCAGTGCATTATACTGAGAACGACACCATTTGTTAGTCAGTGTTGGTTCATTTATCATCATTAGAGTTAGTTTATTGTCTTCTCGATCTGAATGTGTCTGTCTCTTTGCTGTAGTGATTCTACTTATCATTGAGATGGCAGTATTTACTCCTCCTACTGTTATTCTCCTATGGATCGTCTGTGAAAGGAGAGCTGGTGAGGTTTGAGACTCTTCAACATCTGCTGATTCACAATAATTGATGACTGTGATCAGAAAGTCACATATACACCATCTGAAATATATTCAAGAGTTAATCAGTCTTCTTATCACATGATACTATATGAGAGGTTTGATATCATGGTGTGCTTTAATTCACAGATAATAGAAGAAGAGGTCAGGACATCCAGAGGAATAATATTGAATTAACCACGCTCTCGACAACTGGAAAAAAATGAATTTTATAAATAGGAATTTTACAGGCACTGCTTTAAAATTAATACATTCAAAGTTTTATAAAATTATTTATAAAGAGAGAGATTGTATAAAAAGGACACTGTAACATTCTGCTACCCTGAATTCATAATCTATTGCGTATGACATACTTCAGTTAAAGCTATTGGCCTGTTTGTAGTTTATAGACGTGATGGTAAATCAGTCTTTTATATCTTTTTGACTGCTTGATTTTTGTCTGTCTTTTGATGACTTTTTGATTTTGTCTGTTATTATTCAACTAATTGGCAAAACTCATCTCCAACTTTTACAATAAATAAATATCAGATTTATTTATTCTAAAATCCAAGACTGGATTTGTCATTAGTCACATCTATTCCTCATTAACATGAAGTTATGGTTAAAGAGCCCCTATCAAAGCATTTGAAATGTCCCTGTTTTTGTTTTAGGAGTTTTCCAAAAACAGTTTAACATGCATGCAAGGATAAAAAACACTTTATTTGTCTTATAATATGCATTTATTTTTTACCCGATTTGCTCACAGTCTCCCAAATGATTCGTACAACGACTCAATTTTCCAAACCACTCCTTTGCGTGACGCTAATCGGAGGTGATTGGTCAGATGACCCAGTCAGTTATTGTTTGTTAGCATAACGCATAAACATATTGATAAAGCACTGCAGTACTACAAGACGCTCTATTCTTTATGACAACTCCAATAACAGCGACAAACATTTCACATATTTAAAAAAAAAATGACATTGGAGACCTAGAAGCTGCGCTGAGCGTAACTTACACACACACACACACACAGATACACGCGCACACACATACTGCCTCGCGCCCCGACGCGACAAAACCGTTCAAAACCCATAAAAGCAACAATTATTAATAATACTTACAGGTTGTGATTCGACTCTCACTTTTGAAAGATAATAACTTTATATACGGGGAACTTTCAGATATAAATCTTTGCAGGATGTTTTCATTCCCTTAGAGCTATAGTCCACACCATATGAACAGTCATTTTCAAAAATCCATGATAGGGGCTCTTTAAAAAGATATTCACCCAAAAATGAAAAGTGTGTTATTAATTACTCGGTCTCAAGCCATTCCAAACCCGTAAGATCTTTGTTCATCTTTGTAACGAAAGGCGTCAGTGCCTACTAATTATGGTTTCATTGATACTTATATCCAATATATATATAAAGGCTTTTGAAACCTCCCTCCCCAAAAAGAATTGCTCATTATTTCTCTTTATTTGTCCCAGAGACTGGTTTAATGTTGTAGATTTGAAAGATGGACATTTCCACATAGGCATCTAGCCAGCACACAGGAACTACAACAGGTTTGCCTAAGACACAGCCTACACGGCTCTATTTAACTGTTCTTTTTGGCTTTCATTAGCCACAAGAGTGTTAAGCAAAAGTGCAGTTTAACTTAGAATTGTGGGTCTTAAAGTCTCAGCTTATTTTTCAGCTCATTTAGGAGAAATTAGGCTTAAAAATAAACATGGATTGTTTCAAAGCAGCTTTACAGTTATAGTAGAAATTACCAGTTCTACCAATCTAAACAGATTGTTTAGGCTGTACAACAGCATTAGGATAAAGTTATTGTCCAGCTAAAGTTAGTTTTGATTGATTTTCTTCCGTTGCGATCCTTCATCAGATCTGGATACAGCTTGGATCCGTCAGACTGTGGTGAACCTAGCGATAAACAGGGAGACTCATATTAATGTAGACGCCATCCTTCTTTTGATGTACCAAGTACATCAGGATTTACGGGACGTGTTCCCGGTTCCGGCTGATCTAAACTATACAGCCTATATTGAATTAAGGAAGTCTATAGTCTGTTAAATGTATGCTAGGCCAAAGAGATGTGTTTTTAGTCTAGATTTGAACTGACAGAGTGCAGAGATGTATAAAGTACTAGAAACCCGGACTTGAGTAAAAGTACAAGTGCTCTATCAAAAAAGTGACTTGAGTAGAAGTTGAAGTGCTCTTTAAGCACCACACTTAAGTAGAAGTACTAAAGTATTCAACATTTTTTGTACTTAAGTATTGCAAGTAGTTTATTTAAAAATTCACTACTTAAGTACTAAAAGTAGAAGTACAAGTATTGTGTCATGCAATTATTAAAGACAGCAGTCTAAAGTTTGAACTAGCAATCAAACGAGGCGCTTTGGTGGGATACAAATTTGCTTTGGCGGCCGCCACAAAAAATGTCATTGCAGGACAACCCCTGCATTAGTTGTCAATGTGTGTGTCAATCAATACCATTACCCTATACAACTGGTGTGTGATTTGGCAGCATGAAAGCCAACTTGCAATGAATGATTCGTAAATTTTTTATAATTGTAACGAGTAACTAGCAGAACATTAAAAAAATATCGAAGTAAAAGTATTAAATTCATCGAAAATATCTACTGAAGTAAAAGTAGAAGTACGAGAAAAAAAAACAATACTCTAGTAGAGTACAGATACAGCATTTTAGTACGTAAGTAGTTTTACTTCATTACTATACATCTCTGACAGATTGTGTCTGCTTCCCGGACAATGTTAGGAAGATTGTTCCAGAGTTTTGGTGCTAAATAGGAAAAGGATCTCCCGCCTGCAGTCGATTTAGATATTCTAGGTATTATCAACTAGCCGGAGTTTCGAGATCGCAATAGACGTGAAGGACTATAATGTGTTAAGAGCTCACTCAAGTTCTGGAGCTAAACCATTCAGTGCTTTATGAGTAGCAATATTTTAACCTGTATACGATGTTTAATAGGCAGCCAATGCAGGGTTGACAGAACCGGGCTAATATGGTCCAAAAAGTTATATTTTGACCACATGATATTCTCCCAATCCTCTTCTGGATCATCCATATGCTATCTGGGAAACTTCAGACGGGCCTGGACATGTACTGGCTTAAGCTGGGACACACGCCTGGCACTGCAGGATTCGAGTCCCTCTCGGTGTAGTGTGTTACTTATTTGGTCTCAGCTCTCTGCAGCTCATTCATCAGGTCCCTCCGTGTAGTTCTGGGATGTTTGCTCACCGTTCTCATGATCATTTTGACCCGACGGGATGTGGAGCCCCAGATCGAGGGAGATTATCAGTGGTCTTGTATGTCTTCCAATTGCTCCCACAGTTGATTTTTTTCACACCAAGCCACTTGTCTATTGTAGATTCACTCTTCCCAGCCTGGTGCAGGTCAACAGTTTTCTTCCTGGTGTCCTTCGACAGCTCTTTGGTCTTGGCCGTGGTTGAGTTTGGAGTCTGACTGAGGCTGTGGACAAGTGTCTTTTATACAGATAACGGTTCAAACAGGTGCCAATAATACATGTAACAAGTGGACGACAGAAGAGCTTCTTAAAGAAGACGTTACAGGTCTGTGAGAGCCAGAAATCTTGCTGGTTTGTGGGTGACCAGATACTTATTTTCCACCATAATTTACAAATAAATACTTTAAAAATCCTATTATGTGATTTCCTGGATTTTTTTCTCATTTTGTCTCTCATAGTTGAAGTGGAGCTATGATGAAAATTACAGATCTCTCTCATCATTCTCAGTAGGAGATCTTGCACAATCAGTGGCTAACTAAATACTTTTGGGTCCCACTGTACTGTTGATGTTAACTTCAGTAAACAACAATGTAATAATATAGCATTAAAGTCTGACTTTGTACACCTTTTTAACTATTTAAGTAAATGCAAGTTAAGTTTTTTTCTTCATTCTGTTCCATGACCACTGTCATAACAGATCATTTTCTTTTTCAGTGAAATATGAATCTCAGTATACCAATGTCTGTATTGATACCTGCTGTTCATTGACTATATCTGTGTAAATTATTCAGGTTTAGTCTGATGATAAAGTGGCGTACGTGCCATCAGGGGAGCAAAAGCTGGAGGCCATCAAGATCTTTTCTCATCCACCCTGATAAATATCAAAGAGCACATATTCAATCATGTTACAATTCCCAGCATTTCTTTTTCTAGACACTTGATTGCATGCTATTGCATAAAAATATGAGTTCAAAAAATATAAAAAAAAAAATATAAGATAGATAGAATATATGAGAATAATATCGGAAATGTCTTCATCACACAGTAATAATTTAACACAACGATGACAAGACCCATAAGAACCAACAACCCTCTTTAACCAATAATGTCGTGCAGTAACTTTTCGTACGTTCAGTAAGTGGTGAATTACTGCTCAACAGTCTGGACAGTCAGAGATGACCACTGATTGAGAAAGTGTGGTCAAATTAAGGAAGTTTTGAGCAAAACAGATTACTCAACAGTAAAAAAGAGGACCTGCTACAAGAAATAATATTGAAAATACTAGCCATTTACAAATGTTCAGTACATATACATTTAATAGTAGTTAATGGTGTCATTTGGAAACTTTGACTTAAAAACACTGTTATTTAAGTTATAAGTTATGAGAGTTTGCAGGTGACTATATGTAAATGCATGAAGTGGTCAATGAGTATGTGGTAAAATGAGAACATTTACTGCAAACTTCCCCTGAATTGCTATGATGGTAGGGAAAACCTTGTTTACAGAAATTGTGTACAGCTTGATTACATCAGAAGCATAAACAATATATTTTCAATATAATTAATTACATTAAAACAACTCAAATACTGCCACGAGACCAATCTTCAAATCATTCAAAAACACTCAAGAACTTTAGTCAGTTTTCTTTTGCACTTGGTGAAATTGCATAATATTGATACATTAAGCATATTATTTTAACCATTATTACAATCTGATTTCATGCAGTAGAAACGTCTCAGGTTACGTATGTAACCCTGGTTCCCTGAGAGGGAACGAGAGCTGCGTTGTCAAACGCGATGGGAACGCTCTGCGTGATTGCGTCGTGAAGCGTCTGTACAATCAGTCCGATGAGAGAGTAGGACGTCAGGTGACGTCATCGACCAGGAAACTATAAAGCACCCTTGAGATCAGACCGCGATATATACCCCATTTACTTCTGTAAAAGACTACACCTAGAAAAGTGGTCCACAGAGCACACTCTTCTTGGCATTGAGCAACAACCCCCAACATCTTAAAATGAGACAGAACGACATCTCAATGCCGAACTGCCACATGCTCAGATTGAGCTAGGATCAATAAATCATTGATAGTATAATACGCAAATGCCCTGGAGTCCAGAGGAGCCAGAGCTGCATCCACACATAATGAAAACAAAGGTGTGGGTTGTGAACCATGGCTGAATAGGAGCACCCGATATTGGTATGCTTCGCCCCCGAAAGCAAACCTCAGGAACCTCCTGTGATGAGGATGGAAAGATAAGTAAGCGTCCCTTAAGTTTATTGAGAGAAACCAGTCCTCGGACTGAATCTGTGACACAATCATATTTAAGCATATTGAACTTAAGATTCTGAACTGGCTGTCTGCTGGGAGGAGGAATCCCTTCTACAGCTCCTTTTACAGAAGTGTCAATACTTCCTGCTCCATAACCAAAGCCTGCTCGGGTCCACCACTACGAGGAGGACGCCTAGAAATCTGGGCGGACAAGAACCGAACTGAATTCTGAAACCCTTTTCTATAGTATGCAGGACCCACTGAGAAATGTGTGGCAGTAGTTTTCACGCTGACAGAAATTCTACTAGGGGAACCAGTCTCTCAAGACTGGCCTCTGGATTTGCTTGAACAATCATTTCGGTGCCCAGAAGCGGCGAACCGACAGGAAGCAACCGAACTGGCAGCGCTGCGACCCTCCTCAGAGAGTCGCACCCCAGAGGTTGCCGAGGAGAAACGATTTCTCAAAATCGTCCCTGCCCCGGAGGAGCCCTCAGAAGCCTGATAGCCTCATTTTCTTGTCTAAGCTTTATTAGAGATGATGACAGTCCTCAGATCGATCTCTTCACTAGCTTAGTTCCTACGACCCTCCTTGGAGGACCGTTGGATAAAGCAGGCACCTCGGCGCCCTGAAACGGCGAACCGGCAGGGAAACCGAACTGACTGCTCTTTTTTAAGGCTCGTTTGGGGACACTGAGACCTTGGTGCCCTGAAACGGCGAACCAGCAGGGAAACCGAACTGTCAGTGCTGCGACCCTCCTCAGAGAGTCGCGCCCCAAAGGGCACTGAGGAGAAACGATTTCTCAAAACCGTCCCTACCCCAGAGAGGACCACCCTTAGAAGCCTGACCGCCTCGGCGTCAGGGCTTCTCCTTTGTCCAAGCTTTTTTAGAGATAAAACAGTCCTCAGATCTTGCATTTCTCTAACTGGCTAGACTGTTCTGTTTTGCACCTTGTGCTGCGAGGAGCTTAATAGGCCGAGACTGCTCTCGTCCAGCAGTCTCAGGAACATTGGTGAGGAAGAAACCTCTGGAACACCGCTGAATGGATTATTTCATAGTTTTCTTGAAAGCAGAGCATCCAGAAGAACAGACATATTTTTATTTTCCCATTATCTTTATATCGGTAAAAACATATATGTACATAATTCTGTGGCCACCAGCGGGAACAACCGAACTGGTAGCGCTGCGACCCTCCTCAGAGAGTCGCTCCTCACACACATTCCATACCCACCAGGGCTGCCTAATAAAAATTTATTCATTATTTATGATGGCTGGTGGGTAACGTCGGGGTTAAAAACGATGACCCCAACTCGGGAGAGAGAAAGCTTGCAAGCGTCTCTTAACCCGAGGCACTGAAATACCCAAACATCGCTATAATATGGGGATTAAACACATAAAATATAAACTCAGACGAGGAGGCTGAGAAACAGAGGTTTCTCGTTTTTAAGATAAATTTAATCTAAAAACTCTTATTTATTTTTCAATCTCATAATGTTCAGCTAGCCAGTAAAATTTTAACTGGCAAAAGCATAAATAAAACCTCCTCTTTATTCAGCAGATATGAGCTGACTTATTTATTCATTCATTTAAAAGTCAAACATCTGCCTTTCTCTTAACCTTTTTATTTGTCTGTACTGTTTCTTTTTAAAACAAAACACTAACGATACCAATTCCTCGGAACTGGAAATCGCAGTCCAGATCTGGCATGTGAAAGCTGAGCTCGTCCCAACCCCCGCTGTCAGATCCGTTTGCGAACCCCGAAATGCGAGTCGTCTCCGTGCCTCGGCAACAGAGAGACCCGCGCGGGGAACGCGAACCGAACCGAACCGTCCTCCTCGGAGAACGCCCGGCGGGAGCGGACAGCTTCTCGCAATGCCCACAGTCAGCAGCTCCCTCGAGAACTGACCGCTGACATGCTCCACTCCCAAACAAATAGCTGATGTGTGTCCCCACCCGTGATGTAACGAGGGCAGGGAACCACACAGCGTCTATAATCTTGCTTGCCATAAATACAGATAGTGATATATATTTCTTTTCTTGGCTTTGACAAACAACAATAAATAGACAAGGACAGAGTACAGAGATCGCTTGCTGTAGGCTACAGAAGCTGTCGCGGTCTGATCTCAAGGGTGCTTTATAGTTTCCTGGTCGATGACGTCACCTGACGTCCTACTCTCTCATTGGACTGATTGTACAGACGCTTCACGACGCAATCACGCAGAGCGTTCCCATCGCGTTTGACAACGCAGCTCGAAGTTCCCTTGAAAGGGAACAAAGAAATATAGACTAGATTAAATTTTCAACATTTTATTTATAAACGTACAGTATTTTGTAAAGCCATTGCATTTGAACATCAAATTAATCTATTTTTTGGATAGTATAGATTTGGGATTTGAATAACACAATAAATATACCTTAGATGTAATATATATATATATTCCAAGGTAACTATTTCCCTCCTAAACAACATTTAACTTGCCTGCAAACGCCTCAGCCCTGTGTCAACCTAGAGTTATGATGAAATAAACATAAAATACACGACCAGACCCGAAGCACAGAGACGCAGGCTAAATAAATCATGACAGAAGATTCAATCTAGTCAAACTGTTTTCCACAATCAGAAAAGCCTTAATTTGACCCTTCTGTTCGGGCACACATGTGCTAACATTGGCATAAAACTACAGAGCCACTAAAGGGACATATATATATATATATATATATATATATATATATATATATATATATATATATATTTAAATGCTTCTGCTTTCTCTCGCAAGTGTTTGCGTTCCCCAAAACTCAAGTTTCTTGCGGAAACACAAACATTTGCAAGAGAACGTAAAAGCATTCACATAATTTTTCCTCGCGTCTCATTTTTTAAATTCCCGTGTCCCTTTAGGGGCTCCGTATAAAACACATCTTACATTAGCCAGTGAGTGTGTTATAATGAGCAGCTCATGAACATTTTATATTTGTATTGCTTTGCCATGTGTTCAATTCAATAATCTTCAAAATTAAATAAGATATCTATTCTTTATAGTTGTAATTTTTCCTAAACCAGGTTTAGGTCACGTTATAGCCACAACACATTTTGGATTTAAGGGGGAAAAAATTTCAGAAAAGTATTTTGCATAATACTATTGCTAGTAAAAAAGATGTACAATGTGCTGTGAAAAGGGCAAAACTGAGATATTTAGGCAAACACTCCATTATTTCAAAGAGCAAGGTGCAACCTGATCCATACGATCATAAATGAGCAAAAATATATTCCATTTTTCATCTGAGCGTAGAAACAGTCTTTGCATCAAACACTTCCTCCTCGTAGACATCACATCTCTCCTAAGGCACAACTTCCAAAAGCATCAATGTATGAATATTGAATATGTCTGTCATCTTAACAGCAGTCAGTCCACATGCATTCGCATTTTTATCAGCTCAAATGTACTTTTTTATGAATAAAAATACATACTTTCCTCCATGTAGTTCATAGAATGATTACAGTGACTGTTTACAGGCTTTCTTTTATCATGAGGCACTATGAATGCTAACATGTTATGTTTTGAAAATAAAGACAATATAACTTTATATTTAACAGACAGAAATTTGTGAAAGCTTGGACAGATTTGGTGTTTTAATCCAGACAGAAAAATAACTATTGAAAAGCTCAGCTGTAGTCGAATAGCAAATCAAGCCAGATTTAATAGAATACTTTTAAAACTAGACGAGGACGAGTGGATTCAGACAAGGAGTCATTCAGCTCCTTTCCTCATTAGTGTTAATGATCTATAGGTGACTCCGATCATCAAGAGAACACACTTTCCACTGCCAGAAGCGTGGTTTTCACCGCAGCCGTGTTGAAAAACAGACTTGAAGACGTTGAAGTGGTTTGATTTTAAATGTGCTTGTATTCACACATGTGAAGATTGTGTTTTGCTCCTACAGAGTTCATAGTGTGGTGGGCTGACCAGCAGCTGAAAGACAAGAGGATAACGAGACATTAGCAATGATCTGAACTCTGAATTCAATACATCATTAGAGATATGTCATGACTTTAGCTACACTGAAGGTATATCAGACTGGAGAAGGAGTGAATCGAGTGTGTGTGACTCACAGCGGGAGCGGATATAGCACTGATGGCAGTTGAGCAGCCCGTTCCTGATCCGCACATCCGTTCCTGTGCTGGTGTCGCCCAGCTGGCCCTTACAGATCCCACACTGACGGAGACACACACACACTTACACAAGCAGTAAACCACCCCTTGATTCAACACACCTCGATTCCTCTTTCTGTGTGTATAGTGTTATTCCAGCCACCACTATCTTACATAACCTCACACAGCTGATCAAAACCGTAACACTAGACGGAAAGACTAAAATGAGCCAGAAATCCTGATGGTCCAATTAATGATATTTTCCACTATTATGGATAATCTTTACACGTTGTAGGATCCAAAATATTCATCCCAAGATCTCTAATAGAGCACGACCGGGTAAAGGATTTTGAAGGCTGATACAAATATTTGTTGGTTTTAAAATCCGATATTTCGATATATCGGCCGATATTTTTATTTTTTTTCAGAAACGCGCAACAAAACATTAACAGATTTATCTAACATTAGTTATTTGTAGTTATTTATGAGTTTTAACTAAAATAATATGATAATGCATTTTAAAAAGAAACTTGTTTCTTTTATTGTCACAACAGAACAGACTGATGATAGTGGCATTAGCTAGCTTTATGGTTAGCTAGTCTATGATGAGCCATAATTTAGGAACGGATAACATCATACGGCAAATCATAATACATTTTCAATATAACAGGCCGAGGAGAGATGATACGTCTCATTGCTGTAACTGTCACACGCTATTAAAGAAATACTTCAGTCACATTGTCAAAAGTTAAAAGGACAGTCAGTCGACTACACTGTAAAACATAACGTAACTATTACTAGCTAACTACGCTTCACTCTTCACTGGACTTGATAGTCACAAATTTTGTTGCTTATTTGAGTTTAGAGAACTGATGGGGATGTTCTTTTAATTGTTATTCAAGCAACGTATGTCTCGTGACCAACTCAACGAGTGTTGCCAACGGGGACGGTGTAGAGCGCCCTCTGGTGGACAAACCATACAACTCCAACACTCGTGACATGGTTGAAGCGTGTTTCGTCCGTTTTTATTTTATTTTTGAAATATTCATTTATCGGCCATTATAACTGCCGATACCGATAGTTTGGAAAATGCCTAATATCGGCCGATAATATCGGCCTGCCGATATATCGGTCTGGCTCTACATATACTGTAAGTGCATAATAATAATTAAATTAAACAATTTAACAATAGTTTTCAGCACTTGTGATGCATCCAACACTCATGACATGGTTGAAGTGTGTTTCGTCCGTTTTTATTTTTTTAGTATCTGTATTTTTTTATAACTGCCAATATCGGCCATTATAACATGCCTAATATCGGCCGATAATATCGGCCTGCCTGGCTCTAGATCTTAAGGTCTATTAAGGTCTGTTGTTTAAAGGAGGATGGATTATGATTGGCACTCGATGTTTTATTGTTCATTAGATGGAAAAACATCATTCTGAAAGTGATTCCAGTGTCGTTATCGTTATATCTGTACCGTGGACTCTACTATTCTCTTGGAGTTAGAACAACTACTAAAACTTTATAGTTAAAGTTATCGTCGTTGGTGTGATAACGATATATTTGCATCTGTACTTTCCCAGTTGTTTTACTCGTACCTTAAAGCACTGAATGTGGAAGTAAAGGCTGAGAGTCTCTATGATCATGGCGGCACCTTTGCCAAGTGGGTGTCCACAACTTGAACACAGTTTCTTCCCACTGACAGACCTACACACACACACACACACACACACACACACACACACACACACACATAACAAGAGCAAATTTATCATCTCAAGTCAGGGCTGTTGTCAATAATCAAAGATGGCTGTGGTCGACTTATATGGGTTTATCAATGCTGATATTTGCAGAGCAGAATGAGCCTTTCTATATTGTTGATGATCATATTATACAGTTAATTATTTTACTTACAATCTGATCTGGGCTGGGGAGAAACAGTGATCATTCGACAGGTGTGTTTTGCTCAGGTCTGTACCTGTTTGGTGATGGAGGTGTTTGTGTGTCTGTGAATGAAGGTGAGGATGATGGATGTGGCCCAATGTTCTCTACAGAGTCAGACCTGAGGATGAAGAGTCACATGCAGTGTTCAGCCCTCATCTCACACACACACACACACGCGCGCTCGGAGTCACTACGCTTCAGCCATGAGGATGAATCCAACAAAATCACAAACATAAAATCATTCACCTCTTGCGTCCACCAGGTTTTGGTTGTGATGTATTCTTATTGCAGGTCTCGTTCTGCTCTCCATTGCCCAGTGGTGCATCTGTAAAATATCAAACAGTACAGACACACACCGTTATAACCGTTCAGAACACACTGCAGCCTCAACTGGATGAGGATCGCTGTGATGCTCTGGTGTTGTGTTCGATCTGTTATGACAGCCGATTATTTTTTGCTTAAATTAAATGAATGAACTATATATTTAGTTTTGATAATATTTAATATTTTATGGTAGTAGACAATGATCGCCTCTAAATTATGTCTATAAATTTTTTTCAAATAATACTTTTCCCCCAAAATAATTACATTTAAAAGGAATTTAAGGCATTTGATGGGAGAAATCAAGCAAATCTCATGTAACATCATGATGTCACCACTAGTTGCCTGTATAGTCCTATATTAATATACATAGAGAGCTGTGTATTGCATTTGGAGATGTACTGTATGTTTACATATTATCAATGACTGCTGTAGCTCAATTATAGATTTTACTCCCCAGAATTCAATGGCAGACTATTGTTTAAACCTGTTCGCTGTTTTGAATCGTGTTCATGATATTTGTTTTTCATATAGCAAATGCCATAAAAGTCACCAAGTTTCAGACAATTCAGATAAAGTAGTACATTTTAAAAATGTAAAAACATAACATTTTTGGTATAAAATGGTATAAAAGACCACCAGAGGGTTCAGTGAAATCAACAGTGAAGTAACTGATTTTTTTAGAAAACCTAGTTAGTTGTCTACCTAGATGGCATCATCGCAGGCACACTCTCGACACAAAGCCTTTTCCAGCCAGTTAAGATCTTATTTTGGCTCAATTCCATAAATGAGAATGTAATCCCATAATGCAAGCTTAGTGAACAAAATAATCCAAGATGGAAATAGTTCTATTGCATTTACTTTTATTAATGTTCCCATGAAAAATATCTGATTAAAATGAACTGATGAAACGAGTATTGTTATTTTGTATATTAACTATGCTAGTTTAGCAACACTGTGTACTTCAACCAGAATACAGACAGAAACTTCAACTCAAAATGTTGATATTAAATGCACCGTAATAAGATATTTTAAAGGAACACTCCGACTTTTTGGGACTTTAGCCTATTCACCTTACCCCCCAGAGTTAAATAAGTCCATACATACCTTTTTCATCTCCGTGCGTGCTATAAGTCTGTTTGACGCACCCACCGCTAGCCTAGCTTAGCACAAAGACTGGATGTGAATGGTTGCAGCTTTCATACTGATCCAAATGAGTGACAAAATAACACAAACGTTTTCCTATTTACATGTTGTGGTTTGTATAGTCACATAATGTACAAATAACAAAGTCAAATGAGACAAAGACATCTTTTAACCGTATAAAACCTGGGAACTATTCTCTTAAGGCGAAGCACTACTACTTTGACGGCGTAATAACCGCATCACCTGAGACACGCCGTGGTGAGGAGCGGAGAGTTCGCTCGGTGTTTGGGTAATAGAGTCAGCAATTTATAAATAGTAAAAGCGTAGTTTAGAGTCATGGGTTTTCGCTCTATTGTAAATAGCTGCGACTGTAAACAGGGGAGGTAACCATGTTTCACAGAATTCCAACTAAAAACGCTGACTGGATGAAGAAATGGCTAACTTACTCTGGATATTTATCCAAACACACCTAAGATTATCAAGGGACATTATGTTTGCTCGGTACATTTCAATGAGGACGACTATTTTGAAAAAATGGAATTTGCCACACGGACAGTGTTGGGGAGTAGTTAACTACAAGTAGCGAAGCTACTAACTTAACTACATTTTTCAGTAGCTTGGCAGTAGCTCAGTTGCTTTTTAAACAGTGTAGCTTTTCCAGTAGCTAACTACTTTTTGCAGCGGTGTAGCGCGAGCAAAAGCTACATTGCTACATTGTCGAGCCTGCGCGAATCAGCCCGATGCAAGGATATTCTTCATCTTGTTAGATTACAAACTCATTTTTTGCCATTGCCGCCACCTGTTGTTTAATCACGCATCTTGCGGCTAACGGTTCACTGACGTAAAGAAGTGGGTTGACAGTGACACACCCAGGTGATGGGAGATTTTGAGGATGGAGAAACAAACGTTAATTACCCATGGTCTTATTTGTCCAAGTTCAATCGTTATTTTTGAGAAAATGTTCTAAATGCAATTTATGTTGAATGTATATTTCGTTCTTGCAATGTTGTAGGCTATTTGTTGCAATTTTGCACTTTTGACAGTCTGCGATATTTGAGTGTTGTGTGTAATAAAACAATACTCTTTGAAATCATAATTGTATTGCATTGTTTTAAACACTAAATATTTGAATTACATTCATCAGACACGTTATTTATAATATATAATTTATAACATCTTATAATAATAATAGGTAATATAATATTTATAATATGTTGTTCAAAAAGTAAAAGTAGTTTCAATGTAGCTAGCTACTTTTTGATAGTAACTTGTAGTGTAGCTAACTACTTTTCCAAAAGGGTAGCTTGACTGTAGTTTAACTACTTTAACGTACGAGTAGCTTGTAGCTTGTCAAACTACAGTTTCAGAGTAGCTTCCCCAACACTGCACACGGACCATAATGTGCTGAAGGATACAGCCATCCCATCGATAACACAGACAGGACAAGTAGATCACCTGCGGCTGAGGTAAGTGTTCCGTTATGTTTTTAGATGACCTACTGTAACAGTGCTATTAGCCAGAGCTAATGTAACGTTAGTGACACTATTATATGATTAGGGTATGAATATGTTTTTATCTTGATGCGGTGCAGACGCGCTTGGGGAAAATAAACGAGCGCGTTTACCGCGTTGAACTTGCACCCTGCGCGCGGCGAGCCTAGTAGCCTAAATTCGAAATAACCATGGAAATAACGAACTTGAGCATGCAAAAGGGTAGGATAGGCTGTGAGTTCATTGTGCAAAAACAATTTGTGCTATTACTTTCCCCTTATTCTATCCTATAGTAATGCAATACTGTATATTATATAGGCTACTGTTGAATACATTTGGTTCAGCTAATAAATTGCATTTAAAATATATTGATTCCTGTAATAATAATTATTTATTCATGATATTTATAAATCTGGGTGCGTTTTTGGTTGGAAATCAATGAAACATGGTACTGTATTACCTGGTCTCCCCTGTTTATTGTCACAGCTCATACAATAAAGCAAACACCCATGATAAACTATGCTTTTCTATCTAACGTTAGTAATTGCTGACTCTTTATTCCAACGCTGAGCGAAGCGAACTCTCTGCTCCTCGTCACGGTGCGTCTCAGGTGATTGTTATCACTCTGCCCAAGTAGCAGTGCTTCCCCTTCAGAAAATATAGTATTTATACGGTCAAAAGATGTCTGTGTCTCATATGGCCTTGATATTTGCACACTCTGTGACTATACAAACCACAACATGTAAATAGGAAAACGTTTGCGTTATTTTGTCACTCATTTGGATTAGTATGAAAGCTGCAACCATTCACATCCAGTCTTTGTGCTAAGCTAGGCTAGCGGTGGGTGCGTCAAACAGACTTATAGCACGCACGGAGATGAAAAAGGTATGTATGGATCTAACTCTGGGGGGTAAGGTGAATAGGCTAAAGTCCCAAAAAGTCGGAGTGTTCCTTTAAATAACTAATTTAATAACTAAAAGTAAACTGTTATCCACAATAGTGTTTCTAAGCGAGACGAGACTCACCCTGTGGAGACTGCAGTGGCTCCCCTTGTCCTCTCGGACCCACCGACACACAGCCCGGCTGAGGAGAACTGCTGAGGACACATGCAGAAAACAAGATCTTCAGTTATAATCTTAAAGCTTTATTCTTAGCTAAAAACACTTTCTTTTAAAAACAGTTCTTTTAAAAAATTTATGTGCTCATTAATGTATATTTTCAAGTAATATAAAGTATTCTCGTGGGTGTATAATATGCCATTGAAAATACATACGGGTGAGGGGTTCTAATGTCGATGACCATGTTGCCCCTCCATCTTGAAAGTACATTAGCCAAAGAGGGACATTCCCGTTAATTCAAGCTTCGCCTTTCGCGTGGCACCGTGTCGAATGTGAAGAGGGGGATTAAGACTGATACCGTATTTTCCGCACTATAAGGCGCACTTAAAACCCTTTAATTTTCTCAAAAAACGGAAGCGCGCCTTATAATCCGGAGCGCCTTATATATGGATCAATTAGTTAACAAGGCTCCGCGTTATTAAATTCACCCGCCAACTCGCGCTCGTGTCCATCTTATGGCACAGTGTTCACAAACGCCTGGTCGGGCGTCCGATTGCACATTGACACTTCAAAAGCGCGCGTTCGACAGCCAAACGCGTGTCAAAAGCGTGCGTTTTTGCCATAAAAAGCGGGCGTCAGGAACGCGCGTGTGGCTGTCAAAACGCACGCTTTTGACGTGCGCTTTGGGGGTCACCGAAAACGCACGCTTTTGACGCGCGTTTATCGTAACAAAATTGGCCGTCGGAAATGTGTGTTTCGAGTAGGACGTTATGAACGTGTAAACAGGTAAACCACACAGGCAGTGCCAGCGTGTGTGAAGTGTTCATACAGGCGAAAAGAGCGTACTCGTTCATTTAGTGTTCTCGGAAACGGATGTCGAAAGCGTGTGAGGTCTTATGTCCCGGTTTCTTGTATTGTCATTAAACCCAAGCTAAACAGCATGGCATTATCGATGGCAAAATTGACAGAGAATTATATAATAATTGGTGAGTTATTATAATCCAGTATAGTTATCATTTAGGTAAAAAAGAAAACTGCACTTCTACAACATTTATTGATTTTTGCACGTTAATTTCAACGTTTACTAATGATTCTTAAAATAAAAAGTTGTATTTGTTAACATTACTTACACAGTGTGTATTTTCTTACAGTATTTACACACTGCATATATTTCGTATTTTCATCTAGAGTAATGCTGTAAATGGCAAGTATTGCATGTTTTAGTTATCTTGCAGAAATGTCCTGTTGCAAATAAATCCTTTACTGCACCAATTCTGTCTTCTTTTTTTCATAAACCGTACATTCTATTTTGCTATTCGGAGAAGGGTCATTCATTTTTTATATTGAACTTCTACAACTTGAATGGACAAAATGCTGGATTGTTTCAACCCAAATTTGGGTCATATATGGACAAAATCAAATGTTGGTTTAAAAATGCAATTCAAAAAATTACAGTTGAAAGTGAAAGTTGGTACCAAAAGTTGGTACCATTGGATGTTACCACCGTTGTTACCATCTTTCCTTCGTTGGAAACCGTGATACCATTTGTGGGTCAAAACAGGTTGGCTTGTAACTTTGTATAATGAAATAAGCCAGTTTCAATAAAGGCTTTTTAACCTTTGCCTTCTCCTCATTATCCATTTATTGAGTGCCTGGGACCTGCATGTTGTTTCATTAGAGACTAATATTAACTGGATGGTCATATACCTTTTCACCGCTAGATGGGAGTAGAAATCACACCGTGTAGCTTTAATGATTAAAAAATTATAATGATATAATTAAAGTTCACTCAAAAATTCTTCATATTGTTCCAAACCCATTTACTGTTATTTTTCCATGCAACACTAAATCTTTATGTGGCTCTTTTCCATTAAACTTGTCATATTATGTGAGATATATTACAATAAAATGTAATTTACATTTATGGTGTCTTCAGAATGTGTCTGTGAAATTTCAGAACAAAATCCCCCTAAATCATTTATTATAGATTATCAAATTTACCCCCTGTGGGTGTGAACAAAAAGGCATTTTGTGTGTCCCATTAAATGCAAATGAGCTGCAGCCCCACCCCCATTCAGAAGAGGGCGGAGCCTTTACACAAGCTTCAGAGACTCCAGCAATAATAGAACACACCAATCTGGTGTGATTGGTCAATCAAATCAAAACTGTTGACTGTTAAACGTTAGCGAAACCATGGATGATGGCCAAATAAAACTCACGCTCAAGAAGAAACAACAACAAGCATTTAATCACAAAGACTGGCTTTCAATGAGAGACATTAACTGCTCTGTGAAAAATGACATCAAAAAGGCAAAACTTGCATATAAAGACGAATTAGAAGCATGAACACCAGATAAGCCACTCAGAAGGTGAAGACACTCTCTGGAACCACTTCAAACGCCAGCATTCCTACATCTACTGATCTCAGCTCGTTCACCAAAGACCTGAACAAATGCCAGCTTAAGACTACCCACCCCTGAACAGCCACACTTTGTCCCCTTAACGGTGGGGGACGTCCATCGGCAGCTCAGAAAGTGCTATACTGGCAAGGCCCTGGCCTAGATGGGATCACTGGGAGGCTGCTCGAGAACTGTGCCCTGGAGCCATCTCCTGTTCTCCATTCACTCTTCAAAGAGTCACTACAGACAGCAACTGTCCCCACTCTCTGGAAAACAGCCACCATCACCCCTGTCCCCTAAAGATCTCGCTCCTCTGAAGTGAATCATTACAGACCAGTAATACTTACTTCCATGATAGCAAAATGCCTTGAGATACTGGTACTAAACACTCTTTCAACAACATCCTCTTTCCTTCAGTGATTCTGCTTGTTAACAGCAGGTGTTCATCACTAATGCTCAATCATCCCTTAATCAGTGTTGTAGTCGAGACCACCTCACTCGAGTCCGAGTCGAGACCGAGACCAGAGAGAGTCGAGTCCGAGTCAAGACCGAGTCCATAGAGAGTCGAGACCGAGTCGAGTCCGAGTCCAGAGAGAGTCGAGACCGAGTCGAGTCCGAGTCCAGAGAGAGTCGAGTCCGAGTCAAGACTGAGTCCATAGAAAGTCGAGTCCGAGTCGAGTCCGAGACCAGAGACGGTCGAGTCCGAGTCGAGACCGAGTCCAGAGAGAGTCGAGTCCGAATCAAGACCGAGTCCATAGAGAGTCGAGTCCGAGTCAAGACTGAGTCCATAGAAAGTCGAGTCCGAGTCGAGTCCGAGACCAGAGACGGTCGAGTCCGAGTCGAGACCGAGTCCAGAGAGAGTCGAGTCCGAGTCAAGACCGAGTCCATAGAGAGTCGAGTCCGAGTCAAGACTGAGTCCATAGAAAGTCGAGTCCGAGTCGAGTCCGAGACCAGAGACGGTCGAGTCCGAGTCAAGACCGAGTCCATAGAAAGTCGAGTCCGAGTCGAGTCCGAGACCAGAGACGGTCTAGTCCGAGTCGAGACCGAGTCCATAGAAAGTCGAGACCGAGTCCAGAGAGAGTCGAGTCCGAGTCGAGTCCGAGACCAGAGACGGTCGAGTCCGAGTCGAGACCGAGTCCAGAGAGAGTCGAGTCAGAGTCAAGACCGAGTCCATAGAGAGTCGAGTCCGAGTCAAGACTGAGTCCATAGAAAGTCGAGTCCGAGTCGAGTCCGAGACCAGAGACGGTCGAGTCCGAGTCAAGACCGAGTCCATAGAAAGTCGAGTCCGAGTCGAGTCCGAGACCAGAGACGGTCGAGTCCGAGTCGAGACCGAGTCCAGAGAGAGTCGAGTCCGAGTCGAGTCCGAGACCAGAGAGAGTCGAGTCCGAGTCCGAGACCAGAGACGGTCGAGTCCGAGTCAAGACCGAGACCAGTGAGTGTTGATTACCTAATTTACTTTTATTTACTTAGAGAAATCCTTTTTTTTTTACTGAATTTACTTAGAGTTTAAAAAATATGATCAGTTTAGGGTAAAAAGGCCACATAGTAGGTGGTGTTGAAAGTAATTTTATTACAATTTGTCATGCGCAGTTGCGCACTAGAAAATCACCAATCACTGGGCGTGTCAATCAATTTAAAGAAATATTTTATTAACATACATTAATAATCATGAAAAATATTTTGAATTGAACTCGAGTGGACTCGGGAATAAGTCCGAGTCCTAAAAAAAAAAATGTTCGAGTACGAGTCAATTCCGAGTCCAAATGGACACGAGTCCATGACAAGACCAAGACCATTAAAATATGGTCTCGAGACCGAGTCCGAGACGAGTCAGAGTCCCGAGTACTACAACACTGCCCTTAATCACGTAATTAGCATTAATGAATGATTCTGCTGTGTAGAAAAAAAGTAACAGCTTGAAGGTGTGGAATGACAATTAATGGCAGAATTAACATTTGTGGGTGAACTTTTCCTTCTAGTTGCCTGCTGTAGTTCCAGACCTTACTGTCATCTGTAAACTCTGAGTGTGTGTCTGCGTTGCTTCACCGACGCCGTTTTCCCTTTGTCTGCAGTCCTCGGAGCTCTGCTGGAGGAGAACACGGTCAGTGTCGTCTACACACACATTAAGCTCTTCATTTAACGTCATTCACTGAAGTCTCACCGTCTGGTTCTCCACTGGCCCCAGCCTGTGTTCCCGCTCGGGCTGGGACTGCAAAGTGTTTTGTGTTTTGGGAAGGACTGGCAGTGCCGTCGGTGAGTGAGGGGTCACAGGGTTCAGGGGGGACAGCAGGGTCAGCGGGGTCACGGTCTCCTCCAGAATCTTCCTCTCCTGTATCGACCACACAAACACAATCACTGGCGAAGCTTCTATGAGCAGATCTGTAGAGTATCTTACAACAGTTGACCATGCCTTCACACTGCTTGAGGATCTCAGATTCATCTATTGGTCTACTCTGCTCTGATTGGCCAGATGGTACAGTCTCTTGTGATTGGTCTACTCTGCTCTGATTGGTCAGATGACCCAGTCTGTTGTGATTGGTCTACTCTGCTCTGATTGGCCAGATGGTCCAGTCTCTTGTGATTGGTCTACTCTGCTCTGATTGGCCAGATGGTCCAGTCTCTTGTGATTGGTCTACTCTGCTCTGATTGGTCAGATGACCCAGTCTGTTCTGATTGGTCTACTCTACTCTGATTGGCCAGATGGTCCAGTCTGTTGTGATTGGTCTACTGTGCTCTGATTGGTCAGATGACCCAGTCTGTTGTGATTGGTCTACTCTGCTCTGATTGGTCAGATGACCCAGTCTGTTCTGATTGGTCTACTCTACTCTGATTGGCCAGATGGCCCAGTCTGTTGTGATTGGTCTACTGTGCTCTGATTGGTCAGATGACCCAGTCTGTTGTGATTGGTCTACTCTGCCCTGATTGGTCAGATGGTCCAGTCTCGTGATTGGTCTACTCTGCTCTGATTGGTCAGATGGTCCAGTCTGTTGTGATTGGTCTACTCTACTCTGATTGGCCAGATGGTCCAGTCTGTTGTGATTGGTCTACTCTGCTCTGATTGGTCAGATGGTCCAGTCTGTTGTGATTGGTCTACTCTACTCTGATTGGCCAGATGGTCCAGTCTGTTGTGATTGGTCTACTCTGCTCTGATTGGTCAGATGACCCAGCCTGTTGGGATTGGTCTACTCTACTCTGATTGGCCAGATGGCCCAGTCTGTTGTGATTGGTCTACTGTGCTCTGATTGGTCAGATGACCCAGTCTGTTGTGATTGGTCTACTCTGCCCTGATTGGTCAGATGGTCCAGTCTCGTGATTGGTCTACTCTGCTCTGATTGGTCAGATGGTCCAGTCTGTTGTGATTGGTCTACTCTACTCTGATTGGCCAGATGGTCCAGTCTGTTGTGATTGGTCTACTCTGCTCTGATTGGTCAGATGGTCCAGTCTGTTGTGATTGGTCTACTCTACTCTGATTGGCCAGATGGTCCAGTCTGTTGTGATTGGTCTACTCTGCTCTGATTGGTCAGATGACCCAGCCTGTTGGGATTGGTCTACTCTGCTCTGATTGGTCAGATGACCCAGTCTGTTGTGATTGGTCTACTCTGCTCTGATTGGTCAGATGACCCAGCCTGTTGGGATTGGTCACTCTGCTCTGATTGGTCAGATGGCCAAGTTTGTTGTGATTGGTCAAAAAAGCTCATTATCATTGCCGAATCTCAGCTCTTGATACACAATGATACGAACAGTAACGGTGGTGTGGGTTTCACCGTATCAATCTCATGAAAGTGGATTTACTTTGGCAGCAGAAAACAGAGTCTTCTTAACTTGAACAACACAAACCAAACTCTTCCAGTCTCAGATACACTACAGTGTACAGAGGGTGGAGCAAAGAGACACTATGTATAGCCAATGAAGACCATAGACTGGTATTATGCAAATATGTTGTAATGTTTGTAGTTATACAACAGAAGTGAGAATGGAATTACTGACGACTCATTTCAGACAGTTTTTCTTTTGGGAGACAATAACTTTGTTTATCTGAACTTTTATTTTTAAAACTTTGCACACCTTTTACATTCACAAACAGCTCTAAGACACACTGCATGAAAGGTAATATCTGAAAAAGCATAATAGGTGCCCTTTAAGTATGTGAAAAAAAGTAAGGAAGAAAACCAATATCATTTCAGTATGCAAATATTACAATGGCGTCAGTGCTATCGGTAACATTTTGAATGGTTGTAAATATTGTAATGATGTCAGTCAATGGGAGATGTGCAAACTGCGAGACGTGTAAAGAGAGAAACTTCACCTCCTCATGGTACCGCCTCTCCTCCTCTTCCACTTCCTTCTGCGCCTGCTCCCATTCCTGCTTCAACTTCTCCTGTTCACGCCGATATTTCTCCTGTGATCACACACATGCATTTCATCCGTTAATTCAGAATCTATAAATGCCTTAGGAGACCCTCTTACACTCGAAACTCCAAATGGCTCTTTAAAGCTACAATATTTTTTTTTCGCCGCTAGGGGTCACTTACCCTTACAATAACAAAGACTTAGGTTGATGACGCAGTGATACGCAGAATCATGAAACTTGTCATCATGCTGATAGATCTAATAATGTTTATGAATGAGTGAAAACATTCATGTTTTTATCATGACTGTGGTATGAAGCAGGGCGTTATTGCTAATGAGAGACAGATATCAGCGCCACACGCGAGTCACAGGTTTATTAGACGAATGAAACTTGTGAGGTAACGAGGCAGAGTTTCACTTGCTCTACACTATCACACTAAACTGCACGTGAGTGTGTTATAAATAATGTTATAAAGTTATAATGTTATTCTATGAGCAAGTTTGTCTGTATGAGACTAGCAGTAAGCTAGATCAAATAATAAAGTGCATGCAAGAGCAGTGTCTCAGTGGTGTCTCTGTCTAGTCGAAGTTTGTCACGGACGTGGAGCTCTCGGCATCTCGAAAACGCCACGCTGATATTGATCCTCGTTTTATTTCTACTTTTTTCCCAAAGTCTGCTTTGCCATGGTCCATAATGTTTGAACAAAACAACAACGGCGTGAGCGCGCCGCTAGACGTAACGCAGTTGTCCACGTCTGTCGTCATGGTTACTAGGCAGTACGAGTGGAAACCAGGGATAATGCCAAGGGAACCGGGGAACAGGGATGGGCACTGTTTAAAGTTGTGAATTTCTCTGAATTTACAAAGTCTTTGAAACATTTAGGATAATGTAAGTACTCAAGTACTTATGTATAACACTATGCAAGTGGTTTTTGAAAATTTTGATATTCTTGGAATTCTTACATATTGTACCCATTAAAGCCGTGTCTTCTTTATTCTTCTTTTATATTATTATTAAGCTCTTTTACATTGGTATAAGAGTAAACAAGGTTAAGGAAAACTGCTTGGGATTTAAAAAAAATCCATTAGGCAGCCAAAAGACAACATTTTAAAGGCACAATCAATTACAAGTCTTTGATTTTTTTTTAAGTAGTTTGAAAAGATTGTCTAGACAAAACAATATTGACACCCAAAAAATATGTAACACTTAAAAATATGATCTCTATTTAATAAAAATAACAACAAGAACAACATTTTAAGCAGTAATATCTGTTATTGTGTGTTTAAATATCTTGACATCTGCAGTGAAAAGCTATTTTCTCAAACAGGCAATCATTCCCCCTGTACACACTCACACACACACACACACACACACACACACACACACACACACACACACACACACACACACACACACACACAGGGGTGTCTTTATCTTAAGCAGCGACTTGTGTATCATGCTGGGTTTTAGTTATGCTTTGTGTTTTGCTGCTTATGATCAAAGTGTTGTTAAATGAAAAAATATTTCCTAAGAATTTTAGTTAATCTATTCAAAACTAATCCATGAGCTCCTTAGAACAATTAAAAGGGGTTATAAGCATTTGAGTCACTCTTAAAGCCAATTCTGTCATCTTTCACTCCATCTTGTCCTTTTAAACCTGTTTGACTTTCTTTCTTTTGTTGAACATAAAAGACGTTTTAAGAAATCTGTGTTTCCCCTCCATATTTAATTAGTCTCAATGGGGTCCAATGTTGTTTGTCTTCCACAGAAGACAGAAATACAACAAGGTTTGGAAAAATATGTGATTATAAAAATATGATAAAATACTTTTGGGGTCACTGATAAACAGGCAACATAGTCTGTCATAACAGTTAAAACATGCATCCTCTATAAATAAATATACGTTATAGTCTATTGTATTAGGAAATGGAAAAGGAAACCCAAACATGCAACTTAAAGGGATTGTTCAGCCACAGTGAAAATTCTGTCATCATTCTGTGTTATAGTACTAGATAACTCGTTTAGTGCCTTGATGATTTAACTCTGAAATGAAAGTGAATGGTGACCATGGCTGTTCTTGGTCCCCATCTACTTTCATTCCACTGAAAATAGCAGCTTGGACATACTAACAACAGAATTTTCTTTTTCGGTGAATTTTTTCTTATGCTTAAGCAACTTGAAGCGATTTGAAGCATGCTCAGGGGTCTGGTTGGTGTGAAGCATGCTCAGGGGTCTGGTTGGTGTGAAGCATGCTCAGGGGTCTGGTTGGTGTGAAGCATGCTCAGGGGTCTGGTTGGTGTGAAGCATATGCTCAGGGGTCTGGTTAGTCCACAGTGGTGATGTATGAAGCATGCTAAGGAGTCTGGCTCTGTTGGCTCCAGCCGCTGTACCTGAAGCATGCGTTCCTGCTCTCGCTGCCAGCTCTCCTGACGCTTGCGCTCTTCCTCTGGGCTCCAAGAAAAGTGTTCACCGCGCTTCACCAGATTCAGCACCTAACCGTACCGTACGCAATGACACGCACAAGCGCCGCACAACACCACAAACAGTGAGCAAGAGATTCCCCTGAAGCAGCGAGACTATACTGGAGCTGGCGGATGTGAAAACACAACGACAAACATGGGGACATTCTGCTGCTTTCCCATCTGGTATAGATAATATTCAACTCTATTTTCTGTTCTAAAAATGAAATAAACACTTTCATTTCCTTCAGCAGAATCACTGAAGGAAAAACTGCTTGTTAACAGCAGGTGTTCATCACTAATTCTCAATCATCACTTAATTAATCCCTTAATTATCATTCACTTTAACACTGATTCAGAGTTAATTTAACACTCTTTAGAGAGGGACCACATGTACTCTGAGTAGAGTTCATTTAACTCTAAGGATTTTGCTGTGAACTCATTCTTATATGTTTTAAGCCATTTACTTCTGAGCATCAAAGAGACCATTTAGGAAGATTTGTAATGTACGAACAGTGCTTGTAGAACAGGAATAAAATAATACCAGATGAGAAACAGCCAGAAAACAAACGTCAGACGCCTTAGGGATGAAGAGGAGAGACAGATGAACAGATTTCATTTATATACAGTACTTACATTTCCAGCCTTTTCAGTCAAATCTGGAAAATACAAACAATGTCATTTTTAAAACATGCACTTTCAGTGATTTCATGAATTATTCATTTCATTAATTTGGTTAAAAATAAATTAGTCAAAACCAATGGGAACTGAGTATGAAATGTAAAAAAAAAGGTTTTTGGTTACACTATTTTAAGGTGTCATTATTACAGTGTAATTATATATTTAAGTACTGAATAGAATTAATTAACAACAATACTTTCTAGGGTTTGTTTGAGGGATGAGAGTAAGTTGCATGCAAGTATGCCTAATTTACTGTTGTTGTTGAAGGAATTGTTGTTGAAGGACACTGTAAAATAAAGCTTTTCTTAAGTTTATTATATAAAGAAGAGTTTGATCCAGTGTGGAAGATTCACCAAACACTGAAGCAATTCAGTGACATAAAATTAAAGATACAGTACATTAATAATGTCATATGAAATTTCAATAACACAAGTTTATCTGCTCATTAAGATGTTGATATAACTTGTTCATGTGTCTCAGAGAGTTTGTGACAGTGATGTGCATTTAGACTCATGAACTGCAGCCAATTTGGGATAACAGGACAATGATGTTAGCTGAGCACTGATGTATATCTGATGGAGAAGATAAACACTCGAGGCTGATGATGTCTTCAGCGACACTCACCTGTTCTAGTTCTGCATGATTCTGCGGTGGATGCTTCTGATAGATTCTGTGGGATCTCCGTTACTAGTTCATTGATCTTCAACCAAAACCAAAGAAATCAAGGTCAAATATATACAGCAATTACATTTAATTCTAATATTCATCTGCAGTATTTTTGTCTGAGAGCAGCACCTGTGCAGAAGAGTCCGCCTGAATCACGGTCTGCAGAGAGTCACTCACACACGTCTCGTCTGTCTGCTCATCATCTGTGCAGGAACACGAGGTATTGACTAAGAATATATACAGGAATATGAGAAGAAGAAGTGAACTGGGATATTAATATCTCATAAGAGCTGGCCAACCTGTAGCCGTGTCGTCTGGTTTCATCTCCAACACTTCTGTGGACGTGGCGTCGTCGCTGACCTGCGGGACCGCCGCTCCTTCAGTCTGTACAGCATTACACACTCTTTACTGAACATAACCTCTCTCTTCTCATGCTTGTGTTGGTCACACACACACACACACAACACTGACCAGAAGTGATTGTTTTTGAACCATCAAAATTGGAGGATTTTTGTCACTTATTTTAAATATGAGGGAGGAATGAAACACCAAACTCGGTTTGACAAATTAGGCAAATAGGGAAACTACAGCTAAAGGTTTGATTTTACTGCGCAAGGAAAAAAACGTGAAAACCCATAAGCTGACAGGAAAAAGCAAACATTGACTACCACATTACCTGATATTATATTTTGCTAGTTCTATCTAGTTTCATAATTTCTTGTATGACACACAATTTGCACAAATAAAGCAATCAACTGGAAGCAAAACTACACATCAGTCCTGTCCTCACCTGTGTGTGTTCCCTGTGGTTCTCGCAGCGCTCCGGTGTGTGTGTGGATCCAGCGGACACGTCGGGATCTGTGAGGTCTGTGTGCAGACAGTCTTCCCTCTCTCTGTTTCTTCCTCCCTTCTGCTCATCATCCTCCCTTTCTCCATTCACTCGCACCATTTCATTCTGAGAGACAGAGAGAGAATTGAACTGAATTTTTACACACCTTTATTACAAATAACCTAATACCAATACATTCAGTTCCTACCTACAAGAGTACAAAACACCATACAAATAAAAAATAATAAAAATAAATAAATAAAAGAACTCATTCCAAAATATGTGCAAACTGTAAACTCTCGTTAATTATTGCACACAGAGCCCCCTTATAACACCAAATCATTTCAAAAGACATAACAGCCCTCATAGCCTTATAAAACTGAAAGTCAATTCAAATTCTGGATTTAATATGTCATGCAATTTAGCTTTCCAAATATACATTATTTTATGATGTTACTAGAAAAAAACTACTGTTTATAAAATAATTTTAATTTGCATTTAAAATACATGATTAGTTCGATAAAACGCAATCGCATCACTGTGTTTTGCAGTCAGTCCACAGCTCCGACAAGGAAACCGCTGCTAAATAAAGTATTAATGACAATGTCACGTCACAGCAGACAGCTCGGTAAATAAAACGAGTTGATGTAAAGTCCCTACCGTGACACAAAAAAAGGTATGTGCGTGTTTTAGATGTGCTGATCTGCTCTCTGTGTGTTTTTGTCCTTCTATAGAGCACTTCACATACTGTAGAAAGAACCCATTCACAAACACACTCACACACTCATACCTAGGGAACACTAGCACCCATTCAACACATGCCCACTTTAACTCACACACTCATTCCAGCCAGCAGAGGGCAACATCCACCATTGTATCCTGAGACACTTCACTTCTCTTAGGAGACGGACGGAGCACTGAATTATCCAGGACATTCTACTCTTATATTGCTCAGAGGCTCTTCTACAGCTCTGCACACAAAACTGTTCATATTTCTCTTAAAGGAAACTTGAATGAGGTGACCCTCGACACATTTAACATTTAAAATGGCTAAATTAATGTGGATAACATAGCTCAGATCACTTGGTCTCGAGAGAATGATGTGAAAGTTCTATAGAGTTTTTACTGAAATGTTTTTACTGAAAATCTCTTTTGATACAACTAAATAAATAAATAAAAATTCCTAAGAAATGTCTCATTTTGCTCTTCATTTAATCTCGTTACAGTGAAAGAGAAAGTAAAAAATTACAGAAAAAATCTCCAGGTGGACCTGTTATAAGTTATATAAGAATGTTGCATAGTGACATTGTGTGACTTTAGTCCTAAACTATAGACATTATATCAGTTATGAAACCTTTTAAAAAGCAAACAGTGCTATGAGAAATGTTGATTCCTGTGCTGTCTGTACCTTAGCAGTGCTACTTCTGCTCTTTCTGTACAGTCTCGGAGCCAGAGAGGGCGCTGTCGCACACGAGCGAGATGGATCTGAAACACACTCCATATCTCTGACGTTTCCCTTCCCTGTGCTGTATCCCGCCTCCATCACCGGATCTGTGCTGTATCCCGTCTCCGTCTCCGGCTCTGTGCTGTATCCCGTCACCTGTGCTTCCACCGAGGATATGAACTTGGCTGCGGGGAGAGACTGCTGCCTCAGGTACTGCAGCGGGTTTGAGCCGGCACTGAAGGAGCAGGAGATGTCTGAGGAGACGGGGAACGAGGAGTGACGAGTTGGGTCGGCCGACACACTCCTCTCCAGCAGCTTGGGGAGTTTGAGGCGCTCGAGAACGGCCTCACTGATGGTGAAGCGCAGGGCATAACGCTGCAGCACAGATGCTGCTTCCTCTGGTGTGCGGGCGCTCCGGTAGGCTTCATGCAACTCCTGTTCACGACGCTCCCTAGTGGACAAATAGAAATGGTGTAGAGACGTATTATTGTATCGATGATTGAGATTCACTAACTAACAGCAGTTTTAAAAACAATTTTGTAACATTACTGACTGTACCGCTTACAGGAACATCCCTGATATAAATACCATTTAAAGAAACTTCACTTATGTTTACGCCACTGACATTAAACACACTCATGGTAACAGCACCAACAGTAACATCACTGACTGTAACACAGGTAACAGTAACCACAGTTACAGTAACATCACTGACTGTAACACCACTGACAATATCATCACTTATGTTATACTGAACTCACGGTAACAGCACCCACAGTAACATCACTGACAGTAACGCCACCAACAGTAACACCGCTTGTTAAATACACTGACTTTAACTGCACCGGTAACAACAGAAGCAGTAACATCACTAACAGCAACACCGCTTAGTGTAACATCATTTACAGTAACATTTACGGTAACACCCCTAACAGTAACACCCCTAACAGTAACATCACTTACAGTAACACCCCTAACAGTAACATCACTTACAGTAACACCCCTAACAGTAACATCACTTACGGTAAAACCCCTAACAGTAACATCACTTACGGTAACACCCCTAACAGTAACATCACTTACGGTAACACCCCTAACAGTAACATCACTTACGGTAACACCCCTAACAGTAACATCACTTACGGTAACACCCCTAACAGTAACATCACTTACAGTAACACCCCTAACAGTAACATCACTTACGGTAACACCCCTAACAGTAACATCACTTACGGTAACACCCCTAACAGTAACATCACTTACGGTAACACCCCTAACAGTAACATCACTTACGGTAACACCCTTAACAGTAACATCACTTACGGTAACACCCCTAACAGTAACATCACTTACGGTAAAACCCCTAACAGTAACATCACTTACGGTAACACCCCTAACAGTAACATCACTTACGGTAACACCCCTAACAGTAACATCACTTACAGTAACACCCCTAACAGTAACATCACTTACGGTAACACCCCTAACAGTAACATCACTTACAGTAACACCCCTAACAGTAACATCACTTACGGTAACACCCTTAACAGTAACATCACTTACGGTAACACCCCTAACAGTAACATCACTTACGGTAATACCCCTAACAGTAACATCACTTACGGTAACACCCCTAACAGTAACATCACTTACGGTAACACCCTTAACAGTAACATCACTTACGGTAACACCCCTAACAGTAACATCACTTACGGTAATACCCCTAAAAGTAACATCACTAACAGTAACACCCCTAACAGTAACATCACTTACGGTAACACCCCTAACAGTAACATCACTTACGGTAACACCCTTAACAGTAACATCACTTACGGTAACACCCCTAACAGTAACATCACTTACGGTAACACCCCTAACAGTAACATCACTTACGGTAACACCCTTAACAGTAACATCACTTACGGTAACACCCCTAACAGTAACATCACTTACGGTAACACCCCTAACAGTAACATCACTTACGGTAATACCCCTAACAGTAACATCACTTACGGTAACACCCCTAACAGTAACATCACTTACGGTAACACCCTTAACAGTAACATCACTTACGGTAACACCCCTAACAGTAACATCACTTACGGTAATACCCCTAAAAGTAACATCACTAACAGTAACACCCCTAACAGTAACATCACTTACGGTAACACCCCTAACAGTAACATCACTTACGGTAACACCCTTAACAGTAACATCACTTACGGTAACACCCCTAACAGTAACATCACTTACGGTAACACCCCTAACAGTAACATCACTTACGGTAACACCCTTAACAGTAACATCACTTACGGTAACACCCCTAACAGTAACATCACTTACGGTAATACCCCTAAAAGTAACATCACTAACACTAACATCACTTACAGTAACACCCTTAACAGTAACATCACTTACGGTAACACCCCTAACAGTAACATCACTTACAGTAACACCCTTAACAGTAACATCACTTACGGTAACACCCCTAACAGTAACATCACTTACGGTAACACCCCTAACAGTAACATCACTTACAGTAACACCCCTAACAGTAACATCACTTACGGTAACACCCCTAAAAGTAACATCACTAACAGTAACACCCCTAACAGTAACATCACTTACGGTAACACCCTTAACAGTAACATCACTTACGGTAACACCCCTAACAGTAACATCACTTACGGTAACACCCCTAACAGTAACATCACTTACGGTAACACCCTTAACAGTAACATCACTTACGGTAACACCCCTAACAGTAACATCACTTACGGTAATACCCCTAAAAGTAACATCACTAACACTAACATCACTTACAGTAACACCCTTAACAGTAACATCACTTACGGTAACACCCCTAACAGTAACATCACTTACAGTAACACCCTTAACAGTAACATCACTTACGGTAACACCCCTAACAGTAACATCACTTACAGTAACACCCCTAACTGTAACATCACTTACGGTATCACCCCTAACAGTAACATCACTTACGGTAACACCCCTAACAATAATATCACTTACGGTAACACCCCTAACAGTAACATCACTTACGGTAAAACCCCTAACAGTAACAGGACTAACAGTAACACCCCTAACAGTAACATCACTAACAGTAACACCCCTAACAATAATATCACTTACGGTAACACCCCTAACAGTAACATCACTTACGGTAACACCCCTAAGAGTAACATCACTTACGGTAACACCCCTAACAGTAACATCACTAACAGTAACACCCCTAACAGTAACATCACTTACAGTAACACCCCTAACAATAACATCACTTACAGTAACACCCTTAACAGTAACAGCACTAACAGTAACATCACTTACGGTAACACCCTTAACACTAACAGCACTAACAGTAACATCACTTACGGTAACACCCCTAACAGTAACATCACTTACGGTAACACCCCTAACAGTAACATCACTTACGGTAACACCCTTAACAGTAACAGCACTAACAGTAACATCACTTACGGTAACACCCCTAACAGTAACATCACTTACGGTAACACCCTTAACAGTAACAGCACTAACAGTAACATCACTTACGGTAACACCCCTAACAGTAACATCACTTACGGTAACACCCTTAACAGTAAAAACACTAACAGTAACATCACTTACGGTAACACCCCTAACAGTAACATCACTTACGGTAACACCCTTAACAGTAAAAACACTTACGGTAACACCCCTAACAGTAACATCACTTACGGTAACACCCCTAACAGTAACATCACTTACGGTAACACCCTTAACAGTAAAAACACTTACGGTAACACCCCTAACAGTAACACCACTACCAGTAACACCACTAACAGTAACATCACTTACGGTAACACCCCAGTAACACCACTTAAATAGCAAATTAGCTAATAGCAATAGCAAATTCAGTACATTCAAGCTGATTAGATTTAGCTAAAATGATCCCTTGTCATCTGTAGTGTTGGACTGTAAAAAATGAAAAAAACTGGAAAGTGGAAACAGCAGACATACTTCTCCTCCACTATTTCTCTGTACGTCTTGATGCTTTTTCTTCTCTGTGATCCTCCTCCTCCACTCAACAGTCTCTCCATCATCTTCCTCTCCTCTTCTTTTTTGATCAGGTCCTGAGACACACTCCTTCTGCGACTCTTCCATTTGGCCAAGTCCTGAAACACAATCATACAACTGCAGACTCATTCTGAACTGCATATGCTGAATGTAACAGGAAACTAGTGAGGACAGACACGTACGTCCTGCCAGTGGTCTTCTTCCTCTTTCAGCATGTTGTACTGGTTGTGCATGAGCTCATGTCGAACTTGACTATGGGGTGGCAACATAGAGTCTTCCTCACTTCCTCGCATGTCAATCATGCTCACACTCCTGTTACAGAGAGATAGAAGCTCATTGAACCACCGGCACTTTATAAAACTGAATCAGCTGGTTAACCACTGTTAACTTTATAATTAAGAAGCAGGGCCAGTGAGTCACAGTGAGCATTATAACGAGGCAGGTTGTGCCGCCCATAAGCCATGCATCCAAAGAAAGAAGGCCAGAAGTGTGTGAACATGTGCTGAAAGACACTCTGAAACAACCACCAAATTTATGTTATCTTACAAATGGCAAAAACAAATAGATTTTCATTCTATAAAAAAATAATGCTTGGTTTAATTAAACAAATTGAGCATATTCAAGTATAAAAGTATACATCAGATGCAAGTGTTTTAGCAAACATAAGTATTAGTTTGTGGATAAAAGGTTTACGTTATATAAGCATCCCATTTAACAAGCAATACAGCCACATTACAAAGAAGTTCATCGGTAGTGTACCAAAACACAGCTTGGCACATGCAGACATTAGTCAGTGTCAGTCCCGGCAAGAGTGTTTTCACAGCACAGTGTGTTAAAGAGACTTACTCAGGATCATCAAACACACTAGATGAACGGCTGAATCTACAACAGGCAGGACAAAAGAGCACAAACACAGTGATATATGAGGACAATGATGACCCACAGATAAAGCAAAAATGACTTAAGCAGTCATTGCATTACATACAATTTCTAATTACACAGAATATTTAGCACTAGAAACTCTATCCAAGCAATATTATACGTATATAATAGGGGAATTCCCCAAAAGGGGCAAAACCCTCCAAGGTAAAGACCACATACACACAATTTACCCCTCTGGTGCCCTTTTTTAAATGTTAAAATGTTATGTTTCGTTTTTTTACTTCATCCAAATGGTACAAAACGTGGTAAAAGCACTTGCTACTGTATGTGAACACAAAACAATAATGGACATGATTTCGAAAATGTTAAACGGTCCTGAAAAAATAGTCACACGTGAGCTCCTCAAAAACCTCATCTAGTGGAAGCGTTTGGTACTGCGGCCAGCCGGCCACACACAATCTTACTTCAAACTGTGTGGACTTAGGTTGGTCTCGTGTCTTGTTTCAATTTCAGTGTTTATCTAACAAACCCCAATACTGTGGGAAATGTCTAAGCCATCTTTCATAGCCTCATCAAATTCACCACTTATTGCACTTATCAAAAATTCAAAAAGATTCATATAGAAGAGGAGAGCATGAAAGAGAAAGAGAAAAGCGCTGGATGTGTGTCAGTGAAAGTGTGGCTTGCGGTCTCGCCACAAGAAACACACAGACACTGAAAATACAGGCCACCCAAAAAACAAACCAATTATAAAGCCTGAAGTATTGCTCATAAATGTAAATATGGCAGTGAATCGTCCAGCAGGACAGACCAAAGGAAACAGAGAGACTCCACTGAAAACAACACTCAAGCTGGAGCTCTGATCAGAGATAATGTTGGAGATGATAGACCTGGTGTTTTATACAGGACTTGAAATAAACTCATAGATCCACAAACACTCTGGTCTGAACTACGACGGGCGAATCAACAGATAAACTCCAACACTGATATGAAGCAAACACCATCTCTTCAACTCCATTTCATCGACGTTTGTAAGGCTAGTTGCATCACACATCTGAAAGAGTTTTTGTACTGTACATTCTGCTTCGTTTATATGTTAAGCATGTTAAATGATTAGTAATTATTACTGTTAAAAGAGTGAACATTTTCTGGGTGTGTTTTCAATCACAAATGCTATGGGTTTCTACTCTAATTCATGTAAATAGATCAGCTGAGCTGAACTGAAATGAACTGAGCTGAACTGTTCAGTTCAGTTCATTTTAGTTCAGCTCAGCTCAAATCAGTTCATTTCAGTTCAGCTCAGCTCAGTTCAGTTCAGCTCAGTTCAGTTCAGTTCAGCTCAGTTCAGTTCAGTTCAGTTCAGTTCAGCTCAGCTCAGTTCAGCTCAGCTCAGCTCAGTTCAGCTCAGTTCAGCTCAGTTCAGTTCAGTTCAGTTCAGTTCAGCTCAGTTCAGTTCAGCTCAGTTCAGTTCAGCTCAGTTCATTTCATTTCATTTAAGTTCAGCTCAGCTCAGCTCAGTTCAGCTCAGCTCAGTTCAGTTCATTTCAGTTCAGCTCAGTTCAGTTCAGTTCAGTTCAGCTCAGTTCAGTTCAGTTCAGCTCAGCTCAGTTCATTTCAGTTCAGCTCAGCTCAGTTCAGTTCAGCTCAGTTCAGTTCAGTTCAGTTCAGTTCAGTTCAGTTCAGTTCAGCTCAGCTCAGTTCAGCTCAGCTCAGTTCAGTTCAGCTCAGCTCAGTTCAGCTCAGCTCAGTTCAGCTCAGTTCAGTTCATTGCCCAACACAGGAAACCGGCACATTCCCCGTCTTCCTCCGGGCGGGTCGCCTGTTCCTTCTGTGAGGCTGTTTTTATGAACACACAATGGGAAAGTCCTCAGAGTGACATTCAGAGCCTTTCCTCCGTGTGTTTATGAGTTTCTGTGGCCGCTGTGAACACCTGATGTTGTCATTATGAAAGATACTGAGAATAATATTCAGATTCCAAATGTACATATATATACTGGTGATTTTGAAAAAAAGCATGTTGCCAATTATTGCTTTTGTATTGTGTAGCTGAGAATGATGAGTAACTTTCATGATGAGTTCTTTCAGATAAAGTTAAAGGTATTCAGTGTTTGTGGCTATTAAATGTCTTCTGTAGTCGTTTGTACATGTGTGTGGTCTGAATCCAGTGGCAGATCCGTTCTTTATTCCATGTTATTCATGACACTTATCCTATATTCATCACACTATATCCTATATACTTGTCCTATATGTGCTTTTCCAAAAACGGATTCGGTCATCATTTACTCATCCTCATGTCGTTCCAAACCTGAACTTATTTCTTCTGTGAAACACAAGAGAAAATCTTCTGAAGAATGTTTTGGTACCTTTGACTTCCAATGATCTTCTTTTGTGCTACACTGAAAGTCACGCATGTTTGGAATGACGGAAAAATAATTTTCATTTTTGGGTGAGCAATCCTTTTGATTACTATTAAATCATTTTAAATTAACAATGTATTATGTTAAATTATGTATACTGACAAAATCTGAGTAGCTTACAATATGCCAATATGTCCCCCGATTCCATCTGTTCTTATGAAATGATTTGTCTTTACTGCACACTTGGTATATTAACTCTGCAACAAGAGCTAATTTTTCTGCTACCTGCTTGAAAGCCAGAAGATTGCCAGCTGAAGCGTTTTACTGTGGTAAGGACCACCCTGTCTCAGCCCGCCATGCCAATCTGAGCGACCAGATTCAAAGGCTTTCCATGGAGTGTCATTGAAGCTCATTCATGTTGACCTACATCAAGCCCAAACATTACAAACAGCAGACGCCTGGCGTGGGACGGAAACCCAAACTCGTCTGGCTCTGATTCTACCTGACAGTCAGAGCAATTCAGCCAAGAACGGCCCTTCAGCGCCCAGCCTATCCTACAACAGCAGCCGAAAGCAAGCTCCAAATATATCAGCAAAAGAACATAAATAAAGTATTTTTTTCCCTCAGATCTTTAGTGCCGATCCCAAAAACAATACTAGACTCTTCTCAGGAGAACGGACTCAAGGTCTGGCGGTCAGACAGAGCAAAAAGACGGCTTCTGAAAGGACATCAAAGTAAAAGAAGCTGCATTTGTTGTCTAACAGTACAGTGAACATAAGATCAGAGATCCCATCGCACCATTACAACAACTACTTTTATTGGGTGGGACAGTGGATGGATGAGTGGATGGATGGGAGGGTGGGTAGATGGATGGGTGGGTGGATCCATGGATAAGTGGGTGGGTAGATGGATGGGTGGGTGTTTGGATGGGTGGATGGACCCAAAGTAAAAGATTTGTCTTCATCCACCCACCCAAAGTAATGGGTTGGATGGATGGGCGGGTGGGTGGGTGGATGGATGGGTGAATGGGTGAATGTATGGGTGGGTTAGTGGATGGATCAAAGCTTGGTTGGGTGGGTGGGTGAATGGATGGAAGGATGGATGATAGATGGATAGGTGGATGGATGGATGGATGGGCTGGTGGATGGATGAAAGCTTGGTTGGGTGGGTGGGTGGGTGAATGAATAGAAGGATGGATGATAGATGGGTAGGTGGGTGGATTGATCGATGGATGGATGGATGTATAGGAGGATGGATGGATGGATGGATGGGTTGGTGGATGGATGAAAGCTTGGTTGGGTGAATGAATAGAAGGATGGATGGATGATAGATGGGTAGGTGGGTAGATTGATGGATGGATGGATGGATGGATAGGTGGATGGATATATAGGTGGATGGATGGATGGATGGATGGATGGATAGATAGGTGGATGGATGGATGGATGGATGGATGGATGGATAGATAGGTGGATGGATGGATGGATGGATGGATGGATGGATGGGTTGGTGGATGGATGAAAGCTTGGTTGGGTGAATGAATAGAAGGATGGATGGATGATAGATGGGTAGGTGGGTAGATTGATGGATGGATTGATAGATAGATAGATAGATAGATAGATAGATAGATAGATAGATAGATAGATAGATAGATAGATAGATAGATAGATAGATAGATAGATAGATAGATAGATAGATAGATAGATAGATAGATAGATAGATAGATAGATAGATAGATGTGTAGTATGCGTGATCATTAGTGTTTTGGTGAAGGGTCGCTGGGCACCTGATGTCATTTCCTGCAGTCTGATTAATGGACGTCAGCGAGTCGTTCTGAAGGGGATCCGGGGGGTGTGGGGGAGTTTGGCAGACAGCGTCCCGTCCGTCTCTGTCCTCTGATTGGCTCTGCTCGAGATCGAGAGGGTGTACAGAGGGCTGGAGGGGGGGTCTGATCTGAGGGTCACTGAGTTGTGGTTTCATGGACACGGGGTCGTTCTGAGGAGAAGCTCTGGAGTTCTCACTGTCTGTCTGAGACTCTCCACAGAGAACATCACTTCCTGTTACACCACAGGACATGTCTAACCAAAGGGTTTCACTAACACTAATCACACAACAACAGTGACACACCCACAGAAACAACAGGAGCAGGACAACGGCACACACACACACACACACACCGTCAAACCAGGAACCAGCGACGGCAGGAGAGGGGGTGGAAGGAAAGTGTTATACAACAGAGAGGAGGGACCAAAAGAAAAGAAACAAAACAGTTATATTTATTGACTATATACAGTGGCAGGGATTTAGCTAGGTTTACTGTATACTGAAAAATATTCTTCTGTTAGAAATGTGTTGATATTTAGATTCAGTTGTGCATGCGTATTTCTCTTGCATGTTCTGTTTACACTAAATAAAACCTTGATCTAGCCTTTAATCAAAATATCATTTTTTGATACTGTTCATAATAACACTGTAGCACAAAAGTTTCATTTTTTATATTGTCCATTTATCGTTTTTGGGCCATAAAATATTTATCAGCAATTCCATCAAATAAGCTGTAAATAATGCAGAAGATGTTAAAAATCACCACACTTGAAATGAAAGGTAAACCTGTAATTGAGGAATACAGTACTCGCACATTATGACAAATGCAGTAAGTGGCTTGTGTATTTTATGCATGCAGAATATTCACATACTACACCGCACAGTGTATGAACTGCATACTACAGAAATACGAGCATCTTAGTATACGATTCCATACGGTAAATAAGGAAACAATCACACATTACACAGAATACACAAGTACAGGAGATTATCAATGATGCATTATCATGGGTTTTTTCAGCTGATGTGAATAAGCATTGAGTGTATATGTATGAGTGTGTGTGTTGATCGGTTTTGATCCAGAGCGGTTGTTCTGGATCAAAGCACGGCAGCCTGAAGCTCAAGCAATGAATGCTCACATCTGGATCAAATCAACCGCCCTCACAAACATCTGCACTGCACAATCAATGCAAACAAATAAAACAGAAACTAGGGATGCACGATATTGGATTTGCCCGATACCGATATATTTTCTCTCCTGTGCAGGGATCCTAAAAAATATTTTTCATTTCGGTTAGCTTTGAGAAAACTCACTGAACCATTAGTTTTGAGAACTAAAACATTATTAAAGTTCTTTTTATAATGAGAGTGCATTTAAATATTAGACGCATTAATAATAAAGTCAATCACTGACGATTTGTTTTGGACAGATGCAGATGTAACCTTAATATTTTATTTGTGGATTTAATATGTGATCTACTGCAAAAGAGCTGTAAAACAATTCAGAAAATCCTTCAGATCTTCTTGAATTAAAAAAAAACATTACACATTAATTAATAAATCTGTATATACAATTATTTTAAACTATAGCTTCTGATCTTTAAATCAAATCAGATTCATGATTTTATGACATCAGAAACACAAGTTTCTTAATGTTTTATGTGTATTTTCCTTGTCATTTGATTAGTCCATCTAGTATGCCAACAGCGCCCCCTACAGAAATAAAACCTTAAGTGGGCGGGCATTAGGACAAGGGGGAGGCTGTTGCTCAAGCCCAGCGCTGTGATCCAAAACACTGAATCTAATCGCCGTTCAGGCTAAAGTTCGCTTCAAGAATGACCAGACAGCAGACATGCTCATATCACGAGTACTCCTTCAGTTACTGCAGAGGCAAAATCAACATTATCAAGCTGATGTTCACATTTTAAGCCGTTACTGGTTGATTATGATGACGCGCGATAATATCTTGCATCCCTACATAAAACCATTCTTCCCCTGTGGTGTAAATCCAGCTTTTAATGTTGTTTATGTGTCTATGTGTTGTTTTTAATAAGACACACCATGTGTCGACAGTATTACCTCCTTAAAACTGCAGTGAACCAAAAACCGCTGAAAATCGCTGGGATTTTTGACGTCACGAACGACCTTGTAACCAATCAGATCAACGTGTGATCATCAACCAGTGGATCTCTGAGGGAGCGAGTGGAGGCGGGGCTCATTTGCATATTCATAGAACCAAGAATACTAAATAAGGCAAGGGTGTCGAGTTACATTCAAGCTAAGAACAAAAATAGCATAAATATCTTGGCAGCTGAAAGGGGGAAAATGAGGGTGCTTAACTTTTTTATTTGCTTGTTTATTTTATTATCTAAAAAAAAACGCATAGTTTGAACTATGTGAAACATGACATCACTCATGGTAAGAATGAATAATGATGTGCTGATTTGTTTCAGAATGATAAAAAAGAAGCAAAACCCTGACAAAAGTTCAAACCAAATGCCTGATCTTTGACCTACTGACACTAAAGTAGTCTCGTCTGGAGCGCAGCCGTTATTCCCCTTTACTCTTTACACATGTCAGCTGGACTCAAAAACTCTTGGAGCCCAAAGAGAATATTCATTTCAGGAGCGAGTCATTGTCCGACTGAAAACAACACACCAACACACCAGTGTCTCGGACTCACCTGAAAGGCCTCTCTCCTCCGACAGGTGAGGTTGTGCTGCTCCAGCTCCTGCAGCTGTCGTCTCGGTCCGCGCGTGGGCGGCGCACTGGCGCGGGCATGAACGTGCTCTGGTTAGTCTTGTTGGGCAGGTACTGGTTGAAAGGAAGGGCGATCCGTGGCTCGCTGACGGACGTTCTCCGCACCAGCATGTCGTCTTTGCGCACGTCCGGCATCTTCCTCTGGGGGGCGTCGCTCTCCGAGTCGCTGCCGCGGCCTGCAGCGGGACAAGCAGAGCGAATGAATGAAGCGTCTGACAGTGTTGGTAGAACTGCGTTAGTGGTTAAAGAGCTCAGCTAAAACCCCAAAAGTTATAGGTTCGAATCTAACCAGGCCCGTTCTTCACGGAGAAGAAACGCTTCAGATTTACTAGTGATGCCAACCGAAAATATCCAACAGTTTTGGCCGAAATGGTTTTGGAGTGCCTGAAACAGTTCCATTTAATTAACGGATTTTGACCATGTCAATGACTACATTTACATACTCCCCCATAACAACATGACATCATGACTTTTGCGTAAACATATACGCCACTTTCGAGTCAGGTGGCGTGTTATCTCTAAGCATTTTGAGCTATCCGCGTGTATCCGCGTGTATGCGTATATGTCTACGGCATTAACGTCCGCGTCATTCCACGTGTCTGAACACGCAGTCAAATCTCCAGTCATAAATGCCATGAATGAATGAATGAATGAATGAATGAATTAACCCCAGTGACGGTTAAGTTTAGGGATGGGGTTGAGGTAAGTCATATATTTATATAACGTTAAGTCAACGGCGTTCATAAACACGCTGAAAGGCGATTATGCGTCTTGATGGCACGCCAAAAATGGAAATACGAATTGGCGTGTCATACATACGCTACTCCATGAGATCAGTCTGCCCATAATGTGATTATAATGGGAACTCAGATAGCAAACTGACATTGAATCAACGTGGAAACGTGACATCGAAACAACGTTGATCTGACATAGTTTTGCTCATTGAATTAACGTTGAACCAACGTCAGACGCGTCATTCTTTCAAAACTAACGGAAAATTAACTTGAAATCAACGTTGTTTCAACGTTATGAAAGCAAACCAATTTTCGATTTTTTTTTATTTAGCATTGAAGAATGCCGCGTCTGACGTCGGTTCAACGTTAATTCGATGAGCAAAACAATGCCAGATCAACGTTGTTTCGATGTCATGAGAGACGTCGTTTCCACGTTGATTCAATGTCAGTTTGCTGTCTGGGATTTTTTTGGCAATATTGCAATTAATCTTTACCTCGCATTAAGAAAATACTTTGATCAAACTAAAGGGGATTAAGCTAATTGTAGTCACCATAACCAAAGTGGGTCTGTTCTCGGACGCACACTGATGCCATGTATTGTTCACACAACTCAACTCAACAATATCAAATGCTGACCCTTCAGATGACACACAGCTCATATCTCTGCCGCTGGAAGTTACCAGAACACACAGCACATGGTAGACAGACGTATGCAGAGCAGCTCTCGCACTGTACGGCGTGATCCAGTCAGGATCCGTTCACACAGTATGGGTTCTCTGAGAATATGAGTTCTGGAAATGTACAGGTGTGAGCTAAGTTATAGAATGTGGTTGTCAAATCATAAATATCTGAACTGTGTGTGAACATAACCGTAACCGTACTCAAATACAGGACTGACAACCGTATTCTCGTGGCCAAATTCTACTCCATAAACACAATGTCAGCAGTGTGGACGCACTTTAACACTTTACCGCAATATGTAAAATATGTTTGCCTGAAATCTCATGCTAAAGGACTTTACCTGGACCTATTTATCACCTTAGAACGCTCTCATCCTTTAGCGTCACATAGAACGCTATATTACAAAACGGTGCTATACTACGCACATGGCATCCTTTATCGTTAATATTCACGCAAACCCAAGGCGTCATAAATCCTTTAGCGTAATATGAGACTACCCTTCCCTACCCTACCCCACACCTAAACCTAACCATCACAGCGCGTGTTATATTAACGATAACGGGTGCCATGTGCGTAGTATAGCGCCGTTTTGTCATATAGCGTTCTATATGACGCTAAAGGATGAGAATGCGTTGAACATCCTTATAAATAACTTACACTCACTCTTACACTTACAATAATTACACTTACAATTTATAAAAAAATTATATTTTTGGTATTGGTATTTCTTTGGTTTCAGGCAATGCATACACAGACAAGAAATCCACATTTTGACAATGAAAATGCAAAAAAATCTCGTCAGGAATAAACTATAAACAGCTGGTGAACTGGCGTCAGGGTTCACTGGTCCACGTGGGGAGCGAAGCCAAGTCCAATTGGTCTAATCACACAGAACAGATACTGCAGCTCAGACTCAATATTGCCCATGATAGAAAGAGAGCCAATCCGAGAGCCCATGACGACCCCTGTCCACCGTCCACAGCTCCTACAACACGTACAGCCCTTCCTAACTCTGGTGTTCACTAGTGGAAGCGGCTCTTTCAGCAGGATGACACACCTGCCACACCGCACATAGTGTTCAGGAACGCTATGAGGAACATGACGAAGAGTTCAAGGTGTTGCCCTGGCCTCCAGATTGCCCAGATCTGTGGGATGTGCTGGACCTACACCACCTCACAAGATCAATCCACTGTCCTGCAGTTTAGCTTCAACCTGCTTCAGCACTCCAGTCTTTGTTTTTCAAGTGATCCTGAAGAGCTTGAAGAGCTGGTTCAGGTTTGTTTGATTAGGGATGGATCTAAACTCTGCAGGACAGTGGCCCAATGTCTTTGTTCCAGAAACAACAGGACACGTCCAGAGGTCTTGTGGAGTCCACGAGGGGAACCTACACGATATTAGGCTGGTGGTTTTAATGTTGTTTAATGAAAATGTGTATATCGCTGGAGATTTCATTGGTTAAATAAAATAGAAAACTGATCTTCAGTAAATGGAGAAGCTCTGACGGGGGCAAATCAGAGAACATTCTTTGGTTGTGGTGCCTCTAAAGGATATCTGATGTCTGCCACTCCAAACATTATCTCAAGCACCCTGGAGTGTGAGCAAACAGCTATATAAAACCACTTGAGCCTGTGGCTGCATTTGAGAGGACTGATGCCGAATATTCTGAGGACCTGATGTTTAAGTAGATTACGGTCTGCAAGTCCTCTAGACCTTATAAAGCTGATTTACCCAAGCTGTTTTGAGGAGCACCTGCATCAACTTTGACCTTCAACTGTAACTCTCCTTTAGACATGCTACTAACTATAAGTAACTTTTCAACTACATGTCAACTAACTCTCATTAAAGTATTAATAGACTGCAGTAAACTGTAGTAGACTGGTATGTTATGGTTAGGTGTTAGGGTTCGGATTAGGAGAATAAGTTTACTTGTAGTTGCCAAGTTACTTATATAGTCAGTAGAATGTATGTTGAGGGATCAACAAAATAAAGTGTTAGCAAATATTAAGCAGAGAGTCTACTAATAGTCTAATTCCAGTTAGTCATGTAGTTGCAAAGTTACTTATAGTTAGTAGAATATCTAAAGTGGACTATCTCAATAAAGTGTTAGCACCTCTCCTCCTCACATTCCCTGGCCAGCTGCTCTGCACATGTCTGTCCGACAGCTTCTGTGGCTCAGTGTGTTAAACACACACCAGTCAAGATGATGATTGATGGTGCATGTCACATCACACACACCTTGACATAAGTAGTAAACACATACTGTATGGCTAGTGAGACGCAACAGTCTCCGCCAGCACATGATGGTACCGCAGGGAAAGGAGATTTTCACAGGCATAAGGTTTTCCCCAACAATCTTATAGCAGATGTTGTCGCTAAAGTTTTAAATATGAATATAAAATGTAGAGCAGAATAGAGTAGCTATAAAACCAAAAAGCTCCGTAACTTGGTCTTGACAGAATTTGTTGAGAAATATTTGAGTTCATAAATGCCTCACGAGAGCAAATGCAGCAGAAGACTTTTAGCCACAGTCTACACTACTCACCTAGTCATCTAACTACTGTGTGGGCCGATGCAGTCTGATGTAGTCTGATGTAGGCAGATGTAGTCTGATGTAGTCTGATGTAGCCTGATGTAGCCTAATATAGTCAGATGTAGTCTGATGTAGTCTGATGTAGGCAGATGTTGTCTGATTTAGTCTGATGTAGTCTGACGTTGCCTGATGTAGTCTGATGTAGGCAGATGTAGTCTGATTTAGTCTGATGTAGTCTGATGTAGTCTGATGTAGTCTGATGTAGGCAGATGTAGTCTGATTTAGTCTGATGTAGCCTGATGTAGCCTGATGTAGTCTGATGTAGTCTGATGTTGCCTGATGTAGTCTGATGTAGCCTGATTTAGTCTGATGTAGTCTGATGTAGTCTGATGTTGTCTGATGTAGTCTGATGTAGTCTGATTTAGTCTGATGTAGTCTGATGTATCCTGATGTAGTCTGATGTAGTCTGATGTAGTCTGATGTTGTCTGATGTTGTCTGATGTAGTCTGATGTAGTCTGATTTAGTCTGATGTAGTCTGATGTAGCCTGATGTAGTCAGATATACTCTGATGTAGTCAGATGTAGTCTGATGTAGGCAGATGTAGTCTGATGTAGCCTGATTTAGTCTGATGTAGCCTGATGTAGTCTGATGTAGCCTGATGTAGTCTGATGTAGTCTGATGTTGCCTGATGTAGTCTGATGTTGCCTGATGTAGTCTGATTTAGCCTGATGTATCCTGATGTAGTCTGATGTAGTCTGATTTAGCCTGATGTAGCCTGATATAGTGTGATGTAGTCTGATGTAGTCTGATGTAGCCTGATGTAGTCTGATGTAGCCAGATGTAGTCTGATGTAGTGTGATGTAGCCTGACGTAGTCTGATTTAGCCTGATGTATCCTGATGTAGTCTGATGTAGCCTGATGTAGTCTGATTTAGCCTGATGTATCCTGACGTTGTCTGATGTAGCCTGATGTAGTCTGATGTAGTCTGATTTAGTCTGATTTAGTCTGATTTAGTCTGATGTAGTCTGATGTAGTCTGATTTAGTCTGATGTAGCCTGATGTATCCTGATGTAGTCTGACGTAGCCTGATGTAGTCTGATTTAGCCTGATGTAGTCTGATGTAGTCAGGTGTAGTCTGATGTAGTCTGATGTAGTCTGATTTAGTCTGATGTAGTCTGATGTAGTCTGATGTATCCTGATGTAGTCAGATGTAGTCTGATGTAGTCTGATGTTGCCTGATGTAGTCTGATGTAGCCTGATGTAGTCTGATTTAGCCTGATGTAGTCTGATGTAGTCAGGTGTAGTCTGATGTAGTCTGATGTAGTCTGATGTAGTCTGATGTAGTCTGATGTAGTCTGATGTATCCTGATGTAGTCAGATGTAGTCTGATGTAGTCTGATGTTGCCTGATGTAGTCTGATGTAGCCTGATGTAGTCTGATGTAGTCAGGTGTAGTCTGATGTAGTCTGTAGTCTGATGTAGTCTGATGTAGTCTGATTTAGTCTGATGTAGTCTGACGTTGCCTGATGTAGTCTGTAGTCTGATGTAGTCTGATTTAGTCTGATTTAGTCTGATGTAGTCTGATGTAGTCTGATGTAGTCTGATGTTGCCTGATGTAGTCTGATTTAGTCTGATGTAGTCTGATGTTGCCTGATGTAGTCTGATTTAATCTGATGTAGTCTGATGTTGCCTGATGTAGTCTGATTTAGTCTGATGTATTCTGATGTATCCTGTTGTAGTCTGATGTAGTCTGATGTAGTCTGATTTAGTCTGATGTAGTCTGATGTTGCCTGATGTAGTCTGATTTAGTCTGATGTATTCTGATGTATCCTGTTGTAGTCTGATGTAGTCTGATGTATCCTGATGTAGTCTGATTTAGTCTGATGTAGTCTGAAACAAGAGCACGACAGCAGAGGCTTAGGCCATCCATTCATGCTCTGGGTAAACGTTATATTTCAATAGTCCCTTTATGAAGGCTCCTATTGGACAAAAACTGTAACTGTATAATTGTACATGCTGTTTTTGTAAAGGTACACTGACTGTAACCTTTGGCCCCTGCTCAGTTAAAAAACAAAACTGCATGCATTTTGCAGAAGAACATTGTTGTGTTTATGCTGTGCGGATGAATTTGATTATCCTTCTGCTCATAAAACATTCACTGCTAGTCTTCAAAGATATAAGGAGCTTGGAAAGCATCTCAAGCTGACTAGCTGAAGACGTTACTGTAGCTTTACCCATCAATAGACATTTTAACTCTTTCCCATCCACCATTTCTGAAAAAAAAGTTGCCAGTGTCTGAATTTTTCCGTGAAAATTCCGTCAATGGTGAGGAAAGAGTAACAAGAAACAAGAAAAACTTACATAGATACACTTTTAATATTGTACTCATCACCAAAAGGTCACAAAAAAGGCAAAAATAGTTTTTTCTTTAAAAGGAATCCCTGATATAAAACAGCACTGAGTCTGTGAACCTCAGCTCAATCAAACAAATGAAGCAAGAGTGAACACCGCCACACTTTCCACAGCTCACACTTCATACACAATATTATATGACTGCACAACTGTCCAACCAATACGTGTTGACCAGAAGCCCTCATTCAGATGCTATGCTCGTTCTGTTAACAAAGTGGTAAAGATTTTACAGATGTCTAATTAAAACATGCTCTTGGTATATATCCTGCTGAAATCAACTTATGAGGAGAGTGACATTATAAAATACCTTTATACGAGTTATAATTCCATCTCCATGTGTGCTTCAAACCTCACATGCATGTCCCCAGAACCATTTATAGATCTGACATTTGTTTGGTAAATGATTAAAAACTCAACATATGCATAAATGCTCTTCTTCATGCTATGCTTCGAGAGTGCTAGAGACTTCAAATGAAGAATACAGACGCTCTGTAATGTAACCTCTTCTGCTTTACAGATTGCTTTAAAAGAACTACACAGTTACATTAGTATTACAGCATAAAGCTTTTTCCTATATTTAATGTCACGCTAACAAAGAACACAATGCACACAGCTCGAATGCATGACATTTAACAGCGCCACAGGGGGAAAATAGTAGCGAATGCTTACTTTGAGACTCGTCTAGCTCTTCCATGTGCGTTAGAACAATTTTCAGTTGTTTAAGTACTTTCTCTGATCCCAGTCTAATGTGCAGAGACTCTAGCCCTATTCGCACGGGTTAGTATCACCTGGAGACCTCTAGTCATGTGTGATAATTGTGGAGGTTGTCCGTGATTTGTAAAGAACACTTCGCCGAACGTGGAGGTCCGTATTGTATATCATTTTTCAAGGTTTTTGTTTCCTTTACGCTTTTCCTGGTTTTTGTTTACCCCTGAGAGTGTTTATCCCTGCGCTGGCTGCTCTTACCCGTTTGCTAATGCTCATCTTTGACAGCAGTGATCCTGACAGAACTACAGTACTGAACAGCCCATTCCTGAGCACTGCATTCTGGGATTACGTCTCTGGCTCTCATTCACAATTTCCATAGAAATGAACAATCTAATACGAAAACTGAATCTCTTCTAGGAGCTCTAGGGACCGAGATGGATTGTGGGAAACTCTGGGAAATAAAGGGTTTTGACTGGAGAAATGCATTTGTGTTTTCCGGTTTATTCTCAGGCAGTTCCAAGTTAGATTTAATTGTTTAAAAGGTCCACTTTTACTGCAGTAGACTATGATTATATGAGGGTGTTTAAAACATTACTGCTGTGAGTGAGTGTGTGTGTTGATTTGCATGTGTGTTTGTATGTGAAGGATAACACTGCACCCAAACTGGGCTGAGTGTGTGTCCTGAAATGCAAATAATACAGTGCAACGAACGAACAACTTTAGAGTAGTTCAGTGATAAGAGAGCAACATAAACAGGCTTTTAAACCTACTTTTATAATAGAAGAAACACTGTCTATATATTTAGTTGTTTATGTCAAATGCTGTACATACAATGAAACGACTGTACTGTATGTTGTCAGCGTGGACAGGCTGTGTGACATCCTCAAAAACCGTGAACACAATGACATAAAGCCATAGAGAATAGGAGCAAGACTACATTAAATGAGGGTTCATTCGCACAGTGGATAAACATGGTTTTGTGTCAAATGATTTCAATCTCTTTTTTCTTTTATTATCCTGATATATATTAAGTCCAACAATGATATGGTGTGCTCAATCTCTCCAGATTCTCTCTCTCTTTTATTAGGAAAGTATGTAACCATGGCGACGGCCCTGTGATCAACAGAAACCCTTTCTGCCGACCAATGAAACCACACGGACGAACCCATGATGTCACACGGTGTCAGCCTCGGCCAATCGCACACATGAATAAAGCATTACATTACAGTTCACTTCAAAAATTGAGACTGGATTTTAAATTCAAATTTCATCAGATTCATCCGTTTTCATTAGCTGATTGTAAACACATCATTAAAGCGTAAATTAATTTTTTCCAAAATTCCTGCATAATGTTTTCATGCTTCAGGAAGGAAAGCACATCTGTTATCATGTCATTCTTCAGAAGTACTGCATCTGAACTCTGCCATCTTTGCTCATGATAGCTCAGTTTGACATCTGACATTTTTAAAGGCATATTTCTCCCTAATGTCGTCCCAAACCCGTAAGACTTTCGTTATCTTCGGAACACAAATGAAGTGTCTTTTTTATTATATCTGAGAGAGTTTTCCCTCCATTGACACTTCATGTTATTAAATTCATGTAATTTTGTAATATTTTATTTTGTAATAACTACTGCTTTCACACAACGCTAATACTCCAAGATGTTACTGCTTGTCAAATTTGAAGCCTTGTATTGCTCAAAGCCCAGGTTAGCCCATGTTGTTTGTGTGTGTGAGGCTCACCATCGCTGTAGCCGAGGCCGAGCAGGCCGTCGGGCGAGGGAGTGTGGCGGGAGCGCGAGCCGATGGAGTCCAGGCTGTCGAACGAGTCGTCTCGTGTGTGTGTCGGCGGGGAGAGAGAGTGGCTGCGCTCCGACTCACAGCAGTCGATGTACCCACTGTCCCTGACGCTGCGCTGCGGGCTGTCCAGCTCCTGTGCACACACACACACACACCATCATCATCATCACAGGTTTGCTATCAGAGGGTTCTACAAGTGGGGTTTTGATGTTTGGATTGAGCTTGGCCACACGAGTGAGCTTATGACTGAGTTAATCTACTAAGTGAACGATTCAGTGACTTATAATCGACACAAAAGCTGTAATTACCAGGAACTATTAACCACCTGACCAATGATGACACCACAGAAATGAGAACCACCTGACCAATGACACGGCAGAACTGAGAACCACCTGACCTAACTATTTGTCCCAGGAACTTTTTTTATAGGAACGTTTTTTGCCCCAGACCGCTTGCTCACTGCGTTTACACCGCGGGCTAAAGTACTGGTCCTCTTCCTAGCCTGCGCGTTTGTTTAGAGTTAGTATGGAGGAGATTCAAGTTGTGCTGCTTTTGTGTGCGATTGGTTTACTAACGAGGTAATTAACAAAACGGCAGAAAAGAGACGAGCACCCAAAGCGTATTCAGAAAGCTCGTAATGCTAGATATAAAAGTAGACGTTTGTTATCAGTGGACATTGACCGTTAGATGGATGGGACGAACGCGCGCCATTGGGCAGAAAGAATAGCGTGCTAAGAACCAATCAGCATGTTGAGCGCACAAGTCCCACCCCGAAAGTTCCCGAACTCTGAAAAAGTACCACCTCGCCGGCGGGAACTTTCTGGGGGGGAATTTTTACCCGGAACTTCATTTAGACCCTGGTTCCACCGAGTGCCACCCCAAAGTTCCTAGTTCCTGGGGAAAGTTCCTGCGGTGGAAACGCGGCTAAAGATACTGACTTTTTTAATGTATAGAAACAGTCACTAATTCACTTGAAGAACAAATAGTTTTTCGAATGGATTTAAAAGATTCAAGTCACTTGATGATTCTAAATCCTACTTTAAGGCTGTGTCCGAAATCACATACTTCCCTGTTATATAGAAGACGAAAACAGTAAGTGACAAAAGAAGTATGTCTGAACTCACGGTACGGTTAGAAAAACACTTCAATGCCCCACTTCTCCCAGCGAGACTGAAGAGATGCACACGCCGAACACTGCACAGCATTCACAGATCACAGGGATCACACGACGCTACTGACGCCACATCACATGATGGAATAACACATGTCAGTCCAGTGACATCAGTGGCTGTGGCATGAGCTGCTGTTCGCATCAGTGAGATAAAGTGTGTGATAAAGTGTGTGATGAAGTCTTTGTTCTACACTATTCTAGAAAACAAAAGTCTACAGTGAGCTTCATCTCAAGGTGCATTTCAGGTAGTTTTTCATTTTATTTTTACGATTGTCAACTGCACAAAACAGCAGATTGTGCTTTGTCCCACTGACGTGTGTGTGTGAGATCAGTGTATTCCCTGGAGATCTGAGTCCAGTGGTGTGTAGAAACACCCTCTTCCAGCGATGACCTCAGCAGTAATGGACCGAGGTGGAGTGTGTTTCAACACAGAATCAGCTTAACTATAGTTCTGACTTGAGTGTGAGTGTGTGTGTGTGTGTGTGTGTGTGTGTGTGTGTGTGTGTGTGTGTACCCTTCTCATCAGCGACTCGAACTCCTGCAGGGCCAGCGTGGGCCCGTTGTAAGTGGCGCTGGTGTTGGCTGCTCGACCTAGCCAGTAGACGGTGATCAGAACCTGGAGAACAGTCAGACGGAGTCAGTGCACCTCGACATATGCTCATGCACACACACACTCTGGTGTAGACAATATCACAGTATCACAATAACATATGCAGTATTGATTTCATTAAAGCTCACACTAAATAAAGATCCCCAAGTAAATAAATCACCACAGTGTTTGTCAGCAAAAATGTGTGCATGCGAAGTATTATATTTTACAGAGTAATATATTATGTGCACTAGGAATAGTTAAAGCAAATGGTAAAAAAACAGTAAAAATAGTTAAATTTTATTCCAATGTATCAGCTGTTTTCTATGTGGATTATTAGGAACACACACTAATACTGTGTTTGACCCGCTTTCGCCTTCAGAACTGCCTTAATTCTCCGTGGCATTGATTCAACAAGGTGCTGAAAGCATTCTTTAGAGATGTTGGCCCATATTGATAGGATAGCATCTTGCAGTTGATGGAGATTTGTGGGATGAAGCTCCCGTTCCACCACATCCACCAAAGATGCTCTATTGGGTTGAGATCTGGAGACTGTGGCGGCCATTTTAGTACAGTCAACTCATTGTCATGTTCAAGAAAACCAATTTGAAATGATTCCAGCTTTGTGACGTGGTGCATTATCCTGCTGGAAGTAGCCATCAGAGGATGGGGACATGGTGGCCATAAAGGGATGGACATGGTCAGAAACAATTCTCAGGTAGGCCGTGGCATTTAAACGATGCCCAATTGGCACTAAGGAGCCTAAAGTGTGCCAAGAAAACATCCCCCACACCATTATACCACCACCACCAGCCCAACAGTGGGAACAAGGCATTTTGGCCCACAGGACTGACCCATACTGGATGTTTTTCCCTTTTCACATCATTCTTTGTAAACCCTAGAAATGGTTGTGTGTGAAAATCCCAGTAACTGAGCAGATTGGGAAATACTCAGACACCAACAACCATGCCACGCTCAAAATGGCTTAAATCACCTTTCTTTCCCATTCTGATATTCAGTTTGGAGTTCAGGAGATTGTCTTGACCAGGACCACACCCCTAAATGCATTGAAGCAACTGCCATGTGATTGGTTGATTAGATAATTGCATCAAAGAGAAAATGAACAGGTGTTCCTAATAATCCTTTAGGTGAGTGCATTCAAAGTGTAAATTTGTAAAGTGTAATTTAATCCTGCGATCAAAGCTGAATTTTCAGCATCATTACTCCAGGCTTCAGTGTCACATGATCCTTCAGAAATCACTCTAATATAATGATCTGATGCTCAAGAAACATTTATGATTATTATCATAAATTTTCAGTGGAAACTGTCATATGTTTTATTTTTTTGGGATTCTTTGATGAATAGAAAGTAAAAAAAAAAAACTTTTGTAACATTATGAATGTCTTTACTGTAACTTTTGATCAATTTAATTCATCCTTGCTGTATAAAAGTACTTTCTTCAAAATCGATCTCACTGTAGTTTTGCCATGGCATTGCAGATTTGACTTACATGTTTTAACTTCTGGTGGTTTTCTGGAGCTCTGAGAGAAAGAGAAAGAGAAAGAGAAAGAGAAAGAGAAAGAGAAAGAAACGTGTGTTCAGTGAATTAATCAACTAGTGGAAACACATAAAATGGGTGACACAAATACAGCACATGATCTAACATCATAAACATAAACAGTTTGGCTGGCGAAACAGCGCTGGCTTGGTGAAATGAGCTACATGTAAACTCTGAATCTCCGAACCCAGAATATGGCATTTCACCTCTACATTTCTGTTCTCTGATATACATTTTAACATAAAGAATATGGCTAAGAAGATATATGGCTATGAGAAAACACGGGGAGAGGGGGGGGGGGGTGAGAGAGAGAGAGAGAGAGATAGAGATGGCTAGATAAAGCAGTAGAGTTTCTGCTTTCCTTCATGTCAGAGGAATCAGAGAGCGTCTGTTTTTCTAAGTGTTCCTCCTGTAATTCCAACACGTATTAGATCATTCTTCTGATAGCATCTTCTGTCCATCTCTCTCCTCATCTGTCATAAAGTCTTCAATGTTTCCATCAACATACTTCAGTTCTGTGCTCATCTGACAGATTCATCTCTGATCCAGTGGAAAGAGTGATGATGGAGAGAGAGAGAGAGAGAGAGATGCCTTGCAGGTGTGTGTTAAATATATATCATATACACTGAACAAAATGATAAACTCAACACTATTGTTTTTGCCCCCATTTTTCATGAGACTGTACACAAAATGTACACAAAAGGCCTGTTTCTCTCAAATATCGTTCACAAATCTGTCTAAATCTGTGTTAGTGAGCACTTCTACTTTGACGAGATCATCCATCCATCTCACAGGTGCGGCATATCAAGATGCTGATTACACAGCAGGATTATTGCACAGGTGTGCCTTAGGCTGTCCACAATAAAAAGATACTCTAAAATGTGGAGTTTTACTACGGGTGGCTGGTCTCAGACGATCTTGTGTCCGGGTGGCTTGTCTCAGACGATCTTGTGTCCGGGTGGCTGGTCTCAGATGATCTTGTGTCCGGGTGGCTGGTCTCAGACAATCTTGTGTCCGGGTGGCTGGTCTCAGACAATCTTGTGTCCGGGTGGCTGGTCTCAGACGATCTTGTGTCCGGGTGGCTGGTCTCAGACGATCTTGTGTCCGGGTGGCTGGTCTCAGACGATCTTGTGTCCGGGTGGCTGGTCTCAGACGATCTTGTGTCCGGGTGGCTGGTCTCTGACGATCTTGTGTCTGGGTGGCTGGTCTCAGACGATCTTGTGTCCGGGTGGCTGGCCTCTGACGATCTTGTGTCCGGATGGCTGGTCTCAGACGATCTTGTGTCCGGGTGGCTGGTCTCAGACGATCTTGTGTCCGGGTGACTGGTCTCAGACGATCTTGTGTCCGGGTGGCTGGTCTCAGACGATCTTTTGTCCGGGTGGCTGGCCTCCTACGATCTTGTGTCCGGGTGGCTGGCCTCTGACGATCTTGTGTCCGGGTGGCTGGTCTCAGACGATCTTGTGTCCGGGTGACTGGTCTCAGACGATCTTGTGTCCGGGTGGCTGGTCTCAGACGATCTTTTGTCCGGGTGGCTGGCCTCCTACGATCTTGTGTCCGGGTGGCTGGCCTCTGACGATCTTGTGTCCGGGTGGCTGGTCTCAGATGTTCTTGTGTCCGGGTGGCTGGTCTCAGACGATCTTGTGTCCGGGTGGCTGGCCTCTGACGATCTTGTGTCCGGGAGGCTGGTCTCAGACGATCTTGTGTCCGGGTGGCTGGTCTCAGACGATCTTGTGTCCGGGTGACTGGTTTCAGACGATCTTGTGTCCGGGTGGCTGGTCTCAGACGATCTTGTGTCCGGGTGGCTGGCCTCCTACGATCTTGTGTCTGGGTGGCTGGTCTCAGACGTTCTTGTGTCCGGGTGGCTGGTCTCTGACGATCTTGTGTCCGGGTGGCTGGTCTCAGACGATCTTGTGTCCAGGTGGCTGGTCTCAGACGATCTTGTGTCCGGGTGGCTGGCCTCAGACGATCTTGTGTCCGGGTGGCTGGTCTCAGACGATCTTGTGTCCGGGTGGCTGGTCTCAGATGATCTTGTGTCCGGGTGGCTGGTCTCAGACGATCTTGTGTCCGGGTGGCTGGTCTCAGACGATCTTGTGTCCGGGTGACTGGTTTCAGACGATCTTGTGTCCGGGTGGCTGGTCTCAGACGATCTTGTGTCCGGGTGGCTGGCCTCCTACGATCTTGTGTCTGGGTGGCTGGTCTCAGACGTTCTTGTGTCCGGGTGGCTGGTCTCTGACGATCTTGTGTCCGGGTGGCTGGTCTCAGACGATCTTGTGTCCAGGTGGCTGGTCTCAGACGATCTTGTGTCCGGGTGGCTGGCCTCAGACGATCTTGTGTCCGGGTGGCTGGTCTCAGACGATCTTGTGTCCGGGTGGCTGGTCTCAGACGATCTTGTGTCCGGGTGGCTGGCCTCTGACAATCTTGTGTCCGGGTGGCTGGTCTCTGATGATCTTGTGTCTGGGTGGCTGGCCTCAGACGATCTTGTGTCCGGGTGGCTGGTCTCAGACGATCTTGTGTCTGGGTGGCTGGCCTCAGACGATCTTGTGTCCGGGTGGCTGGTCTCAGACGATCTTGTGTCCGGGTGGCTGGCCTCTGACGATCTTGTGTCCGGGTGGCTGGTCTCAGACGATCTTGTGTCCGGGTGACTGGTTTCAGACGATCTTGTGTCCGGGTGGCTGGTCTCAGACGATCTTGTGTCCGGGTGGCTGGCCTCCTACGATCTTGTGTCTGGGTGGCTGGTCTCAGACGTTCTTGTGTCCGGGTGGCTGGCCTCAGACGATCTTGTGTCCGGGTGGCTGGTCTCAGACGATCTTGTGTCTGGGTGGCTGGCCTCAGACGATCTTGTGTCCGGGTGGCTGGTCTCAGACGATCTTGTGTCCGGGAGGCTGGTCTCAGACGATCTTGTGTCCGGGTGGCTGGTCTCAGACGATCTTGTGTCCGGGTGACTGGTTTCAGACGATCTTGTGTCCGGGTGGCTGGTCTCAGACGATCTTGTGTCCGGGTGGCTGGCCTCCTACGATCTTGTGTCTGGGTGGCTGGTCTCAGACGTTCTTGTGTCCGGGTGGCTGGTCTCTGACGATCTTGTGTCCGGGTGGCTGGTCTCAGACGATCTTGTGTCCAGGTGGCTGGTCTCAGACGATCTTGTGTCCGGGTGGCTGGCCTCAGACGATCTTGTGTCCGGGTGGCTGGTCTCAGACGATCTTGTGTCCGGGTGGCTGGCCTCAGACGATCTTGTGTCCGGGTGGCTGGCCTCTGACAATCTTGTGTCCGGGTGGCTGGTCTCTGATGATCTTGTGTCTGGGTGGCTGGCCTCAGACGATCTTGTGTCCGGGTGGCTGGTCTCAGACGATCTTGTGTCTGGGTGGCTGGCCTCAGACGATCTTGTGTCTGGGTGGCTGGCCTCTGACAATCTTGTGTCCGGGTGGCTGGTCTCTGATGATCTTGTGTCTGGGTGGCTGGCCTCAGACGATCTTGTGTCCGGGTGGCTGGTCTCAGACGATCTTGTGTCCGGGTGGCTGGCCTCTGACGATCTTGTGTCCGGGTGGCTGGTCTCAGACGTTCTTGTGTCCGAGTGGCTGGTCTCAGATGATCTTGTGTCCGAGTGACTGGTCTCTGACGATCTTGGAGGATAAGATGCTGGATGTGGAGGTCCTGGGCTGGTGTGGTTACACATGGCCTTTGGAGATAGCTTATGGTAGAAAAATGAACATTCAATTCACAGGCAACAGCTCTGGGGGACACTCCTGCAGTCTGCAGGCCAATTGCATGCTCCCTCAAAACTTGTGCCATCTGTGGCATTGTGCTGTATGATAAAACTGCACATTATAGACTGGCCTTTTTTTTGTGGACAGCCTAAGGCACACCTGTGCAATAATCCTGCTGTCTAATCAGCATCTTGATACGCCACACCTGTGAGATGGATGGATGATCTCGTCAAAGTAGAAGTCACTTACATTAAGATTTTGACAGATTTGTGAACAATATTTGAGAGAAACAGGCCTTTTCTGTACATAGAAAAAGTCTTAGATCTTTGAGTTAGGCTAAAGCTGAATATTAGCCTAAAGCAACATTCTCGACATTTGTCGAGACAGAACAATTGTAAACATGCTTGTCAAAAGGGTATGAAAAATAATACATATATTATTTTACTTTTGTTAAACGCTTGAAAAAAGCTGATATGGTCATTTATATATTGTGCATCACTGTTTAAACAGTCTGTCTGAAAAGTGTTGGGCCAAAAGTGTTATAGTGCAAGAAATAAAAACTCTTTCTGCCTGAACCTTCAGACTAAACAACAACAATCTGAGGACAATTTAGACACTTGTGTAATTCAGAACTACAGAACTGTGACCCAAACATACACACTTTCTTTCTCTCTCTCTCTCTCTCGCTCTCTCTCTCACACACACACACACACACACACACACAGACTAGGAGGAATGTAATTGGATCTCTCTTGTCCATTCAGTGTGACAGAACCAGTCCTGTAAGCCAGACGCTCTCAGTGATTTACAGTAGTTTCAGTGTCGTCTCAGAAACCCTGCCGGATTATCCCTCGCTGAGCAGAAACTGAGCAGGACAAACACACCTCTGTTTAATTTCTGCTCGCTGTAGCCATGAGAAAAACAACACAACAAAAGCAGAACGGAAGACGATTGCAACCTTGAAGTTTGTAAAGCTGTCAAAGCAGTCGTCAAGACTCTTTAAAAAAACGGCCCACTTCAACCACTGCTTGTTATATATAAATCTAAGTTTATTAGGGTCGACTGATATAGATATACCAAAGCTGATATCTTAGAGAGAAGCACCAGTGAGTTTATATCTTGCAATTCTAAGTTTATATCTAAACTCGGAACTGTGATAAAAAAAATGTTTCCTTATTGTTTGTTAAGTCTGGATATTTCCCGAGCTTCCTGTTAAAGACTCATTTTGTTATCCTTTGTGATCATGCACTGACAATATTACATTTTCTAAATAAAAAATAAATAATAAAAAATAAATCACTTTGAAAAAATATATAATTTGAACTATAACTGAAATCTGTAATATAAAGTGATTTATACGTTTTTTTATAGATAGCAACGTAATTGATTAATCCAATTATAGAATCTAACAAATAATAAAAAAGAAATTGTTGAATTGACTAAAATTTGAAGAAGTAAACACTGTAACCAACAGTGTGTCCATAAAAGTTCAGTCTAATAATTTACACAAACACAGTAAAGTACTGTAGATAAAGAAGATGAAGAAGATGAAGAATGGCAGCTCTGCTCCTGACACTTGTTGGTCAAACAGATAAACTTGGCCATGGCAATATATTTTCTTACCACATGTACACCTACAGTATTTAACTTGTAACAATAATTTCCACATCTGTTACTTTTTTAGAACTATGCTTTCTTTATTATTGATTACATGCAGAGTCACTGCTGAAGGTTGTAACTTTGGCACCATCTTGATTTTGATCAAAATCTTAATAATAAATCAATCAGTTTTAATGAGTTTGTTTTGCACTAGAAACCAAAATATATAGGGATTTTCGTCGAGCTCAACTGTTCAAATAACATATTGTGGCGTCAGAAATTATAGAAAATGTCTTGGCAAAATCCAGTGTTTCTAAGTAAACAAGCACACAGGCGTACACACACACACACACACACACAGTGTAACGAGTGGTTGATCTTACTTGTTGGTGTGTGTGGTGTCCTGTAGATCTTCAGGAACGAACAGCTGCGATCCCTTCAAACCCAACTCCTCACAACCCTTCAGGAAGAGCGCCACATTATCCTAAACACACACACGTGAGCAGATCCTGCATGAGCGCAGTGCCAGGACTAAATGCACACACACACAGTTAAAGAGCAAGAGGGGAGGCAAACCGACGCCAGTGGTTTTGGGCACTCACTGCCCGTGCCTCTCTCTCTCTCTCTCTCTCTCTCTCTCTCTGTCTCGCTCCTTCTCTCTCGCTCCCAAACTCCTCACTCGGCAAGCTTATACTGTTGATCGCACTCTCTACCTCAGGTGCAGGAATGTCTCTCTCTCTCTCTCTCTCTCTCTCTCTCTCTCTCTCTCTCTCTCTCTCTTTCTCAGGTGACTCTTGGTCTTTTGTTGAAGTCTGCAACCTGAGCTGTGTTATCCGCTCTGTTCCTCTGTCCTCTGGTTCCCAGATCCAGTGAAAGGCCCCGGACCCCTCCCTTCAGTCTCTCTCTCTCTCTCAAGCGGACCTGGAAGGGTGGCACAGTTTCCTGCCCCTAGTGATTGTTGTCACTCTGTTGTTTTGCAGGGACACAACTTTTTATCTCACGCCCATGTGTGTGTGTGTGTGTGTGTATGTAGGAGAGCGAGAGAGAGAGAGAGAGCCCTGCCCCTTTCTACACAATAATAACATGCACATATAGACGAATATAAAAGCAACTTTTCAATGTTGTCACAGTATGTTACAGCAGTTTGCAGTACCACTCGCTCCCCAGTCTGAGTCAAGGTTTTGTCAGCCGAACCCAAAGGTTTAATTATTCAGTGCCTGCTGAGATTTTAAATCTTGCAATATATTCAGTGGGTCCAAAAGTCTAAAACCACCTTGAAAATATGGGATTTTCATTTAAACCTGGAAACAAAGAAATATTTCAGATTCTGGACAATTTCTGGGCCACTGATTAAATAAGTATATTTGTGCCATTGATCATGTGACTTCACACCCCGTAGCCCAAGACCGGATCCCCTCTGAAGCTAAGGAGGGCTGAGCCTGGTCAGTACCTGGATGGGAGACTCTTAGGAAACTAGGTTTCTGCTGTATCCCTATGCTCTGTGTGGATCCTAACACCCCAGTATTGTGACGGGGACACTATACTGTCAAAAAGCACCATCCTTCGGATGAGACATTAAACCGAGGTCCTGACTGGTCATTAAAAATCCAGGGATGACTTTCAGAAAACAGAGTAGGGGTGTAACCCTGGTGTCCTGGCCAAACCTGCCCCTTGGCCTCTGTCCATCATGGCCTCCTAATTATCCCCATATGCTGATTGGCTTCATCACTGTCTCCTCTCCACCAGTAAGCTGGTGTGTGTGTGTGTGGTGGGGGTTTTGTTGCAATATGGCTGCCGTCGCATCATCCAGATGGAGTTGCACACTGGTGGTGTTTGAGGAGATTCCCCCCTTCTATGTAAAGCGCTTTGAGTGTCCAGAAAAGCAATATAAATGTGACTTATTGTTATTATAAGCTTGTCATCATTAGATTTCAACAGAATAGACAGTTCTGAAGAAAAGATTCACTTCTCCAAATAAATCTAAGAGACAAAGAGACATAAAGACATAAAACATTAACACACACACATGACAAGCATACAGCACACCACAGATACTCCAGTCTCAGACAGCCGCTGCTCACTGCCATCTTCAGGGATCCAGCTATCACATTAGTCTCTCAGAGCCAGATATTTGACGATCAGCAAGCCAAGAAAAGCTTCTCCAACTCATCAACAAATGCAGAGACGAATCCTTCCCTGGAAGTGCTCACTGGAGCCAGTTTCTAGACAAATACACCACTTTGTGTCCTGCTGGAATGATAAAAACATGTTCGCCCTGATCCCAGGCGGTGTGGAGCAGCCAAACACAATCTAAAACTTTTCAGCTCCTACCTTCATCACTGCACAAATCATTCCAATTTAAACTATTTAAACAAGTTCAATCTTACATGGCGAGTGATCTGTGGATAGTAGCATCCCAATATAACGTCGTTAAATAGTAAAGTAGTCCTCACAGGATTTACAGCAATAATCCGACATTAATTTGATCTGATCACCATCATTAACCACAGTCTTGATTAGACTTTCCAACATATGAAGATGGTTTTTGCGTTGTTCTAGGAATACAACTGAATGTGGTCCTTTGTGTAGATGTCAGGAGTTGTTTCTCAAGCACTAGTTCTGCTGTTGTTATCCTGCTAACGTACTGTACATTAATGTGATTTATAGTGCTGTACTGCATAGCTCTGTTTGTGAGAAACTAGGAGAAATGCTCCTTGCGGCTCACTACTAACATCACTGATACAGTAGAATAGAAAGTGAAACATTGAATAACTGACAATATTGAAGAACAATGTTCAAGTACTGTAGTGGTTCATTGGCAGACAGTAACTCATCCGGCGGCATTGCTGGCACGGTGACGCCAAATGGAGATGCGCCAATACGCTACAAGAAACCTGTTTTCACTCATCCACTCTGCTTCACATTGGGAATGGAGATATCCGTCTGCTTGAGTTGGGAACGTTACAGATCCTTCAGGAGGGCAGAGATATGATGACCTGATGAACACATGTAACCGTGTCAAAGCTAAAAGTCTTCAGCATTTCAGCGTGTGCAATAACACACACTTCCTCCCTACTCTCCTTCCCCTCCATCCACACAGCCTCCCCGCCAGGAATAACACGCAAACAATGCGCTGACACCTGCAGAAACGTAATATCACTGGAGAAACAGGGAAAGAGAGAAGCAGACACTCGACGCAACAGAAAACACATTTTCTTATAGTTTTAAAATATGACTTTAAGTGCAGATGTTTCCGACAGAACGTCTGCAAACAACATGGTTGCTATAAACATACGTGAGATTTATGGATGTGTTCGGTTTGATTTTACTGTTAAGAGAATTGACACGTTTGGCAGAACCTTTGAAAATCTCTTGAAGCTATGTGCTGAGATGATTTATTTTAATTATGATTGATAACTCTCTATTCAAGTTCCTTATGAAAACTCTGACAAAATCTCGAAAACATTCCAGGTATGCGCTTCAGGGCCGAGTTGCATAAACTGCGAAGACTAGTCTTACAAGATAGTCATCTGATTTTTTTTCTTCATACCTTTTTAAAGTTAGTCACATAAAAACGTACAATGGTCTAATTTGATACCGAACAGTAAGATTGATTACCCCTAACGAACTGCTAGTCTTAACATAATAGTTATGTTCATGCAACTGGCCCCAGGAACTAAAACACTGCTGTTTCACAGGAGTTTAACTGTAGACTATGAAACAGTACGTCTGGGTGAGACTCATTAACCCAAACACACAGGAAAAGGAAAGGGGAGTTAACCTGTTTTATTATGATGCAGGAGATAACAGATTACTGTATGTTTGTGCAATTTGCACTTGACAATTGTTTTTCACTTCAAGTGCCAAAAAGACCTGGAACCAATTCATGATTTCAGAAGATGACAGACTTGAGTCTGTCTGGAAATGCAACGATTGCAATCATTCATGCTGTGGCGTTCTGTTTTGAAATGCTTGATGTTGTGTCAGAATCTCTCGGGCCGTATAACAGACACATCTGCAATGTTGCGTAAATTCCCTTAAAGCGAAAATCTTCCAATAAATGGATTAAAGGCAACTACAGTAACTTCTGCCCAGAATGCTTTGTAATCCATTTAATGTATTATCTGACGACAAAATCAGCCCAGTAAGTAAGATGCGCTTGCCAGAGACGTTATAAAGGAAGGAGGCCAAACACTTTAAAATAAATGGGTTCCTCTTAAGACTTTACTCACAACTGGTCCAACAGCGTTTGTTGCTAAGTTAACAATGTAATAAGCATAAAAATACAAATATTGGGCTGATATATTACATTGTGTAAAATATTTTATTCTTAATTAGATTTGAATAGACATCTTCCAGCATCCAATATATTATTCACTTGTAAATAAATTTTTCATTATCATTGTCAATAACAAATTAGCTTTCACTGGTTTTATTTTTTCCAATTTTTTTTTGTCTGCTGAAAGGGATGAGTCACCATGTTTCATATTTTATTTCAGTAATTGCTACTACAAAATTTGTAATTATCTGTTATTGTTATTGATCAAGAGATTCTGTTTTAAAACTGAACCAAAGACAGTCTCAAAAACACGCTTTGAAATCTCTGACGTCACAAACCACCTTGTAACCAATCAGATCAACGTGTGATCGTCAACCAGCGGATCTCTGAGTGAGTGGAGGCGGGGCTCATTTGCATATAGAACCGTGAATACTTAATGAGGTAAGGGTGTCGAGTTACATTCAAGATATTTTAAGCTACGCATCCTTTTTTTCCAAGGAAAAACACTTACACGTGTCATTTTTGTGTATTGAGAATATTGAGTACCTTTTGTCATCTAGTATATTGCATTTTAGCTTGGACTGAGGTTTGCTGTGTTGTTGTTTATGTTCTATTTTCTGTATCCTCTATGTCTACAATGTTGTTGGATGTTTGGTGTGGTTATATTTTTTATTGTTAGTTACTGTTATCTGTGCTAATGTTCAACTTCCCACGGGGGAATAAAGGTTTTATTCATTTATTCGTGTGTTTTTGCTCCAACAAAAAATAATTCCAAACAAACTCACAGCGGAATTACCCGTTATGTGTTTTGAAAAGCGTTTTGTTTCTTCAAGCTGTAATATTGAAAGCTAGCCATTGAAATTGCTCCTGCAGTCTTAATCAAAATATGTAGAGAGTTGTTTTTTCCGCCCGCCTCCTCAGACTCGACTCTCGCATTGGTTACCAGATGGAGAACATGCTATAGAAAAGAGTGAGGAAAGCGGCAAGCCTTATACAAGTTTGTCAGTTGATTTATCATGTTTTAATATGCCACTGGTCTGGTCATAGATGTCTTGTAGAATCAGCCACATCTGACCCAGTTCGTCTGCTGGCTTCCATGGCTGTAATACGCTGGGTTTTCCACTCACTGGAAACCCGTGGTGTTGAAATACCATTGGGTGAATTTGTAGTGGGCGGAGTCACACAGACCAAAACAAACACACATTCCAACGCACATTTAAAAGTAGAATCACTTGCTGAAGCAGTTTTTCAGAGAAATAAGTATGTGAACTTAGCATGTTTTTCTAAATATCAGCAAACATTTGAATGCTTTAGTCAAATAAAATAAATAAATACATCAATGAAAAATCCGTTTTAAAGAGCAGACTTAATGTAAGAGATGTTGTCTGATTTCTGCGTTCCAGGGCTTATAAGATACTGCGGTGTAATTGTAGCTCTGGGATCACAGCGAGGCGAGGGGGAAACCAGGCAGAGAGATATAGAGAGAGAGGTTTGAGGAATGCTGGTGTGTAATTACCCATGCCTGTTACGAGGGGTGGACGGCGGAGATAAGACGGCCCAGCCAAACCAAACTTCCTTCAAAACACTGGCTGATTAACACCTGTTATTCTTACAATGTCTTCCTTCAAACTCGTATTAAGTTTTCTATTATGGCCGGGTCGCCACCCTCTCTAGTGCACACACACTTCACTCGGAGAAGCACTCGGCACTGATGTCAGAGGACAGAAGGAGGAATGAAAGAACACCCTTAAAGAAAACAAGAGGTGCATTCATCAGCCTGGAGCCTCGGCGTGATTCGAACCCAATGCAGAGTTTGACATTTAGACCCAAGCCCGAAAGCACACGCATGCAGGCGACAGCATCTTGTGCTTCACCTGATCATGTCAATTCATTTCACATGTAAAGTTATAATGTTTATTCCTGTGCTCCAGGACTCCAAAGACATGAACAAACTATTTTCCAGAGGATAATTGCTTAGCTTTAATTTATTTGTGTGTGATTTCAATAAATATTTGAGTGATTCCATTTCCGATTTATTTTTTCATTTGTCTTTATGGTCCCATAACTTATTTTACATTCAGGTGACATCAATGTAACACAAATATGCTGAAAGTTCAATTTGTCCTGAAAAAAAAAGAGGTGTGTCAATTGTCTGTGCACCAAAGGGTTGATGTTTTACAAGCTTTTTTAGTAAATGACACCAGACGGAAAATTTATTGTAAAAATACCCTTAGGTCTCAGAGGGTTAAACTCCTCAGCCTTAGCCTGGCTGAATGACCTAAATGAAACTGCTCCTAAATCCGAACCATGGCTCAACTCTGATATCCGACGACTTAGACAAGTTAGAAGAAAGGCCAAGCACAAATGGAAAAAGGACAAGCTACATATTTAATTCCAGTTACACACATTACATATGTACATATTTTTCTGACTTGATTATTGCAAATCACTCTAGACCAAAGATTTTATTCTCTGTTATAAAGTCTGTTGTAGATCCTCCGGGAAATACAATGTCTGCTGCATCTGATGCTTTATGTGGAAGCTTCATGTGATTTTTCATTGACAAAATCTCTAACCCGAGACCCAAAGCGAGCCCTTCTCACACTGAGCCCAGTCTCTCGGACACTCCTCAAAGACAAACCGGCTTCCTGCTCTCTTGACATCTTTCTGTAATTCTTACCTAGAGTTAACTAGATCAAAAGCACTGTTTCTTGTCTTGTTAATTAACAGTGTATTTTAGCAGGGTTTGGGAACACATCACAGATGTTTGGAGGAGAGAGGTGGACAGAAACCAGAAAGCCTTACCAGAGCCGCTACAGGAGTGGGCAGCCGGTTTATCTTCTTCACCAGACCCGGTCTGATCGAGCTCAGCAGTCTGAGAGAGAGAGAGACACATTCACAACACTTTATCAATATATTTTAATATAATATATACAATATTTTTTTAGAAAACAAGAGCCAGGTGGGGTTAATCAATCCAACAACGGTAACTATGACAACCAATGAAAAGCGGGAACTTAGGGAACAAAGGCACACAGGAAACACAAACACAGAACTGTACCTTTAAGGAATGAAAACGCTATTTCTGAATCTTCTCTGAACATTGTGACAATCATTTTAAAACATTTAATAAACAAACACTTTACTTAAGACATTTAGCAAAACTGAACTCAGAGAGGTGGAGGTTTGAAGGTTTCCACAAGCAACACACCGATCCGGCCTCCTCACACCACACGCTCTTCACGACCTGATCACATCCTGAAGACAAACTAACTTCCAAACTAATTCCTTTCCTTGTAGAGTAAGACTTCTTTGGCAAGTGTGAGGCAGAAAAGAACGGTGTAAATGTGATTATCCTCCATCTTTCTGTGAGCAATGGCACCCTCAGGGGATACATTTATTCTGATTATAATATGGTGGTGCGCTTTTACTTTACTTTTAATCACCATCACATGGGAAATAATAAAACATTTTCATATCCTGGCTCAGTTACAAGTATTTAAGATTTATTCCTGAAAAACGTTCACCACAGGGCGACTTTAAAGGATTAGGTGTTTCCTCACAAAAGCGGTTTATTCAGTGTAGTGAAGCCTACATCCATCAAAACAATCGACCCCTGCTCTCCATCGCTGCGTACCAGCGTTAGCATTAGCCGCTGCGCTGCTTTGGTTGCAGGCTTGCCTTCTCGTGGCTTTGCCCGCTCTGGACTCGCTGGCTGTTTACTGGGCCGAACGGAGAAATGCTCCACGCTGCGCTCTTCAAATGAGTTTCGTTACACTTTTGAAGCGTTTGCCATTCGATGAGTCTCATACGCAAACGACAGCGCATAATCAAAGACAGTTGGGCACCAGTGCATAGTTTTAGTCGCACCGGCACAAAGAAAACGTCACAAAATACCATTTAGTCCCCGTCTGGAGCCCTGATTTACAGTGGATCTCTGATGGAAAGTTGGAGCCATTAATGTGCTTAGCGGGCAGCTCACAGGCTTCGTGCGGACACCATGCTGGAGACTACTGGCGAAGTCATGACGTGACCCTTAAATATTATTCTCGTTAGAGTAAAGGCCATGAAACACAAGCTGACCGTCAGCCGCCTGTTGGCGTAGTCTCTGCCGGCACCAGTTGGACGAGCGTCCGTGGTTTGCGGGCCGTGTTGAGAAGTGTTTAGGGGCTCTGACACACTAAACTCAACAGTGTACAGACCCTGAAGGACTAAAGACTACACACACGCAACATGATCTGATAGACCAGTAAATGTGCAGTACATGGCTGTCCAGTTTCAGGAAGGAGAGCAAAATAAACGGCTCTCCGCAGTAAAATCTTTAGGAAGTTTGTGTGTTTTTTGTGTCGCGCTGGATAAATGTTTGAGGAAACACCTGGAGCGTCTTAAAGGACTCAGACATGAGGGCTTTCACGGGCCAGATGCACAGAAGTCACGCTGAGGACACACGTTAATGCTGAAGATCATACATCATGCGTATATAGTAGCCTGGACCTGAAAACAGCAGCGCACCGTCTGAATTAAAACCGCATGTGTGACTCAGAGGACATAAACATCCTGATGTCCTGAGGAGGATTTTTCATCTCAAATAACACACACACACACACACACACACACCTCCACGAAGCCTCCATGTTTTCTAATATAACAGAGGCATCATAGAGTCAGATCAGAGCTGAAGTGTAATAATCATCAATATAAGCAGAATAAGCTACTGTTGTAATATTGAAGAAACACTGAATGTGTTCGGATACTGACCTCAAAATTCCTCATTGCTAAACAACGAGAAAAAAAAATTCTAATCAAAACTGAAACCTTTATATGTGTTTTTTTATGGGATCAAAATCCCACCAAATGTATTGCTGCCACGGATCAAAAAATAATAAGAATGATTCAAAAATGTAAACACATTACTGAACAAAATATATTACACTTCATAAGTTCACACTTACAAATCAGTTTAATAGATTAAATTGGTAAATGTATTTGGTGTGTTGATCTTGGTAATTGCCTTGGACTAATGCTACTATGGACTAATGGTGACGCTTGAGAAACTCGAACTGCAACATTTGGAAGAGCAAGCGCAGAACATGGAAAGAAGAGCGAAAAACATGAACATAAATTTAAGTTTAGTGTAAAATATTTTTTACTATGTTTAAAGTTTTTATTCATGCTTGTTATTTTAGGAATCACGCTTATATTTTGATCTGTGACGATGTTGTTTGCTTTTCTGTTTGTTTTGCATTATTTTTTTCAGTTATATTTTCACATGTGTTTTACATTTTTGAATCATGCTTTTTATTTTTTGATCCTTGGCCACAACACATTTGGCGGGATTTTGATCCCATAGTTTTGGCCGTTCATTTATACAACAGAGGCATTTTAAGGGCCTGAAAACGCAAACTTTCAAAACTTGTTTCAGAGTGCAAGTTCTTGAAAGCGCTGACATCGTCCGTGCATAAAGTGTTATCCATCCCTCTCCGTGCATAAAACAACTCTTTGTGAAAACGGTGATGTCATGCACATGTGTGTTCAGTCTATAGGCATGTAGTGTAGTGACACTGCCATCTACTGGAATACAGCGATTACAGTCGCTTTCACAGATCTGTGTGAACGGGATCGCTTTGACAGCACGATCGAATCTAGAAAACGGTCCGGCTGTGCCGCTTCGGGGATGAGAGATGATGGCGTGTGCTTTAGTGTGGACACATCTGTTTATCAGCTCTTGTTAGTGTCATACATGCCATCAAATAAAGATCTGCTGGATACGGTGGGGGACATGCGAGAAATGACATCAGACTGTTATCCGTGTGTCTCTGTGGATCTGAGAAGAAGCTCATTTCCAGCAGGTCCTGGGGGCTGTTCACAGGCGGTGATGATTATTACTTGTTATTCCTGTGTGAGACTCCTGTGTGATGGGACACTCAAGAAAACGCCATGAGCTTGAGGCTAGATCCAGTTGTGCTTCAGATCCGCCTGTGCTGATGTGTCTAACTGTTGTTTTCCATCTTTCCTGTCTGAGCGAGCAGATCTTCAGCATTCAGAACAATGTGAGGTAACGTGTGTGTTTATGGAAGTATTGTCTGTATGTACATGTTTGGTAATGAGAAGCAGTCAGAAGAGAAGAGTTGAGATAAAACTGCCAACACAAACACTGCTGTTAACAATTAGCCTAATGGAATCCGCCGCTGATGAAAACTGGCCTTCAAAGCTTCTGCTCGACTCAAACTATACACCACATATGAAGAGAGATGTCTCCTGCTGCTTCGCCCTGAGAAAAACAGCCAGTGTTTCACACGCGACTCCTAGAGATCTCAACAACAATCTTGACAACGCCTCAACAACGTCTCAAAAACATCTCAACAACGTCTCTACTACGTCTCATCAACTCAACAACGTCTCAACAATGTCTCAACGTCTCAACGATGTCTCAACAATATCTCAACAACATCTCAACGTCTCAACGACATCTTCTCAACAACATCTCAACAACAACTCAACAACATCACAACGTCTCAACAACATCTCAACGTCTCAACAACATCTTAACAACGTCTCAACAACATCTCAACGTCTCAACAACGTCTCTACAATATCTCTACAGCATCAACAATGTCTCAACAAAATCAAAAACGTCTCAACATCTCGACAACGTCTTGACAACGTCTCTACAACATCTCATCAACTCAACAATGTCTCAACAAAGTCTCAACAATGTCTCAACGTCTCAACGATGTCTCAACAATATCTCAACAACATCTCAACATCTCAACGTCTCAACGACATCTTCTCAACAACAGCTCAACAACATCTCAACGTCTCAACAACATCTTAACAACGTCTCAACAACATCTCAACGTCTCAACAACTCAACGTTTCAACAACATCAACAACGTCTCAACAACTCAACGTCTCAACATCTCGACAACATCTTGACAACATCTCAACAACATCTCGACAACATCTTGACAACGTCTCAACATCGTCTCTACAACATCAACAACGTCTCAATAATTCAACATCTCAACAACATCTCGACAACATCTTGACAACGTCTCAACATCGTCTCTACAACATCAACAACGTCTCAATAATTCAACATCTCAACAACATTCCAACATCTCAACATCTTGACAACATCTCAACAACATCTCAACAAAATCTCAACATCAACAACATCTCAACATCAACATCTCAACAACATCTTGACAACGTCTCAACAGCATCTCAACATCTCAACAACATCTTGACAACGTCTCAACAGCATCTCAACATCTCAACAACATCTTGACAACGTCTAAACAATGTCTCAACAACGTCTCTTCAATCAACGTCTCATTCTCTCTCTGGATGAAGAAATTCCTAACACAATTGTACTGCATTTATAGTGTGTTGTGTTTTACGGTGCGTGTTGTGATTTTGGGGACAGGTAGAGTTGGCACTCATTTCATGCTAATTGTTTGTTCCATAAAAAACAGAAAAGGTAAGTAAATGATGACAGAATTCAACTTTTTGGGCACACTGGCCCTTTAAGTGTGTGTGTGCGTGTGTGTGGTTTGAGAGAGTTACTCACTCGCACAGTAAGATGCCGTTGTTGAGTCCAGCTCTGAAGTCCCTGTCAGAGAAACTCCTGCCGGTCACTGCCTGCAACACACACACACACACACGTTTATCACACAGCAGTCTGACCACAAAACAGCACTCAATTTACATGGAGATCTACATGGTTTCAAAAGCACAAATTCAGTGTTTATACCAGCGTTTCTCAGACAAGCCTCTGGCATTACAACAGAGGAAATCAATAACACAACAGCAAACGACCTTCTATGACACAGCACAAATCAAAGCTTATTCCACTGCTTATTTCAGAGAGAGAGAGACTCTCTCTCTCTAACAGGCTTGGAGTAAGTGGCCGTCATCCCGGCTAAATCTCTCTCTCAGGCGAGTGTCATGCTAATCATTCCTGACACGTGGGATTTACCTTCTGTGCCGCTCGTGCTTTCCTCCCTCAGAGGCGACGTAAACAGGTTACACACACAGAGTTTATATACATGTACCGCTAGAATTATTACATAATAAAGCAGCTCATTTATTTTAGTGCATTTTACAACCCTTCCTCAAAATAGCTGAGATCTACTAAATGCTTTTATAGTCCAGCAACAACTTGGCTGGAGATTAGCTGGAGTCACACACTTCAGCCTCGATCTGAGGAAAAGACAAACACACCACAATAACAGACTCTTCGAAATATATAATTATTTTTTGCTTTTCCCAACATACAAAGCTAAATTGACACTATGCTTAAGCTGTGTCTGTGTCCACTACAGTCTTTCAGATACTGTGAATAGAAGAAGAGAAACAAACCACATGTGCGAAAATAAAAGTCTCCGATTCTGGAATGAGGGAAAATTACATTTGAAGTTGTTTTATTATATTGATATTCTCTTTATAAGAAGAAATATTTTAGTTGCATTTTTCTGATTTAAAATAATCACTTCTTTGCATGAATTAAATGATGTCAAATTGATTTAGTAAAAAGGACTCTGGCCAAGATTAAACACACTGTAGTATCAGTCAACCCCTGATCTCAATAAGGCTCTAGCGACAGACGCTAATGGCTACAGTCTTTAGCCTCCTTGTTAGAGCGCCTGACTCTCATGCCGAAGACCCGGGTTCGAGTTCTGCTTGGAGCGGGTCGAGTGGGACCTGGGTGGAGGGATTACACATGGTAAAACGTTTAAGTTTTGAAAAAGTTCAAATGTCAAAGATCAAGCTGTACACCTCATCTGTGGAGCGGTAGCCAAGAGACACAATGTGGAGAGACATTTCCGCACAACCCAGGAGACCTTCAGTGGCCGTTATTCACCGGGTGCAATACTGAGAAAAGAAGATTAGCAGGCAGCAAAAAAAGTCACACACCGCAACTGAAGCTTCATTTCGAGATGCTAATTTTTTGACGAAACAAAAAAAATTCTGGGATGTCAAGGCAGCAATGACTGTGATAGCAAACTCTCGGTTTAAAGATCACAAGAGTGGAAATGAAATAATGTCCGCACACTCCGAAGTTCAACTCGCAGACAGTACAATAACTGGCCGAGTCACGGCTGGAGAAAGACTCGGGTTCCTGCGGATGGTTCTTCGTCCAGTCTGCCGACTCTGTGGAGCAGCTCATGGTTTTCATCAGAATGGTTTTCAGCGAAAGAGGAATTTTTCACATTAATTCCCCTTCAAGACTACAACGAGGGGTGTTGATATTCATGATGAAAGGCTGGTAACAACTGATGACTACCTGATCTTTCCTTCCTAACTCGCATCACTGGGAAACTGAATCAGTGACATGATCAGTGCTGTAAAAGAATTCAATCAGCCGTATTTACAGAGGAACAAATGTCTTTCCATCCATGCAGTCATTGCTTCTGCATCTGAGGTCTTTGACAGAGCATTACATCAGTACTTTGAACTCTTGGACAAAAATCTGAGGACAGATTCAATGACTTTAAGCTGGAACTATGCGTGTCCTTCACTGCAAATCCTTTCATTCAAGTGGATATTTCACACAGTTCTGAGAAACTAAGTGATGCATATTTAACCTGGTTCCAGGTGAGCTTGAGATGGAGACTCTCACTCCGCAAACAGACATAAACCTCAAAGCCCATCAGGGGGCAACAGACTTTAGACAACATGTTGACTCAGAGAAATACATTCAAATGTGCACAGCAGTCTCTTTGGTTCAACATTATTTGGTTCAGGCCTAACTGATGGACATTTGGAGGACTGAAGTGTTTATGAGTGATTATAGGGCATTTGTGATGCCCTGAAGTACCCTGAGAACTGTTTGAGCTACTGTCTGGTTCTTTCACTCTTGAAACCATGGTACAACCAAAGAAACCCGCTCTGACCCTGTCCAGTCCAAACTCTGAAACCCTTGAACAAATTTGGGAACATTACTAAAAACCCTCCAGAAGTGGCCAGCAGTATTTAATAGGTCCGTGGAAGATTTCACAACATTTAGTGTGCCTGATAAACCATTCAAGCGAACACATATAAAGAATATTTACGAGAGAGCTGTCCATCATGAGAACAGCTGTTTGAGCGTCAGCACGGACCCGTACACACAGTAGCTTCTGGCAGACGCATGGCATTACTCCACAATGGGAAGCGCGGCGCAGGTCGTCCCGGGCCGCTCCATCAGTCGCTGGAATGCCGCTGCCCGTGGAATGTGTCCCGGTGCGCGTCCGCATTGTTTCCCAAAACAATCAAAAGATGTTTCCTTTTTTCTGTGGCTCTGCTCTCGGCGGACGCTTTAATGACATAACAACAGCCCATTCTCACGCATCCGAGTCCAAGTTTACCACTTCCCCAGCTTTGTTGTGCTCAGCAGGAGGAATCCAGTTAGGCACAGCACAGAAAAGTTACTAAAGCAAAAACAAGGCAGAGATTTTCTCATGAGAAGAACAGCATGATGATGATGATCAGAACCTCAGGAGTGAAGCGACTCTCAACAAACCTGAAGGTGACGACTGTAAAATGATGATGTTTCGGTGGAGGTTTTACAGTTCATAACTGAACGTACACTGTAAGTGATGTAATGTTCATATACTGTACCAACCCACTGGAAAATACAATCTGCTTTGCCTTGTGATGAAGTCAAAACTAGCACTTGTATTAATAATGACCATTAGAGCGACAAACAACTAAAATAATTAAATAGACATTAAAGGGATACTTCAGGATTTAGCATCATGCTTTGTATTAGTAGGAAACCTGCAGTATTTTTGAATCACCATGCTTTCCACCCTCATATCCCCCTGAGACGAGAGATTTATGTATTTTTTGTGTGGAAAAAATTCTATGGACGCAAATTTATGATTTTTGCGTCATCGGAGGATGTTTTGTCCAGATGCTAAAGACTACAGTCAGTAGTAGGGTCTGTCCCGCATGTCCTCAACCCGCCCATAGAGGGCGATTTCACTCACAGAATGAACACATAGTGTCGGCCATCTTTTTTTGGAAGCTAAGCTAGCAGGCTCTTGTTCTGTGGAGAAAGCTGAGTAATAGTGGTTACCATCCTCTTTTTCCTGGACATGTCCGGCCATCGATGTCCGGGATTCAGCTTTTGCTTTCTCCAGTCGCCATTCATTGTTTACATGCACAGCTTTTGTTTCGATCTAATTGAATTAATTCCATTGGAAAATCTGAATGTAGTGTTTACATGAACGCTAAACAAGTGATCGGTTTCCGGAAGAAAATCCCACTCCTCCGTGAGAGATACGAGACCGGAGACTATATATAGTAAAATCAATTCCTGTTAAAAGGTTTTTAATGTAGCATTTATACAACGTTTTTTTGTAAAAAAATAAATAAATAATAAATAAATAAATGTTTGTTTTCTTAGAATTTCTCCATTCATTAAAGAGAATACTTTTTGTTTGTATTATTAAAGATTATTAAATGGTTCTCTAGAATATTTGATTACGTCATTTTTGTCTAATGACCACTAGTTTCATCTCTCGTATCCCTCCGCACTCCCTCTCTTTTCACATTATTCAATCACTTCAACTTCATCTCAATATATTTATTCAGTAGCCATATAACAAACTGGATGGTGATGTAAAGTCATTACCATTAAATATACAAGCCCTGATACAAATTACTCAAACTTTCTCTGTAAGGTGTGATACTTGACACATAAACAGAATGCAATGGACACAGAAACGCCAGCATCTCACTGATCTAATCCATACAAATGCTCATATCACAGCATGATCTAACTGCTGAGTCCTTGGAAAACTTCTCACAGTTGACAGCTGATGTTGGAAAGATAATGAACGATTCTGAACTCGCTTCAAAGCCATCAGTGTCCAATCAGAGCGGATTCGTGCTACTGATGAAAATTACCCAACAGCACCAAACCAAAACCCTCAGAAACAGACCCAACCTGTTACCATGGTGATCTCCAGATCATTTTCATAAACTAGCAATCTGAAAGGAAAACCACATCAAGTCTAAACACCATCATCAAGTCTGCTACATCAAGAAATGATCATTCTTCCAGCTACACTTAATTACTGTACAGTTTTCATCAACGGGTATGTGAGATCATAACGGGCACCCTTCATTCATGTGCAGTCCTGGCCATCCGACAATAATCCAACTAACTGACTTAATTAGAGTTTTAATGTTTTAATTAGGTTTACATGTTGTCTTAGTCATTTTATATCTGTTTTATGTGTGTTTGTCTTTAAATGATTATAGGTCAGTGAGTGATCACATGACAGGAAACAGGAAATAGACAGCACAAAGTCTATAGTGTTTCATCGCCATCTACTGGCCTGGCAACAGAATACAGGGTTTTTAGTTGTTTTCACGGATCCGTGTGAATGGGATCGTTTCGACAATGGTGTCATCTACTCTGTACACTGAAAACTCAAAGGAAGATAAAAATAAATCAATGCATCATGAATCGATAAATTATTCTGAATTGATTCCAATTTTTTCCGAATGCATCGCAATTCTCTCTTGAATGGATTCTGAGCTTAGTTTTAAAAAGCAGATGTCTAGAAACAGCCGTAATCTGCTAGCTTACAATGCTTTACACACACCACATGAATCTTCCACTAAATAACAATTCATAAAGTCCGACAAGGTTGTTTGCAGTGGGATATTAATCTTGTGTCATAAAAGCTTTCTGAGGTGTAAGAACAACGGCCAAGTGTTATCCTTCGTGAGCATTTAAAAACTAGCCTATAGCACAATCTGCTGTTAAAACTAAGCTCAGAATCAATGCGAGAGAAAAGCGTGATGCATTCAGAAAAAAATTAAATTGATCCATCGATTTATTGTCCATGTTCAGAATCTTAGTGTGAGGCCCTTTAGACCTTCAGTGTGACAGAGAATATTATGTGTTATTCATTATTGTATTATTAAGTATTGTTTTCTGACCAACAGACAGAAAGCACTGGAAGAAGAGAGGGGGAGAAGCAGAGACCGAGAAGCCCTTGGCATATTCTCATAGTGTTCTTAAAGACACTGGTAAAGGCACTTGATGTGTGTTACTGCTGTGAACTGTTCTGAGCTGAGGATCTGTCAGACAGCAGGGTTATAGTGTATGGAGAGTCAGACAGCAGGGTTAGTGTATGAGGAGAAGAATGCTCTCTTTCTTCCTGTGGTCTGAGAAGCTCCAGGATCCCTGCGGTTCAGCCAAAGGTTAGAGGCTCGACCGTCTCAGAGCTTCAGCTCCATTCTCTTCTCTCTTTTTTGACAGAGAGAGGAACTGATGGAGAATCTCATCATACGGCAGTGTGTGTCAGTGTCCAGATGTCTTCAGCATCTTCTGACCTGGCAACACTACAAGCACTTCTTTTATTACACTTACTCTGGAACATATATGTATGTATGTAGGCTACCGAATATACCCGAAAATAAGACAAGGTTTTTGTCCTAACATGTTATGAATTAAATAAACAGTAAAGTGGTGCCATGGAGAAGTCAAGAGACCATCTTGAGAAAAGGACTTTAAAATTTGGTCAAATAAACCAACACATTCGAAACAGTTATGACGCCAACTTTAAACTTATGGTCGTGAATGAGGCGGAATCATCTAATAATTGCAGCGTTTGACGGTGGCGATCACAAAAAGAATTACTAAAAAATACCAACAGCCAAAGGAAAGCTTTCCGTGGACCTCAAAAGTTCAGCAAGTTTGCAGAACTTAATGATAGAATCTATGAATATGTGACAGAAAAACGTCGGGGTGTGATGCCAATCTCAAGAGAAATCATTCGGCTGAAGGTTCTGGAGATAGCCAAGGAGCTGAACATACTGACAAATGAATTCAAAGCTAGCGCTGGGTGGTGTACACGAATGATGCGGCGCAAAGGGCAGAAACTGCGCCGTAGAACAAGTCTGGCCCAGCGCCTGCCCTCAGATTTCGAGGAGAAGTTGCTGTCTTGAGGAAAACTCACTCATACCCCCTGGATCAGATAGGGAATGCTGACCAAACACCAGTGTTTTTTGACATGCCAACATGTCACTGTTGCCAAGAAAGGGGACAAATCAGTTATTGTGCGATCTACTGGAAATGAAAAAAACGAATCACTGTAATGTTGGCGTGTCTCGTGGACAAGACCAAACTCCCCCCTTATGTGATTTTGAAACGCAAGACTATGCCAAAGGAGACGATGCCAGCTGGCATTATCGTACGTGCCCAGGAAAAGGGCTGGATGGACACTGACCGGGTAGTGGATTGGCTCAAGGTAGTGCGGACACTTGATGGAGTCAAAACTCAGAGGAACTGCGCCTAGACACGACCACAATGCATGATGTAGTCAGCCGGATCCGGCCCGTATCCAGACCAGATGGAGGACCTGTGCCTAGACACGACCACAACGCATGATGTAGTCAGCCGGATCCGGCCCGTATCCAGACCAGATGGAGGACCTGCGCCTAGACACGACCACAACACATGATGTAGTCAGCCGGATCCGGCCCGTATCCAGACCAGATGGAGGACCTGCGCCTAGACACGACCACAACACATGATGTAGTCAGCCGGATCCGGACCGTATCCAGATCAGATGGAGGACCTGTGCCTAGACACGACCACAACGCATGATGTAGTCAGCCGGATCTGGCCCGTATCCAGACCAGATGGAGGACCTGCGCCTAGACACGACCTCAACGCATGATGTAGTCAGCCGGATCCAGCCCGTATCCAGATCAGATGGAGGACCTGTGCCTAGACACAACCACAACACATGATGTAGTCAGCCAGAACCGGGCCGTACCCAGATCAGATGGAGGACCTGCACCTAGACACGACCACAACACATCCCTAAAGTGTCAACAGAGTATAATGACACCATTATATGAGAACTGAACGTGATATGATTATTTACAGCAACCCATTCACCCACTATTTGGAAATAAAAAACTGATTCATTATAAAAAAAACAACAACAACACATCTCTAGTGTGTTTGCTCTTTTTTTATACAAACTTTGACTTTAGTATTTTGTTTGTCAGCTCCTGACGCAATGTCATTGTACACATGATTTCAAAGTGTCTCAGAGTCTAGATCCGTCAACGGCACTCACGCTCTTTTATACTCAGAATAAAGCGCCATATTCTCTATATTACCGAAATGACACTGATCAATAGAACAATGCCCAGTTTGAGAATACATTACAGTCACTCCTAAATAGATGAAGAAACCTCATACACTTACATTACAAACTGCACTCTGCATATCTGTTTCGCCTTCATGCATTTCAAATACCATTTCAAAGATCATGTTAGTTAAAACGGGTGATGGCGTCCCTATGTTTGTGTGACAGAACTGGTCAGATTCACAGCAAGTCAACGTGTCCACATCGCCACAAAGACATGAACGTGGCAGGAGAAGAGCAGAGGAAACTTTACAGTGACCTACACACTCTCTGCGCTCAGATGAATAATGGATGCCCTCACCATGAACACGAACTAAAGCAGGCCAGAGAAGATCGGCGCTGCCCCAGGGGCTCATGGGTATGGACTGGAGGATTTTTGCCCCACTTTCTGTTTTTAGAGTCGCTCAGATCTGCAGAACCAGCCCAGAACGTGCACCGCTTAAACAAGATTCACCCTAAGCACACCTGTAAGTGTGTGTGTGTGTGTGTGTGTGTGATCCGTTGCCGGGTTGGGGTCTTAGTATGATTGACAGGAACAGGAGAGGCTGCAGAAGTTTAAACAAACAAACTCTGGCAGAGCGAACAATAGAAGTCTGTTAGTGACCCTGACAAGTAATGACAGATAATGACGACGAGCTATTACTAGCGTATTATCCTGAGGAATCTGTGCTCCCCTTTCCCAAAGAACAGAATTATCACTCTATATAAACACTTGAAACAGTTCCTGTCCGTAACAATGGGTATTTTTATCTCAAGGTTTCAAGATGTGGTAGACAGATGAATGTTTTACCTGAAAGTTCTTAACTAATAAGAAATCCAACTTCTGTTTTTCGTGGGGAAGAATCATGGGGTCAAGGAGGATGACTTAGGCTTTCCGTCCTCACCTTCAAGTCAAGTTATTCACTCAATCAAGTTTCTCTCTTGAATCAACACAGAAGTGAGATGAACTGCAGGTCATCGACTGGCCACTAGAGGCCGGCTGCAGAGGAGACTCAATCCCATAGACAACCATGTTAAAATGCCCAGCTTTACAGCAGAAAAAAAAAGTGGTTTTGGTCTATAAAGCTAATTTTGCCCTTTGTGAAAACTGTGAGGGGGGTGAATTTCTTTTATACCGCATCCGTTTAAATTATATGAAACCTTTAAGTTCTGGATAATTAGGGGCGTGGTCGCTAGAGTGACAGGTGGTCTGCTGTCTGTTAGTGTCACGTCACGTCAGCTAATCCGCCTCTTTGCTCTTCGTTTATCTGGGAGTGACGTGCTGCCAAGATGGCGACGGCTGGCTCCGCCCACTTTGGGCTTCAAAAATGCTCTTCAGAAACATATGAGTTCCCAAATGGCTAACCTTTATGAAATATATACAGACTAAAGGCCCGTACACACCGGGACGAATATCAGCGCGCGTTATTCGTCAGCGTTATCTCCTCTCCTCACTTGTCAAAATCTAACTGAGACTAAGCACACTATGCGCAGTTCTCATCTCAACTCAGATTTCTATAAAGCACAAAGTGACCGTTTTACACATGTCCCGGGAAAACAGGACTGTTGGTCACCCTATACTATTATTACAGAAATACTAATATAAATATTATCTTATAGCTCTTTATGCTCCGAGACCAGCAGCTCAACATTCATCTTGCCCAGTTTATTGGGTTATCTTGCCTTGTAGGCTAACTCTTCTTGTGCTCTGCCAGACCGTTTTGTGTTTGAGCGCCCCCAAGTTGTGTTTTACTGTAACTTCAGAAGTACCAGACACGTGAGCAAACCCGCCAATCTCGTTGGTCGGATAGGTTTTGACGCGGCGCGTCAAGCCAAAAAAACGAACCCGAGGCGTTTTTTTTAAATTGACGCTTTTACGCGTGGCGTTTTTCGCGTCGGTTTGAACACTCACATTGGCGCCCATTGTTTAGTCACGAGGCGTTAAACGTCGACGAATATCGTGCGTGAAATTCGTCCCAGTGTGAACAGGCCTTAAGCATCATACTTTTATGTCTACACTAAAGCTACACCGAATTGTTTTATAATAACCAGCAAAGTCATGAAACTCCTGATGGTGCTGATAAATCCCTGATATGTAGAGATCACACCGTATACACCGCGTTCCAAATTATTATGCAAATGATATTTTACACTGATTTTCCTAAATAGTCAATGCAAACGACAGTCAGTATAATTTTCCAGTCACCAACCACTAGGGTATAAGTTGAATTTCATAGAACAAAACACCCAACGAAAACAGTATTTTTTGAAAAAATAAAAAACTCAAAATGCACTGTTCCAAATTATTATGCACAAAAGAGTTTGAAAACATTTTATTGGTTGTAAAGAACTAAAAATGGTAATATGATGAATTTGCAGCATTAGGAGGTCAAATTGACTGAAATCAAAAGCTATTTCAATCAAACTCATCTTAACAGGGCATGTTACATGTTAACCTAAGACCTCTTCTTTGATATGACCTTCACAATTCCTGTATCCATTGAAGTTGGGAGTTTATGTAGATTTCTGCTTGAAAATCTTTGTAGGATGTCAGAATAGCCTTCCAGAGATCTTTTGCTTGAGGATGCTCCAAAGGTTCTCAATAGGGTTGAAGTCAGTGTGGGGGCCAAACCAAGAGTTTATCTCCTTTTTTGCCCATAGCAGCCAATGACAAAGAATTATTTTTTGCAGCATGAGATGGTGCATTGTCATGAATGACAATAATTTTGCTACGGAAGGCATGGTTCTTCTTTTTGTACCATGGAAGAAAGTGAGAAGAAGACAGTCAGAAACTCTGGATGCATTGCAGAGGGCATTTTCACACCTTCAGGGACCCTAAAGTGGCCTACCAGCTCTCTCCCCATGATTCCGGCCCAAAACATGACTCCGCCTCCTCCTTGCTGACGTCGCAGCCTTATTGGGACATGGTGGCCATCCACCAACCATCCACTACTCCATCCATCTGCGCCATCCAGGGTTGCACGGCACTCGGCAGTAAGCAAGACTGTTTAAAAATTAGTCTTCATGTATTTCTGGGCCCACTGCAACCATTTCAGCTTGTAAGCATTGGTTAGGGGTGGCAGAATAGTAGATTTATGTACAACTGCAAGCCCTGGAGGATCCTACACCTTGAGGTTTGCGGGACTCCAGAGGCCCCAGCATCTTCAAATACCTGTTTGCTGCTTTGTAATGGCATTATAGCAGTGCTCTCCTAAATCCGATGCATTTGTCTGGCAGTAACCTTCCTCATTATGCCTTTTTCTGTACAAACCCATCTGTACTCTGAATCAGCCACAAATGTCTTCACAGTATATTGATCACGCTTAAATTTTCGTGAAATATCTAAAGTTTTCATACCTTGTCCAAGGCACTGCACTATTTAACTCTTTTCCGCAACAGAGAGATCCTTTTTCTTTCCCATATTGCTTGAAACCTGTGGCCTGCTTAATAATGTGGAACATCCTTCTTAAGTAGTTTTCCTTTAATTGGGCTCACCTTGCAAACTACTTATCACAGGTGTCTGAGATTTTTTTCCGTGATCCAAAGAACTTGGAGACACAATACTATCCATGAGTTTGATTGAAAAACTAAATATTACATTTTTATGACACTTACTTCCAATTTGCATAATAATTTGGAACGCGGTGTACACATGGCACAAGCTGATTGGCCCCAGTTGTGCCTGCAGCCAATGAGCTCGCTTGCTCAACACTGTAACCCAGTGGTCACGCCCCTCAGCCTGTCTAGATCTGACACTGGGCTTTATGTAGCCGATCTATTCCTGCCATAACCAAATACATTAACATTGTCATTATCCTTTAACACACTAAAACGATTAAAGCTAATGTGTGTTTAAACTAGTAGTATATTGTTTTGTATTCGATGGGAAGGGTCAACTCACAATTACATTAAAATGTGGATCCTCCTGCCTTGTTTGAGTGGTTCAGGCTGGAAGTGGTGTACTGGTGTGGTATATATTTTCTTGCCACACTTTCTTAGTGCCACCGAGCATCATTCAATCACCACAGCCGACCTGAGTGTGGATGCTGAGCATGTCCATGCCTTCATGACCATCTTCTGATGGATACTTCCAGCAGGATAACACACACGTCACAAAGCTCACATCATCTCGGACTGGTTTCTTGATCACTAAAGCCAACCGTCTCCACAGTCTCCAGATCAGTCCCGGACAGCAGCTTTGAGATGTGGAGGACCGGGAGATTCACATCATGGATTAGCCACAGACAAATCTGAAGAAACTGTGTGATACTATCAAGACGATAAAACAGATATATCATAGCGCCCTATATAACATTTTTATATAAGGTGTTTCTGTACTGCACATGGCACACACTCGACTGCACAGTAATACCCAGAAGAGTGTGAACAACAGAGATGAGCCCACATACATCTGCACACGTCTGAGGAACAGATGAACCTTCAGAGAGACGAGAACTGCACAATAATCGAGATCTTTCACGGTTCTCAACACACGTCTGAGGAACAGAACGACACTTTCATTCACACACACACTCATGGATTGACAGCGCTGTCATCATTACTGAACATACACACTGTGACTCCATAACCACACATCTCATGATGACGGGAGAACACTTGTGTACAAGCAGCACCATCTGCTCTGTATCAACCCTAAACCTGAGAGATACAGACTCAAACAACCTGCCATTGACCAGTATTCCCTGTGAACACACACACACACACACACACATTACATAAATCCCGGCATTACTCAGCCATCATCACCCTGTATTCACTCTCATTACAGCTCGGATGACTCACAACCCTGGAGAATATGAATTAGACATTATTGGCATTTTCAATCGTTCGGCTGACATTGGACAACACTGGGGCTGCCTCTCTGGGATATTTGGTTCTGATTGGTCAGTTGTAGCTTTGAGGGGTCATAATGATGCTAAACTGGGCATTTCATCTCTGCCCATGGCAACATGCCAATGATTCTTGACAATATGTTGTATCTTAAAGGGGCACTTGGCAACTATTTCAACTTAATAAAACCGTTTAGAAATCATTTGAATGGTTTAATAACCTGTTCTGGAGAGAATGATGACTTCCCCCACTGTGTTAAATAAAACAAATTTTTTATTTCATTAATACGGTATCTACTTATCTCTGTTTAAAAATCATAATAATGATGCTTCCATGTTTCTAAAGGAAATTTTTCACCCGAGTTATTTTGCTCCAAATCTCAGGTAAAAACTTAAACTTGAAAAATGTCCACACTTGGCTTGGTGGTCCCCTGGTGAGTGTGTAACGACACCAAGGTCCCCACTTAGATAGGTAGATGAGTACACAGACACACTCCATCAATCCCAGAATCCCCTGCTGCTCAGCTCCAATACACAATACCAGCCTTTTCCCTTCAGGACGCTGTGAAAGAGACCGTGTCCATGATGTGTGTGTGTGTGTGTGTGTGTGTGTGTGCGCGCGTGCATGTGTGTGTCTGCGTGAGTGAGTGTGTGTGTGTGTGTGAAGTGTGACCTTCAGTCCACCGCAGGTCTAATCAAACACCCTCGAAGGAAATGGCAGACACACTTTCCTTATGAAAACACACCGCCTCGGCCCGTAAGGAATCACACACACATCACATTAACACACACACACCGCCTTAGTCCTGAAGGAATCACAGATTAACAAAGTTAACACACTCACGCCGTGGTCCTGAAGGAATCACACATTAACACAGTTAACACACTCACACACACTCTGTTCTTCACTGACTGAAAGCTGATATGATCATGTTCTGCACTCTTGAATTCACTTCTATTTAAACATGTAAATGCCTCCAGTCACTCCGGTTCTCCATGTGTGTGTGTGTGTGTGTGTGTCTCAGTACGGTGTTGTTAAATGGGTCTCCACTATTGATTAAATCCAGCGAGAGCCGGAGGATATGAGTGTTTGAAACGATGTCAGGCTTCACGATGATAAACAGGTCATGTGTGGCTGATGCGGCTGGCGTGAGATCGGCGATCTGTCAGTGAGTAAAGCATGTCATAGTAAAACTCTTACAATAACTATAGTTCGAGAGCAGAATCAGGGCCAATTCTGCGCAAACTCAGACTGTAACACTACACATTAATACTCTTCAGTGTCATCGACTTCACTGACATGTGAGAGGCATTTGCCAGAACGCAGGTATATGCTGTAAAAATATCATTAACTGTAAAAGACTAACTGTAAAACCGCTATGGTAAAAAACTGTTCAACTGAAAGTTTCTGTACTATATACAATGACAAACAATAGTTTTAACTTTACAGGTTTTGGAAGTGATAAAGAACAAGTCATTGTATAATTTACAGTGAAAATACGAGACACGTTTTTGTTGAAATAACTACATTTCTTCATATTTTTTTCTAATCAGTTATGTACATCAAGGTTTTATGTTAAATTTAATGTTGTTTAAATTTCATGTTTGTTACCAGGTTGGTGTTTAGTGTGTGTGTGAAAGACACTGTGCAGCTTCTATATATTAGTATTAGTATTAACTTTCTTGTGGAAAAGCTGAGTGATCAATTGCAGCATCTGGAACAGGGTCTGAATTCAGCCCAAATATAGCATGCACTGTGAGTTCAGTATATAGATAACAGGAAAAGTGGTGGAGACTTCGAAAATTATACAGGAAAAGACATTAAACAAAGTGAACATTCATATGCAGACATGAGCCCAGCTGTGCAGACAAGAATCTGCTTCCATTCAGCATGAAATGACTTGAATAGTTAGTGTTTTGTTCTCCACGTGCCCCTGAAAGGCCTCCAATCCTCCAGTGTCTGAGAGAGGGTTACACTCACTGGATCTCAGTGTCTGAGAGAGGGTTACTCTCCCTGGATCTCAGTGTCTGAGAGAGGGTTACACTCACTGGATCTCAGTGTCTGAGAGAGGGTTACTCTCACTGGATCTCAGTGTCTGAGAGAGGGTTACACTCACTGGATCTCAGTGTCTGAGAGAGGGTTACTCTCACTGGATCTCAGTGTCTGAGAGAGGGTTACACTCGCTGGATCTCAGTGTCTGAGAGAGGGTTACTCTCACTGGATCTCAGTGTCTGAGAGAGGGTTACTCTCACTGGATCTCAGTGTCTGAGAGAGGGTTACTCTCACTGGATCTCAGTGTCTGAGAGAGAGTTACACTCACTGGATCTCAGTGTCTGAGAGAGGGTTACTCTCACTGGATCTCAGTGTCTGAGAGAGGGTTACTCTCACTGGATCTCAGTGTCTGAGAGAGGGTTACTCTCACTGGATCTCAGTGTCTGAGAGAGGGTTACTCTCACTGGATCTCAGTGTCTGAGAGAGGGTTACACTCACTGGATCTCAGTGTCTGAGAGAGGGTTACTCTCACTGGATCTCAGTGTCTGAGAGAGGGTTACACTCACTGGATCTCAGTGTCTGAGAGAGGGTTACACTCACTGGATCTCAGTGTCTGAGAGAGGGTTACTCTCACTGGATCTCAGTGTCTGAGAGAGGGTTACACTCACTGGATCTCAGTGTCTGAGAGAGGGTTACTCTCACTGGATCTCAGTGTCTGAGAGAGGGTTACACTCACTGGATCTCAGTGTCTGAGAGAGGGTTACTCTCACTGGATCTCAGTGTCTGAGAGAGGGTTACACTCACTGGATCTCAGTGTCTGAGAGAGGGTTACTCTTACTGGATCTCAGTGTCTGAGAGAGGGTTACACTCACTGGATCTCAGTGTCTGAGAGAGGGTTACTCTCACTGGATCTCAGTGTCTGAGAGAGGGTTACTCTCACTGGATCTCAGTGTCTGAGAGAGGGTTACTGTCACTGGATCTCAGTGTCTGAGAGAGGGTTACTCTCACTGGATCTCAGTGTGTCTGAGAGAGGGTTACTCTCACTGGATCTCAGTGTCTGAGAGAGGGTTACTCTCACTGGATCTCAGTGTCTGAGAGAGGGTTACTCTCACTGGATCTCAGTGTCTGAGAGAGGGTTACACTTACTGGATCTCAGTGTCTGAGAGAGGGTTACACTCACTGGATCTCAGTGTCTGAGAGAGGGTTATTCTCACTGGATCTCAGTGTCTGAGAGAGGGTTACTGTCACTGGATCTCAGTGTCTGAGAGAGGGTTACGCTCACTGGATCTCAGTGTCTGAGAGAGGGTTACGCTCACTGGATCTCAGTGTCTGAGAGAGGGTTACGCTCACTGGATCTCAGTGTCTGAGAGAGGGTTACTCTCACTGGATCTCAGTGTCTGAGAGAGGGTTACTGTCACTGGATCTCAGTGTCTGAGAGAGGGTTACTCTCACTGGATCTCAGTGTCTGAGAGAGGGTTACTGTCACTGGATCTCAGTGTCTGAGAGAGGGTTATTCTCACTGGATCTCAGTGTCTGAGAGAGGGTTACTGTCACTGGATCTCAGTGTCTGAGAGAGGGTTACTCTCACTGGATCTCAGTGTCTGAGAGAGGGTTACTCTCACTGGATCTCAGTGTCTGAGAGAGGGTTACTCTCACTGGATCTCAGTGTCTGAGAGAGGGTTACACTTACTGGATCTCAGTGTCTGAGAGAGGGTTACACTCACTGGATCTCAGTGTCTGAGAGAGGGTTATTCTCACTGGATCTCAGTGTCTGAGAGAGGGTTACTGTCACTGGATCTCAGTGTCTGAGAGAGGGTTACGCTCACTGGATCTCAGTGTCTGAGAGAGGGTTACGCTCACTGGATCTCAGTGTCTGAGAGAGGGTTACGCTCACTGGATCTCAGTGTCTGAGAGAGGGTTACTCTCACTGGATCTCAGTGTCTGAGAGAGGGTTACTGTCACTGGATCTCAGTGTCTGAGAGAGGGTTACTCTCACTGGATCTCAGTGTCTGAGAGAGGGTTACTGTCACTGGATCTCAGTGTCTGAGAGAGGGTTATTCTCACTGGATCTCAGTGTCTGAGAGAGGGTTACTGTCACTGGATCTCAGTGTCTGAGAGAGGGTTACTCTCACTGGATCTCAGTGTCTGAGAGAGGGTTACTCTCACTGGATCTCAGTGTCTGAGAGAGGGTTACTCTCATCCGGTTAACCCATGTGAGATGTGTGCATGACCTCTGCTGTGATTGGTTAACCCCTATGAGATATGTTCATGACCTCTGCTGTGATTGGTTAACCCCTATGAGATATGTTCATGACCTCTGCTGTGATTGGTTAACCCCTATGAGATATGTTCATGACCTCTGCTGTGATTGTTTAACCCTTGTGAGATGTGTGCATGACCTCTGCTGTGATTGGTTAACCTCTTCTCTTTCACAGCGAGTGCTCAACACTGAACACTGATATGCATGCTGAATCTGAGAGATCGATGTGCTGATAGTTCTGGCACCATAACCTTCTGAATGACCCATTTCTGGCACCTCAGTTTCCATTAACAGACTGGGGAGAAGCAGATCAAACTCGCTTTACATCCTGTTTCATTCACTGCCCCATTTAAAACAAAGACAGGGAATCAGGCGAGTAGAAACGACAGTATTAGCTTCATGTAAAGTGTGCTTATACTCTCTCATGTCGACTGAGTGAGTGTGTGTGTGAGCGTGAGCCTGTTCTCCAGCGTGTCATGTTGCTGCTCACACAGATCCTGTGCTGTTTCCCAAGGTTTGCTCCAGCGCTCACTCCACTGCCAGGGTCATTACCTTCTCCACCGGAGAGATCCCGTTTACACAAGCTTCCCAGATCCTGCCACTACAACCCCTTCCTGAAGGGAAGGGAAACAAAACTTACTCGCTGTTAAATGCTACTTGCCTCTCTAAGTTCATCCACGCATACATACACATCATTCTTTGACCCTGTTATGTTGAGTCAGAAAGTCACGGCTGGATCTTCGGTGAAGTGTCAGGCTTCTCTCTGGTGAGGAATGCAGGTTTTCTCCAGTCATGTACAGTATTCCTCTGAACACAAGCTCACCTTGAGCCACGTCCACATCTCAACAGCCAATCAACAACCGGCACACGCAACCAAGAGCCCAAATTTTGAAGTCCAAAAAAAGCAAAGGGCGAGTAAATGACAATTAAGTTTCTGTAACTTAATACTGATAAAACCATATATCATCATAAAAGATTTAGCAAGTATTGTGATATGATCATTTGACACGGCACATGCCTTTGAGTAGATGAAGATTGAGAGATTTCAGTTGGTAAAGAGTGACTCAGACTCATTAACAGATCTGAGATCTGTGTCCCACAGGAAGCCTCCATACACGCACTAAACACAGGTGCATTGTGGGAAACCCCCGGGGTATTCCTGAGTTTAACCCTCTCCAGGAGATTACCGGGACACTTCAGGGCCACACACACCTCCATCTGTTTCAGCTGCATGTGTGTGTTTGTGTGTGTCAGGAGATGATCAGGTCTCTTCCACTAACACTGACAGCTTCACCAGCTCAAGCTTTTATTATCACCACTATCATTCAACTTTAGGACATTTTTAGTCAGTAAACTTTTGTTGAAAATGGTATGAAACCAACATTCCCTTTCTTCATCGTGGTTATATACTCGTCTGTCATTGTCCCAGTTATGATTCAGGTTTCTGTCAGACCAGGAGAGAATTAAGGACCAGATTAATCAAACTGGATCAACTTACAATTCACATCAACAGAGGCCCACACACACTCTCACACTCATTCACACAGACACACACACACACACACACACACACACACACACACACACACAAGCCTTCGGCTCCCTAATCGGAAAGACTCGAGCTGATTTAACCAGAGGTCACGAGCCTTGGACTCTTGTCAAACCTGGTGTGTGTGTGAGAGAGAGAGAGAGAGAGAGAGATAATGACTCCATTCTCTGATCCATAATCATATTTCATCCGTGGGGAATCCCTCAGACAGAAGCGTTTTATTCAGCGACAGAACAAACAATACTGAGACGTTCTGGAGAGCTAAAGAAACTTTCCTCAAAGATCTCGACAGTTTCATAATGGCTAATTCCAGCAGGAAACGGCTTATATAAGCATCTGTACACAGATTCCTTCAGTCACATACAAAACATGCTGGAGTTTCTCAAACAAGCACGGTTTGTGCTCATGGTGATATAATACAGTACAGAAGCTTTTGTGAGGTTTTCAAAATCATTATAAATACTACAACTTCTCACATCAATATATGTGGTCGAGAGTGACCAGCTGCATTTACAGGTGGATTTGTCCATTGTTGTAAATTGACATTGATCCATTACACAACATAAAAACTTGATGTAACACGTTCTGTTAGAAGTCATTTGTTAAACGCAGGAGCGCTACCTGTGTATCAAGTCAATGAATGAAAATGAGTTCATCAAGATAAGTCAATGAATGCCTTAATATCGTGCGTTTAAACCGGTGAATATTTTCAGTATATTAAACGATCTGTCTTATTAAAGGTGCAGTGAGAGATTTCTGAGAAATACTGAACCCCAAAGCCACGCCCCTCCCTCCATAGCTCCGCCCCCTAAGGCAAGAACACACACTGAAAGAGTCTCGTATCGGTTGTTTTCGCTGACGTGAACTCTTAAATCTACATATAGCATGGTACCAATGATCGGATTTATATCTCTTTCGCAAAAACACATTTATGTGTTTAAATTCTTCACCAAGTCATTTTGATAAATCTGATCACTAGAAACACATGAAGTGACCAGGAGTAAACAGGGCCTTAGATTTACATCACACTAGGGGGAAACATTGGTTACAATTTCCAATCCATGCTAACCGCTGGTGTTTCCCTGATCCCTGACCAGCTGACAGGTCCTCGAACACCACATCAGGCTGGTTAAGATGTGGTTTCAGCAGGATATGAATCCAGTAATAAAAATGGATTTACTGTATGTGGAATGCCACAAATTTTTTTTTTTTTTTTTTTGGATGAATAAATCAAAAGTATGGCGGTAGAATGAATCACATGTGGATATGGAAGAATGTGTGTGAATATTACAGCTCTGCTGCTGAATGTCTGCATGTTCTGTGTCTGTGTGTGAATGAGCACTGCAGTTTGAGTTTTACATTGAGCCAATAGGCTGATTAACTAGTGTCTAGACAGTCGACTTCTATTGACCCATGAACATGAACTCTAAATTATGAATTAATCATAGAAATCCACAACACATTACTGTCCCATTCACACTGACTGTAGATGAAGAAGGATTCTGGGTAGAAAGCATTCAGGTTTAAGGCTCCTGCAGATTGGAATAATTTACCTTTAAATGTACAATCTTTGACCTCCTTTTTATGTTTAAAAATGATTTGTTTTGTTGCTTTGAAACTTGTAATTGCTTTAGATGATATATATATGATTATATTTATTAATGCTAGGCGAAAATTCATAGACAAAAAGTTGTGTGTTTGTTGTTTTGAGTTAGGCGACTGTTTTGTTTTGTCTCTATTGTATTGTCTTGTGTAATGTTATTTAACTTTTGTGTATTAGGACCTCCGTGAAAACGAGATGAGGCATCTCCAAGGGTTTATCTTAAAGAATAACATTTGATACATGAATTCTGGACTAAATGGAGAGCATAGACATCTGAATCTGCTTTTCTGAGCTCCAGGTACAGCGAGAGTCACTCACTTCACTTCCGGGTCTCTGAAAGAGATTTGAGTTCAGTTCTTTTACACAGAACAAGTGTGAACGCCCTACAGAGCAACTATTTTTATGGCAAAGCATGGATTTGTTTGATAAAGACAACATCCAGCAATGGCAAACGGAGAGATAGAGAGAGAGAGAGAGAGAGAGAGAGAGAGAGGGGCTGTATGAGACCAGACACACATCGGTCAGCTGAGGTCTGACTGTGTCATTCTCCAGCGTAATGACAGACTGCATTGTGTGTGTGTGTTATGAGATGGATAGGCGATACACTGAATTAAACATCCTAGGAATGTAATGGTGGAGACATGATAGCATGTGTGTGTGTGTGTGTGTGTGTGTGTACGAGAAGTGGCACCAGCGGCAAGGTCGCTGAACCCAACCCCCCTCCTACCCCCACCCCTGGAGCAAGTGTCATCATCGAATGCGATGGACAGCTAAGAGAGAGTGTGTGTGTGTATGGAGTTAAAAGAGGCTTTTAGATTTTTGAACTCTTTTAATGTGTGTAAATGTGTGACATTATATGTATTATGACTGTACTGTCTGTCCGTCTAGACAAAACACATCTGTATATGAAGCTCATTTGTAATAGTGTGTGTGTGTGTGTGTGTGAGATACTTTCTGAAAGGCCTCATTCATACGCATGGTCACATGATCTGAATCTGAAGTCCTGTGTGTAGGAAGACTTCTGACGGAGAAGTCACATCCGATGACAACGGGAACCATGAGAACATTCCCACTGGAAGATTGTGTCTCTGATGCCAATGTCTCCAAATGAATTTAATATTTTAAACAAAATGTGATTCATAACTGCAAAACTTTAAAGCCAACTTTAGCATCAGAAGAGAGAGGAGGAATATCATCCAGTGGTTTAAATTCTCAGTCAGCAGTTAAAATAAAAACAGTGTGACGAAAACATCTGTAAAAGAGTCACACGTACACCGTAGTTTGTATTTATTACCAGTTTGACATTAAGCTGTGTAAACCGTTTCCTCACATGCTTCTACTGTTTCCTAAATATGGCTAATTGCTTGTGCAAGCATACGTTATCAAACCTATTAAAAAAAAGTTCAAAATTTCGCTGTGGTGAAAATTGAACAAAATTGTATTATTTAAAACAATTATATGACAACGTTATTATCTCTGTGATTTCATTAGCTAAAATAAGTAAATAAATAAATGAAAGTAATGGAGCAGTGGCTAAATCAGTCAGCAGGACACACAACTGTAGAACGGGCATCTCCAGAAGGGGGCGTGAACTCCAGAAGGGGGCAGAGCCTCCAAAAGGGGGTGGGGTACCAACTCCAAAGGCTTTCACTATTGGCTCTGACTTCATCCAATAAAAAATTAGCCCTATGGGAACATTTACTTCTTGGGGAACAACCCTGGTTCCTATAACTGAGTTCCTATAACTACCTGCTGCAAACTAGCCTGGGAAAACCCAGACAACTTCCGGCAAATTTAGATTTGCTCTGAAAGTTAGTCTGGCAAAGAGCTCATACAAACCCATTTCCAGTCTGCAGAAATCGCAGCACCAATCAGACGTTGGGGCGGGCTTTACACGATGACAACAGCGCTGGGATTTTGAAGCAGATTTTGTAGCCTACATTACAAAGATGGACGCCGCTGTCGAACATCACTCGTTCGAATCAGCTATCGCGTCTGTTTTAAGTGATTTGAACGTTTCCTTTTTGTTAAAAACCGAGCAAAGTCAGCTTGAAGCTCATCAGTATAAATAGCTGTTCATTTTAACTGCCTTCACATCAGCAGCAAATCGTCCCAGACTTCATATGAACTGAAAGCGCTCGTGTGAAACCCCCCAGCTAGAGTCACTTCACTTCCACAGATCTGATAATCTATCTTGCTCTTCATTACAGCTGTGTGTGAACGTGTTATTGAGTGACAGCTTTGAGACATATCAATGAAACCAGCAGAATGAGCTGCGTCTGAGTCCGCCTCGCTGTGCACATCATTTACTAGTCAAATTCTGAACAAACTGAAAAAGCAGAACCAGAGAGATGAGTGAGAGCGAGACAAGAGACATACACTGTCATCTCTCAACTGCTTGTTGCTTGTACTGTCACAAAATCTAGACTACATAATCACCCAGCTCCAACAGTTATCATGCAAAATTGTAAGTGTTAAGCGTCATGGTGAGTCAGGAGTGAAGCTACTTAACCCCAGACTGAAGGATGAAGGCTGCTCTGAGTTCAGCTGCACTCCAACTGTGGAAAAACACCTTCCTGGCCCTAATCTCTCTGATTCACTTCAATCCAGCTCCAGTTCCCTCTTCAGTGTGTGTCTATTATTGGCGGAAGGTGAAAACTGTATGTCATAGTACTTAACACTAAGTAAACGGACACTTTTATGTTTGTAGCACAAACAAGCACAAAGTTAGTTACTCTCTGAAGTTTAATTCTTTAAAGTCATCATGAAACTGAAGTTACACTAGTATTTTCTACCGTTTTATCGTATATCCGAGTGAAACGCTTCAGGAACGAGAACACATGTGGGCAGGGATTGATTGTGTCTGATTGGAAGGGTGTGTTTTGCTATTGGCTGATCTCATGTGAGTGACAGGTTATAGCCCCGCCCACATCAGAGAAGAGAAGAGATGCTGCAGAGGAACTCAACTGATTCTGAATCAAGATTATTAACACTATAATAATATGCACAGATAAATCATTTAAAGTAAACGCAGCAAAATTCCATTAAAAAACTAGTAACTAGTGAAGCTTGCCTTAGGCCCTGTCCACACTACTGCGTTTTCGTTTAAAATCGGAGAATTAAAACGAATACGATCTCCGTCCACACCAGCGTTTTATCTGCGTATTAGAAACGATCTCCGTCCACATTTAAACGACTGAAAACGCGGATCACGTGACCATTCACCAACACTGGGCATGCGCGTGCCGGTGTAAACAGTGAATGACGAATCAGGGAAGGATACGTAATGACTGATAACACCCAATCATAGAGCCAAGCGTCAGCCTCTGCGTCATCGTTTCTGAAGTTCTCTGTTTTGTCTCGTCCACACACTAAAACGCCCTCCGGATATTCTAAACGAAAAACGCAGCTGCAGCGTTTCTAAACTTCTCCGTTTTAGGTCTTCATTTTTCCCGTTTTAGTGTGGACGGGAGGTGCAAACGTAGCAAAAGGTCTGGACGGGACGGGGACGCAGCAGTGTGGGCGGGGCCTTAGAAAACACCACTAAAGACCTGGATTACCGGGCAGTGGTTGAGTGTTTACTATGTCACTCTGAGTGAGTGTATGGATAAGTGTGTGTGTCTACAGTTCACAGAGGCAGCAGTTTCTTATGAGCAGAAAGAGCCCAGATCCCATGAGTACATCACTTCTGTCCCACTTAAAACACACACACACACACACACACACCTCTTGGATCTCTAAAGCTGTGTCCCACTTACCACCCTTCCTCCTGAAGTAGAAGAGTGCTGTATTCAAGCGTGTGTCTGTGTGTGTGTCCTTTCCACTACAAAATCCCCATATCCTCATAATCCACTCTCAGATCTTCCTATCATCATCATCACACCTCAGTCCATGTTTTCAAGGGACACAACTATCCTCTTCACTCCAAACTCAGAGCAGAATCACATTTAAGTGTTTGTTGAAGACCTTGTCCTCCGTCATTCGGCTTGAGCATATTCACACATGCTGCCAGAACACAACACACCACACCAGGTTTGATGCCAATGTCAAATTTCAGAGTGAAAAACCTGTGAGGACATGTTTTATGCTAATTTCATTTCATCTCACTAATTTCACCAATTTCATGGTAAAACAATATAAATCACCATCCACTTTTGTAGTAAAATAGAGAAGAGTTGGAGACAATAACTGTAGACCATAGACCATAAACTCTAGAGAGTCATACAACTTTGGAACGACAGTGAGTAAATTACTGCAACATATCTTCAATCTAAGTTACAATATTTGATCGCTAACACTTTATGTGTCCTATTATTTCCATTTAACTGCTTGATCGACTAATCCATTTGGGTTTTGCAAGGCAAATCAACTGTAGGGCACAAATACAGGCCTAGCCAAACCATCTGAGAGGATCACGACAATGCCATAAATACTGAAAATACTGAACAAACCTCTCTCGTTTTCCAAAACAGCTCCAGGGAACGTTCCTGGAAAATCCCGCCCCTCCGAGTGGCATGAGTCTATCTTGGATATTTTTGACCGCCTAATGTTTGTTCATTTGGATTTTATTTCTCTATCTAGTTCACTCTTAATTAATTGTGATTATTTAATTCATTGTAAAGCACTTATACTAACAATATTAAATGAAGTCTCCATGAAAGCTCTCTGAAGTCTCCAAATAGTACTTTCCAATAGGTTATGATATAATAAACACCTTTACATATCTCTGGGGGACATGAAAGTTTTGTAAAAATGATAAAAAAATAAATTTTTAACACTGACTGGGATAAGAATTAAAGTATTGAAATGTGATGTATAGTTTTGCTACAGAGAACTATTACACTTCTATTTCAGAAAAGCCCTAGCAACCTCTTATAACACCTTAGCAACACCCAAAACAGCCTTTCTCAGACTCATTCAAATCATGTAACATTAGATGTCATCAGTCCATAAAGAAAAACATTCATGTGGTTTTGGGGAAATGAACGTATGCCAACGTTTATCTGGCACCATAAAGCACAGTGTCAGTCAGATCCATGATAAAACAACTCAGATGCATGAAACAACTTGTGGATCATCTGTTTACTTTTGCTCCAGAAAAATAAAATGAAACACACCTGGTCCATGCGCTGTAAAAACACTCCAGTTTCACAGCAGACACACACAATGGACACAAAAGACACGCCGCGCTCACAAAAGCCTCTAGCTGAGCCATGTGCTTTTCAATAAACAGTTATTCAGGGCATCTGGCTCTGAGTTTGAGTTGACCGCTGCGAGTCATGCTAAACGCAAGAGGCAAGCATGAAGTACCAGGACATGTTTAACCCTCGTGTTGTGTTCAGCTCATTTTGACTCAAATGGAATTTTCTCGAAAAAAAAAAAGATTATTATTATTATTTTCCCCTTTTTTCTGTTTTGCTTTTGTCACACTTGTGGTCATCCCGGTCAAAAATGACCAAATACCTATTACTGTAAGTCACTCGTTATGCTATATTATCACCAAATATTTCAACTTGTTTTCTGTTTTCATTTTTCAAACAGATTCATCGTACGCCTCATGAATCTGAGTTTATGCACCGCAGTTTTTGAGTGAAAAAAAACATTATTTGTGAATAATTTAGCAAATATTAAACAACATCTGGAAAAATTACAAAGTTTAATCAGTAAGTTTGAGTTGAAATGCTTTTGTTTTGTACAAAATGGCACAAAGTCACCCTTGTGGTGTTGAAAGTGAATGGGCATTTATGATACATAAGACTGCTTCAGTTGGGTCGTGTATGCTACTCGTGTCCAACCAATGCAATGAGAAAAGTGTGTGTGTGTGTGTGTGTGTGTGTGTGTGTGTGTGTGTGTGAGAGAGAGAGAGAGAGTCGTGCATTTGTGCAATGGTAAAGACATAAACAATGCCACACAATAAACTCAGCATGACATGATTGACTTTTTTTCATAATGATCTTGTGAACAATTCATTCATGCATTTGCTTCATTAATATATACTGTATATATTGGTCTTGTCAAAATATAATAACTCAATGTTCCAGTTCCCCAAACATTTAAATCCGCCACTTTCATTCAGATCTGCCTCCATCACAACCAAGAAACAATATAATCTTTTATGATATGATATGTCTTTCCATAATCCATTCCACTTTGCCGTATGCCACAATATGGAAGAAAAGATCTGTTGCTTCTTACGTCTCACTGTGACTTTAAATTGCAAACACTGAGGTCTAAAAACCCTGGAATCTGTACACAATCGCTTGTCCAAAATCCTAAAGGAATGCGAACAGAATCCAACTGGATAAACAGACATTCTGAGCATTCCCTGGGATAAATAAGAGAGGAATCTCCGCTGATTCAGAGCTTACCTGATGGCCTGATCATTCCTGCACAAGGAGACATTCTGAATAATGAAAGAAATCCCACTCATATTGCTTTAGGATATTTTTGACAAACCACGAATTTACTTCAACAAGTCAAATCATGTCAATACAATTATAACCCAACAATCTGTGCATTTACTATTCCACCTGAACTAATGATCCCCCGAGATGAACTGATCCAGAAGCAGTGCTGGATTACTGGAATAAGATCTTATTTGATCCTTGGGATTCTGGGTTGATCCCATTAGGACTGGTTCCTAGGGTAACAATTCCACTAACATTCCATCAGGATCCTTCAGCTAATTTGTGTCAACAGGTGACAAAAATAACACACACACACACACTGACACAAGTCCAGCAAGCGCATCATTCACACACACACACTGTATTCCCGAATAACGCAGTGGCATGACGTCACGCACCTCTATCCATCTCTGCGCCTCGCGCACAGCAGGTTCGGTGTGATGATGATGATGATGGTGATGATGATGATCCTGCAGAGGAAGATGCCGTCCTTCATCAGAACCTCGACTCGCCATTTAGAGCTGGTCCTCGATAAACCCTCCTCGCGCCCGACGAGTGACGGAAACTCGCCAGGTAAAGTTATTTCTGGACTCTCTGTGTATGTGTGTGTGTGTGTGTGTGTGTGTGTGTGTGTGTCGTGACGCAGGGCTGCGCTGCTGTCGCACTCGCGGATGAGATGAGATACGCGCACTGCCCGAACAGCCAATCAGAGTGCAGCTTCGCATCCAAGCACGGCCCACCGGCCCAAACAGCCAATCAGAGTCGAGCATTACTTCCCAGCGCCGCCCAAAGGCCACGCCCACTGAACACGCCCTGCTCCAGTTCCGTTCCATTATAACTTATAAATAAGTAATAAACACATGAGAAGTAGTTCAGATACATTCAAATATTCAGACACAAATGTTCCAAAAATAATTTGGACACTTGAGTCACAGAGAGTCTCCAGGAGCCTCATTTCTTTCTCCTCAACCTGTCCTTGTTACACGTTACATGCAACTAACCTCAACCAAACCCTAATCCTAAATTCATGTAATAACTTAATATTACTCAGTACTTATATAAGTGCACTGTAACAGGGACACATTAAAATAAAATGTAACCGAACTTTCTTTCTTAAATAAGTAAACACATATTCACACACAACTATTCCAAAAAAATGATTGGGACACTCACAGAGTCTCATTGCATTAGTTTACAAGGTCAAACATTTGTTTACATTATTACATAATTTTTTTCTCTCTCTCTAAAATTATTACCTTTTGAATGAATAGCAGCAACTTTTTCAACATCAGATGCTCATGTTTTTTATGTTTAATTGAGAACATTAACCAAAGAATGAAACAGTCACAATGTAGAACAAGAGAAAAAAGAAAAAAGGCACGAGACAGGAGTATATAACTAATCAGAAAACATTACATATCAAAGGAAAAGACTAAAAGACTTCATATTTCAATAGTTTTTAAAGACTAGGGTTAGGTCCCAAAATAATGTTGTACTTCAGGAACATAGAAAAGTGGTTTCTGACCTGAAAATGTGCATTTATATATATATATATATATATATATATAGTACAATCTTGTTAACAAAAAAAATAAAAATAAAAAAAAGAATAGCTATTAAGAATTTTTTTTCTTTTCCAGTTAGCAAATCCAAACAAAACATTTCCCCAAAGTAGAGAAAAATCCTTCTCAGTGTTCTCAGTAACAAGTCTTTCCACAGTAATGTACAGTAATTGCATAGCCAAGATAAACACACTATCTCTCCTGTTCACAAGAGGTGTTCATATCTTTCCTGAATTTATGAAGGTGTCGAGGACACGATAGACTATTCGAAAGGAAACTTCTCTTATGATATTCTTTATAAAAACAAATCTCTTTTCTTCCAGCACTGGTTTGAGGATGTAGTGGTTGAACTGTGTTTGATGGAATCAGTGATGTCATGATTTACATGTCATGTGTGATTATACCCCGTGTTTGATGACGTGCTGCCATCTAGCGGACATCACGCGCGGAGATGGGGGCGGAGATGAGTTTGGTTTAGAGGCGGGGTCAGTAATCAATTTTCATTTATTTATTTTATTTCATTTTATAATTTATTTGTTTATTTACTTATTTCAATCTTTATTTATTAGTTTTATTTAGCAGTTTTTTTGTTAATTATTTTACAGACCCAGATTGAAACCCCAGACCAAACGTACTCTGTACCTTTAAGGTTGCTCGTACACTTCCGTGATCAGGTGTGTGTCAGCCTCTTTATCTGCACACTCACAATGCATTTCACTCATACACCGCAAAAGATTCCTGTTCACGTCACTGGTAAGTTCTGCACCTCAATTACCTTTTTTTTTACCCGTTTTTAATTATTATGATAAATCCGACAAGACTAACTATATGTTTGTCATAGCGACGAAGTTCTAAACAAATTTATAGAGATGTGGAAACTAGCGATCACTTGCGAGATTAACACTAGAATCATGTTGACATGTGTTTATGGCATGATGTGGTCATAGACTTTGAAACAGTGAGTAGGCAGGACATTAATATATTTTTTGTTGCTGAAATTAACAAAATTATGTCGGAAGTAGCCTACCGACTCAACTTATTGGACGCAGAATCTGTAAATGTTGTCGTGATCCTCATAATTTAACTGTATCTTCAGAACATGTGTAATGTAGGCAAACACTGTCAGTGCGAGCTTGATAACCTCTCCTCCTCCAGTCATCAGTTTGCTCAGATTAGCTGAAAACTTTTCTCTGTGGTTTTCCACGGAGGAAAAGTTTCACTATAAATAAGTAGTAAATATTTTGCTAAATATTGATTTTCGAAAATATTAGATTCAGTATTGTATTTTCTAAAAGCATACTATAGATATTGTCAATGCTTTCGAGAGGGAGTGGTAGGGTTAGCTGTCAAGTCTGCTGTCTTAAAGGAGTAGTTCACTTTTAAAAAAAACTTTTGCTGATAATTTCTTCACCCCCATGTCATCCAAGATGTCCATGTCTTTCTTTGTTTCAGTTGAAAAGAAATGAAGGTTTTTGATGAAAACATTCCATGATTTTCTCCATATAATGGACTTCAATGGGAACCAAACGGTTCAAGGTCCAAATGAGAGTTTCAGTGCAGCTTCAAAGGGCTTTAAATGACACCAGACGATGAATAAGGGTCTTATCAAGCGAAACGATCGCTCATTTAAAAAAAAAAAACGTTTAAGTTTTATAAGCTCAAATGCTCGCCTTGCTATGTTCTGATGAGCGTTCAAGACTCTCCTGTTCAAACTCGTTCATCAAAATGAACAAATCTTTTTTCGAGTCATGACTTGAAGAGTCCTAGATAAGACCCTTATTCATCGTTTGGTGTCGTTTAAAGCCCTTAGAAGGTGCACTGAAACTGTCTTTTGGACTTTGAACCGTTTGGTTCCCATTGAAGTCCATTATATGGAGAAAATCCTGGAATGTTTTCATCAAAAACCTTCATTTCTTTTCGACTGAAGAAAGAACATGGACAGAACATGTCTGAACATGGACATCTTGGATGACATGGGGGTGAGTAAATTATCAGCAAAAGTTTTTTTTAAGTGAACTACTCCTTTAAGACAGTGTAGCGCCCCTGGGCACTTTACCTCAAAAGGCCCCCTAGCTTATATTTAAGTATCTCAATTCAAGGTGTACATCAGTTAATTGACAGCGTAAAAATAATAATAAATCTATCAGGTTTCTTACCTTTACGGGCATGAAAACGGGTCATGAAAAAGGTGAGAAGGTTATTACCCCTGTAAGGGGGTCGGTCGAGGCGTGTCCCCTTGAAGAAAATATTTAATATTGCATATTTTAAAGCATCAATCTGATGCATTTTGAGATGCATTTTTTGCCAACCTGGGGAGAGTTGGAGAAACGTAACTTCAGCCATTAGTCTAAAATATGATGGTCTCCGTAGCGTTAGCGAATACTTTTCCACCGTCTGGAGCTTTAGCTAGCTGGCTAATGATGCGTTCACTCCTGCATTAGCTAAGCCTACATCAACAGAGCTCCTGAGTAACTTAGATATAGCCTACCAGAAAATATTAGGGATACCATTTCTGAACCAATCCAATTCCAAAAATTCAGAGTATCGAAGTAAACCGATCCGAGCGCAGTTTAAAAAAAAAACAAGTAGAATTTCTCTAACTCTGTGTGTTGAACTGATCATCACTATTTTGTGTTAAACACAATCTACTTAATACAGACAGCTTCATTATAAAGAAAAACAACAAATTAAAAAAAAAAGATCATAACCTACGACAAAAATGCTATTATAAATTAGATTAGTGGGTAATTCAGCGTGCACAATAATTGTTTAAAATCTGAACATTTAGTGAACAAAAAAATTTGTGGGGAACAAATAAGAGACAATAAGTGTAGCACTAAATCTGGTAAAACATGTTCATGTGTGACGTTTAACAGAACTGCTTCTTCCTTGATTTTGCACAAGCAACTACTTTGTCACATCTCCACAGTTCTCTGTCTTCGTCAGACTCGGCACTGCTAGTGATCACACGCGGGACATGCACATATAGCCGTGACGGGTCAAGATACAGGCGCATATGGCGGTGACGGGTGGAGTGACGGGTCTCGGTGACAGCTGACCCTGCCACGGAAAGATTTTAGCCTTTCTGCTGCATTTGTTTGTTCATTAAAAATATACAGGCTATATATATTTTGACCTTGTAATTTTTAAAATGACTGTTTTGTGAGTAACAGATTCGCCCTATTAAAAACTTTCTGGATCTTGACCTGGACAGAGTCCTTCTGTCACAATCCACACTCAAGGAACACAGAAGATCCAATAATGCAGTTTTTAATAGGGAAATCAATTACTCACAAAACAGTCCAGGCAGGGGTGAACATCCACATAAGCAATCCAGAACAGTGAGCAGACCGAAACAGACCTCAGATATGGTGATATAATAGATAAGGACTCCGTAACAAACACTAAACCAGCAGGGTACTTATACACACAGACTAACAATCTTAATGGGTGACAGCTGGGTGCAGTGAACGATGATGAGAACAGAAGGATTGTGGGAAATGCAGTTTCTAATGTGTCTGACACCGTGGGGGAAGATGACCTCTTGTGGTTGACCACAGCAATGCAGTCTCGGTTGAATGCCCTTTCCCGAAGCCTGATTGGTTGACATCCAGCTGGTTGTTCAGGGACAGGAAAGATGATGCGTTTATGGTAAAAATGTGTCTGAAAATATTAACAAGGGTTTTTACTGAGCTGGGAAAAAGCTTTCTCTTATTTTGCACCATGGACTTGGAAAAACCAACTTACATTAAACTTACTAACTGATCTAGTCCCATTAAATGAATTTAAGGCCATGTTAAAATGCCATATACTGTAACTCAAAAATGTAACTGCCATATGTGACCTGTTCCTTCTTATGTGTGATGCTTGTTTGTTTGTTTGTTGACTTTGCTGTATTTTGTATTTGGTGTGCCGTCTTGGCCAGTGGTCTCCCTCGAAAAAGAGATTTCAGTCTCAAGGGACTTCCTGGTTAAATAAAGGTAAAAAAAGTCTCTTCTAGTTCACTGATGTCGCTGTTAGGGCTCATGATGTTCAGTGATGTCTCCTGTAGGGTTCACCGATGTCTCCTTAGGGTTCAGTGATGTTCAGTGATGTCTCCTGTAGGGTTCAGTGATGTTCAGTGATGTCTCTGCTGGTGTTCTCGGTTCCTCTGCTCTCGGCTGTGGTCGTGATGACGGCTTTTTTCCGCTCTCCTCTGTTGGCTCTGTGCCGCCAGCTGTATTCTGGCACACTGGGCCGTTCTCACAGGAAGGTGTGTGTCAGCTCCACTCACGCCTATGTCTTCTCCAACTGCACCCACGGACAGGCTCAGAGTGTTCTGCTGACCTTCGACCTCTATTCCGCCACACACCCCTCCTTTAACATTGGCCCTCAGAAAGGTCTGTTATCCAGATGTGTGTGTGCCTCCTTAAACACTTTTACTAATCACATTTAATGGATGTTCTTTTCATTGTTAAAAAGGTCGTCCTCTTTCTTCACTTCAGTAGCATTTAATTTTTGTCTTCTATGAACAATTTCTGACCCTCAAACACTCTATAGACCCCTTTTGTGCCGACGTCACAGTTACGTCACGGCGCTAGCTGGAGGCAAAACAAAGTGAAAACTGGAGGCGGCCAATACAAACCAGCACAGATTCGGCTACATAATAAGGAGCTTAAATTACTTATATTATTATTAAATATCATCTTATTGTGTTGTTTGGTTAAAGACAGTATCAATCAAAAATGAATATGCTGTATTTGTATTTTTTATTTCTAGAAAATATTCACATGATTAAAATCGCACCGTCATGACACTCTTTACATTGTCGTCTTCTCTTCTTCTGTCCGTTAAAAATGACTTTTGGAAATAACAATCACGGTCCTGGACACTGAGTGACCTTACACATTAAGATAATATCGGATTTTCTCCAGTCATTGTTAAAAAAACAAGCTAATAATCCTTGCTAACTCGCGTTAGTGAAGCGGCCAGAGGGATCGTTCTGCCTCCACCTAAGCTCCACCCACAATAAAACATCACCATGTTTACCAACTGTATAGGGGTCTATTTCTAATGTACCTATAAGACTTCTTTATGTAAATGACGAGTTATAATTGCCTGTTTCTGCAGATGCATGTTGTGAATGTTAGAGTAGTCTATAGTGGATGTTCTATAAAATGCTTTATTTAATCAGGTAATGCTGAATCCGCTAGTCTTCTGCTCCGTGGTAACATGTCCTCTTGTGGTTGTAGGTGAGTTTCTGGATGAGATTGTGAAGCGTGAAGCCCCGCGGAGGGTTCTGGAGTTGGGGACACACTGTGGGTACGCCTCAGTCAGGATCCTGCGTCTGCTCCCTCCGTCTGGACAACTGCTGACTGTCGAGCTGGATCCTCTGAGCGCAGACCGAGGCGAGGAGATCATACTAGTGTCAGGCTTCAAACACCAGCAGGTATCACAGGACTGCAATAGATCTGTAGATGCCTGACGAGTGGAAATCTGTTTATTTTTGGTTTAATGTAGTGTCATAATAATATGTTGTCGACTCGAATTAATTCCAGTTTTATTAAGATTATTAATAAGGCAAGACTAGTGATGCACTGACGTGTAAATATCACATATAAAAAAGAAATATAGCCTAAAATAAAAACATTTCAAAAACTGTAAAATGTTTGGTTACATAAAAATAAAACATTAATAAATTGTTTTATGATAAGTGAACTCATTTATAGTTATAAATGCAAATAATAATTTGTCATCATTATTATTATTTTTAGCCTACATTTAGGCTAGGAGAATCCACCTAAATTAAGCAATTCATCAAATATCAGCCATAATACAGGTTAGACAATACTAAAACGGGGCCAAGATTATTACAAAAAAAACACAAGATTTTGACGGATATCCAAGTGTGTGTGTGGAGTGTGGAGCGCACTGGACGGAGGCGCCGGCGGGAACACTTGCGTTTTCCTATCAACAGTGGAAACGACTTAAAATACTCGATCATTTCTGGTCATACAGAAAAATAGCAATACATCATTCGCAGCTACTTTTATTTGTGTAAACTCACAATAACAAGAAAACATCGTGCTTCTGTAAAATAAAACAAAACAATCAGGCGTGCTTTCAGGATCTCCGTGAACTGGATCGAGTCGAAAATGAACTGAAACAATATATAGCCTAACGTTAGCTATGCAGGCTAAAGCCTGCATAGCTAACGTTCTCTTTTAAACGAACAAATTAATTATTCTCTTTTTTAAACGTTCTCTATTTTAAACATTCTCTTTTTGTCCTCTTTTAAACGAACAAATTCGAATCGAAAGCAAACGTGGGATTAATCCATAGCTGTGACTTTCTCTCTAAAGGCACATCCGTTTCACAGCGGAGATGGAGACATGTTTCCAGCCGACACTAATTTAGAAAATACTAGTTTATTAATAATACAATTAAAATGCATTGTTATTTTTTTAGACATATAATCACCTATAGCCTAAATCACCTCTCTGTATGGGCCCAGAGCCATTCTTTACCATATTAATTTGTGAATATTTTAAATGTTTAATAAGGGGGCAAAAAGTCATATACTAAAATCTGAAAATACATCAATATATATTTTTTTTTTTTTGCGCAGCATTTGGTGTGTCTACAGTTCAAATACAAAAATTTTGGTGTTTAACTTTGCATTTTAAAAATAGCTTGCAACAACCGTTCATTTTTTGTTTTTCAATTACGGGTTAAAAAAAGAATTTTACTAAAAGTTATTACTGTATATATAAATATATGACTTACCTCAACCCCGTCCCTAAACCGACCCGTCACTGGGGTTAATGGCATTTATGACTGTTCTCTTACCATCCTAGGAAAAGAAATATCGCTCCCCAGATGTAGATCTACATTTAGCTCGGACATTTAACAGTAGAAAAAGTCTTGGATCTTTCAGAAACAAAAGTGTTGAGTTTAGTGTTTTGTTCAGTGTGAATTAAAACAGTTTTTATTTTTTAAAGTTCAGGGGTCAGTTGTTTATTTTGGTATAATGCATGTTCAGATGCAATAGGCCATGACATTTTTATGAAAATTATTTTTAAAAATATGCTGGCACTGGCAACTTTTTCAAAAACGCCAGCAGAGATCGAGTTAAAAAGCCTTACATTTTAATTTTAAAACCCTGCAAAGAGCGTGTGGTAAAATGACCTCTGCATGTCTTTGCTCAGTTTCAGGTTCTGACATGCTCCTCGGCTGAGGCCATCTCGTCTTTAAGCTCCCACACTGGGAATGATCGTCTAGATCTGGTTCTAATGGATCATGACCCTGAGCTTTATCTTCAAGACCTGCTGGCCTTACAGAGAGGGAATCTGCTCTCGACCTGCTGTGTTGTGTTGATCAACGGAGCTCTGACGCCTGGAGCTCGAGACCTTCTGGAGTACGTGAGCGCCCGACCGCAGAGCTTCAGTGTGGGCAGACAACTCGACGGACTGATGGAGATACGCTGTCACACGCCGCCTGAGTCCTGAGAGCCACAACTGAGTTTGCCGAACACTTCTGGTTCCATTCCAAGTCAATGGGTTTAAGGTGAAATAAGTAAATCTCTGAAATAAGGTGTGGTTAACACAAGTTAAAGATAGTTTCTTGTTTTAATCTACGCCGAAAAGGAAAACTCCATTCATCCACTCATTAGTGCGTGATTATTATATGCCTGCTTATGCTTATGATTTTGTCTTCTGATATGATCTTGCTGTTTTCTTCCTAGTCGGGTCTCAGGACCAAAAACTGTTCATTTTGTTCATCTAATGTTCATCGGCCTATTGTTGTACTTTACTATCTATTTACCTTTTTTAAGAAATTGGATATAATGAATGATTTAAAGCTGTAGTATACGATGTTGAAAATCGGTCGAGAAAGCCTGAAACGGGAGGGAAGTTTTAAAAAACTCATCCCGCCTCTCCACACACACACACACACACACCCCTCCCCTCTGCTAACTGATCTCTCCCGGGAAACGAATTGAACAACGTCACTCAGTCAAGTTGTGATCATCATACTTTTACAACATTGCTTAGTCGCTTCAATCTAATGACATTGCTAATGACACATCATATGTAAAATTGCCTTTAGACACTTGAACTTGAGTTTTGAGAAGATTGGAGAAACGTAATTTTTCGTCCGAAAAAAAAAAACGTAAGGGGTACCACTGTCGGGTTTTTTTTTCGGGCCGAATTTTTGAGTTTCGATATCTCAGCTCTGGAAGGGGCTAGAGCCTCCATTTTTGCACTCAGGTCTAAGCCTCATGGCCCTCTATCAGAATCCAGAGTTTTGAGAAGATTGGAGAAACTTAATTTTTCGCCCGAAAAAAAAAACGTAAGGGGTACCACTGTCGTTTTTTTTTTTTCGGGCCGAAATTTAGAGTTTCGATATCTCAGCTCTGGAAAGGGCTAGAGCCTCCATTTTTGCACTCAGGTCTAAGTCTCATGGCCCTCTATCAGAATCCAGAGTTTTGAGAAGATTGGAGAAACTTAATTTTTCGCCCGAAAAAAAAAGTAAGGGGTACCACTGTCGTTTTTTTTTTCGGGCCGAATTTTTGAGTTTGATATTAGTAGTATTGCGAAGGTTTTGAGTAATTGTTATAGCAGCATACAGCGCATCTTGTTTAAATTCCGATCGGCTCGAACAGAAACCCGCTAGGCATACTGAAATATAATCAAGCACTTCCAGAAATATATTTACTTTGACCCGTGATAGGCGATGCTAAACAGCTAACATTCCAATGCCGACCGGCAGCATTAGCAAGTTGTCAGACTGATAAAAAGCTATTTATGTAACACGTCACGCGACTCACGCCATATAAGAGTATAAATAAATGTTCAACGTTACCTGCTCAACAAAAAGTCAGCAGTGTCCGCATCGGTATCAGTCCCAGATCTCGCTGAAGCTTCCTCCATCGGTCAATGGTGGACCCTATATTTATTCTCCTCAAATTTCTGCATTCTTCACATTTTCTTGTAGGGGCAAGCAGGGGACGCTTGCTGTTGTCTTTTTCGTTTTTATCCATTGCTGATATGCTACTTAGCTAGCTACCATTTGCGGTCAGCTGCTAACGCGCGCGATTCTCATGACGCAGAAGGGGGGCGCGGTCGGGTGCGGTGGGGTGGAGACGCGAGCGCCAGGCGGAGTTTCAAGTGTAGCTGGTGATTGGATGAGAGCAGTTGACCAATGTAGCTTTGCGTCCGCAAAGCTTTCATTGGTCAACTTTTATGCGGCTGTACAGCCAATAGAGTGAATGGATATTTTCCGTCTTTTTTCTATTCATATTGTTAGGATTGTACTATATAACCATAACCAGCATCTAAACGAGGATATTAATAATGAACAATCTTTGAAATCGTATACCCTAGCTTTAAGTGGAGATTGATATGGGATTGTTTAATGTATAACCCAGATACCGAGCAATAATAATTAGGCGTCAATGTTAACTGCATTGAATTTCCACAAGAATGTGATGTTGGTTCAATATCACTTTTAAACGTGCAATTAATGTTGAAACAATGGTGAGAAAACCAATAAAAATATCCTTGAATCGACGTTAACCTATGATGTTGATACTTTGGGGTGTGTGTATTTACTGTCTTTTACCGCTAAGAGGCGCTACACTCACAGACTTTGAAAAGTGTCAGTGATTCTCTCGATTGTGTAATCTGCTCGTTGAGAACTGGTAGCAGATCAATTCAAGTGAAACATTTTAGTTTAACGACTTCTTAATCACAATACTGAAATTTAAATAGAAATTTAGAACTGAAAAAAAGTAGGTCTCTATTAGGCCTTTTGCATCAAATTTAAGCCAAGTATGTTAAACATAGTGTGCCCAGTTTTTCTATTGGCTAATCTTAGGTTATTATTATATATAATAGTTAGGCTAATCAGAGAATAATAATCTAATTATTCATCAGTATGCTAATCCAGAATCTCCACGAGTTCAACACCAGATTCAACAAGAAACTGTTACTAAAAACATGAAGCAGTTTCAACTTTAAAACCAGAGGCAGCAGTTTACGCGTACAAACATGGACCTGAATTTTGTATAAGTACTAATGTTTTAAATATATTTTTCATGTATATGCTTTATGATGTTATTTTCGATTTGATCAAGAATGTAAACTAATGCCGACGCTGTTTGAGTATAACATTAGTAGCCAGTCAGTTGCTATTGTTGTCAGTCAGATGCTATTGTGTAAAACAAACGTGTATAAAGTTAAAAATGTAGCAAATTATCATTCAGAAACGTTTATTAAGAGTCGTGTGTGGTGAGGTTCTGTTTGACTCGCTTCATCGCCGCTTTCTCGGTCTGATTCTGCCTCAAACTGATACTGCAGTCTCAACACATATTTACATCTGGACCGGAGCTCAGGCACGTTTCGCCCGTAAAGGTAATGGGCGTTAACCTTCCGGACAACGTGAGCGACAGTTTCAGACAACGGGAGCTTTCTCTTCGATGACCTGGCATTCCTTTTTCCGCAGAAAGGTGTTGAGGAGCAGACTGATCTCATGAAGTAGCATGTGTATGACACGCCAATTCGTATTTCCATTTTTGGCGTGCTATCAAGACCTATAATCGCTTTTCAGCGTGTTTATGAACGCCGTTGACTTAACGTTATATAAATATATGACTTACCTCAACCCCGTCCCTAAACCTAACCGTCACTGGGGTTAATGGCATTTATGACTGGACATTTGACGGCGTGTACGGACACGTGGAATGACGCGGACGTTAATGGCGTAGACATAAACGCATACACGCAGATACACGCGGATAGCTCAAAATGCGTAGAGATAACACGCCACTTGACTCGAAAGTGGCGTGTATGTTTACGCAAAAGTCATGATGTCATGTTGCGAGGAGATACTGATCCCTCTGAGGTTCGGGCGAGTTATATTTCATTGGTGTTTGGGTAAACGCTCTCATGCCGTAAAGGTGTCAATGAGCAATTTTAACGCAGACTCTATGGTCCCAGGCCAGAGTCAAAGGGGTTAAAAGCATTCTCAAATGTAATGAATGATAGTCCAGTCCACAGTCCAGAGACACTACAACATATTCTTAACAAGGAAATTTTACATTGTAGACTTTTATCATATGATAAAATTTATGCATATTCACATTTATGATTAGAAACATTTGAATAATTATGTACGAGTTAACATTAATATATTTGTAGGCCTTAAACTGAAGAGCTTGACGAATTCTGCTGAGCTGCTTCCTCTGTTCCACCTTTGAATAAAACTAAACCATCATGTGGCTGAATACAAAACCAACATTATTCATTCAATATCACGTGTTTCTTATACACATACTAACACACAAGCTGCATTATTTAATTGAAAGTCTCTTCCACCTGTATGAAACACATTTACACATTAATCCCACATTTATTTCTCCTCATAGACAGTAATGAGGCTCTTCTGTGGATCTCCTGATGGTTACGGATCCTCTCATGATCTCCGTTTCACAGATTTAAACTGATGTAAACGATTTATTAGGTACGTTTGGTGATCGATCTTCATCTACTCTGTAAGGGGAAACCAGAAGAGAAAACAATCAGTGTTCAGTGGAACAAAGAGCATAATACTTCTTTGATGACTTTCCATTCTCTTGCAGAGATATTTGTCAAACAATACTTGAGTATTTTAAGGATAATCCATTTAAATCATGAAAGAGGGTCGTTTTTCCTATTGAGTCACTGTAAAGGAGAAACATGCTGATGAGTGTACGGCGTATAGAATAAACCCACAAGTTAAAGCCATTTATCCTCTCGTTTAAACATGTTTGTAGGGCTCTTAGTAAATAACTGAAAGTAATGTAAGTGAAAAGTAGTGTGGCTTATTGCTTGTCACAGTAAAAACACACCAGAGACAGAGACATTTCTCATGTGATGCTGGAGCTGGAACGGCACTGATTTTAGCAGGAGTGCGGCGTTTTACTACAATCTGACCACTGAAATTATTACCTATTACTGACACAGTTAATAAAGCAGGTGTTGTTGTATAAAGCTGTGACTAGCCAAGTTTCCATCCACTTGTTCGGTAAAAAAAAAACTGGATAAATAAAGCTGGTGAAAGTGTGTTTCCATCCAACGGCTTTAAAGCCAATAAAAACTGTGCGTAATGACGTCACATGCTGTTTTGCGATCAAATTGGTATATCGAATTGATTTGAGACATTTTAAGGTGTTTCCATTCATTTTCGCACTGAATCGCACAACATTCAAGCAAACATTTGCGAACAAATTATTGCTAGACAAAATGGGTCGCGCCATCTACCAACAAATTATCAATATTGCACAAGTTGTAGCCTAATGGGGCCTATGTGCCAGCTGATAGCGACATCATCAGCTTGTAATCAACTTTACATTTTGTTCTCACACAAACCCTGTGTTGCAACAAAGCTTAATAATAATTTTCCTTTAATTAATGTTTAAAAGGTTTGTTCACATATCAGAGGTAAATGAAGATCTCTTTAATATCATAGAGTGATGTTTCCTCACCTCAGGCCACAGTTTGAGTCTCGTAGCTTGTCTCTGAGCCGCTGCTTTGAGTCTCCTATATTATTGTGTCTCAGATCAAGCTCTGAAAACTTCAGTGCTTTTGAGTTAGTCAAAGACTGAGTTAAAGAAGAAACATCGGTAATGCCACAGTCCTGTAGACTAGAAATACAAACATAGGAAGAGAGATTATCTTACAAACAAATCATTAAGGTGAAGAATTTAACTCAAATATAATGTGAACTCCGGCTCTTCATGAGATAGCATAACGTGTCTTGGTTTAAACTGTTAGTGATTTTAAGCATTTTGATTCATGCATGTGAATGTGACTGACCTCAATCTCTCCAGTTTACAGTGTGGATCCTTCAGTACGTCACAGCAGTGCTTCACTCCTGAGTCTCCTAGTTTATTCCAGCTCAGGTTCAGCTCTCTCAGGTGCGATGGGTTTGATTTCAGTGCTGAACTCAGGATGAGACACTGTTTCTCTGTAAGACTGCATCTATACAGACTGAAGACAGAAAGAGAAAATGACTCAGATCCATGTTAAGTTAATGAGTGAGTTAAAAGCATCATTAAAAAAAAAAACACAGTCACTAATACACCAGCAAAATCATGGAAACGTAATGATGTGAATAATACAAGACAGAAGCATTTGAGGAAACTAGTTACAATCCAAGTCTGGATCTGTCCTTGTTTGCAACCTCTAAATACACATTTTGCTGAATAAATTAAGATTTAGTGAAAAGTACCATTAGGCCAATATAACTGTAACTCGGTCAGAATAATCCTGTTTGTTACACTGTTTTTAGTCTGAAATCACTTCTGTATTATCTCAAAATTTCTGATTTCTGTTAAAATGACATTTTAAGCATTCGTTTTCTAGTATTTCACAATCTATAAAATGGCGCTTTTCCACTGCATAGTACGGTACGGTTCGGCGCAGTACGCTTCGACTCGGAGCGGAACAGTTCGGTTCGCTTTGCGTTTCCACTGCAGTAGTACCCCTTCAAAGTGTGTGGGACTGATCGTTATTTGCGCGCGCCTCTACTGCCATGACATCATCTTAAAAGCGCCACATTTTCAAACCCACAACACAGGAACAATGGAGACTATCGAGGGGATGGTATTCCTGATTCTCGGTATGTGGTTGTTTTTAACTGCTAGACGTAAAAATGTGTTTAAAATGAGGTTGATGGCAGCAAAACAAAAATACTGCTAAAAAAGTGTCTCGTGTCTTGTGTCGCAAATCCAATGACGCTAGTAGTGACGATTCTGTCTGACCAATCAGTGATCTGCAGTGTTTCACGTCACATTTTAGTACCGGTACGGTACGCTTGGAACCTCAACAGACCAGGTACCATTTAAAGCGTCTTGAAGCGAACCGTACTGTACCGTACCATGCAGTGGAAAAGCACCACAAGTGAGCCGTACCGAACCGAACCGTACCGTACTATGCAGTGGAAAAGCGCCTAAATTGTTTCAATGTAGATCTTCCCTACAGCTTATTAGACTGACTCCTGAAACCAAATGTGTCAGATTTCAGCATATAAAACAATTTAGCCACAAAGTTTCAAATGCTTCAAAATTTAATGCTCTTTCTACTGGAAAACATAGAAATCTGTTAACTAATTTCTGAATCTTTCTTCAGATGAAAAAACAACAGAATGTGCTGTGCTATAAATGATTGGACTTGAGTCCAGTTACCTTAAAAAACTTTAATCACACTGTAACTGCTGTATAATGATACTAACTTTAGTTTCTCCAGCTTGAGTTGGGGGTTCATCAGTAGATCACTGAGGTTTTTCACTCCAGAGTCTCCTAGATTATTCACGCTCAGGTTCAGCTCTCTCAGGTGGGATGGGTTCGAATTTAGAGCTGAAGTCAGAGCAGAACAACCTTCATCTGTCATAAAACAGCAGCTTAACCTACATCAGGAGAAATGAGGAACTCTTTATTCTCTTTCATTCAAATATCAAAACCCTTTTTCTTTCTTGAATTTCAATATTACTGACCTCAATCTCTCCAGTTTACAGGGTGGATCCTTCAGTATATCACATAAGTGCTTCACTCCTGAGTTTTCTATAATATTCTCGCTCAGGTTCAGCTCTCTCAGGTGTAATGGGTTTGATTTCAGGGCTGAACTCAGGATTAGACACTGTTTCTCTGTAATACTGCATCTATACAGACTGAAGACAGAAAGAGAAAATGACTCAGATCTATGATGAACATCTTATTAACCCTCTAAGCCCTGAAGGCATTGTTAAGAGTTATCTTTTTCTTTTCTGAGTTACTCACACAAAATTAAAGACTCAAAACGAAATCATGGAGAGTTAAAAGGTAGGTGTCAATTGATAGAAAACTTTATATGTATGTATATACTTAATATCAAATGCCAAAGTGAAGAAGTAAGTTTTTAAATGACCTTTAAACAGCCTGGGGCAGCCGCTGCAAAGGATTTTCCTGTACGTGCTATTAATCTCCAGTATTATAATATTTGAGCAATAAGGTACGAGAGGATGCGCTGTCTCGTGAATAAGTCACGGCTGAGGGCGTTGTTAGGCAAGACGCGAACCCCTGCGACCCCTTCAGCCGTGACTTATTCATGATGCAGCACTAGCCTCAAGTACCTTATCGCTTTTATAAAACGGTTACCACACAATACAAATATTAAAGTAAAAAAAGGTATTAGTGTAGCTTTCATGAAGTAAAATTACTAGAAGCCTTCCTTCCGCTAGAAAAAAATATAGTCGCTGACCGTGAACAGCAACAATGTTCCAATGTGTAATATGCATGAAAGCTCAAATAAAAACAACTTAGGAACCGTTTCAAACTTCGGTTAATTTTTTTTTTTTTTTTTTTGAAAAATCACAATTTCACAATATGTGATATTTCCTCACACAAATATAGATAATCTCTCTGCATGAGAAAACGTTAATTTTTAGTTTTTCCGTTATTTTTTCTCTGCACTTATAAATAAACCTTACTAAATATTTACATAAATAAACACACAAGGGCACATATTCTGATAGATCTTTAATCTCTTTTATTAATGTTTTTAATTTAGTTGCTATAATGTTGATGGTTGCGAAGGGTGTTGCGCAGTGATGAATAGAACCATTGGTTGAAGCGGTCAAAGCCGTGTTTTATCCATGCTTTATCGGAACTAACCATTTTATAATGTTTGATACAATGCTGTTTTATTTGATATTATATGCATTTTTATTTTATATTGGTTCATTTATTATTACCATATGTTACTTGTATTTATATTGTTTAAAGATTTAAGTTAATATTGTGTCCAGTTTGGCCCTGTAAATAAAAGGGTATTATTTTTGGACAAAATGTGTGCGGTTTCGTTTTCTTAAGTACTGGTTCAAGAACTATTTAAGCACCAGAACCGTTTAAAAAATACAGAGTAGGTACTGGTATCGGATAAAACCTAACCGATACCCAAACCTACTTCCAACCTGTAAATTGTGATTTATAAAAACAAACTTGACAAGAAAACTTGCACACATGCACGCAAACTCTGAGCCGTGTGAACGCACATTTGAGATGGAGCAGTTTGGTGTCCCGGTGGGGAGTTTTTGTGCAGGTTCTGTCGTACGCACCGTTTTATAAGTGATTTTTTTTGGCACACGCCATTTTTGGTTTTAAGGCGCACATACACTTTTAATAAGAATCCTACACACAGTTTTATGAATGAGAATCCAAAAGATGCAATCCTACAGTATAAACGGTTTAACTTAAACTAAACAGCAAACGTAAATCACACTGTAACTGCTGTACAGTATAATGACACTAACTTTAGTTTCTCCAGCTTGAGTTGGGGGTTCATCAGTAGATCACTGAGGTTTTTCACTCCAGAGTCTCCTAGATTATTCCCGCTCAGGTTCAGCTCTCTCAGGTGTGATGGGTTTGATTTCAGTGCTGAAGTCAGGATAAGACACTGTTTCTCTGTAATACTGCATCTATAAAGACTGAAGACAGAAAGAGAAAATGACTTAAATGTTCAGTTCATGAGTGAGTTAAATGCATCATTAATAAATGCCATACAGTCAGTAATACACCAGCAAAATCATGGAAACTTAATGATTTGAATAATCCAAGACAGGAGCATTTGAGCACTAGCGGAGCTAGGGGGCCACCCTTTTTTATTAACAAGAATTGCGCTTTTTAAAACCCAGAACCATCTCTTTAAGACCACAAAAAACATGAGACTTTTCAGACGCGCAGTCCAACTTCAGTCATGTGCAGGTGCCAAATGAGCTTCAGCAGAACATCAAACAGTGATATGCAATTAATGTGAACTAAAATATACTTTAATGTAAATTAGCAGTACACATAATTATTAATTAAATGTAATTTTTCAAACACAAATGCATATTTACTAAATAAATTCAAATATATCAATTTAAATTTACATTAAATGCAATCAGTTGAACTTAAGAGTGATTTTAATGCATCTTTCTACAGTATGTACTTTACTTCAGTTGTATGTGAAATATGGTTATTATGTATTATGTATCATCTCCAGTCAATCCTTTGAAAGGGTCACACAATAAATGTCACAAGTTGCTGATCAAGTCGAAGTAACGTTAGTTTCAGGCAAATAAAGTGCAAGTTACAACTCAACGAAATTGAAGAATGGACGTCTTTTTCTTTTACATTTATCGTTTAATCAAAACGTATGTGAATATATTAGTAATATTTACCTTAATGAATCAAGATGCAACTGCACAAAAAAAAATTTAATTAGTCATTATGGTGACTCTCAATTTGACCAATTAAGCGACATTCACTCATGCGCCTTCACGTCATTGGCTGGTTTGTATTAAAAGTTTGGCCAATGTCACTTTATGATTAAGAAAGGAATTTTGTTAGGGTTAGGGTTAGGGTAAGGACATTGTGTTGTTAGACTCTGTGAGTCCACAAAACTTCTCCTAACTAAAAGTCAATCATTTTTAAAGTCTAGTCTATTTTAAATTAAATGTATTTAAACTGAATTTAAATGTAAATTAATTTTTAATATTAATTTTGTTTAGATTTGTTTAACTTTGCTTGCAATTAATGCAATTAAACGTGTGTTTAATTTACATTTACATTTATTCATTTAGCTGATGCTTTTATCCAAAGCGACTTACAATTGCTATATATGTCAGAGGTCGCATGCCTCTGGAGCAACTAGGGGTTAAGTGTCTTGCTCAGGGACACATTGGTGTCTCACAGTGGATTCGAACCCGGGTCTCTCACACCAAAGGCATGTATCTTATCCACTGCACCATCACCATGGCACCATTAATTGACTTAGAACAACAAAATGATATTAAAAGTATTCTGTACACAGATGTTAAGTACAATCCATTACATCAAGAACTCATAAATTACATTTTATTGTCAAATATTATGTAGAAAACACTTTTAATTGGGTTCATAGAGCAGGAGCTGGTGATAAACATGTCAACAATAAGTTTTACTGGACTATACTGTATAAGCAAATTTATTGCAGTTTAGAGGGAAAATACATTTCAATTGCATTAATGCACACAGTATATTATAGATTAAAAATTTTAAATACAATAACAAAATAATTTTGGACAACACACTTGAGTTGAAATTAAAATCAATTATTTTCCATATTTTCCATTAAAATTATTATTTTATTTAGTGTATTAGTCAATACATAAACATAACTGTACTTATTTAAAACACTATAAAATCATAATTATTTAAAATGAATGTTTAAGTAAAACTTAAGTAAGCATTTTTAAAAAGTGCATTTAAGTGTGTTTAGAAATATTGTCATGAAAGTGTACTTTCTTTAAGTAACATTAAATTAGACATTATTAAAAAGTGCATTTGTAAAAAGTGCACTTGAGTGTGTTTATAAATACAGTATTGTGATGAAAGTTTACTTTAAGTTAAACTTAATTAGATATTATTACAACGTGCATTTGTAAAAAGGGCACTTAAGTCTGTTTATAAATATTGTGATGAAAGTTTACTTTCTTTAAGTTAAGCTTAATTAGACATTATTACAAAGTGCTTTTATTTTATTTTATTTGCCATGTATACAAATACTGGGAATTTGATTTGGTCTTCTCAATGCAGGCAACACACAGTAAAACAGAAAGAGAGGAAAACAAGGACAAAAACACGATACAAGGACAAACAAAGACATTATGAGCAATAAGTTCATATGAATGTTATGAACTTACTAGGCATCTGTATGCTTCTAAATGGCCAGTGTTTTCCAGCCGGTGTCTGGACAAAAGTTTTGAACCTGTGTCATGCGAGGTACCAGTGGTGCTCTCCTACCTACAAGAGCTATTGGATGCGGGCAGGACCCCGTCCACGCTCAAAGTGTATGTAGCAGCCATCGCAGCTTATCATGATCCGGTGGCTGGCCGGTCACTAGGAAAAAATTACTTGGTGGTACGTTTTCTGAAAGGAGCCAGGAGGCTTAACCCCTCCAGACCTCCATCTGTTCCATCTTGGGACCTCTCCACGGGGCCCACCGTTTGAACCGCTTCAGTCGGTTGATCTTAAAATACTCTCGCTGAAGCATCAATCAAGCGAGTTGGAGATTTGGAGGCGCTCTCTGTGAGCCCCTCTTGTTTGGAGTTTGGAGTTGACGACTCAAAGTTTGATCTCAGACCCAGACACGGCTTCATTGAATAAAACTAGACTATGTCTTTTGTCGACTAAAATTAGACTAAAATGTCGACTAAAACTAGACTAGACTAAAAAGAGTATGAATGTGACTAAAACTAATAAAAACTAAAATGACAGCTTGACACAAAGACTAGACTAAAACTAAAATTAAAACAGGCCGCCAAAAACAACACTGATGGTGAATAAGTCACGGCTGACTCTGCTTCGCGTCGAGCCAAACAACGCCATTCAGCCGTGACTTATTCACCATACAGCACAGCCTTCAGTACCTTATCTCTTACATACACATTTACAAAGTACCATAAGACGCTGTTTTCAGTCTTTTGTATCATTTTAAAGCAAATATTTGTCAGATTTCAGTATATAAAACAATTTTATGGTCACATAGTTTCAAATGCTTTAATGCTCTACTGATACACATCACAAGCGGTTAACTAATGGTATTTCTGAATCTTTCTTCAAATGGAGAAACAACAGAAAGTGCAATACTATAAATGATTAGACTTCCAGTTGCCTTAAAAAAATAAACAGTAAACTTTAATCACACTGTAACTGCTGTGCAGTATAATGATACTAACTTTAGTTTCTCCAGCTTGAATTGAGGGTTCATCAGTAGATCACTGAGGTTTTTCACTCCAGAGTCTCCTAGATTATTCCAGCTCAGGTCCAGCTCTCTCAGGTGTGATGGGTTCGATTTCAGAGCCGAAGTCAGAGCAGAACAACCTTCATCTGTTATACAACACCAGCTTAACCTGCATTAGAGAGAGAGAGAGGTAGAACTTTAACACACCTTAATTTATAGTTACACTGTATAGACATACCTCAACCAATAATTAACTGTGACACATCCTTTATATTTTCAATAGAAAAATAAAAACCCTAACCTTTGTACAATTTCATTATTTAGATAAAAAAAAATTAATTAATTTAAAAAAATAATAATTAATAAATGAAAATCTCATACAAATCTATTTTCTCAAATATACATACATAAACATATATACTGTATATCCACCACACAAAAACATTCATAAATTCACATAAATGTATAAAATTATTAAATAAAATTCACAAAAACTCATCATGAACTTTCATTTCATAATCCACTGTGGACAAAACATCATTCAAAACCCAAATTTCAATAAATCAGTCCAGATTATTCATCAGTTTAAAATATGCAAACTCTGCCTCGACTCTAATTACTATAAGGAGGACCTATAGTACACCTCAGGATCTACTTCCCCATCTCACTTCAGTTTCCTTTCATTCTTTTCTTTTTAATGTAAAATTCACACCCTATACAAATCCCACAGCTGTACAATTTTCACACCCTACACTAAATCTAACCTATACACAACACTCATCTGGACTGCGGTAAACATTCAGTGTAAGAGTAAAATAATGACATAACATTATTTAATATTTGAATCACAGCTTATAGTGTTTTGACATTGATACCCAACTGCATTTTACCTCAAATTTGCGACTAGTTAACTTTCTAACAAAGGCGCAATCCCTTCTCGTGTCGACATCAACACACTGACACACTGTATTCATAATTTTACATATTTTTACACCACTTTTTAATGTGTGATTGTGTAAAGATGTTCACGAGATACCAAACTTTCGTAAACTTGCTTTCAATGTCGAACCCTCGTTTTCATGGAGACGTGGTGTGCACGGAGGGGAGGGGCCATGTGTGTGTGCGGGCGTGCATGTGACAGAGAGACGGAGGGAGAGCAGGGAAAGGCAATGCAGTTAAATACACTGCGTGTTTTAAATAGCTTTAAAGAATGAAAGACATTACAAAGACGGAAACTAGAGAAATTTGCTCTATAATTTTATTTTAGTTAGTTTTGCAAACACACGTTACAGTTTTTTGTAATGTCTCATTTTTATTTTTATTTCAGTTAACGACAATTTTTTTTCCCATCTAGTTTTCGTTTTTTTCATTCGTTTTCGTTAATGATTATAACCTTGCGTAGCAGATCTAGTCTGCCAAGCCAAATACATAAAAAAAAACCTTTTCTGAGTTATCATGATCAAACTATATTTAAAAGTAAAGAATATCTAAAAATATCTTCTATTGTAACACAACTTACCTCAGTATCTCCAATTTACACTTTGTATTCTTCATTCCAGTGCAGAGCAGCTTCACTCCTGAATCCTGCAGATTATTATTGTTCATGTTCAGCTCTTTCAGATTGGTATCTGATACCAGAATTTTAGCCAGAACTGAACAGCTTTTGTCTGTTAAGCCACAAAAATTTAGCCTTAATTTAACTTTCTCCTTTAAGTTAATCTCTCTGAATTGAAGAGGAAATATGAAGCTGATATCTTGATTTTCTTTTCCTTCAGCCCAGTCCAGAATAAACTTTTGCACAGAGACTGATTTTCCAATGCCAGCGACTCCTTTTGACAGCACAGTTCGGATCTCCTCATCTTGTTCAGGTGCTTCAAATAGATGTGTACATTCAACCTGTATGTCTTGTGATTTATGACGCCTGGAAGCAACTTCAATCTGTCTCACCTCATGTTCAGTATTAACTTGTTCACTGCCACCCTGAGTGATATAGAGATCTGTGTAGATGTTATTCAGGAGTGTGGAGTCACCTTGCTTTGCAATTCCTTCAAACACACATTGATACTTCTTCTTTAGGCTACATTTTAGCTGATGAATGAAGAGCAGCTCATCTAAACACAGGAATAGAAAATAGATAGTTTTAGTCGTAATTTTCACTCCTACATTTATAAGTGAAAATCAGATAGATGACTATGAGTCTCTAACCTTCTAGAGCATCAGCAGCTTCATCTTGCTCCATCTCTCTCAGGTAATGTAGAGTGAGATCAAGAGCTGCTGCTTTGATACTGCATCGATTCTCATTAAAGGCCTTCACAATGGGTTGTGTGTTCCCATTTTGTAATATTTTCTTAAACATTTCAAGTTCATTCTTCAGAAATATGATCATTTTGCTCTCAATATCCTACAAACAAAGCAAGTAAAATAAGAGACAGAAAAACACAATTTAACCAGATCCACATCCATATCCAAAACATCTCGGTTGCATACGGTAACCCTCGTTCCCCAAGGAGGGAACGGAGACGAGAGTCAGAAGTGATTCTGACGAATGGGGATCGCTTGCGAGAACACATCTACTTTGAGTGAAACTAATTAGCCAATGCACAATGCACGACCGAGTGTTGGACAGAAGTAGGAGCCATAAGCAGAGAAGGTCAGTCACTGCCGTTCCGCAAGACCCACTCAGTGTTACTTAATGGATAAGTGCTCTTTGGGAAGGGAACGCTACGGAAGCCACATCCTACCCCGAAGGGAGGCACTGTGATGGATACACATATGGACTAGCCAAGCAGGGTAGTACAACATATGGCATATGGGGTGGTTCCAGCCTAATTATAGGGGGGAAAGAACACCAGCAGAGATGACAGAGCAGGCACTGTCGAGGGAAAGACACAGGCTCATCCGCAGAGGAGCTGATAGTGGAGGAATACACATATGGGCTACATATGGACACCCTGCCTAACACAGGTTCCACAATGCAAACGAGTGTAGGCCTGGCGTCAGATGCTCCGCAACGTCTGACTGCTGCAGGGGTGACGGAGGAACTCACAGGGTTAGCCATTTCTGGTAAACACTACTGGAGCAAATAGACGCACATATCCAGCCCATGGGGGCGGGAGTGTCGTTGCAAGCTGACACTAAGAACAGGTCCCTCACGCTACTGGTCACTGGGGCGAGTATACGGGAAGATACTGGCTCTGCACAGAGGCTAAGTATCTAGCGAACGTGTTAGGTGTCGCCCAGCCTGCAGCTCTACAATATCTGTCAGCGGGGCACCTTGAGCCAGTACTCTGGAGGAAGCAACACTTCTAGTTGAGTGTGCTTGCAACCCGAATGGGCAAGGCACGCCTTGGACTTTGTAAGCCAAGGCAATGGCATCCACTATCCAGTGGGCCATCCTCTAATTGGAGACAGCCTTTCTCTTCTGCTGGCTTCCGTAACAGATGAAGAGCTGATCTTTGCATTCTGTCAATGTAATCTGTAAAGAGTGGATGGGACAGAGAAGAGCTAGGGCTGAGTCTGTCTCCTCCGAAGACAGCACTTGCAAGTTCACTACCTGGTCCCTGAAGGGAGTGGGAGGAACCTTGGGCACATATCCAAGCCTCAGGACAACTTGAGAGTTAGCCGGCCTGAATTTTTGGCACGATTTGTTGACCGAAAATGCTAGCAGGTCCCCTACCCTCTTGATGGAAGCCAGAGCAGTCAGAAGCATTGTCTTTAGTGACAGAATCTTTAACTCAGCTGACTACAATGGTTCAAAGGGAGGTCTCTGCAGCTCTGAGCACCAGAGACAGGTCCCAAGAGGGTATAGAGGGGGGGCAAGGCGGATTCAGTCTCCTCGCTCCCCTCAGGAACCTGACGATCAGGTCATGTTTTCCCAATGACTTACCTTCAACTGCCTCGTGATGTCTGCCAAAAGCGGCAACATAAACTTTGAGGGTGGAGGGAGACAGCCTTCGCTTCAACTCATGCTGCAGGAAAGAAAGCACGACTCTGATCGGACATCTTCGGGGTCTTCCAGGTGGGAGGAACATCATTCAACGAACAGGTTCCAATTCAGAGCATAGAAGCCCTTCCTTGAGGGGGCTCTAGCAGAAGTGACGGTGTCTACCACCACCTCGGGTAAGTCACCTAGAATCTCCACATCCCATCTAGGGACCAGGCATGGAGTTTCCAGAGGTCTGGACACGGGTGCCATAAAGAGAAAGTCTCTGAGAAAGCAGGTCCTTCCTCAGAGGAAATGGCCAAGGAGGTGCTGTTGCAAGGAGCATGAGTTCAGGGAACCAGGTCCGGTTGGGCCAACAAGGCGCAACCAACAAGACCTTCTCCTCGTCCTTCCTGACTCTGCACAGAGTCTGTGCGAGAAGGCTCACTGAGGGAAAACACATACTTGCGTAGGCCCCGGGGCCAGCTGTGCGCCAGTGTATCCGTGCTGAGGGTCCCCTCGGTCAGGGAATAAAACAACTGGCAATGGGTCGAGTCTGGAGAGGCAAACATATCTGAGCAGCTCTGAAGAAGTCCCATATCAGCTGGACCACCTGGGGATGGAGACGCCACTCTTCCAGAGGCTTAGGCTGTCGTGAGAGCTCGTCGGCTGCACGATTGAGCACGCCAGGGATGTGAATGGGACAAAGTGACCTCAGATGCTTCTGACTCCATAGGAAATGCCGGGCAAGTTGTGACATACGGCAGGAGCGTAGACCACCCTGACGGTTGATGTACAAAACGGTCGCAGAGCTGTCAGTATGGACCAGTATGTGCTTGCCAAGTAGTGGCCCTGTGAGTCGGCCCAGCACAAGGCATACTTTGAGCAACTTTGAGGGAATTGATGTGCCAACACAGTTGAGGGCCCCTCCACAGACCTGAAACTGCATGCCCATTGTATGTGGCCCCCCAAGGCGGTGGCAGAGGCATCCGTGAAGACCACAGTATGCCTGGACACTTGTTCAAGGGGAACACATGTCCGTTCTGCCACGCCCATCTCCAGACTCGGCCGTGAAGCCAGTGCTGAAGCGGTCTCATATGAAGCAATCTGAGGTGGTGTTACTGCAGCTGCGAATGCCATATGCCCCAGGCGCTGTCCTGCTCTTGATTGTACTCAAGCAGTTCATCACTGACCGGACATGCTACTCTGGCTGTGAGTCGCACTGTCTGGTTGACCCGAGTCCAACTCCAAACCGGGATAAGAGATCCTTTGCACAAGGGAGAGTTTGCTCTTGTCCCAGTTGACACGAAACCCCAACAGGCTGAGGTGATGGAACACCATGTCCCTGTGTTTGCACAACTGATCCCGAGACTTCCCAAAGCCCCAACAGGCTGAGGTGATGGAGCACCATGTCCCTGTGTTTTCACAACTGATCCTGAGCCAGAATTGTTTAGATAGTTGAAAGTACGAATGCCGCATTCTCAGAGTGGAACAATGGCTGCCTCAGCGACCTTCATAAAGACGCGGGGTGACAGGGACAACCTGAAGGGTAGGACTTTGTACTGATATGCCTGCCCCTCGAACGCAAACCCACACCTTTCTTGGGTATAATGAACTAGGGGCAGTAGAACACTCTCTTTATATCGGCAGAAGGGACCGGCTAGGTCACGTCCTTAGCCAGAAGGACAGATCTCTGGCCACAAGACAGGGGAATCGCTGAGAGGGCACGGGCGAAGTAAACCACATAGCCGAGTCTGATGGTAGAGATGAGCCAGCGGGAGGGGCTGGGGGCGCTAGCCAGGCTCCCAGACACCATGCAAGAGGGACCAACGGGACCACGGACGTACCCGGGGTGGTGCAGCGAGGTGGAACACAGGGATTCGGGGGGGGGGGGGGGTTCGCAGGGGACTGACACCCTTGGCGAGAAACAGACTGAGGGGTAGCCCATGAGTGACTCTGGTATCACAAGCTCTTTGGTTAGCTCAGCCTGCTTCTGAACTGTGGAGAACCGCTGGACACAATCCCCAAGATCAACAGGGTTGCCGAAAAAGGCCACCTCGTGAGATGGGAGCATTGAGAAAGCGAGCTTTGGCAATGTCTCATACCTCTTCAAGGTTTAGCCAAGGGGCGCTTCTGGACCACCAGTGTGGATATCATCTGACCGAGCGCCAGCTTTTTGACACGGTCAGTCACTATGCACAGCTCAATCTCGACTCAGAACTACCCAAGTGCATTGCGTGTTTTGGCCCTCCACAGGCCATCACATGCAGGGAAGAGGCAGTCTGACATTGAACCACCCACGAACGCAATGTCAACATGCTTAAGCCCAGACATGTGAAACAGTGATTGTGGCCATCACATGAGGACAAGAAATGACCGCATCCATAAACAAGGTCTGAATGACATCTTGAAAAAGATCCAGTCAAACAGTGTATGCTCTTTCAGGAAACTGCTCTCTCTGGTGCTGAAGCACACAGGGATGACCGCAGCTACACAAACAGGATGATAGTGCAAGCCTGTGCAAGTGCTGTCTGTGCTGTAACACCAACACCAGCTTGAAGAGGCATTCTCCCGAAGAAGCAGACTAATCTTTTGAAGTTAAAACACTCTCAGATAAGATAGCAGAGCAGGAACAGCATTCACCGTCTGGCTCTGAAGTGAAAGACAAGGATGCAAACGCACCTGCTGCTTATTATATGCTCACGCAGTGATGCACGGCAGCTGGTGCAATTATCGCATGCCAATGTGCATTGGCTCGTTTAGTTTCACTCAAAGTAAATAGGCTCTTGCAAGCGATCCCCATTCATCAGAATCTCTTGACTCACGTTGTAGTGATCTGACGAAGGGGAACTATTTATTCAGTGATTAAAAATATTTTCTAAAAGAAACCATTTAAAAACCAAACATATCAATCCGCTGCACAAAAAGTACAAAAACAACACTCGTGTTTTTATATTTTGATTATTATTTTATAGGTTCTTAAAATTTCTATTCTGTTATTTTCGCAAAAAAAAGTTCACTTAACTATTTTTTTATAAATATAAACATGCATTAAAATGTGTTTTCCTACCTGGAAGATGCCTAGGAGATTGTCATTGAAACTGTTGTTCCTGTGAGTCTGAACGTCTGAGTCTAATGTCTCCCTTTGAATCCTGTTAGCCAATAAAAGAAAATACTGCATTTTCAGGCAAAATTATATTATTATTTTTAGCAGAGAACAAGAAAACATTCGTTTAATTTAGGGTTTCGCAGTTAAAGTATAGGATCTATTTAAGTATAAACATATAGTGAACTCTGCTTTGACAATAGGTATTTTAATAAGTGCAGTAGTTATGTAAGCAGACTCAAATGAATGCATATTACAAAAAATTGAATTATAATTCAATTCAAGATTTCAATCCTTTTGCTGATGCTCCCTTTGGGTTTTTATAGCACTGCTGTTTGTAAATTGGAAAGTTTTATGATAAATATTTGCTGAAATATTCACTAACACTCTATGTGTGACCAACAATAAGAAACACATGAAATACCTTTTGTTAGTTGATGGTTTTTGCTCACCGAATTTTGGTCCTTCATCTTTTGAGCAGTCACTCTTCACAGACACAGAGCTGGACACATGTGAGCCTGATCTTACACTAATGACACAAAGAACAGAAATGTAAAACACTCTATACATGAAATACTGCAGGTTTCATGTTTAATTAAGCCCAGTTTAACACAACAGATTTAAGCCCAGCGCCCAGCGCTCATTTAGTGCATAATCACCAGGGACTCACAACGAGTCTGAGATTTACTGCACTGAAAACACCGTCGGCCTGAGCTGACTGTATGTGTGTTTGTTTTTATTACACTGAAAACTCCAGAAATTACATTGTTTATGTGATTTATCTGGGTCGCCGTGGAAACGGCATTTGTGTGCAGGCAAGCAGGCCATGGTACCGGCTTGTTTACTGCAAAATACACTGGAACCGTTGCATTTTCTGGAACTGAACAAGCAAAAAGTTTCGGTGGAAGTCTGGCCGCGGTGAGACTTAAACACTGTTGTTTTCCTAGGAGGGCTAGGAAGACTTTGAGGCCTCGGGCATTATCTCAATCTTTTGCCGCAGCCCACACAGAGCGAGATCATGGTCTCTAGTCCCGGGCTTGATGGCGCTGTGAAGCGGCAGAGGGCGGAGGCTGTGGCTGGGAGCTTCGAGCAGACGGCTGTTTTAGGTGATCTGCTGCGAAGCTAGAGAGCTTTGGTAAGAAGTGCTTAATAGCCTGTGACGTCTACTGAACCTCAGCGAATCTATCCGCGAAATCTTTGACGGATGATCCAAAGAGGCCAGCTGGGGAGATGTTCACGTTGAGGAACACAGAGCACTCAAAGTCAAGGCCGAGAGCAATGGTGTGAGCAAACACTCCTTGTTGATCAGACTTTGTTCTGTACAGGACAAACCTGAAACTCCAGTAGTGTTTAAAATGATTCTGTGGAAACAGTCGCAGTCCTACCTCTGTTTCTCTGAGAGACTCATCTTATAGAGAGAGTCCTTTCCTCGCTCCTCTGACATTACTGCAGATAGACTGCCCCTGGAAACAGCTCAGCACTGGTGTTGGTGAAGACAATCAGACGCTCAGCATGACCTGGACATGACAATGAGGCACTGAGATTAATTTCATGATCGTTCAGAGGGATAAACAAATTGATGATGAAAATTTAGAACTAATAACAAATGTTAAGCCAACAAACGATTCACCCACTGCACTTTATCAGTTTCATCACTTAACACTGAATGCCTCATTATTCTTAAGGTTGGGTATCGATTCGTTTGGGGTTTTTCCGATAATAGACCTTATTCAGAGCAGCGCCATGACAGCTATGAAAGTGAGTCTGTGAGGGATAGACTTACCGTGTTACCAATGGCAACCGCTGTAAAAAGCTGAATAAAGCGGCTAGATTACTAACAAATTTTCCACAGCTTACATTATCGGGAGTTTTTTGTCAACTGACATTTCTTGGAAAGATATTTGTCCAGTGTTTCATGAGCAGAACAATCCGAAAACACATTAAATAACAGTACAGCCCATTGAAGAGATGCATTTCTATCCCTCACAGCCTCGCTTTCAATTCTCATTAAAAATCAAAGATGGCGCTGCCGTGAATAAGGCGTTTGGTGCCAAATTGATACTTTTAAAACAGTAGCCTACCGGTAAACAGTAAAAAAAAAATTAAAAATATATTACAATTTTAAAATAGCCTATACTTAATTAAATAAATATAAGTAGCCTAAATAAAATAAAAAATTCACAATAAAACCTAAGCCACCTAACTACAGTAGCTACAGTAGCCCTAATAACAGCAGAGATTTTCAAAAGTATGTGAAGTTTGCAGCTTTATTGTAGCAGTAAACTTGCACAGTGTTCTCGAATGATTCATTTATTAGATGTACACCGTTCTGTGACGTCGACTTTACAGTTTCACACTAAACATGACATGGACAAAACGAACTGTGATTGGTTGCGTTATATGTCAGTAAGTCCTTGGCTGATATTTTTTATTTTGAAAAATGTTTACAGCCAAGGCCAAGGATCTCTACGGGCCTGATGCACCAAGGCAGAAAAACAGTCCATTAGGGGGAGCGAGCAGCCCGCCCTGGACTGGGTTGAGGTGTCTGGCGATGGATGGCTTGATAGCGGAGGGATCACCCATGCCAAGAGCCCCCATATCCCTCACCTCTAGACCCACAAGGCCGTGTTTGAGTTTGAGCGGGTCACTCCAGTGGTGTCTCATGTGTTTCGTGCACGCTGGGAGGATGGGAAAGAGTTGTTTCCTCGGACCGGGAGAGGGTCCCAGCACTTTCCCATCATAAATGTCCCTCTCCTGGTCCTGGAACTGGCCACTCAATGTTGAGGCGAGCGGCCACTCGCTCACACACTTCCAAGAGGATGGCCGCGGGGGCGTTGGCCTGGGAAACGCCAGAGGGCGGGATGGCCTCCTTGTCCTCTGAGACCCCGAGAAGGCCCGCGTCGGTCATCACCAGAACCGTCCGGTCCGTCGCCAAGCGGGAGGTTGCCCACAAAGATGTCCACTTAGGGGAACGCAGGATTGGGCTGGTCAGCCCAGAAGAGAGAAGTCGTCGTGTGTGTGTGTCTAAATGTAACCCTGACTGTTTTACTTGCCTTAGTTTTGTTAAACCTCTGAGGTCGACAGATGCGCCGCCGCGTTTTACTGGATTTTTTTTTTACATAGCAGAAAAATAGACTTAAAATACTCCGTCATTTATGGTCATACAGACTTAAGAAATATGAAAAAATAAACTGTTAAATGTCTACTTTTTTATGTGTCCACTTACAATCGAAACAAAACATTGTGCTTTTATTAAATAAAGAAAATAAACAGGGTGTGCTTTCTGCCTCTCCGTGTATTTCATTAGACTTTAACTTTGCCAGCTATAAAAAATCTAGCATTTCCTCACGTTTTACAACTGATTTTAGTGACAGTTGATATGCGTGGGCCACTAGCCAATGACAGTTATCCTCCCTCCCCCTCCCCTGCCAGGCCACACCCCCTCCCCGCCCTTCTTCTCACAGCATCCACGCCCATTTAAGTTGCATTTTTCAAAAAGATTGTGAGCTAGACTTGAGCTGAAATAGGGGGTTTCATGACCCTTTAAGTCACAAACTCCTTGTGTGTGCAAGCACACTTGGCAATAAAGGTCTTTCTGATTCTAATTTTTTAAGTGTAATAAGTTTTGTTTAGGCCTATTTATTTTATTCCTTTTATAATATTATTTATTCTGTTTATCTCTGTTTACAGAAGGGCTGGTGACGAATTGTAAATCCTCATATATTCTGTTGTTTATACTGTTTGAGCATATAAGTGATTTCTCTGATAAGTGTGCACAGGTGACACACCTGAAGTTAACTATGTCAGGAATGTTTTTATGTAATTGCTCGGGGGTGCGGAGACTGAAAGAGTATCGGTGAAGACTAAGATTGTCACGATACAAAAATTACAGTATTCAGTAGCAATACCATTAAAATTTCACAGTTCTCGGTACCAATTTCAGTACCGCAGCAAAATCTGTTGGAACCATTTGACTGGTTGCAGTAACACGTCTCTGTCCATGCGGGGGCGCTCACAGGCGAGTGCAGAATGAATGGGAGTCTATGGGGTTTCACCCCCAGAAATGCACTTTTCTCAGGATGCAACGGGGCTAATAGGAAGTGCCAAGACTCTCCATAGTAATCCATCCGCCGGAGGTTGAATCCTCGCGGGAGCCACCATTGTAGCGTGCTATCACCTGCTGTTAGCCTCCCATTGACTTCCATTCATTTTGGTGTCACTTTGACAGCGAATAACCTTACATCTGAGGCGTCCAAAGACTTCATTTGTACATTATTTATTTCGAAAGAAACACGACAACGTATAAAAGGCTCCATTACTTTGTATCTTACATTACGGCCCCGTAGAAGCTGTTTTTGTAAAATAGGCTAATAATTGTGTCAAAACCACGGGATTTTCTGTCGCACAATAGAGACATTACTGTATAGACAGGAGGAGAAGCTCAAGCCAATCTTTTACTGTTTATGAGGCAATCAGGGGACATGGAGGCACAAAGTCAAGGATAAGTGCATAGATGGAGAGTCCATAAAAGCAACGGGACAAAATATTTCAACGTTTTTGAGAAATTAGGTCATTCAGATTTGTGTTGGCACAGCTACTAGAAGATTTACAAGTGTCAGACTGTCACGCTCAGTTTTAGTTTGACGGAAATTGATTCAGGTTATCTGGTGGAATGTTATTGATCCTGTGATTTTTTGTACTTCTCATGTCACCAATCACTATCCCATCATTGTTTATTATTTATGTATTATGATTTGTATATTATGAAGTAGTTCATGTTCAGCTTTATTAAGATCCTGGACAATTTGTATCCAGCGTAATAAACACATAACAATATAAACCACAATATAAAACAAGATAAATAAGAACACACAACAGTAGGCTAAATATAAATTTAAAATATTAATATATACCATTCTGAGTATTTAACAATGATTGTACAATGGATAAATTAATATTTGTATAAATTGTTCTTCATCTTTGATCGTTCTACAGCAAGAGCAGTGCAAAAAAGGTCACTACCTAAGAGAATAAAACTGGTATGCACGTCAAAACACAGTTTATTGTAAATAATAGTCCCTAAATATTTATAACTTTCCACACACTTCTCACATTTAATGAATATATATTGGGAAGAATGAGCTTCAGTTCTGAAATCAATAGTCATATCTTTGGTCGTAGATACAGCTGCTGACAAGCATCACCACAGCATTTTACAAAGTCATCAACAACTGGACCATGACACGTTTACATTTTTTCGAAGCTTTGAAGACTCTCTGATCAATTTTCTCTTCCCCGGGACGGGTGTGTTTTTCTGATGTTTTGACGGCTGACAGGAACTCCGCTTCCACAACGGTTACGTATTTCCGGTTATTGTGAGAAAGGTCTATTATTCATATGCTCCTCCAGTTCGGGAACAAACATCTCGTTACACTGGCTCTGATTTAACCACTCACTAACTGGAAAGACTGGATTATATATATATATATATATATATATATATATATATATACACACACAACGTCAAAATAGTATACGTTCACTTTTCATTTTTGAACGATTTTTCTACCATGCGTCAGAGGGAATTAAACGTACAAATGTTTGCTTTTTGAATTCACAAAACTACATCCTCAAACTGAAAACTTTTTAGAAAAAGCATTATTCATTTATGCACAATTAATGCCTATACAACGGTTTGTTTGAGTTAGATCCTGACTCCTTTTTGGTCGTTTGTTCTACTTTTGCAACAAGTTATAACTTATGTTATAATTTAATGGTCCGTGTAACGCTTCACAATTCAATTTTCGGACCATAAAATGCAAATGAAAAATGAAACCAGACATTCATTTATCTTTTTTTTCCAGTTACATTTTCAATGGATAGTTGCCTTTAACATAATCATTATCACACTATGACATCCGCACATATCCCCCTAGATATCAGTAATGTTGTAAGTATTGAAGCTTACTTGCAGAAGAAGTTCAGACGCTTGTCCTACAGAACAGAATCCAGAAGTCTTTACACACTCGCTGTTCAGACTCTCCTGTGGGATCCTGACTGATGTGTGTCACGTGGTACGATTTAGTAGAAATCAGTCCACAGAGTCTGTAGTAAAAGTGATTCTGCGTCATTATCTGCTTTTTTAATCTAAAGACTTTTAATGTTTAAGAGCAAAAGCACTGTTCTGAAACATTATAAAAGAGGTTACACCTGTGCTGTTGTTGTGAATCTAAGGTTTACTGGTGTTTGGCAAACCGGCTTTTGGTGCATTAGCGCCACCGTCTGGACAGAGTTTGGAGTGTTGGACAGTTATTGTGTAGTTTAGTCTAATTCGATTTATGATTCATAGGCTTCTGGCAAAAATGTCTGTTTCCAAATTCAGAATGATTCACTTTGATTTTTAATGAAATTGTATTAAATACTAAATAACATGCATTCAACATTTTTTATATACTTTCTTTGTCTTGCAAGTAAAATAAACTACTTGGCATTGTTTATTCCACAAAAGATAAGAGGAACTTCAAATATAGGGCCTATATATGTTCAAGTCACACGCTGTTTGTTTATGTACAGACCACAAGAAATAATAATAACACAATTTACACAAAATACCCAGTTTAATAATAATAATAATAATACGTAAATAATACGTTTATTATATAGCGTCTTTCAGAAAACTCAAGGGGGAGGCAAGACCATGGAGTGGTTTGATTGTAAGGAGTATCTTGTACCGGTAGCCAATGAGGTCTGCGCAAAATCAGAGTAATGTGGGAAGACTTCTTTGTGTATGTAGCCTAGCTGCGCAGTTCTGAATATATTGGATTTTATTTCTAGTTGGGTAAGCCATAGAAAAGAGAATTGCAGTAGTCAAGCCGTAATGTGATGAAAGCCTGAACCAAGGTTTCAGGCTCTGCATCCTTGAGTCCTACACCCCTCACCTGCCATATATTTATTGAAAACACATTTTACATTTCATTTTTATATAGACAATCCAATATGTATTAGCCAAACTTCTTTCTTTTTGTCTTTCTTTTTTTATATCTTACTTAATCCAGAGTCATGTATTCTGACTTTATATGGCAGTAGTCTAAATCATGATGTCCACAAAATAAAAAATCAGCTGAAAATGTTTTCAACATTGATAATAAATTATCTTAGAATGGTTTTGAAGGATCACGTGACACTGAAGACTGGAGTAATGATGCTTTGATCAGAGGGATAAATTACTACCTCAGATCATAGATTGTAAAACGCCTCAGATTGATGATGAGACGCGGTGGTCACTGGTCACGTGACACTGCATGGCGGCTACTCGGACACACTAACCGCAGTCGTTAGTGATGTAGAGATTTAAAATTAATATCAAAGATTATACATAAAAAACAAACGTGAGACAAAAAAAAAGAGAAAAGAAAGATGTCTAGATTTTTGTAGGGAGTTTAATGCAGGATTGAGCTGTATGAGCCGCACAGCGCCCCCTGGAGGAATACAAACTTTTAATTCCATTTCGCAAAAATCGCATATTTTTTACATTCTGATAAGACACAAGGCAAAATGTTCAACATGTAAATCACAATACAACATATAAATTATAATAGCATGAATTAATAACAACCTCTGTGTCTCTGTCTAAGCTCTACGCGCTCGTGAAGTCACGTGATGAGCGTCAGTAACGTGACCGTCTGCAGAAACGGGAAGTTGGGGAATGTGATTCTGAGTAACTTACAGCTGTGCTAACTGTGGCATATTCCTTCATGAAGACACACTGTGCGCTCCGTTACAAGACCTTCATCGCCAAGGGATAAAAGCCAGTCTTTGTTGGTGTCGTCGCTCCTGTGTCGGTGTTTTATCCTCCGGTAAGTTTGCAGATCACATTGATTGTTTACACTGGGGTTTTCTGCGCTCGTGACATTGTTCGATACAGGGTCGACAGTTTCCAGTCTTTTAACGTCATATACGCTTTAGTTTTATCTTGATCAGTCGATGATGAAAACCGCTTTTTACGAGGTTTCATGCTTCCAGGAAAACGAAAATGAAACTTTATTGTGGAAATAATAGATTGTAAAGTAACTTCGAGACACTATAAATGACCCAATATAAACTGAGGGTTTTTAAAACCGGTCCTCGTTAAAGTATTTCCCCGTATAATGCAGCACAATTGCTCCAGAAAGAGGAACTGAAGCTCTGATTTGTATTTTCTGTCAGAACCTGTCATGATGATGCGCGTGATCAGGGGATCACATGATCCACATGTCACCTCTAATATCAAACAGAAACCAGGTGTTTATCAAATATGAGTTTATGAGCTGTGTGGAGGCCGTAAGTGTGGCCCAAATGCACAAGTTGAGTAGCTGACACACACCACCCTTCAATGTCCGGTTAACATCGAGATTATAGATGTAAAGATTATATGAATGAATAAGAGGAAGTGTATACTTAGATGCTGCAACAGGTTTTTGAATTCACTTAAAAATAGTCCTGTGGCGTGACCATAGTGAGTGTGTGTGTCACTCAAAGTTTGTGGTGCTTTAGATTGATTTATAAAATGTCACACATTCCATGTAGTCTCTCAATTAAAATGAAAAGTTCTTTATTGCTTCAATGGTTTCATGAAGAACCTTTATTATGATCGCTGGAAGTTTCTTTGGGGAACTAAAAATGAGAAAACCACCTCTATTCTTTATAGCGGATAACAATAAAGTGATGTTTAAAGCAGTGTTAGAGGAAGTGTAACCTCTCTCACTGCATGTCGCTGCATGAAATCATCATCTGGCTGTTTTACAGTACAGATTACAGTCGAGATTACACACTGTATTCTGAAATATTCCTGATCTCTCTGAAGGCTGTAGTTATGAGTATGACACAGTAGAAATCCCTCAAAGAGGAACACACACTCTCATCACACACTCACTGACTCAGAGCAGAAGAGGAACGCGGATGTGTCCAGATGTGTGTGTGTGTGTGTGTGTGTGTGTGATTCAGCTGTTGTGTCCAGATGTGTGTGTGTGTGTGTGTGTGTGTGATTCAGCTGTTGTGTCCAGATGTGTGTTTGTTTCTTAGCTGATGTGTCCAGATGTGTGTGTGTGTCTCAGCTGATGTGTCCAGTGTGTGTTGCAGGTCATGGGCTCTCTGTTTCGCAGTGAAGAGGTCTGTCTGGTGCAGCTCTTCCTCCAGTCTGGATCCGCCTACAACTGCGTCAGTGAACTGGGAGAGCTGGGAATAGTGGAGTTCAGAGATGTGAGTATTTCTGTTTGCTTCTCTCTGTCGTTCCTGAAGGGGTCTTATGATGTTATTTTAAAAGATTATCATCTTGTTTATTAAATGTGATCGAACAGGATTACATGCTGATATGCTAAGCTCTTTAATTTAGCAGATTGAGTACATGCACAAACAGAGTTAAGGAGAGAGAAACATTAGAAAGCATCATATGAGCCCTTTAAGAACGCCCGTGCTTCATTATCATGTCTTATAAAGTGACTTTACATTACACTGGCTTGCTGATGTTTGAGGATGATGTTTGTAATCTTGATCACAGCTGAATCCAAACGTCAACGCATTCCAGAGGAAGTTTGTGAACGAGGTGAGGAGATGCGAGGAGCTGGAGAAAACCTTCGGTGAGTGTGTGAGCCGAGAGCGCACGCCGCATCTGATCTGGCAGCGCTAGAGTTCAAATTCAAGTTGATTTAATCACTAAACTATTATTGATTTAGGTTATTAATAAGTGCAGTTACTAATAATAGTACATGTTTGCTTATTGAAAATTTGACAGTAATGCACTGAGCTCGAATTGAGATGCAGATACAATTAACTTTTATTAACAACAGTAACAAAAACCTGATTTTTGTGGGGAAAAAGTCAATCTTCTCCTTCTCAATCTTCTCCTCTCGCTGAACTGATCGCCAGCTTCAGTGATTATAAAAGGAAAGCTCTTTAATTGTTTACTGTGTAATTCAGTCATAATATGAAGAAAAATTTTGTTTTCATGAGACTTTGACCTCCTACTTTTTTTCCATATTTTAGGGAGGGGACATTTAGTTAATAGTTGGTTAATAAGTGCTCCTCTGCTGCCATCTACTGGTTATAATGTGGTTTTGTTTTTTGCCACACTGTTAGTTTTAGATTAGTTTAGTTCCTACAGCTGTAAACTTTTAGTTTTACAAATCATCACATTAAAAATAGCATTAAAATTTACAGCTTTGAAGTTCTAGAAAAAGTGTGAAGTAAAAATTGCTTGAATTTCACCCTCAAAATGCGTTATACTACGAACTCGAGATGAAAAATGTAAAAAAAAACAACAGATTTCTCCCACAATCCCATGGTGCTTCAGTTGCTACATTAAATCCATGGTGAATGTGGTGATTTGTGGATTGAAAAACTTTCTTTACTTGAAGTTTTCGTTCTTTCATGGCACAGCGCTGAGTTTGAATGCTTCCCTCTAGATCTCGCAGCACATTCATGTTATTAATACTGCGCCGAGTCCAGACGCTTCTCTCTGGATGTCCCAGCGCCGTAGGTCCGGTAGGTTCGGTATTACAGATTGTTAAGCTCTCGTCTTCTGTGTTGTAGTGTTTCTGGAGCAGGAGATAGTGCGCAGTCTGTCCCAGACGCCGCAGGCCCCGATCCCGGCCCCCCCGGCCCCTCAGCCCCGAGAGCTGCTCACCATCGAGGAGGACAGCGAGCGCCTGGCCCGCGAGCTCAGGGAGGTCTGGACGCCACGATTAACGGCCGCACTGAAGCGGTTTTAAAGCTCCCTAACATTGTTTTGGGGTCTGCTGTGATTGGCTCACGTGCATCAAACACACTTCCATGGGCCCTGTCCCATCACACACTCTTCCAGCTGTTCAGCCAATGAAGACCCCAGTCTGGCACATGAGTTACAAACCTACATGGCTTGAGCTGGAAGTGTGTGTGATGTTCATCTTTATGTTTTGACGGACTGTAAGTCCAGTGCATGAAGTGTCTTATGAAAGTGTTTTTAAGTGTCCTTGTCTCTTTAAATCTCCCTAATTTTATCTATTAAGGGTGTGTGTTGTGCAGTTGTCATGTCTCTGAAGTGTGTGTGTGTTGTGTAGGTGTCCAGGAACAGAGACAGTCTGCGCTCTCAGTTCACTCAGCTGTGTCAGTACCGGGGCGTCCTCAAGCAGACTCACTCGCTCACCGCATCACAGGTGTGTTCTGCTCTTCTCTCACACACACACACACACACACACACACACACACCTGTGTGCCCGCTCAGTCTGAGGTCCTCATGTGTGTGTGTGTGTGTGTCAGGGGCCGCTGGTGTCGTTCGAGCCCGCTGCTCTGGCGGAGAACAGGCAGGACGTGCGGCTCAGCTTCGTGGCCGGCGTGGTCCACCCGTGGAAGGTGCCGGCCTTCGAGAGGCTGCTGTGGCGCGCGTGTCGGGGATACATCATCGTGGACTTCCATGAGATGGAGGAGAAGCTGGAGCACCCCGACTCTGTGAGAGCCAAATCATTTATACATATTATACGAGTCATCTTGCAGGAGAGAGAATGAGTAAGCACTCACAGTCTCAGGTGCTCTTCGTTTCGGAGTCACACTTGTTATCTTCCCGGTCAAAAGTGACCGGACACCTAAAAATTAAATTTCCTCCATCCCAGTAAAACCAATGCAATTTATTTTTGTTCTATAATATTTATTCTTTGTAATTTAGTATTTTGAGACAATTTGATTGAATTTATTAATATTTATGCAATATTTATGGTCTATTTTTGCCATGGAAAAAATACTATATTTTTCTATATATATAATATACATTATTCTTTTTTTCAAAAAATTATTAATGCAGTATTTTAGTTTAATATAGAGTCTAGGCCTTCAGAAAAAAAAATTTTTTTGAAGAAAATTAGCACCATCTGGTTACAGTATAGAGAAAAAGTGTAGAATCATGGTGTAACCACTAGATGGCATGTACAGCTCTCTATGGAGAGGCATGTGAATTCCCCAGATGTTTATGAACACATTTTATTTTTATTTTTTTGTGGATTTGAATATATAGTTGAAACGAAACAATCTCAAAAACTATTTCTTATTAAAAAAATGTAAAAATTTAAATAAAAATTTGTGAAATTTTTTATTTTTTTGTCAATTTCCCATTCATTTCCTATGGGTCGGTCATTTTTGACCAAAGACCACAAGTGTGACTATTTTTTTACGACCACTTAGCCTGCTCGGATCATGACCTCAATTTTTTTTTGTGTTCACATACCCAATGCCATAAAAGTCACCAAGTTTCGTAACATTTCGATGAAGCTGTGATTTTTAAAAATTCAAAACAGAAATTTTTTCGCTCAGAAATGACCAAAGAGCACCTGAGGGTTAAAGTAAAGTTGCTCAGAAGTGCTGATCCGGTTGGGTCAAATCTTGAACGGGTTGTTAAAAAAATAAGCATTCTGAAATCGGATTGGATCACAAAACACAATCTTGGTTTGATCTGGATCAGATCGGCAGTTTGTGTTTGTAAGATAACTTTGATTTATAAAAAGCCTAAGGGTGGATTTCAGGATCAAAAATGTAATAACTTTAAAACAGGTAAAAATACAGCGGTATCATGTAATATAAACACGTTTATAGTTTTGTTTTGCTTCGGATTAGTTTAACCGTTAAAATAATAAAGTAGAGGCAGACGTCAGGCTTCATATTCAGCCATTCAGTACAGTAAAGTAAAAAAGAGATATTCTGGTCCTATAAAATAAACAGCTGTCAATATCAAACAAAATAATATATTTATATTTATTTAAGTGATATACAGTATAAGTTGGGTTGCATGTTTAATATCTGAGATTATATGTGACCCTGGACCACAAAACCAGTCACAAAGGGTAAGATGTATGCATCCATGGACATATGGTTTGTTAGGATATGACAATATTTGTCCGAGTACAACTATTGAAGATCTGGGGAATCTGAAGGTGCAAAAAAATCGAAACATTGAGAAAATCAATTTATATATATGTATATATATATATTTTTTTGGGCATAAAAGAAAAATCTATAATTTTGACCCATACAATGTGGAACTTGTGAGATTTAATATTTAATATATTTAATATTTAAATCTGCATGTTTGATTTTTTTTAACCTTTTATAAAAGGCATTTTTTTCTCAAATGGTTTTAAATAATTCTTTTCTTTTAATTCTTAAATTTGATCAATACATTTAATTGGAATATTAAGAGACTATAGGGCTGTTACCAATGAAATGAAATAATGTACACTGAAAATTACTACTGCATTAAATAATGTTATGAGATTGTTTTAAATATTTTTTGAATATACAAATAACATGTACAGTACAACCTTGATTTATAAATTTTGTGAAATGATTGTTTCCCAGGGCGAGGATGTGCAGTGGACCGTGTTTTTAATCTCGTTCTGGGGAGACCAGATCGGGCAGAAGGTGAAGAAGATCTGTGACTGGTAGGTGATCGGGAGATGGGGGTTTTGGAGAAAGGTCAAAGGTCATATATGGACATATATCAAAGAATTTAAAGAGAGTCTAATTTGCAGATCTATTGGATCCTTGAAGAGTCATATAAAACATTAGAAATCCTTATGAGCTTTTAAAGGGATACTCCACTTTTTTTGGAAATAGGCTCATTTTACCACTCCCCCAGAGTTAAACAGTCGAGTTTTACGATTTTCGAATCCATTCAGACGATTTTCTGATATTTAGAAGAATATCAGTAACCAGATCGTTTCTGGTCTCATTGACTTCCATAGTAGAAAAAAAATATACTATGGAAGTCAATGAGACCAGAAACTGTCTGGGGGAGTGGTAAAATGAGCCTATTTCCAAAAAAAGTGGATTATCCCTTTAAGATCTTATTATAGTCAGTATATTTTTTGCATGTTCTCTGAGTGTCTCTAATGAAGTGATCTCTGAAAAAGCATTTAATCTTCCTAATCCAGTCATCAGCAACTGAACTAAACACTGAATAGTTATGAACATTGCGGAAAATTTTAGCTTTAAATTTTAGCTTTTTTAGCATTGAATAAAATTTAGCATAGCATAAAATTTTGAGAGTTTAAAAATGTAAAAATGTGCTCTAGACTGTTTTGTCGCTCAGACATGACTGTGTCTTGTGTTCCACGTCCTCCAGCTTCCACACACAAACGTTCCCCTACCCGGAGAACCAGGCCGAGAGGGAGGAGACCCTCAACGGGCTGCGAGGGAGGATCGAGGACATCCGATCCGTGAGTATGATCCCTCACTCCTCACATCTGGCTAATGCAGAGACGTCAGGAACACACTTTCTGAGCCGGACAGAGTCGCAGAAGTGTGACTGGATCTAATAAGGGAAACTGTGAAACCCCGAGTGTTACGAGTTCAAATAATAAGGAAGGAAGAGGACAGGGTCAACTCAACACAATCGAAACAAAAGTCACGCGTTACAGTTCTTCAATATATCAACACAATACATGATGTGTGTGTGTGTGAGCAGGTGATGGGCGAGACGGAGCAGTACCTGCAGCAGCTGCTGGCCCGAGCGCTGGTCCGGCTGCCCGAGTGGATGGTTCAGGTGCAGAAGTGCAAGGCTGTGCAGACGGTGCTGAACCTCTGCAGTCCCTCCGTCACCGACAAGTGTCTGATCGCAGAGGCCTGGTGTCCCGTCAGCCAGCTCCCCGCCCTGCAGAGCGCCCTGAGAGAGGGAGGGGTGAGCAATCACACACACACACACACTCACACACACATCCCGTCAGCCGGCTAACCACCCTGAGAGAGGGAGGGGTGAGCACCCACACATTACTTGTAACATTTTCATACATAATATATATATCTTCAAAAATATTGTAAGACATGATTTGTGTTAGAAAGCTGTATTCGTGATGGGCGTAAATCATCATGAATATTGATGTGTTTCACACCTGGAAAGATAAAGACCTAAAGGAGTAGTTCACTTTTGAAAAACTTTTGCTGATAATTTACTCGCCCCCATGTCATCCAAGATGTCCATGTCTTTCTTTCTTCAGTCGAAAAGAAATGAAGGTTTTTGATGAAAACATTCCAGGATTTTCTCCATATAATGGACTTCAATGGGGTCCAAACGGTTCAAGGTCCAAAAGACAGTTTCAGTGCAAACTGTTCAAAGGGCTTTAAACGACTCCAGACGATGAATAAGGGTCTTATCAAGCGAAACGAGCGCTCATTTAATAAATAAATAACAAAGTTTAAGTTTTATAAGCTCAAATGCTCGCCTTGCTCAACTCTTCTGTTTGAACTCGTTCATCAAAATGAACAAATCTTTTTCCGGGTCAATTCGTTCGTTTCGTTTGTTGAATCAAGCAAATGACTCGGAAAAAGAGTTGTTCATTTTGATGAACGAGTTCGAACAGGAGAGTCACGAACGCGCGTCACAGAACAGAGCAAGGCGAGCATTTGAGCTTATAAAACTTAAACTGTGTTATTTATTTATTAAATGAGCGATCGTTTCGCTTGATAAGACCCTTATTCATCGTCTGGAGTCGTTTAAAGCCCTTTGAACAGTTTGCACTGAAACTGTCTTTTGGACCTTGAACCGTTTGGTTCCCATTGAAGTCCATTATATGGAGAAAATCCTGGAATGTTTTCATCAAAAACCTTCATTTCTTTTCGACTGAAGAAAGAAAGACATGGACATCTTGGATGACATGGGGGCGAGTAAATTATCAGCTAAAGTTTTCTTAAAAGTGAACTCCTCCTTGATGGCCCTATCATGTGGGATTGGGAGGGAACTATAAACAAAGAATGTGGAGAGATTTACAGAATGACTTTTTTATTGTTTTATTTATTCTCTCTCTCAGAGGAAGAGTGGCAGTAGTGTGGACTCGTTTTACAACCGTTTGCCGGCCACCTCTTCCCCCCCGACTCTCTTCCCCACCAACGCCTTCACTGCAGGATTCCAGAACATCGTCGATGCGTATGGAGTGGCGACTTACAGGGAGGTGAACCCAGGTAACACACACACACTCACTCTCTCTCACACACACATACACACACACCCCGTCTCACACTCCCGCCTGTTGTGTGTGTGTGCAGCTGTCTACACCATCATCACGTTCCCCTTCCTGTTCGCGGTGATGTTCGGGGACGTGGGTCACGGCCTGCTGATGGCACTGGCGGGTCTCTGGATGGTTCTGGAGGAGAAGGATCCAAAAATGAGGAAAAATACCAATGAAGTAAATATACGACACGCTTTCACAATACTGGAATCTCTGAATTTCACAACACTGAAACTTCTCTACAAAAAAAATGTAAACCACATGTAAAAATGATTGTTTATTTGTGTGTGTGTCAGATCTGGAATATGATGTTTGGCGGCCGATACCTCATTCTGCTGATGGGTCTGTTCTCCATCTACACCGGAGCCATTTACAACGAGTGTTTCAGCAGAGGCCTCAACACCTTCTCCTCAGGCTGGCACATCCGGCCCAATGCAGAGCACTACAACTGGACGTACGTCACACACACACACACACACTGACCAGTCCTCAGTCATATGGTAAAGTATGCAAGTAAAGTCTGTTTGTCTGTGTGTAGTGAGGAGACTTTCCGAACGAACCAGTATCTGGTGCTGGATGCCAACGTCACCGGCGTTTTCACCGGGCCTTATCCTTTTGGGATTGATCCCGTAAGTCCGACAGACGAGTGTGTGAAGGACGCTGCCGTACCCTGTTCTGCTGTTATACAGAGTAACATGATCCTGCATGATAACTGTAATTCTCCCTCAGATTTGGGGTCTGGCCAACAATCACCTGACGTTCCTCAACAGCTATAAGATGAAGATGTCCGTCATCATCGGAGTCATCCATATGACCTTCGGTGTGTGTTTATCCTTCTTCAACTTCACGTGAGTATGCTTGATGTTTGTGTGAATAAGGGCCTTCCTGTCGTTACAAACCTAATGACAATATTGTCTTGTATACCACGAACGTCTGTGGGATCCACTGTTTCGGACGGCAACTTTGTATCTTACAGTGGTGTGAATAAGTTTTGACCCCCATGCTAAAGTTGCCTAAAAAGAGGAATAAAAAATCATCTTTTGGATATTGATCTTAATGCCTTAAATAGAAAAATGAGGAAAACTCCAACCTTTAAGGACACAAATTTTCTTTGTGAATGAATAATGTCTCATAAATAAATAAATGTTTTTCCTTAAAATACAGGGTGCATAAGTCAGGACACCCCTATGTTAAATTCCCATAGAGTCAGGCAGATTTTTATTTTTAAAAGCCAGTTATTTCATGGATCCAGGATAATTTGGATAATTTGGCCTTTGGGATTAAAATATCCCCACATCATCACACACCTTTACCACACCTAGAGATTGGCATGGGGTACTTTCCATAAGATCATCTTTCAATGCAAATCAAACCAGCTATTAGGCTAACTGAAGTAAAACCATACCAATCTCTAGGTGTGGTGGAAGGTGTGTGATGATGTGGGGATATTTTAATCCCAAAGGCCAAGGGAACTTTATCAGGATGCATATTATCCTGGATCCATGAAATAACTGGCTTTTAAAAATAAAAATCTGCCCGACTTTATGGGAATTTAACCCTGACTTATGCACCTTGTATTTTAAGGAAAAACATGTATTTATTTATGATGCATTATTCATTCACAAAGAAAATTGGTGTCCTTAAAGGTTGGAGTTTTCCTCATTTTTCTAATTAAGGCATTAAGATCAATATCCAAAAGATGACTCTTTTTAGGCAACTTTAGCATGGGGGTCAAAACCTATTCACACCACTGTATGTTCCACTGAAGGTCATTTTAATATTATTTAAATACCATTATAGTATGTATTATGGTTTTATTTTTATATTTTCAGTTTTCTTTTTGTAATTTTGCCTTTTTTTATAAGCTTTATTTTAATTATAGTTTTGTTTCAGTAATTGTAATACTTTAACTTATTTTATTTATCTTTATTATTATTTTTTAAGAATTTTACCTAACGTTTATTTTATTTCAGCTTTATTTCAGGTACAGAAAACCATTTTTGATAGTTTGATTTCATTTTACATAGCAATAACAGCGCTGGTCGTACATGTTTTAAACGGCACTGATGTCTCTCAGGCACTGTAATAGCCAAACACTTGCTTTGCTGCCTTATGCTTTAACCCTTGTGCTGCATTAGATTTTTAACACTGTTGAGTGCATTAAGGACCAAAAATGGCCACATATTAAACATTGCCTAAAATATTATATATTATTATTATTTTCCACTTTTACCAAGTTAAATCTTTTAACCAGCATCCGTCCTCATCATAACTACCAAAAATGTATTCAATTTCAGGATTTTAACCCTTTAATTACCAGTTTTGTTTGCGAAACCATCGATTTGTATAAGATGAAAAAACACAAAAATTCAATTATTTTCAATAAACTAAATGCAAAGAGAAAACTTTAGATTTGGATTATCACAGTCCCACTTTGCAAAAAATCCCACTTAGCGCGTTAGAGACCAAAAATGGCCACCTATTAAACATTGCCTATTGCCTAAAATAAGGTGCATTTCCACCCATAGGGAATAAATATGTAGTGACGTCATCTGGTGGAATACACTATGTAATGCAAATATAATGCTTTTGCTTCAAAATGAAAGGATGTTTGTGCAAAAATCATGTTTCATGTATTACTGACAGCCTCAGATTTAAACAACGTTTTAATGGGTTTCAATGGGCCATTTTTGGTCTTTATGGTGCTGAGTGTTACTATTTGATCTACACAGTGTGTGTTATACATATTTTGCAAAATGGGATCACATTTTTTACATGTATCCAAAAAGTCACAATTTTGCCAAATGTCATACCATTTGCATTAAAACAGCCAAAATGGTCAAAGAAATTAAACTGCAAAAGACCAAAAATGTCCCTAATGCAGCATAAGGGTTAAAGTCATCCGCGCCATTTCCCTTTACAAAGCATGCCTTTTATTTGATTTCTGTCCAAAGAATTATCACACTTTCAATGATCAGGTTCAAGATTTTTTGGATAAAGTCTCATTGGGAATGAACATTTCCTACTGAAAAAGCAGCTCTGAAAAATCTTTTTGTTACCATTCGAATCATAAGTCATGTATGTGGATCTGAACCAACTCTGTTTCTCCAGACACTTCCGGGACATCGGCAGCGTGTTCCTGGTGCTGATCCCGGAGCTGTGTTTCTTGCTGTGTCTGTTTGGATACCTGATCTTCATGGTGGTGTATAAGTGGGTGGTGTTCGGGCCGGTGAACTCTGACTCCGCCCCCAGCATCCTCATCCACTTCATAGACATGTTCCTGTTCACGGAGAACAAGGACAACAAACCGCTCTACACGGGACAGGTGTGTGCTTGCTGGGAAATCACATAACCAGACTCTGAGAAAAAAGTGTGCTCCGCTTTATGGTTTGTTAGATCCGCGGTTTACATCTGTAATTCTGTACAGTGTATTTTCAAACAGAAGTGAGGACTGGATATCAGGATCTTTACGTCTTGTTCGAGTGGCGCAAATGCAGCACTTCAATAAACTAGTTTCCGGTTTTCCGTCTGAACATCTTTGAACTTTATTCATGAACTGATCGGGTGTGTTTATGTAGATGGTGGTGCAGAAGGTTCTGGTGGTGGTGGCTTTGCTGTCGGTTCCTGTGCTGCTCCTGGGGAAGCCGATGCAAGAGTACATCACACACCGGATGAAGAGGACTCAGCCCTCAGTGAGCGCTCATTCTGAATATACTGTTTACTCTTACAGCTTTAGATTTTTCGTCTTTAGTTTTTTGGGTTGTGTGTGTGTGTGAAAGACAGCATAGTCAGAGTGTGTACAGTGAGTACAGCAGCCAGTGTGAGTTCATTGATAGTGTGTGTTCAGTTAGAGTGTGTGTGTGTGTGTGTGTGTGTATAACTATACTCTGGTCTTCTGTAGGGAGACAGGCGTCCTCTGCTAGCAGAAAACGGCTCTATTAATGCGCACCAAGGAGAGGAGGATGCAAGAGGAGAGGAGGAGGTGAGAGGGAAATCTTCATTTATTAATCATTCATTTAACTATTTACTTTTAATGGTTCATTCAAACTGATTAGCAAATCATTAATGATAATGATGCTCTGGAATCGAATATAATGATTAGATTGAACTGAAGCACAACTGGACCTGCCTGCCTGAAATTCTCAATGGATGCACTGCAGCAAAGTTCAAGGTTTTTAAACTTTTGGTCCCATGGCTGATCTACCATATATAAATAACAGCACCATGGTCTAATATTATCATAAGAAAGATTTGCGTCACAAATAATCATACAGGTTTAGAACCACATGAGGATGAGCAAATGATGACAGAATGTAGATGAACAGTTCCTCTGATCTGTGATGTATGATCTCCTCACTCTTTGTGCTCTGTGTTTTCATCTACCATGTGTGTCAGGAGTTTGATGCGGCGAGTGTGTTCATGCACCAGGCGATACACACCATCGAATACTGTCTGGGCTGCATCTCCAACACCGCCTCCTACCTGCGGCTCTGGGCGCTCAGCCTCGCTCACGCCCGTAAGTGTGTGTGTGTGTGTGTGTTTCAGAGCTGCTATTGCCTGTGAGGAGCATCTCCTCGTGTGTTCGTGTGTTTCCCTGAAAACATTGCCTCTGAGGAGCTTGTCCATGTGTGTGTGTGTTTCAGAGCTGTCGGAGGTGTTGTGGCTGATGGTGATGCGGATCTCCTTCCAGCAGCTCAGTTATATGGGCTCCATCATCATGGTGTTTATATTCGCTGCGTTCGCTGTGCTGACCGTCTCTATCCTGCTCATCATGGAGGGACTGTCCGCTTTCCTGCACGCTCTCCGACTGCACTGGTGAGAGACACACACTCACTCACTGACTCACTCACTGACTCACTGACTCACTCACTGACTCACTCACTCACTCACTGACTCACTCACTGACTCACTCACTGACTGACTCACTCGCTGACTCACTCACTCACTCACTGACTCACTCACTGACTCACTCACTCACTCACTGACTCACTCACTGACTCACTGACTCACTCACTGACTCACTCACTCACTCACTGACTCACTCACTGACTCACTCACTGACTGACTCACTCGCTGACTCACTCACTCACTCACTGACTCACTCACTGACTCACTCACTCACTCACTGACTCACTCGCTGACTCACTCACTCGCTGACTGACTCACTCGCTGACTCACTCACTCGCTCACTGACTGACTCACTCACTGACTCACTCACTGACTCACTCACTCACTGACTCACTCACTGACTCACTCACTCACTGACTCACTCACTCGCTGACTCACTCACTCGCTGACTGACTCTCACTCACTGACTCACTGACTGACTGACTGACTCACTCACTCATTCGATGACTGACTCACTCACTCACTGACTCACTCACTCGCTGACTGACTCTCTCACTCACTGACTCACTGACTGACTGACTGACTGACTGACTCACTCACTCACTCGCTGACTGACTCACTCGCTGACTCACTCACTCACTCGCTGACTGACTCACTCGCTGACTCACTCACTCGCTCACTGACTGACTCACTCACTGACTCACTCACTCGCTGACTGACTCTCTCACTCACTGACTGACTGACTGACTCACTCACTCATTCGATGACTGACTCACTCGCTCACTGACTCACTCGCTTGCTCACTGACTCACTCGCTCACTCACTCACTGACTCACTCACTCGCTGACTGACTCTCTCACTCACTGACTCACTCACTCATTCGATGACTGACTCACTCGCTCACTCGCTCGCTCACTGACTCGCTCGCTCACTCACTGACTCACTCGCTCACTGACTGACTCACTCACTCACTGACTGACTCTCTCACTCACTCACTCACACAATCAGTCACTCACTCACTCACTTATGCACTCACTCACTCACTGGGTGTGAGAGTGAGTGAGTGAATGAGAGAGTGCGTGATTGATTGTGTGAGTGTGTGAGTGAGTGAGTCAGTGAGTGAGTGAGTGAGTCAGTGAGTGAGTCAGTGAGTGAGTGAGTGAGTCAGTGAGCGAGTGAGTCAGTCATCGAATGAGTGAGTGAGTCAGTGAGTGAGAGAGTCAGTCAGCGAGTGAGCGAGTCAGTGAGTGAGTGAGTGAGTCAGTTAGTGAGTCAGTGAGTGAGTCAGTCAGTCAGTGAGTGAGTGAGTGAGTGAGTGAGTCAGTCAGTGAGCTAGTGAGTGAGTCAGTCAGCGAGCAAGTGAGTCAGTGAGTGAGTGAGTCAGTCAGCGAGTGAGTCGGTCAGCGAGCGAGTCGGTCAGCGAGTGAGTCGGCCATCGAGAGAGTCAGTCATCGAGTGAGTGAGTGAATGAGTCAGTCAGCGAGTGAGTCGGTCAGCGAGTGAGTCGGCCATCGAGAGAGTCAGTCATCGAGTGAATGAGTCAGTGAGTGAGTCAGTGTGTATGTGAGTGAGTGAGTGTCTCGCTCACTCGCTCACTCACTGACTGACTCCCACACACACTTTCACTCACTCACTCAAACACTCACTCACATTAACCCTGTAAGAAACAAAGTTGCATAAAAACATCTAAACAAGCATTGCTAGAGCTCTATCAATCAGAAACACTGCATCTTTCACTGTTTATTTACATGTGTTTACTTCGAGTCATGTGATTCATTGCGCTCTCTCTCTCTCAGGGTGGAGTTCCAGAATAAGTTCTACAGTGGCTCTGGCTATAAGCTCAGTCCGTTTGCCTTCTCGTCGGGATTCAGCGGCTCCTCCCTCAAATGACCCATGATCCTCCTCTGCTCACGGGACTCACAACTGTGCTAGCATCACTAGCGAACTGTGCTAGTGTCACTTGGCTGGGGCCACAAAACATTTTACATTAATTTTTATATTTTAAACATGAATACAACTGTACAAAAAGACTCAGAGTTGAAAGTGTTATGAATCCACATCCATATCTGTGACACTTTGCAACTCCGGATCCTGACACTTGAATCTTTTAGTTGAGTGGACGTGATTTTAACTGAAGAGCACAGATGAGATAAAGTAGTTTTTACATGATCATTGAGACATTATGATGACAGCATCTAGTGCAGACAGTTATGACATAATTTAGCAGTTATACATGTTGATTTCTGCTTGTTAATCAGTAGGTTAAGCGTCTTGATTTGCTTCGTTACTCAAAGGGAATAATCTTGCGTCCAGCTGCTCTTTTATTGTTGCTTTTCTGTTATTACAATGAAACTTGTTTTAATTTTGGAGCTGAATCACTAAGTGCTTACAGTGACATTCGCTGATCAATAAAGACCAAAGTCTCTCAAAACACTGTGTGTGTGTGTGTGTGTGTGTGTGTGTGTGTGTGTGTGTGTAATAGTGAAACTTGCAAGGTATGTGTGTGTGTTTCAGAGTGATATAAATTGTCAAGTGAATCTGTCAAATTATCTGAATCGCTACATCCATCAGAGTTTATAGCAGAACTCATACACATGATCAGGGAAATGAAACAGGGTTGGTATCTTTCAGGGATGGTCCATCAACAATAATAATAAATAAATATCCTGGATTTGCATAATCAAAATATACAATTACTCTGAAAAGAAAAGCATAATATTAAGGTTAAATCATTTCCTTAAATGTGTCATCATAATGCATCAAGAATTTTGCACTTTTTTAAGATTTATAAGTCTAATGGAAGAAATAGATGTTAAATTCAGCAAGAGGAAAGTGCAAAGGAGACTCAAGCCAGTTTTGAATGAATTTTGCATACAAGATAACGAGATGAACATATTCAAGGCACAGCAGTGTCTTCATGAGGAGAGATAACAGGTGTAAGTGTGGTCACATCAGCCGGGCTAAACACACAAGTGCCCAAATCACCCCAAATACTACAATTACAAACTAAAAGGACCCTTGTTTCTTCAACAAAAACACAAAAGAAAATGTGTTTAGAATATAAACATAATGTTTAGAATATTTAGAAATGGATGAGTTGGTCGATTTCATGAAGGATTTTATAATGAATTTCCTTAATTTTGTTGGATACGCTAAATGTACGTGGTAAAAGCCAATTAAGCCATGCCTTTCTCTAATTTACATGTACAAAACAACCCAAAGAAATACCCCTAGAGTCATCTTTCTCTTCACAGACACACACTCTTTCGGTCCTCTAGGGGGCGGTGCACTCTTCTGATGTCACTTCCTGCTCGAGAGTGACCCGAAGAAGAGGAAGTAAACAAACCGCGGGCGGGAAACACACAAATTAGCTCGATCTTTTATACGAGTGGAATAAATGTACTTTTATTGTCCGGACTGTAGAAACTAGTCAACATGGTTCAAGAGTTTCATGTTCTGAGATGTTTCTCCTGTCAAACCTTCCAAGTTCAGCAGGTAAAGTTAGCGTTTATTCCCCTGTCCACTTTACCTCAGGATTAACGTTATATCAGTTCTTCAGTTCCAGATCCGTGTGATTAAAGCTTCACTAAACAGACTGACAAGAAGCGCTCTTACTTTTGATATTAATAAAGTCTGAGCTCTAAAATTGTGTCCGTTTTATATTGACGACGTTCATTCGTTGACTTGAATAATAACTCTAGAGGGACGTTTTGCTAAATCATATATGCGCTGTAGCAGCTATATTACTTTGACATGATTATTGTATATATATGTACATTTAGCGTATCCAACAAAATTAAGGAAATTCATTATAAAATCCTTCATGAAATCGACCAACTCATCCATTTCTAAATATTCTAAACATTATGTTTATATTCTAAACACATTTTCTTTTGTGTTTTTGTTGAAGAAACATGGGTCCTTTTAGTTTGTAATTTAAATATATCTGTCATAAGTTTTTATGACAGGCACTTCAATTTAAAATTAAGTTAAAATATTATATATATATATATATATATATATATATATATATTGGAGTGTTATTATATATATGTAAAAAATAAATGGATTTTTGTAGTTTACAGTTTTATCTTAAAAGTTCACCCAAATATGTAAATTCTGTCACTATGTAGTCTTCCTCATGTCGTTCCAAACCCGTAAGACCTTCGTTCATCTTCAGGACACAAACGTGGATGTTTTTGATGAAAGCTGAGAGGTTTCTGTCCTCCATTGACACTCTCCGCAACTACCACTGTCATACCGTAATCATGCGACTCCTGTGCTTTAACCTCAGCTTTATCACCAAGTGCTTTGTTTGCGCAAAAAAGACACAATTTACCACTGTATTTACAAAATATTAATCTCCACATGCATGAATGAGAGCATCACGACACATGCAGATCATAATTTTCATTTCAGGTGAACTAACCCTTCTTTATAGAAATGTACATGTTAATTAATCTATTAAATCTATCTACTGAAATGGGTTTGTGATGTTGTTGTCTCTGCGAATGATTCTGGATCTCAGTGACGAGTTTAGACTTCTCCTGCAGGTGAAGAAGAGCAAGAGATGGGTGTGTAAAGTGTGTGGAGAGAAGCAGTCGCTGAAGAAGGTAAAGAACACAGCGTGACCTGGCGCTGTGAGTCCCCGTGTGTGTCAGCGTGCGCTGTGTGTGTTGCAGGAGTTTGGTTGGGGGGTGGCAGTGGACTGTAGAGTGTGTGTGTGTGTGTGTGTTGCAGGAGTTTGGTCGGGGGGCGGCAGTGGACTGTAGACGGCATGTTCAGAAGCTCAATGCTCTGCGAGGACGACTGGAGGACACACACACACTCGGGTCACAGCGGTGAGAAACACAACATATTTCGGGGAAATAGCGAGGAGATATTTATAGTGTGTACAGTGATGAATATGGCGACGCTGACTCGTGAATCCAATTATCATTAAAGAAAGTTTTGATATATATACATTCTGAGGTAAACGCTATATTTCCTGTCATAAAAGGTCAATTCTCTGATATTTTAAGAGTTTCTGAAGTGTGTTCCTGCCTGTCTGTCTGCTCCACACTGATCAGAAGATAATTAACATGTAAACGTGGTTCTGTTAATCAGTTAAAAGTTTGTCGAATTAATGATTTTTTTATTTGAATGATTTGATGACATCAGGACAGTGTAACATTCGCTTCTTCACCCCAAAAATATAAAACAATCATTTTAATACAGAAACTCAAAAAAATCTCATCATGACTGTAAAATATATTTGTTAATGAATATGAGAAAGAGCGTGCGATTCATGTCACGTGACTGACCCTTCGACTAACTCACTGTTTTAAAGGGAACAGGAGGATGAGGAGGATGAGGATGAAGGTCCGGATCAGGAGAACGCATCTCAGGTAAAGCTCTGATGGAGGTCATCATGAGGAGAGAAACTACGGCTGAGAAACGGTGTGTGTGATGTTCCTGTGGCTGTGACAGGAAGTGTGTCATCATGTGAGCCGCTGGAGTAAATACACACCCGAGGCTGCAGAGGAAGAGGAGGAGGAAGAGGAGGAGCAGGTGTACACACACACACAGAGGTTCAGGAGCCAGGGAACCAGGTCCGTTTCAGGTCATCATGTGGCCATCAACTCTTTCCCCGCCACTGACCTGAGCTCAGTCTTTACAGCTGTTATACTGCAGGGGGCGCTGTCACCACATCACAACACCGCAGATCTTTCATCATCACTCTGAATCAGACTTTGACACAAGAGCGATTCCTCAGTTTTCTGCTCAGAATGCTCATGACAAGCAGAGGCTTTGCTCTTTCTTTAATATTCAGATATATTTATACAAGCAAATATTCTGGATGTCGTGAAAGTTTTGTGAATATGACCAGAACCGCTGGCGTGGAAAGAGTTGAAATTAGTAATAAAAACAGGATTTTAGCACAAAAAGCATCATGGGACATGTTTAACTTGTCTTGTGTTGTCAGAATGGCAGTGTTTAACGCTGATTCGTTTTTGTGAACAGAAAGAGGAAGAAGAGTTCTGGCCTGTACGGTGTGTGTGAGGAAGAGCAGTCCTGGACCCGCGGCTCGGGGTTTAAGAGGCCGGATCTGGTAACACACACACACACACACAGAAAAGCATACATGTTTTTCAATCAGGTTAAACTCTGATTAGTCACTCAAACCTTTTTCTGAACCTCACCGTCGGTCGCACACATCAGCCATGTTTGTAGTTTAACACTTTTTACTTGTGTTTGTAGTTCCTCCTCCAAAGCACAATGGGTTGTGGGTAATATCAGCAGTTACAGTGATCACGGATACGTGTGTCTGCATGGGTTCACAGCTTGTGTATGTGGAAAAAGTACCAAAAAGAAGAATAAGTAGTGGGGTCTACTATTATTATATAACAGTTTTATATATATATTAGGGCTGGGTAATAAATATCGAATTCTCGATATTAATCGATTCTCATTTTTACGAACCGATATCGATTCTTAAATCTCAAGAATCGATTAGTCATCCTGTTTCATTTGAATGAATGGGTCATTGTATCGCGGCTGCACGCATCCAAAAAATCGCAATAATCTTTGTCCGTTGTTACTATTGCTATGAAACAAAGTCTCAATTTTCAAATTACGCCCATTTTCTTTAGAAACTCAAAAACATAAATAGCGTTTTGTCGCTGTGGCGTGAGATCGCTCTGGAGAAGCAGCAGCGCTGATCTCTCTTCCGGCTTAATAATACCAGTCACAGCGCCAAATAAACATGAATGAGCATCTGAAAGTGTGTTAAAGATAGAGTACAACTTGTCCAAATCCGGATCATGTCACATTGATTCACTCAATCAGCGTTTCAACCGTGGAAAGACGTCAGTTAAACAGCTTGTAATCAATGTATCGTCATATTTACCTCAGAAAACCCACATAAACTCGTTAGTCAGCTAGAATAAATAACTCTAGAGAGGAGCATTTTGATAAATATATACACCATATTACATATGCATGATAATCTTAATGTTCTTCAATATTTAATGCATATTTGAATAAATCTGGCAAGTTTTTATGACAGTCACCATTTAAATGTTTATATTTCATATAATCTTCATATTATAAAAATAAATAAGTGTAATTTAAGTGTTTGTATAGCTACAAAACAGTTCATTATTACCTTCATATTAGGCTAATGAAGCCTATAGGCTACAACTAGACTCCCATAGTTTACAGCATTAGTTCAGAGATTTGATTTCCTTGAGAAAAATGGCCATTTATTGCAGCCGATATCCAAAATAATCAATATTGAATTGAATCGGAATCGAAATCGAATCGAATTGCGAAATTTGTCTCAATACCGTGCCCTAATATATATAAATATATGTACAGGGTATAGAGAGAGTTGATGTTTTTGGTAATTGTGGGTATTGTTTAAACCCTTTGTTTCCATTAAAGAGTTGATGGGAAGTATTATATGTAACGTGTGTTTGACCCTGGGTTAGTTTAGTCAGGTCTACTCCTCAACGGTTCCAGTTAAAACATGGTCTCTAATATTGATTAAAACCGTCTGAGGACTTTCCACACACTTACTCTAGCCTCACACACTGGTTGGGATGATAGTGACATTGAGTGTGACTTCTCTATTGCAGCGCGACAGGAGGATCAGTGCGGGGTCAGATGATCTCCCAGCATCCCGTCCGGCTGTTCACAGCTCCACACACACGCTGGAAACCCCTGTGGCTGCGCCTCAGAGGACCGAGACGAACTCCAGGTGGGACAGGTTCCTCCGAGCGGCTCCCACTCACCCGGACGAGGAAGAGGAGGATGAAGCTGATCCTGACACACTGATGGCTTTTCCCACAGGATCTCCTGCCGATGACCAGACGAGTGTGTGGGGCATTCCTGCGGACCGACCTCTCTCCAGTAAAACCAGCAGTCACACACACAAGCCTGCAGGCTCTGCACACACACACACACTCTGTGAACGGGCCAACACCCCAAAGCTTTCTTACAACCCCCTGTTCCTCACTGATGAAGACTTCGACGACACGTTTTGAAGGATAAGATGCATTGTGTCTGAAACATTTACTTTTAAGGGTGTTTAACGAACGAAGTTATGAGATGTTTCAATGTTCTCTTCAATAAATATAGCGATGCATTGGATCCTTGTATTTATAGCAAAAAGTGCGTTTAGGAGGATGATTTAAAGGGGACACATCATGAAAATCTGAGAAGTGCTATAATCGTATGGAGTTAATATTGTGCCATATTTAAACAAACGAATCCAGCGTTTTGCAAACAAACAAATGTGCAAGTACAAAGCTCAATTTGAGTGAAAATGCAGAGGAGTAACACACATGCGTTGTATCCTGCAAATATAAATAAATGAGCCAAGATAATATTTCACAAATAAATACAAACCATCCTACAAATTGCATGTAACCTTTCAACAAATACCAAATCTAGTGCATTCAAATGCATATCTGTCTGTTATGATTGTGAGACACTCGACTTTTTAGAAGATCTCTCGGCTCGATTTTCTCACTAATTAGCTCCTCCCCCTTTTCTAATAGCCAATAGCGTTTAGTTTCCTCACAGACTGACAGCAGCACGGGAGCGAACCCGAGCATGATTCATTCATAACCAGCGTACAGTTGAGAACAGAATAAAACTTACAAAAACACAGGAGGCGGAGCTTCAGATTCTAGAAAGCCTGTGATTGGAGAAGCTGAAGTCTGCAGTGATGTCATAATCCCTGATCCATTTTAGCGGAAGTCAGAGACTAAGATTCGAATGCTTATATCTCCTAAATCTGAATTTTGTTATTGTTTTGGAACACCTTCAGGCTAACATATTCATACTAAAAGCTATACTTTTTTATTTCAGGACGCCTTTAAGTTTTGCACATTGAAAAAAAAAATCCAAATACAACAAATGTTTTGGAGAAGTTTTTTTATTGCGAAGAGAAAGGACGGCACATTCACCGATTCCATCCGTTTAGTCAAACTATTAATCATAACAATTAAAATACAACCCAGGTTTCGACTTTAACTAAAAACTCAGCTTATTGGTTATGGAAATGCACATAAAACATCCATAAACTGCAATTACACAAATATAGAGCTTTACTTAACAACAACCTTTAAGTAATATATGCATAAATGATGATGATAAAGATCATTAATAGCATGAAGTGTTCTAATGACAGAAACGTTGAATATAAATGTATATATTTTGCATAAAAAGGCCAATAATGAACTTAAGTATGTGCTGGTCACCTGAGTAATCGTTATCCTGGTAACACTTTACAATACGGTTCCATTAGTTAACAGGAACTAAGAATGAACAATACATGTATTAATCTTACTTACTGTCCATTTCAGCACATATTATTACTGAACTAGTATTTCTTAATGCGAATATTAAAATCAAATGTTGTATTTGATAACATTAATGCACTTTTTCTCATGTTCGTTAATGCATAAACTAATGTTAACAACTGAAACCTTACTGTAAAGTGTTACCTTAACATTTATGGCAAACGTTTGCGTATGTTACGACTGAGTGCGGGGGTGTGTGTCCTGCTCCTCTACTTGCGAGAGGTCTTGCAGTACTGGATGGTGTCGAGAGCGGCGCCGATGTCGAAGCCCTTGGCGTGCAGGAGTCGGGTCAGCCACCCGCCCTCGTCAGAGAAGCCCATCGACAACATCTGAGAGAGCGACTCCACCAGCCGGGGGTCTGCATCTGGGGGACACACACTCGTCAGCTCACAGACTTACACAACCTGCGCTTAACTCCATTAATGACAAAGGTATATTTGATCTAAATGCAGTGTTGTGCACTCGGGACTCGGTCTCGGTCTTGTCATGGACTCGTGTGCATTTTGACTCGTACTCGAACATATTGGGAGTCGGGACTCGGACTTATTCCCGAGTCCACTCGAGTCCCATTCAAAATATGTCATGATTATTACTGTGTGTTAATATTTCTGGTAACACTTTACAATACAGTTCATTAGTTAACTATAGTAGATAACATTAACTAAGAATGAACAATACTTCTACAGCATTTGTTAATCTGTGTTAATGTTAAATGTTCATTAAAATCTTGTTAACATTAGTTAATGCACTGTGAACAAACAATGAACAGCTGGATTTGTATTAACTAACGGTAACAAAGATGAACAAAAACAGTAACAAATGTATCGCTCATGGTTATTTCATGTTAGTTAATACATTAACTAATGTTTAATAAATTAACCTTATTGTAAAGTGTTACCATATTTCTTTAAATTGTTGTTTGATTGAAACGTCCAATGATTGCTGACTATAATGTTCTCGGCAAAAAGGCCACATAGTGGTTTAAAGGTAATTTTATTATATGACTTACAATTGTTACAATCAGTCAGTGCTCTTTCACAGAACATTACTGCACATGAATTCTGTGTGGCTCTAATATGTAAACTGAATTATGGATGATAAGGCAGACATTTTCAATACATAGTTGAGCTAGAGGCTCCACATCACCTCTGACCTGGGATCCGTGTCTCCAAGCTCTCCGTCTGTAATGTGCGTACATGGCTGGTGTGTGTGTATGAGTCAGATCTCATGTGTGTGTGTGTGGCGTACGGCTCTTATACGGTTTCCACGGTGAGAGTTAGCATGGGCTATTTCAGTAGTATCATTGCGTCACAGAGTCAGCGGGCAAAGAGTGGTTCCCCATCACTGTCATCGAACGCATATTCTTGGTTATAAACACTGATATGAATTATTGTCTCTATGATTTGTTGTTTCAGCGGAGACGGCTCTGATTGGCCTGATTGATCCGATGTGTGTGTGTGAGACGGGTTGTAGTGTTACCTTGTGGCAGGTGTGGGTACAGCGCCGCCTCGCGCAGGCCCGTGGGTCCCGCTGTGGGTTTGGAGCTGGTGTTCAGCAGCGGCGCCGCCTGACCCGGCCCGTCCTCCTCCACCCTGAGGGACTGCAGCTCTCCTGTGGACGGGTCCACCTCTTTAGAACTCAGGTGAGTCCACTCCTCGTCACTGCCCGGCTCCTTCTGGCCCTTCAGGGGGATAATAAACACTGTTCAAATGTATTGCTCATTGTTGGTTCATGTTATGTTAGGCTCTGCGTGTGTGTGTGTGTTACCTTGGCCCCCTCGCTGAGGCTCTCCTCAGTGCTCTGGCTGCCGGGCCCCGAGCCCCGCGACTGGAGCCCCACACACCCGCTGTCGCTGCGAGCGCTGGACGGGCCGCTGGAGGCCGGCGGGGTCGAGGTGTTCACCGTGGCCCGCTTGCCCTCGTGCTCGACGTCGATGTCCACATCTATCCCTGCAGAGGAGAGCATCATTACCCAGCATGCCCGTTAAGCTAACGACGGTAAAGGTAAGTCGTGCAGGGACTCACCGAGAGGACTCAGCAGCGCCGCCACTTCCTCCCCGATGTTCTTCAGGTACTGCATGTTGGCCTGGGAAGAGGACGCCGCGCCTGAGGACGACACTGCCACTGTTGGTCTACCGCGATATTACAGCTCATAACTCAGAAATACACTGCAGTTCAAAAGATTCGGATCGGTAAGTTTTTTAAATGTTTTTAAAAGAGTGTCTTCTGCTCACTAAGGCTGCATTTACTTGATTAAAATGAAAAAAATTAAGTAAAATAAAATTGTTAAATATTATGATAATTTAAAATAACCGTTTTCTATTTTAAAACATTTTAAAATATTTCTGTGATCAAAGCTGAATTTATCATCATTACTCCAGTCTTCAGTGTCACATGATCCTCCAGAAATCACTGATGATCAACACACATTTATGATTATTATCAGTGTGGAAAACAGTTGTGTTCTTTCAGCATTTTTCTGAAATAAAGCTTTTGTCACATTAAACACTACCATTAACAATTTTGGAATCAGTAAAAACATTTTTGGGGGCGGGGACAATACTTTTATTCATAGGGGATGAATTAAATTGATCAAAAGTGACCGTACATTTATAATGTTACACAAGATTCTAGGCTAGGGTTCTAGCATCCTAAGTGTTTCCTGATCATCAGATCCTCATATTAGAGTGATTTCTGAAGGATCATGTGACACTGAAGACTGGAGTAGTGATGATGCTGTGATCACAGGAAGTGACATCACTGGGATCTGCCCTGTTTCGTGTCAGCGCATCCGCTGCCTGTGGACAGACACAGAGAAGGCATCTCACCGTCAGTGTTTGCCGGAGCGCCCTGGTTCTGCGGGTCTCCGGACGGGTTCTGCTGGGCCTGGGCTTGAGCATTAGCATTAGCATTAGCATGAGCCTGGCTATTCGCCCACATGCAGTGTCTCATCTTACGCCATACCTTCCCACGAGGAAACCACTGCACACAAAAGCTCTCGTTCAGTCACAGTCACATTATTATTTCAAAAACAAAACGTGTGCTAATAGAGCCGCAACTAAAGATTGTTTTGATACTCGATTAGTTGGACGATTATGCCTTGGATTACTCTTGCTTAATATTACCCTTTGATTAATCGTAGGGATGCACCGAAATGAAAATTCTTGACCGAAACCGAAAAAGAGAAAACCAAGGCCGAAAACCGAAACACCGAAAGAAATTATGCCAATTATTAGTATCATTGCATTTATGGTTATGACTGTGTACAAACTTTACTAAAATCAAGGCATTGCAATTGCATAAATTAATATAACATTTTAAAAGAATAAATCAATTAACAAATATTTATTTGGCACAATGCACAGTATGAAATAAAATTCAAACTAAAATGTTTAACTTGACCCCACTCATGTGTACACTAAATAATAATCTACTGGCCTGCAGAAAGGTTTTAAAATGAAACGTTCTCTCAAAAACAAAGCCGAGCGCGAACTTCTTCTCATCACACCAGCACCCAGTTTGCACGTCTAAATTAGTTTCTTACATTTTAAAAATTTAGCATACAATAGCATAAAAAGCCTTTTTAAATGAACAATGGTCCATGTTTAATACAAATGTACATGAAATTTAATGAAACATGTTTAGTGAATGTATTTAAATATTTAAGAGAGCATTAATTTAGTTCTATACATAAATATACATAGTTCCCAATCCCATATACATATTTTTTTTGTAATGGCACAAGTAATAATCTCAGGGTTTACTGGGTTTTACATGATTATTTTTGTATTGGTGGCGGAATACTAAAAAATAAGCATTGTCATGTGTTTATCTTTCTTCTTCTCACCGATTCCTGATGGTTAGAGGACAGTTACTTGAGTCGTCCCCTGTCGTTTCAAGGAATAGTACAACAGCGAGCGGGTCAAGTATAAACGCCTCGACCGTTTGGAGCGGTGCGCGTGCTGTCTGTGGAGACTCGCGCTGCCTTGTTTACTTTCGCCTGCCTCCACAGTTTATACTTGACCCGCTCGCATCCGGAGTCGTCGTCATGGCGGCGCGCATTGTTTAGAGCAGATATAGGTGGATAAACAAGGCTTCCGTCTCCTCGCGGGTTCAGATACACTGAAATGCGTCCACACCACAGACATGTTGCTTCAGACAAGCACGTGCAGGTCGCGGTTTCTGTTTGCGTCATCACAACATTTCGGCCGTATTGTTTCGGTGATAAAAGTCTTTCGGCCGAAAACCGAAAATGAACTTTTGGGCCATTTTCGGCCGAAAATATTCGGCGGCCGAATATTCGGTGCATCCCTAATTAATCGGTTTAAAAGTAGCAATTTTTTTTTTTTTTTTGGACGAAACACACTATTCCACGTCCTGGCCAAAGCTATCCTTCAAACAACATTTACATTCAGTGAAGTCTGAGGTTTTTCCGCGACTGGTGGACAGATATACGTGACTGGTGGACAGTGCAGTGGGCAGAGAGAGCGTCACCTCGAACATGTTGGTCATGGGGTGCAGGATGGGCAGCATCGTGTGCTCCTTGTGGAGGCCCCGGCCCTGGCAGGACGAGCACAGGTCGTAGTCCGGGCACACCGTGCACTTGAAGCGGGTCCCTGGCACCGGGCCCTCGCAGCCGTCACAGGTCACCCCAGGGTGCACCAGCGGGGGGTGGTGGGGGGGTGGGCCCGGGTGAGGGGGGGTAAAGTGGGCCGCTCCGTGAGGCCCGGGGAAGGAGAACCCAGGGAACCCGTGAGGAGAGGAGTCGCGTCGATGCTCCTTTCTTTCTGAGAAGGGGAGAAACATGACAGGGCTGTGACTGACTGACTGTACAAACTCCTCTTACACATGTTACATGTACTTAACATAGTAATAACAGCCAATTATGTGTAATTACATGTAACTAACCCTCATCCAAACCACTATACGTCACTTATGCTCTCTTGTTGTTTTTCTGTCTATTTTTGAAGGTATTATGATACCTTGTTACATGTTATGCGTGTTTGAATAATGTAAACATCTATGGTGGAAACAAACTTCCTCTTGAGGACAAACAAAAAATCCATTTCTCAAACCCCGACTATATAGTAATAGTAAAATAAAGTGTAACCATGAATTTCTATTCACATTCTTAGCTTTCAATGTCATCAAACAAAAAAAAAACAAATTCCTGATTTTGGACAGTCATACAGGTTTAATGGCTCTACTTCCTGTTTGGGGTGTTCTAGTCACATGACCACAAAATAGCTCTGTGCATTCAGATCTGGCTTAGGTTTTATTACTGTTTTTTTTTTACAGTTACACTACCTAGTCATTGTTTTTAATATTTTCAATGTTCATAATAGAAGTGTAACTGTGTATTGTAGTAAAATAGCATAATAGAGTCGTAACATGAGATAAGCACATCACTGACACTTATAAGGTGAGGCGAGGCTTTGCTGACTACCTAAACATAGGGATGCACCGATATGAACATTTTGGCCGACACCGATAACCGATAATTCTTTATATTGGAAGCCGATAACCGATATATCGGCCGATTAACTTAAATCCAAATTTTATCTAATTTTGAGTGCCTGATTACAAAAACAAAAGTCTCACAATTAAATCCACGTCCCAAGCGCACAATTATAATGATGTTCTCAGTCGATATGACAGATTTGCGTTGCACATGTTGTCCCGAACCAGATTTTCATTTTTTTGAAGAGATTTCAATCATATTTCAAGAATTTCAAAAACATAAACAGCTCTCAACAAGTGTCTCAGCTGAAGGGAATAATACATTATTTATCGGCTTTAATATATCGGCCACATTTTCTTACCAGGCCGATAACGAAAACATTAAAAAATTAACATGTATCGGCCGATACCGATACGCTGGCCGATATATCGTGCATCCCTACCTAAAAATGTTGTATTTTACATTTTATTTTGAAAAAGCATGAAGTACTGTCAGTCTTGTGTCTAAACTCATGCGTGTCATAAGTTCTTGAAGTTGAGCAATATTTAAATGTGGGCCAATCTGCACTAAAAAATATGTGAATAGATATATAATGTGCTCCAATAATGAGAAGTATGTTGAGAGTGAATGTGACTTACGCTTGATGAAGAGCCGGAAGGTGTCCTCCTTCACCAGAGCCAGCCCCATCATCAGCTCGTCATCAGAGGAGAAGGCGATCAGGTCACCGTCCTCATCTACACACACACACACACACACACTCATGTTTACATATCACGGACGGTCCAGAACAATCATTTACCATTTAATAGCATTTATAATGCTCACAAAACTTTGAATTAGGGTGTAAATATACACAAAATATAAATATTTAACAGTACTATTTAAAAACAAAATTGAAGAGATTAATTTTCCTAAAAGTTATAAGTTGACAGTATTGTCACTTTTTGAAATCTCATTTAGTTAAGTTAAAACATCATGTTAAGCTGTTAAATTGAGAGACGACAATAATTGTATGTTTACGATCACACATCTTTAAATCAATCTGACGTACCTTTATAGTGCATTTGAAAGGGCGCAGTCCCGAGACCGACAAAAACATCGAGCACTTTTCTGTTCAAATAGTCAAAACTTGTTGAGACATCCTGATCCACGGCGAAGCGACGGATCTCCTTGTTGCAGTCGTCCTTCCCGAGCAGGTAAGCTTTCACTGTCATCGACATTTTAGCGACAATATCGTGTTCAAACGGACCTTTAGACGTGTTGCGCAGCAGAAAATCCTCTTCTAGAGCGCGAGCGTCGGATACGAGTGCGTGAGCGTGCGTGTGAATGCGTTCCACAGCCCGCAGTTCCGTATATAATCCTTCGACGTCGTATGCAGATGATGCGCGCTCAGCCAATCGTAGACGCGAGCGCACGTCTGGGGGCGTGGTCTCGCGCGTCTCAGTGACAGAGTTCATGTTGACTGTGATCATGTGAGTCGCATTAGTAAACACAGTGGACTGCCGAGGAATGACACGGCAATATGTGCGGGGAAATTCCCTCTTAATCACGGCCAAACAATACATCATGCTCATGAGATATGATACTTTTTACAAATGGTTATAACTAGGTCGTTTTGGCCCACACACACACTCTCTCTCTCTCTCTCCACAGCTGTGTGATAATATAGGCTAGCTAAACACGGGTTTTTCCAAGTTAATATACATGTAATTAAACATTGGTATACGTATTATTGTGATGTAATCCCAGATAGCACAAGTCTATTTGATGTGATGTTTACATCTGGAAGACGTATTTTTAAGAGTGTTTGCTAGGACGTTTCCTGTCAGATGTCAAATAGACATCGTTTAGAAGATGTCTTTCAGATGTAATGATTTAGAAAGCACAGTTTAGCCCGCACGTGAGACTGCTGTGTCAGTGTGATGTCAGCGTGAACTCTGTCCATCCATCATGGAGATTGTGTATTTCTGCTACAGTGGATTAAAGTGCAGTGTCATCATGAATGCCTCCATCAACTACGCTTGACACTTCATCAAGGCCTATTTAAAGATCAGTGGTGTTCTGAAATGAGGAGGGAAGTCCTCAGTTTGTAAAATGTATATATAGGCTGCATATACAATCGCTTAGGACAGCTGTAGCTGGTTTTAAGTCTACCATGTATCGTTACGCTTTTATGCCTTATATCCCAACTGTCAATGGAGCAATTATATTGAATTTTTACTTCCGGCACCGGCTGTGGTGCTCTATTAACACCATGCATACGTACCAATCCTATCCAATCACAAACAATCACAGTGCAATGGATTGCTTCCTGTCACGTGACTTTCCCCTATTCATTCTCAATGGGCGCATTGAGTTCCGCATTTGATGCAAAAATGCTCTTCGGTTTCCGGTTGTGGAGATTAAAGCGGAGGAAAACGGGATTATGGCAGAGTCTTCAAAATGTACAGTCCTCCCGTCTTTGAAACGAAACGTACATACGTTTAGATGTAATTTTATAGTTATGTTTATTTAATATCATTTTAAAAAGAAGCATAAACACAACGAGGGGTGTCTGTTTTATCTGTTTTTGTGACTAACGTTTCTTTAGAATAACCATGGAGTATAAAATTCAATATAAATTCTCGGTATTGCATTGGACTCTACGATCGGCGGAAGTTATCGAGCATCCTTAATCCTTCACCGGAAATACCGCCAGGCATAGAGCTCATTTTGTAGTAGTCTACTAATTATTTTCTCATCCATTACTGCCTCTTTGGGAGAGGAAACACCCCAATATATATATATATATATATATATATATATATATATATATATATATATATATATATTTGTTGATTTGTATATAGCCTACGTGCATTTGTTTTGTTTTTTTTACTTTCAATGTACTGTGGTGAAAGAGTTGGTCAAACGCCACCTAAAATGAGTGTCCGCAATAAGATTTTAAAATGTGTCAACTTTTATTGACAGTAGAAGTGATTTTCTGATGTTTAGCGGGTGTTAAACACGCCGTTATTCCACCTCAGTGTGTGTTCGTCGACTAGTGCGACGCTGAAGTGTGTGAGAACAGAGGAATAACATCAGATCAAACCATGCAACATTTATTTATTTCGATTAAATATTAATCATTATGTGTCAATTTTCAATGTCAATTGTTTCACTATTTACATGTTTATGTTATAATATTCGAAGTTGATTGTGATTCTCCTCTATATGCTGATTAACTATAGCCTAGCATTACAGGCTCCTCGTGAGCATTCATTCATCAACTATCGTAAAAGACTGGAATAAACACCAGCGCACACGAGCAATCCTTATTGTAATAGTCAATTTCATTTAAAAATGTAGAAACCCAAGAGGTATGAAATGTCAGAAAGAGAAAAACACTGTTGAAGAAGAAATAGATGAAGAAATATATTCACAGGAACATTTTAGCAGACTCAACAATTAATACAGAGATCATCATAGTTTTAGTCAATTAGCAGCCATTAAACAGTGACAATCTTCGTGTGTGAGAGCTAAACGCTAACCGGAAGCTGCCGATGTGGACTCTCTAGCGGGCGGAAGTAGTGCAAGAAATCGATAAATATACACTACAATACTAGAAATGTAGTGATTTATACAATATAGATCGTGTCAAAGCAGCTTGACAGTGACAAACAAGAAAATAATGATCAATGATGTAAACTTCATCAAATATGAGACAATGACAAGCAGAGTGAAACAAGTCGGCTGTGTGTTTTTTTTTGTTTTTGTTTTTTTTATTAGGCATTATACAAACATATAAACAATAACAAGACATCCAAAAAGACAACAATCCAAGATTTTCCAAAAATAGTTTAACATAAAAGAACAAGAGACTAAAAATAAAAAATAAATAAAAATAAAATAAATAAATATAAGGGCTAAATTTAACTATTTATAAATATAATAGCTACGAGAAATTACAATCCAAGACAGTATTGAGGAAAGAAGAGAAACGTATAATTCTTCAAGTCGGCTGTGTGTGTGGATTAAGACTGAAACGTCATTTCTTATTAATAATAATATAAACATACATCCATGTCTTTCACCTTTATCTTTGAATATGGCCTCACTTGCACATGTAACTTTCAGTGACTCGAGTTCGTGCTCCCGCCCTTACATAGCCTACATTATTCACAACATTCCCCACACACTCTTTATTCTAGAAAACTCCTTTTTTTTCTTTTTTTTTCTCTTTGTCGAAACCTCCCCTTTTTTTCTCTTTCTCGAAGACTCCCTTTTCTTATTCTCGAAGCCTCCAGTAGAGTCCGAGCGCAGGGCATGTCGCCACTCAGGCACGAGGACTCTCAGCGCGTCACATGATTCCCTGTGTTTACAGGCAACAGGAGCAGCTGATAATGAGATCATTCACATTCGCCCTCAGAGGTTCCAACAGCAACGCGAATAAGCAGAAACTGTCATTTCGAGACGACTGTATGTTCTTCTGTTCTCAAATCTGCCTATATGTAGGATTTGCCTTCTGTTTAAATATTACGCAGGGCTGCCAACTCTCACGCATTCAGACTCACGTAATTGACACTTTTCTCACACTCACACGCCACATATCCATTTCCTCACGCAGAGAAACATCTGACAAACCCGACGGACACCGACGGACAGACAGAGCAGAGCAGGTTTACTTTTGATATGAAAAAATCATGTCATGGCTTCACTGTATCATCTGTTAGAAGCTCCGGTTCCCATAGGAACCAGACCCGCGCTTAGGACAGCACATGCGCAGTGGCTCGTATAACCTGAAAAGCAAGGGAAATGCGTGTATACATAATGAACAATGATTATATACATAATCTTCCTATTCCTAAACTTTCTGACAGTGTAATCTCTTTATGGGTTATGTGGTGTAATTTTATATTAAAAATATATAAAATATGACTGTATTAAAGTAAAAATGATTGACAAACAGGTATTAGAATGGAATTATATAACAAGTACTGTGGGCTATATGCACGCATAAGTTCCGCATTTGACACAAGAATGCTCGTCCATTTCCGGTTGTGAAGATTAAAGCTGAGGAAAACCGAGGAAAACGGGATTATGGCAAAGTCTTCAAAATTTACTGTCCTCCCGTCTTTGAAACGAAACGGAGAGGAAACATCCCGATATATATATATATATATATATATATATCGAGGGCTTGGAGCCAGAAGGGCGTAAGTGGCATTTTGGGCGAATTTGAGTTCTTTATATCAAAATATATATCTCGAGGGCTTGGAGCCAGAAGGGCGTATATATATATTTGTTGATTTGTATATAGCCTACGTGCATATTTCTTTTGTTTTTTTACTTTCAATGTACTGTGGTGAAAGAGTTGGTCAAACGCCACTTAAATGAGTGTCCACAATAAGATTTTAAAATGTGTCAACTTTTCCCATAGGAACCAGACCCGCGCTTAGGACAGCACATGCGCAGTGGCTCGTATAACCTGAAAAGCAAGGGAAATGCGTGTATATACGTAATGAGCAATACATAATCTTCCTATTCCTAAACTTTCTGACAGTGTAATCTCTTTATGGGTTATGTGGTGTAATTTTATATTAAAAATATATAAAATATGACTGTATTAAAGTAAAAATGATTGACAAACAGGTATTTAGAATGGAATTATATAACAAGTACTGTGGGCTATATACACGCATAAGTTCCGCATTTGTCACAAGAATGCTCGTCCTTTTCCGGTTGTGAAGATTAAAGCTGAGGATAACCGAGGAAAACGGGATTATGGCAAAGTCTTCAAAATTTACTGTCCTCCTGTCTTTGAAACGAAACGGAGAGGAAACATCCCGATATATATATATATATATATATATATCGAGGGCTTGGAGCCAGAAGGGCGTAAGTGGCTTTTAACCAACTTTACAGGAGAGACGAAACAAAATTTTTACCACGCTTCAATCACCTGTATTATTAACCTGAAACCACAGACATTGCAACCACAGGCATACTTACATGAAATGAGTATTTAAGTAAAAAATGTATTGGCATATTAACACAATGAACATGTTTTAAAACATTTTCAAAAAAAAAAAAAGTCAAATACGTTAGATATGCCTTTTTGTTGTTTTATTCAATACAGTTTGATCTCAGATAGGTATTTTGGCACCATTGGATAGAGACCTTTATTTTGATATAAAGAACTCAAATTCGCCCAAAATGCCACTTACGCCCTTCTGGCTCCAAGCCCTCGATATATATATATATATATATATATATATATATATATATATATATATATATATATATATATATATATATATAGGCTATTTGTTGATTTGTATATAGCCTACGTGCATATTTCTTTTGTTTTTTTACTTTCAATGTACTGTGGTGAAAGAGTTGGTCAAACGCCACTTAAATGAGTGTCCGCAATAAGATTTTAAAATGTGTCAACTTTTCCCATAGGAACCAGACCCGCGCTTAGGACAGCACATGCGCAGTGGCTCGTATAACCTGAAAAGCAAGGGAAATGCGTGTATACGTAATGAGCAATACATAATCTTCCTATTCCTAAACTTTCTGACAGTGTAATCTCTTTATGGGTTATGTGGTGTAATTTTATATAAAAAATATATAAAATATGACTGTATTAAAGTAAAAATGATTGACAAACAGGTATTTAGAATGGAATTATATAACAAGTACTGTGGGAGTTTTGTTCATTATATTTATTTTCATGTAAAAGCAACAGAACTTAAATTACATCCAGTTGATTTATTAGCAACACGTCTTGCCTGCTTTCACTCATCCCCTCCTTGGTAATTTAAATTGTTACTTTTATTTTCACTGTGAATATAGCCCTTCTGTAAACAGTATTCGTAACTTTAACTCAAAATGAATTGAATGTTTGTGCTTTTGGAAATGTACGGAGGCGTATTGCATTCACTTGAAGAAAAAAAAATCTACTCTGTTTTTCTGAATTAACGAGTTAATTTTTCATGAGAAAAAAAATTGCTCTGTTTTTCTGAATTAATGATTTAATTTTTCATGAGAAAAATTTTTTTTGCTCTGTTTTTCTGAATTAATGAGTTAATTTTTCATGAGAAAAAATTTTTTCCTCTGTTTTTCTGAATTAACGAGTTAATTTTTCATGAGAAAAAAGTTTTTGCTCTGTTTTTCTGAATTAATGAGTTAATGTTTCATGGAATTTTTTTTTGTTCTGTTTTTCTGAATTAACTCGTTAATTCAGAAAAACAGAGCAAAAACTTTTTTTTCATGAAAAATTAACTCATTAATTCAGAAAAAAAGAGCAATTTTTTTTCTCATGAAAAATTAACTTGTTAATTCAGAAAAACAGAGTAGATTTTTTTTTTCTTCAAGTGAATGCAATACGCCTCCGTAGAAATGGACCTCCATTGTCGGCTTATTATTTGTGCTGATCTTGAGCACTCGGCGCCCTCTGCTGGCGACACCATCACTGTTCGGGCTTTTTGCGGGCTGTTTTGAACATGCTGTAAAACAGGGATATTCCCGGTTACAGGACACCAAACACCGGGATTGTCTCGGGAAAAAAAGGGTCTGGTGGTTGTTGGCTTTGGAATTGGTAATTTGACTTTATCTCTTAAGGACTGAAGGATAAGCAACACTCGCCCTGGATGGGCCTATCAGAACCCAGGAACTCAGTCAACCACTGTTATTTCTTTCCATATCTTTACTGGAGTATGTTTGTGTGTGGTCTGTACAAAGAGAAATAACAATAAGTAAATACAGACTTCAGATCCAATTATCTAACAATCCAATACAATAAACAATGATACAATCTGTGCGGAATATAACTTGCAATAAGAGTTAAATACAATAGTGCCACGATTAGCAATATTAGCATCAGAATAGGCCATTTAACTATAATGGCCATCAACTCAACCCTATACTTGCAATTTACTACCAACATATTAAATAAAGAAAACAATCTATTTCAACATAAAATATGACAGCAGTATGATGATCAACGATCGCATAATTCGACGGCAGATATGAATATGATCATGCATGTAACGATCGTTAGAGAGGCACCATAGAACACTCGAATTTAGTTTCAATAGCTTCAACAAACAACACTTATACACAAGATTACAATATGAACTTTCTCCTAAGTGTATAATGACAAGAATTAACTCACTTTATAGGATGCACGCACACATATAACACTCCAACTTGGATCAGCTCGCATTTCTTCCTCACAGGAACACTTTGCGTCATCAATTAAACGGGCAACGAGTCTTAAAGCGGCAATGTCTTAAAGGGGCAACGTCTTAAAGGGGCAACACACGCAAACCAGTTTGTACAGCCGCCCCCAAATTGTGTTCAATTTGACATTCAAGATGGTTGCGTGTTAGTTACCAATGCTGCAGGGGGTGTGTCGGGCTCTTCCATATCTTCTGGGATGGGGGGTAATGCCACCAGTCGAGCCACGGGTCTAGTATAAACCTTCCCTTGAACTTGTACGTCCACTGATCTCACTTGCGAGTCTTGGCTGGGGTGCACTTGAACAACTCTTCCAATAGGCCAATGTGCTCTGGACTGTTGAGGATCCACTATCATGACTATCGTGCCCGTGGTTATATTAGGGTAGGTGCGGTGCCATTTCTGTCTGACCTGCAGGTTCGGAAGGTAATGGCGGATAAAGGAGGACCAGAAGTGGTCAGCAAGCACCTGGGAGTGCCTCCACCGACGACGACTTAAGCCTTCTTCTTTAGGGTATATGACCGCAGGCAGGGAGTTATCTAGCCGCCCCATGAGAAGAAGGTTGGGCGTTACCGGATCAGGATCAGCCACATTAGAAGATACATACCCAAGGGGTTTTGAATTAAGGATGTTCTCCACTTCAACTAACACAGTCCTGAGTACTTCTTCTGAGACAGTTTGTGCTCCAATGGTCGCAGATAGTGCCAATTTAATGGATTTTATCTCCCTCTCCCAAACTCCCCCAAAGTGTGGTGCTGCAGGAGGATTGAAATGGAATGCAATCTTCAATGGTGCAAGTCTTTGCTGAAGCTCAGGTGACATACTCTGAAATGCTTCCCAGAGTTCCCTTTCCCCACCTCGGAAATTTGTTCCTTGGTCTGACAGTAATTCTACTGGGGAGCCTCTACGTGCAATAAACCTCCGAAGTGACATCAGAAAGGAATCAGTGTCCAAACTGTACAGAAGGTCTATGTGTACAGCCCGGGTGGTAAGACATTTGTAGAGGATTCCCCACCTCTTTTCTACTCGTCGACCAATCTTTACAAGAAAGGGACCAAAGCAATCCATCCCAGTTGAATGAAAGGCTGGCTTGTGGAGACGCAAGCGTGCTAAAGGAAGGTCTGCCATTTTGGGAATTGTAGGCTTGGCTCTCAGACGTTGGCATTTTATACAGGCATGTTGTAAGCTGCGGATAGCTGCTCTTCCTCTTAGGACCCAGAATTGTCGTCTTAGTTCTGCAAATACCCGATCAGGGCCTGGATGACAGAGTCTTTCATCATAATCCTGGAGGAGTAACTTCACAGCTGGATGTCTAGATTCTAAGACAATGGGATGTTTAAGGGCAGGATCTAATGTTTCAGCACGTCTTAGCCTACCACCAACCCGTATTAGATTGGTAGACGGGTCATACTCTGCAGCTAGGGTGAGTAAGCGGCTATTATGTTGAAGAGCCTTGCCTGCTTTCAGTCGTTGTAATTCCTCCGGAAAACTCTCATTTTGCACCTTCTGGAGGATGCATGTCTCTGCTGCTTGATACATGCTTGCTGTAGGTTCTCCTGACTGTCCAGCCGCCCCATGTAGCTCCTGTGCAGTAGCCTTTACTAATTCTGCCCATGTCCTGTACTTATTTCCAGTTGGTTCCTCTACAGCTACGACTCCACAGAATGCAGATTTCTTAAGCTCAGATTTGTCAATCTCAGGGCGCTCTGTAGGGTTTGTGGGCCAGCTTTCAGGTGGAAGGAGCAGGAATGGGGGCCCTTGGCTCCATCTGTTAGGCTTGGCAAGTTCTTTCAGAGTCTTTCCCCTTGTGAGGTCATCTGCAGGATTCTGACTTGAATTCACATATCGCCAGGCAGTGAAGTTGGTGAGCTCGTGGATTTCTGCCACTCTTGTCCCAACGAAGACTTTAAAATGGCAGGACTCTGATTGAATCCAGGACAGCACAGTGGTGGAGTCTGTCCAAAGGACTGTGTGGCGAAGTGGCAAAGTTAACTCTTTCTCCAACAGGTTTGCCAACTGAGCACCGATTACAGCAGCACAGAGCTCCAAACGAGGCATTGACAGGACTCTTTTTGGCGCTACCCTAGAACGTGCCAGTATGAATGACAAATGGATCTTACCAAGCTGATCTTCGGTGCGCAGGTAAGTGACTGCTCCATATGAACTCTCTGAGGCATCACTAAACACATGAAGGTCTGTAACAGATCTGGTCTGATCTACTGAAGTTGGTACATATGCCCTTGGGAAACTGATCTTGTGAAGAAACTGAAGTTCACCTTCCCATTCGTTCCAGCTCTGGACTAAAGTCTGGGGAAGTTGGGTGTCATCCCAGCTGTGCTGCTTGCTCCAAAGTTGTTGGACCAGAACTTTAGCCCTGGTAGTAAATGGAAGGATATATCCCAAGGGGTCGTACTGACTTGCTAAAACTTTATAAATAATCCTCATTGTGGGAGCGCCATGGTTTATGGGCCGGTGACGGTAAGTCAGTACATCTACAGGGCAATTCCAGCTAAGACCCAACGTGGACTCCTGGACATCTGTCCTTTCATGAGCTAGCCAGAGTTCCAGACCATCCGATCTGGCTTCACGTGGAAGATGGTGAATGACAGATGGCACATTGCTGGCCCATTGTCTCAACTCGAAGCCTCCTTCAGCTAACAGATCCCTCAACTTGTCAACTAATTGCTTAGCCTCCTCTGGTGATGACAAACTCTGCAAGCAATTGTCAACGTAAAAGCACCGTTCGATTGAGAACCTCACATCTTCGTTAGGTTGGCTATGTTCTCTCACTTGCTGTTGTAAAGCGAACGTAGCACAACAGGGGCTGCATGTTGTGCCAAATGGCAGAACCTGCCATTCAAAGACATCAGGTGGACCTTTTTCCTTTGAGTCACGCCAGACAAACCGAAGAAGTGGTCTATCTTCTGGAAGAAGGCGGACCTGATGAAACATGCCCCGGATGTCTGCACTGATGGCCACTGCATGTTCACGGAATCTGAGCAAGACCCCCAGAAGTGATGAACCCAAGGTGGGGCCAGCGAGGAGTGAATCATTTAAACTGAGACCACTGAACTGAAAGGAGCAATCAAACACCACACGATTTTTCCCATTGTGGCACACCATATGGTGTGGGATGAACCAGGATTCAACATCACTTCCCATTTCTTCTGGAAGGAGCTTTCTGATGGCTCCGGACTGAACCAATTTCTGGATCTCTAAGGAATAAGCTTCAGCTTGTGGCGGGTTTTTGGCAAGTTTCCTCTCAGTACTTCGTAGACGTGGCATGACAGCTTCCATAGTAGCATGAAGATATGGCATGTCACATTTACGCAACAAGGGTGTTGCATAGCGACGTATTCCATCCACCTCTACACGAACTGTCTTGCTTTCCAGTAACTCAATGGCCCTTTGGTCCTGTTTGGATCTTGTGTACTCTCTTTCCTTCTGAAATGGCAAAACATCAACTTGCCACAGCTTTTCAACATTCTTGAACAGTTCTGTAGTGCTGAGAGGAATGGATATGTGGAGACACTGTTTTGGCTCAAGTCTCTGCTCCAACAGGCTGGTAGGGCCCTGGAGTGTCCATCCTAATTTGGTTCTTATTGCAGCTGGACCCCCAGGTGGACCAAGTCTTACTGGCTCAATTGGTGAGATTATGTGTGTTTGATCTGCACCAACAAGGACAAGAGGTTTCGCCCTTTCAAAACACTGCAGTGGTAGTCCAACCAAGTGTTTGTATTGCTTCTGCAGCTTTGGAATGGGGTAAGAATGATCAACGAGGTCAAGCTGTGGGGCAGTAAAGGCTCTGGATATGAGATATCGCTTCTTCGGATTGGAGTATGGAGAAATGGAGAATGAGACTGAAGCTCCATCAAGGGTTTGCACATCATGACGGATGGTTCTCAGAGCTAAGCTTTCTTGTGTCCCTCTTAAGCCAAGCTTCTGTGCTGCCTCTGGCAGGAGCATCGTACGCTCAGAACCATCATCAAGGATTGCGAATGTGTCCAGTGTGCAGTTGCCATGGTGTAAGAACACTCTGACAATTTTGAGTAAAACCTTATTACTGCTGACTGGTTTGTTCAGGTACAACATTTGTGTCGCTGAGCTGACTAGGCAAGCCTCTGTTTTGGATACCTTTATGACAGGCCTCTCGTTTACCACATGGAGGATTCGCAGATGCTTTCTCTGACAAAGCGGACATGGTTTCTTTAGACCACAGTGGATAGCCTGATGAGCAAGGCCACAACGCCAGCATCTCCTATTGGCACGTATCCACTCTGAGAGCTGATCTCTGGTGAGGTTTGGAATTTTGGGGCATTGACTGAATGCATGATCAGAGCTCTGACAGTAAGAGCAATATACTGAGGGCCTACTCTTAGCTTTCTCATCAGCCTTATCAGAAGAATATGTAGCATTTGCTACCTCAGCACTGTTCCCAGACCCAGTCAGAACAGTGGCAGTGGTTCGGCGTGACCATGGAGCTACCCGAGACTCTCGTTTGGGTCGGCTTTCTCCTCTTGCTGACTGATCATCATAGCTTTGGCACCAAGATTCATATTTTAGCCAGTCGGCCAGATCCATCAATGAGTATGTCACCCCAGGCCGGTGTAACATGTGGCGGCGAAAATCAGCCCGTCTTTCAGGTGGCAGCTTACTGAGGAGGCGTGCAACATGCGACCCACACTGCAACTCAATGCTACCCGCCTGGCCCAATGTCTTTAGAAGACCAACTAAAGACTGCACTTGAAGGGAGAACTTTTCAAAGGCTGAGGGGTCATTGCGGCTTATATCAGGAGAATCAAGAATAGTAGCAATCCTTTTTAATGCTACCTGGTGGGGCTGACCAAACCGTTCATTGAGGGCCATCATGGTGTCTCTGTAAGGTGTAGGGGAGTGCAAGAAGGAGTCTGCTATTAGACATGCATCGTCCAATTTCAGATGGTCAACCAGGACTTGATATTTGAACATTTCAGTACTGTCAGGTGGCAAGAGGTTGTCTAAGGCCATTTTTAATCGAGCAAACTCACTTGGATCTTTGTTGCGGAAGAATGGAATGGTGGGGCATGGTCCTTTGTAATATTTCTCAGTCAGCTCCATAGATGCCATGGAAGGTGCCATATTATAGGATGCCATTCGGTGATGTTCAGAATTTGGACGTGTGAATGATTCCCATGGGTGGTCATAAACATACTGAGGACTTGTCGTTTGGGGAGGGTATTGACCATACCTCAGATGCTCATCATACTGACTTGGATGGTGAAAATCCATAGACTTCTCCATTGAAGTGAGTCGGGAACTGAAAGTTGGTATTGCCCTTGTACTGCTGTAAAGCCTTTGCTTGTTGTGCTTATTCATAGCTTCGGGCTCTTCATACGTGATTGGTGGAGGAGGCTCTGGCCAGTCTTCATCACTCAAATGCTCGGCATGGTGAAATTTAACTGATGGACGATTAGACTGGGTCTTAGGAGTAGATAAGGGCCTTTGGAGACTACAAGCTCTGTTTAAAAGCTCAATCAACTCATCTTTGGCCGTCTCAAATCGTTCAAGGTCAGCTTTAATGGCCTGCTGTGTTTCATGGAGTCTAGCATTCTCCTCTGAGATCCTTTGCAACTTTATAGAGCTAGCAGTTGACTGATCACTCTGGTATCCATCACCATGTGGAAGGGACTCTGCATTGGATTCAAACTGTAGCTGTCGATTCAGATATTGTGGTAATGACTGGCGAGAAGAGGTAGAAATTCGCTGCTGTAGAGGGTTCGGGAGGTCATGATGCTCAGTCAGCCTCGGAGGGCCAGAAAAGCCGGTAAACTGTGCTCTTTGAGGTTTCGCTGTAGATACTCTAATACGTGATGGAGAGTAATCATCATCATCAGACGACTCCACTGCTGCTTCTCTAATACTCACTGGTAAAGCTGATCTATGAAAACGTGGGAAATCCACCTCATAATCTTGTAAATAGGCTGGACGGCGCTTTGGACGAACCGATGGGTTTACTGGTGTAGAACTGGCTGACATCTCAATCCAGGGAAGTGTCTCCGGCTCGAAGGACCATTTGTTGGCTTTGGAATTGGTAATTTGACTTTATCTCTTAAGGACTGAAGGATAAGCAACACTCGCCCTGGATGGGCCTATCAGAACCCAGGAACTCAGTCAACCACTGTTATTTCTTTCCATATCTTTACTGGAGTATGTTTGTGTGTGGTCTGTACAAAGAGAAATAACAATAAGTAAATACAGACTTCAGATCCAATTATCTAACAATCCAATACAATAAACAATGATACAATCTGTGCGGAATATAACTTGCAATAAGAGTTAAATACAATAGTGCCACGATTAGCAATATTAGCATCAGAATAGGCCATTTAACTATAATGGCCATCAACTCAACCCTATACTTGCAATTTACTACCAACATATTAAATAAAGAAAACAATCTATTTCAACATAAAATATGACAGCAGTATGATGATCAACGATCGCATAATTCGACGGCAGATATGAATATGATCATGCATGTAACGATCGTTAGAGAGGCACCATAGAACACTCGAATTTAGTTTCAATAGCTTCAACAAACAACACTTATACACAAGATTACAATATGAACTTTCTCCTAAGTGTATAATGACAAGAATTAACTCACTTTATAGGATGCACGCACACATATAACACTCCAACTTGGATCAGCTCGCATTTCTTCCTCACAGGAACACTTTGCGTCATCAATTAAACGGGCAACGAGTCTTAAAGCGGCAATGTCTTAAAGGGGCAACGTCTTAAAGGGGCAACACACGCAAACCAGTTTGTACAGTGGTCATCCTGCAGTCCACGATGGAGTGTCACGTGACTAATGATCTTCCACACGAGTGTGCTCGCAAGATGGCGCTGTCTAGGGGCAGGTCACGTTGATTTTGGAGAAAAAGCTTTTTTTTTTTAATTTTTTTTTATTAGACATTAGACAAACATACAAACAATAGGCTAACATAACATCCAAAAAAGACAAGAATCCAAGATTTTCCAAAGTTAGTTTAACATAATTAAACAAGAGACTAAACTAAAATATAAAGAAAAAAGGAAGAAAAAAGTTTTTTTTTAAAAAGAACAAATTAAAATAAAGGGGGCTAAATTTAACTATTTGTAAATGTAATAACTATGAGAAGTTACAAACCAAGTCAGTATTGGAGAAAAAGGAGAAACATATAAATCTCCACTGTTCAATTATTTTCAATTCTTTAGCAAATACAATTGTGTCAGTGCATTTCTTATTATCTATACATTTAAGAGCCTCAATATGCAACATAAAATCAGCCAAAAAACCTTTAAACAAGGCTTAGGCTTAGAAAAAAAATAAAGTAGGCCCAGATAGCACAAGTATCTGCAAGATGTCTGTTGAAGATCACTTCATCTAAAGCATCTGCTGTTTATTAACATCTGATAGACATCTTTAAGATGTCAGTTTAACATATTCTAAATCATTACATCTTAAAGACATCTTCTAAATGTCTATTTGACATCTGACAGGAAACGTCCTAGACGTATTGCAGATGAGCAAACACTCAAAACACAAAATTTGTCTTCCAGATGTAAACACACACATCAAATAGACGTCTCTGTGATGTACGTGTGCTATCGGGGGTTGTTAAGTAAATTCAATTTCCCTTAAACACGTTAACAATTCCAGCTGCAATATTGGTTATTTCATCAGATTATTAGCACATTAACCCTCAGCAGATCCTTTGAGTACAAAACTCAAACCTGGTGTGCTTATCTGAGTTTATAGCAACTCCTGTTAGATGTTCTGGGCATGTTGTGAAGGTTCCTCTCATTACAGTCTGTTTAGAAACTAGCGGTTCTCCAGAGAGTTTCACTTTACAAGCTGACAGATGCCAAGTCAAACTATCCGCAGTTTTAATATGCAAATATGAGGCAAGTGATATTTAGAGACAGCCAGTGAAGATACATCTCTAATGAAAACTACGTGTGTGTGTGTGTGTGTGTGTGTGTGTGTTGGCACAGAGCTCTGCAGAAATAATCTGTCCACTCAAACTTCCACTGTTTGGCAGATCTTCAACAGTAGAAGTGCTGAAAGTGGGCGATCGAGGCCTGCTTTCTCTCCAGAGTCTCAGATGAAACACTGACAGGCTGAAACATCACATATCTGATTAATTATCTACAGTGCAGCAGAACTCGATATTAACTCATCCTATAATTAACCATATCTGTCAATAACTCCCCTCTCTTTAAGAGTAATGATATGAAGAGTTCAGATGCAAAAGCCTCTAAATGCCATTTGAAATTTTCTTCTTTAATGATGATTTTTATCAAGCTTGTATATTTAAGTTCAGTAATTTAACTTAAATGGCAATGATAATTACCTATTAATTGTTATTTAAGTGAAATCACTGAACTTAAATATACAAGTTTGATAAAAATCATCATTAAAGAAGAAAATTTCAAATGGCATTTAGAGGCTTTTGCATCTGAACTCTATATATATTTATGTGGATATATCTGTGCACTATCGACTGAAGCACATAAATCGAGTCCATCCATCTCCATCCATCTGTCCGACACCAGCTATAGGTGGAGTATAACAGTGTTACAGGACATCCATCTTTCTATCTATCTCTCTATACATTCATCCATCTGTCTTAAACAGAATGATTATATATCTCTGTATATTTACTATAAACGAATCCTTTTGACCCGACACTGCATATAGCAGTAAAATATATGTTTTAAAAGTATATCAAGGGTTAAGAAAATAATTGTCCAATCTTAAAATAAATTTGGGTGAATACAAAATGTATTTTATGCAATGAATGAATATTGCAGCGACTGCAAAATGTTATTTGACATAAATTAAATAGAGCAATATAGACTAATATTCTGGTTTAGTGTGAGTTTAGCTCAATCTACAGTATTTGTGCCAGAATGCTGATAACAACAAAAGCCCTGTTTTCTAAAAGCATCGAGCTTACAGTGAGGCACTTCTAATCAAAGCGAATAAGGAGCAATGTTTGAGGAGTTTAAATGCACAAATGTGAAGCTTATAATCTATAAATTCACTTTCATTAATTCTGTTCAAATGTGGGTATAGAGTGAGATGCTGTATCAAGATATATTCAGATATACTTGATATGTGGTGTCAAGTACTTGAGATGTTCAATGCCTATCTTGTAGTGTTAAGCATAGCCTTAACTTAACAACGAAAAGTATTATTAATATTAATAATAAGATGTTTTATAAATATATAAATAAAAATATTTTTCTCACAGTAAAATCACATACAGGCGCATTATTTACATTATGAGACACCTTCACCTTTAAAAAATTATTCAGAGACCTTCAGCATTTCTCACATTATCAGGTTATTCGCTATAGTTTATAAAATGGTGATAAAAATGAGCAGAACTCAGTTCTCAGATCAGTGGATATTTGACTGGTTTTGTCCTTCTGTTGGACTCTCACACATGAATTATGTTGAATATCTGTCAGCACACTTAGATAATACCAGTTTAGCTCAACCAGTGGCCAAGCAATGCTTCATGTTGTTCAGTGTGTGTGTAAAAAGAGCAGAAAACACACTTCAGCAAAACACAATTTTTGGTCCCAATTTGTTTTTATCCATTTTACTGGTAGTCTCTGCATAAATATTTTTTTTGAATCAAAACTGATGTTCAATAAAACAGTCTACACATGAACAAATAAACCGTGCGCGCGTGTTTCCACTTCGACCGCGAGGAGGAGCAGCTGCGCCGCGTGCACGAGCACGAACATACATACATTCTCTCTCTCTTTCTCTCTCTCTCTCTCTTACAAACACACACACACCCTCCTGTAGCCTATAAGCGGCATCTGTCTGTACACACAGTCTCACATTTGCATCCCTCATCCGCTGTCATTAACGCACGCACGCACGGTTCGGTTCGGACATGATCCCGGCGCGGACCCGGAGATGAGGCTCAGAAATGGCACCTTCCTAACAGTCATACTCTTCGGGTTGTGTGGATTGATATCGTTATCCTGGTACACCGCATTCAGCAATTCCAAAGGTAAGAGCCGTGTTTACTGGCTGTCTCGCGCTGCGTTCTGCTCGAACGCGTCATGTTCCGCCGCGTTCTGTCATGCATTCAGATGCGGAGCTGCAGCTGTTCCGCACGACGAGCAGCTTCTGTCTTCACTGCTCCTCAAACTATCACAGGCCTGATGCTGTTTCACCAACACAAAGACTTCTCGATGCCGATAATAGCAGTTCAGTGTCGCCGTGAAGCGTTTTCTGCGGTCGTGCTCTCTCCAAACCAGCAGCGCAAACGCTAATGTGAGCTGTGCTCCAGTCTTCTGTTTGGCGCATGTTTTTGAAATGCATGAGGTCTGAGTGTGTGTGTTACAAACATCAGGATAGGATCATCTGTGTGATTGGGATCCTCTAACTAACAGAAGACAGCTGAAGAAGTCACGGAGAATATGTGGTGTTTGCGATCTATGAGAATGTGTGTGTAGCGATAAAGCTTCCAAAATTGCTCTGTTGGGCTTTTTCTCCTTGCTTACTCTGCAGTGTGTGTGTGTGTGTGTGTGTGTGTGTGTGTGTGTGTGTGGTACGCTTACACATGTGTGCTCGAGTGTTTTAATGCCAGAGTTGATTGGGTCTCAAATCGAATCGGTGAATCGCTTTATCCAGTGTGAACAGCAGAACGGTGTCCAGTGTTTACGTGGCCAGTGTTTGGACCGTGTTCTCACTGGATCACTTGTGTTTTCACTCCAGCGCATTAAAGTGTGTGTGTGTGACTTCATGTGCTCCTGAACGTCTGCTTTTGCTCATCCATAGACATCAAAACTCTTATCCTCCTCATCCTCATCATCCTCATCGTGGCCTAATAGTTAGAGTTTGACTGGTAACCTGAAGGTTGCAGGTTCGATCCTCAATCAGAGCTCAAACCCCCAATCGTGTGTGTGTGTCTTAAATGCTGAGTATGGTTTGCCTACACATGTCACGTTCACTTCCACTCTTCCAGTGTGTTTGAGTCATCTGATCCTGTACTGACAGCGTTGCTCGTCTGGAAACACGAAGCCTGACACATGATGATGTGTTTAGGGAAATGCTCTTATACAGAAGATGGTTTGATTGTAAAGTGGACATTTTGAGCTGGTTTGCGAGTTTGTCCTCTCCTCTTTTCCAGTTTACAAGGATTTGGACTTTTTATTTGCCTTGCTAAAGAACCATGTGCATGTTTTCAGGTATAATAGACGCATAGCTCGTCTGATATTCTCTGGGTGAATCTCACATCAGCGGGCGATGTGTCTGTCGTATTTGCCTCAGTGTTTGAACAAAAAAGTATATATATTTTTACAATATTTTGCATTTAACAATGTTTTGCTCTCTGTGCTTCTGTGTTTGTCCATGGGTCGGGTCAAAAGTCACTCTTTCGCCATTAAATCAACGCATATGGCCGTCTTCTGAAAGCTAGTGGTTATGTTAGTTGATAAAGCTATAGAACAACACTGGTCCAGTTTCAGTTTTTTAACACTACATAAAAGCTGGGATGAAATACAACCAACAGAACATATAAAACTGAATCAAAGAGTTAAACAAACATCTTTAAGATGTTTTCTTTACATGTGAGATAAAGAAAACAGTTACAAACTGAAACAGGAAGAGCTTCTGGACCAGTGTTGTTTACATCTTGTGAAATGGTCTATAAATATGTATATGAAGAGTTCAGATGCAAAAGCCTCTAAGTGCCATTTGAAATTTTCTTCTAAAATGACCATTTTTATGAAGCTTGTATTTAAGTTCAGTAATTTCACTTAAATGGCAATGAAGATTACCCATTAATTGTCATTTAAGTGAAATTTCTGAACTTAAATATACAAGCTTGATAAAAATGGTCATTTTAGAAGAAAATTTCAAATGGCATTTAGAGGCTTTTGCATCTGAACTCTTCATATATTGTTTCTTACTCTGGTTCAGAGGGCCTTTGTTAAACCCCGGAGCCGGATGGATTACTGTTATCATGGATGGTTGCGCTTTTATTGGGCATCAAAATCTCATCCTCCATTCACTGCCGTTATAAAGCTCATCTCCTTTAATAAAACTCTGACTGTGTCTGGCTAAAAGAAGAAAATCACACACACACACACACACACACACACACACACACACACACACACACACACAGGACGGGTCGAGTGTGTAAATCTCAGGATAATTGGGTGAACTAACACTAGTCTACTGCAGTGCACTGCACACACAATTAAACTGTACAATGATTGTTTTTGGGTTTAATAAGTGGTTCGTGGATATCAACAAAACATGAGTATGTCCTTACCGGAAATTACAATAAAATGCTGATCTTAATGGGGAATGACCCAGACATGTTATCATAGAGTTCTCCCTGTTAATGTTTGCCAGGTTGCATATGAATGAAATAGTTTAATAATAGTTTTTCAGAAGGGGTGCGCGTACAGTATTTTGTCAATAGTTGTGTGGTGAAGCGGGAAGAGCTCGACGCGAGCAAGCCTGAACACGACCCGATCACAGAGACATCATTTAGCCGTCGTGAGCGGGCGGATCACTGAAGATGTCCAACTCCGTAACCTCACAACACACACACACACACACACACACACACAACATTAACCCTTATGCTGCATTAGGGACATTTTTGGTCTTTTGCAGTTTAATTTCTTTGACCATTTTGGCTGTTTTAATGCAAATGGTATGAAATTTGGCAAAATTCTGACTTTTTGGATACATGTAAAAAATGTGATCCCATTTTGCAAAATATGTATAACACACACTGTGTAGATCAAATAGTAACACTCAGCACCATAAAGACCAAAAATGGCCCATTGAAACCCATTAAAACGTTGTTTAAATCTGAGGCTGTCAGTAATACATGAAACATGATTTTTGCACAAACATCCTTTCATTTTGAAGCAAAAGCATTATATTTGCATTATATAGTGATGACGTCACTACATATTTATTCCCTATGGGTGGAAATGCACCTTATTTTAGGCAATAGGCAATGTTTAATAGGTGGCCATTTTTGGTCTCTAACGCGCTAAATGGGATTTTTTGCAAAGTGGGACTGTGATAATCCAAATCTAAAGTTTTCTCTTTGCATTTAGTTTATTGAAAATAATTGAATTTTTGTGTTTTTTCCTCTTATACAAATCGATGGTTTCGCAAACAAAACTGGTAATTAAAGGGTTAAAATCCTGAAATTGAATACATTTTTGGTAGTTATGATGAGGACTGATGCTGGTTAAAAGATTTAACTTGGTAAAAGTGGAAAATAATAATAATATATAATATTTTAGGCAATGTTTAATATGTGGCCATTTTTGGTCCTTAATGCACTCAACGGTGTTAAAAATCTAATGCAGCACAAGGGTTAACTAAACGTTCACCACCCCCCACAAAACAGTAATCAATCATTACAACAGGCCTGGTTACTGCACTAGCCCTTCACACTTGTCTGCGTCGTTTCCACCATGTGAGCAAATAAAGTTATGACACAAACTCATATCATTTTTAAATATTGTAAAAGACAAGTAAACTGTTATAAAATAAGAAGAAATAGAGTGCCGAAGTGATGACGTCACTTTGTAGGACGACCCGGAAGCTAGCGGCGCATGGGTTCCCTCGGTCCAAAAGCAATGCGTTTCCCCCATAGACTTTTGGAAAATTGCACAAAATAAGATCTGTGTTCAACTAAGAGTTGTGACCCTTACACGTTTTGTCTAGCAAGATAATCTTTACAAGTTAATCCAAAATTTATACATTTTGAAGCCTATATAAAGATTTTAAAAAAACACAATCAGACACAATAAAGTTTAAAAAAACCACAAGCAGGTTATAACTGTGTGTTCTGTGTCAGAGATCAAAACGTGAATCATATTTAGAGGTTTTGTTCACCACAGACCTTATTTCAGGCGATTTAGCAAAAACCCATTCAAAAATCCCAGACTTTAGAGCGAAGGTATCGTAATGCTAAAATGCTAACTCACTTCCGCGTTTCGGCCTACAGAGTGACATCATAACTTCGGCTCTCTATAATCCAATTACAAGCAATAGATGCATACAAATAAAATAAGGAGAGTCTAACAGTAATTTCCAGGTAGACTGTAAAAATGAATATGCTTTATCTAATTGTGGCAACAGATTTACAAGCAATATTATTAAATTTATAATAATTAATCAAATTATTCCTTAAAAGTTAACCATTTAAAATGAGTCAAGTTTACAGCAGAAAATTTAACAAAAATATCTATCAAATAATTAAGAACTCTTTATTGTATATTGCCAACATTGAAGACAGCTGATGTTAACAAGCAGAATCACTGAAGGAGAAAACCGGCATTTTAAAACACACACCGATCACCATAATGGTGACTCACATTTACTTATATTGCTTGTAATCTGTTGCCACAATATTTTTTGATTAGATAAAGCATATTAATTTTAAAAGTGTAGAGAACATGAATAATCAGATGTAAAATAGCACTGTGTTCTTATACATTATATATGAATGAATCCTTATTAAAGTTATTCAGTCAAGAGCAGTGTGATTATTTATTTATTTTTTAACAACTTTGTAATAAAACAGAAACAGTAGCAGGAATATTAGGCGGCTGTCACTTTAAGAGCCGCACGGATGCAATATACTGATAAACGTGTTTAACTCTTTAGTCTCACTGAAGTAGCTGAGTGTTACTGGGAGACTTGCCAAGACCAGCATTATCTGACAGATTTGTGTGAAGACGTGAGGAGCTCGCTTCAGCATTCACACACACACTCCACACGACTGAGTTGAGTTCGAATCTTACTTTTGATTCTTCATCTACTTTTTGAGCTAAGCATCACACACAAATGATTATTTAAACAGAGATGTGTTCATCTGTCCGTGGACTAGACCCAACAGGGAGAAGTTTGTCTTGATTTCTGAGCGTGTGTAACGTGAAGTTTGGTGTGTGTGCTCAGTTTAATCTCAGGTCTTGGAGACGCGCGTCTGCTGCAGTGGATATCTATAGATCACTATATCCATTTTTAGTACTACGGTTTGTCATTGTCACAGTTTGTACAGCGCGCCCGCAGTGTGTGAGACAAATATTTTTGTGTACGGTATTTTGCTGGCCTTAAAGTCCCAGCTTTTAATGTTGTTTATGTGTGTGTGTATGTGGTGTGTTTAATCCGCTTTAACACACACCGTGTGTGCGTTGATAAGTGGACAGCATTGCTGAGTATTTCCTCCTTAAAACTGCAGTGAACCAAAGACAGTCTCAAAAACACGCTTTGGTGTTTCTAACGTCACAAACCACCTTGTAACCCATAGACATATACACTAGACCTCACCTTGGGGTTCTAAGCATGCGTCAAAACCGCCGCCATCTTGGAACAGGGGTCTTGTCATAGGAAGTAGCTAGGTAACGCTGCTATCTCTGCCTTTACTTCGAATTCATTGATGGTGGCGGACTTTTGTGCAGCGTATGAAGTTCACGGATGAAATCTGAACTAGGAAGAATGTTTTTAAAAAAAAAAAAAAAAAAAAAAAATTTTCTTTCTGGAATCAATGATAAATACATGTCTGACCGTTGGAACAAACCAAAAAAACAAGAAAAATCGCATTCGTGATGATTTATGGTGATTGTATTTGCGTTAGACCTGTGTCTGATGCATTAAAGTGGAGGGGCTCCCCTGTTTCAAGATGGCGGCTCTATTGACGCATTCGTTCTAATGAACTGCCGTATCCAAGGTGAGGTCTAGTGTATATGTCTATGCTTGTAACCAATCAGATCAACGTGTGATCGACAACCAGTGGATCTCTGAGTGGAGGCGGGGCTCATTTACATATTCATAGAACCGCACATTCTAAATGAGGCAAGGGTGTCGAGTTACATTCAAGATATTTAAAAGGAAAAAACTTTTAAATATGTCATTTTGGTGATCAGAGATGAGTTTTAAGGGATAAACTTTTAACTTTAAATCCCACATTTGTTTTTGGAGAAACCAGAACTGTGAGGTTTAGTTTCACATGTCGTTCCTGAAGCAGCAAATCCCTCATCCCACCTGCAGTGTTTCAGTGCGACCCTTTGATTTCCGCGATGTTGAAAATTAAGATTGAATCGTACGTGGAAAAGTCACTGAAGTGCGGATGAATGAACAGAAGGGGCTGTAATGTGATGTAGTGTCTGAATATTAAAGCTGTTGAATCTGAAGTGTGTCTCGGTTTGCTCTGCTACACACACACACACACACACACACACGAGCCGTTTCCTCTGCTGTTGAGGAGGAGTGGAGTGCATGTCTCCGCACGTCTGTGAGCGCTCGCTCCCGCTACTGTACGTTCCTCTGTTCATCCGCTTCGTCACTTCGGCCATCACTGAGGCCCAGCATGACGTACTTGGATCTGTTATGAAGACTCTTTATCCCCTGCAAATGTCGAAGCTTTTTTAGCACGCTTGAATGTGTCGGGCCTCATCATGCTAACGGTAGATGTTGAACTAGCAGTGAGCACACAAAAACTACTATATAAGTATATACTAGAGCCCGACCGATAAAGGATTTTGAAGGCCGATACCGATACAAATATTTTTGGGTTTTAAAATCCGATATATCGGCCGATATTTTATTTATTTATTTATTTTTTGTCCTGCTTATTTGAGTTTAGAGAACTGATGCGGATGTTCTTTTAATTGTTATTCAAGCAATGTATGTCTCGTAACCAACTCAACGAGTGTTGCCAACAGGGACGGTGTAGAGCGCCCTCTGGTGGACAAACCATACAACTCCAACACTCGTGACATGGTTGAAGCGTGTTTCGTCCGTTTTAATTTTATTTTCGAAATATTCATTTATCGTCATAATAACTGCCGATACCGATAGTTTGCAAAATGCCTAATATCGGCCGATATATCGGTCTGGCTCTAGTACATACACACACACACACACACACTGAGGCGTAAAGTCCAGGGTCAGGAAGTAAAAGTCCTGCCGTACGTGAGCCGGCTGTCACTCGTTAGTTCTGAGAAACTGCTAATTAGCAAACACTGCTGATTATTAATGGAACAAAATACTGACCAGGACTTTGACTTTCCGAACCTGCCTGACCTTTACACCTCTCTATATTTATTTAGATACAACTTTGAAGGTTTTTGATCCACTTCGAATGTTGACTACTGCACTATATTATATATTAGCTGACTTTTCAAAAATATGCAGTATATACATTTTTCCCAGAATACATTAGGTGTTTAGTGCTGTTGTTTGCCATGTTAGTCCCTCCAGAATCAGTCGTCCATCAGGAGCGTTCTTCAGCCAAACACTGGTCACACACACCAGAGTTTGCTTCGAGTGTGTGTGTGTGTCTCACTGTTGCTGGGAGAGAGACCTTTGTCTCGCAGCCCCAAGCGCTCACGACTCTCTCCTGATCCCAGAGCAAGAGGAACAGCCGTGTGACGCTCTGAGAGAGTGTGTGTGTGTGTGTGTCGCTCTGAGAGAGTGTGTGTGTCGCTCTGAGTGTGTGTGTGTCACTCTGAGAGAGTGTGTGTGACGCTCCGTCGTCCTCGCGGGTGAAGCAGTTACTTTTAGAGTAACAGATTAACTAAATCAGTGACGTATAAAGAAAAGATTCACTTAATTTTAGCAGGGAAAGTGTTTTCTTGTAGGAGTTTTATCGTTCATGTTAACTGGAGTGTTAATCTGTGTGTGTGTGTGTGTGTCTTGCACCTTGGGAAAGACTTGAATAATTCAGGGCTGTTGCCCTCTTGAGGCCCGGCTGAAGGAGTCGATCCACCCGACTGAAGCACTTCTGAATATTTCATTCATCCAAGGCCACAAATTCTGCTAAAGCTCTGATCCGATCGCCACGAATGCTAATGAGGGTTTAAACTTAGGAGTTCATTCTAGCTGAGACTGGAATAAAGCACACCTCATCTCCGTGTGTGTGCCACTAGTAGGCCAGGACCGATATGAGCGTGGTCAATAATTGCATAATAATAATTCAATTAAACAATTTACCAATAGTTTTGAGCAGTTTGTGATGCATCCACAGCCCCTGCTCCAGTGTTTCTAGAGATGCACGTCTCCATATCGCTGTTCCAATACATGTTCATTTTTAATGTTAATAAGAAGATTTGGCTGATATTTCAAAACCGATAATAATATTTTCTTTCCTCCAGCTGAGACTCTTCAGATGCGCACTGATCAACATGATGGGTTTAAGATCTGTCAGAACTGGCTACATCAAATTATCATTATATATATATATAATTGTGCAACATAACATCATGACTTTTGCATAAACATACACGCCAATTTCGAGTCAAGTGGCGTGTTATCTTGACGCATTTTCAGCTATCTGCGTGTATGCATGTCTACGCCATTAACGTCCGCGTCATTCCGCGTGTCTGTTCATGCTGTCAAATAGGGATGCACCGAAATGAAAATTCTTGGCCGAAACCGAAAACCGAAAAAGAGGAAACCAAGGCCGAAAACCGAAAACCGGAACACCGAAAGAAATTATGCCAATTATGCATTTATGGCTACTGTGTACAAACTTTACTAAAATCAAGGCATTGCAATTGCATAAAATAATATAACATTTTCAAAGAATAAATCAATTACTGTCGAATGTCTGACCAAAACAAAGCAAAATGTAGATCTACATCTGGGGAGCGATCTCTTTCTTTCCTAGGATGGTAAGAGAACAGTCATAAATGCCATTAACCCCAGTGACGGGTCGGTTTAGGGACGGGGTTGAGGTAAGTCATATGTTTATATAATACAGTAATAAAGTCAACGGCGTTCATAAACACGCTGAAAAGCGATTATGCGTGTTGATAGCACGCCAAAAATGGAAATACGAATTGGCGTGTCATACACACGCTACTCCATGAGATCAGTCTGAATTGTTTTAATGATGAGACTATTGTAAAGATTGGCTTGAGCTTCTCCTCCTGTCTGTACGGTAATGTATCTACTGTGCGACAGAGAGTCCCGCGGTTATGACGTAATCGTTAGCCGATTCTTCACAAAAACAGCTTCTACGGGCCGTAATGTAAGATACAAAGTAATTGAGCCTTTTTATTCAATGTCGTGTTTCTTTAGAAATAAATAATGGACGAATGAAGTCTTTGGACACCTCAGATGTACGGTTATTCGCTGTTAAAGTGACACCAAAATGAATGGGAGTCAATGGGATGCTAACAGCAGGTGATGGCCCGCTACAATGGCGGCTCTCGCGAGGATTCAGCTTCTGCCGGATGGATTACACACTTGCGTTTATCGTCTGTGTTCTGTGAGGTGCTGCGTGTGTGTGTGTGTGTGTGCGCCTGTAGGCAGGAACAGTCTTGTCTCTCTTAATTTAGCCCTAGTGTTGTATCTCATGTAGCCCTTTTCTTTCTCTCATTAGATATGATGTGGCACTGTGCCAAAGGCTGGATTATGCAAGCCGCTCTCCCTCCTGACTGCTCACACACACACACACACACACACACATAGAGCAACTGATGAGAGCGCCGGTTAGCAGGTGGCAGCATTTATAATTGACGCGACTGATGTTTTACCTGTGATTTCCATATGGAGAAGCGCAGGTGTGTGTGTGTGTGTGTGTGTGTGTGCATTCAACGTGTTCTTCTACTTCACTGTGGAGCACACATCGCCCATCCCACAGCATTGAGGAGGAGTAACAAGGATAAACAAGTGTCCTGTAATCATCCGCGGCGCTCTAGCTGTCGTTAGCTGATCAGTAGTAATATGACTTAATGGTTTATCACTTTCGACCAATAGGTTGCGCTGTGACCAGACTGATGTGTTGTGGTCCGAGTGAGGTGGCGATGACACAGGTTTGGTGTCGAGATGTCGAGGCATCATTAGGTATACAAAGTACAAAGTGGTTTCGTCTATTCGTCTATTCGTAAGATGATACGATTTGATTTTGGTGAATATCTGAGCAATGGTCTTGGAGGAGTTTGGGAAAAAGTAGGTTTTTAAAGGAAAGCAAAATGGCGGACGGGAAGTCGATTGGCATCTATGTTCTATACAACTATACACCAACGTGTTGGTAAAATATTGCATTTTACAACCAAATTCTATATAGCCGATATGAGAAAAATGTTTGACTCCGCGTGATGCATTGAATCTAAAGAGACCAGTGATTTATTTTATTTTTGGGTGATTTTAGCCAAACTTTTTAGAGTTTCTCCTGACCACTAGGTGTCACTGTGCTGAAACTGTGCAGGTATCCTTAAGTCATGGTTGTCATAACACACACCAAGTTTGGTGCATTGTGGAGATAAAGCCTCGTGTCCATTTTGGCATGCACTGTGTTGAATTCATTCACGCATTATTCAAAAACCAACTTTAATTTCATAACATTTTGTCGGCATGGCCTGAAGACGATCCGGTTTGGTTTTCATGAAAATGGAGCAACGGCCTAGAAGGAGTTGGGTGTATTTCTGAAATTTAATTTTCAAAAACAGAATTGAAGGAAGTTTAAAAGTCGCTACAGGGATTGAGTTGGAGACTCCAGATGTTCAGACGGTCCTCTATCAGTGCGGTCCCGAGAGCGGATCCTGCGGAGCTAATCAGAGAAATCAATCGAGATTATTCCTCAAGAAGCGTGTGTGTGTGTGTGTGTGTGAGGAACTGAGTGAAATTAAAGTCATTTTTCACTCATTATTAACTTTTAACTCTAACTGCATTGATCGCATCATCGAGAGACTCAAATCTGAAGGGCTTGTTGAATCGACAGATTGATTTTAGCCTTTCATTACACACACACACACACACACATATGGCAAACTGAAGCCGTGCTGTGTGTGAGGTTTGATCTGGTGTGTGTCCGAGCGCTCGAAACCAGTTCATCGTTACAGATCATGTCTCTGAAGAACACTTGATTGAACTGCTTGATTAATATGGATTTATTTTATGATAAATTTAAGACAATTTTTTTTTTTAGTTTGCACCGACTTTCAATGGATGGACATACATGATGAAATAATTAAAAAACATTTTTGGAATATTGAAGTAAATATTGGCTGTATTTTGTAGTTCTGTCAGTTCTGATATTTCTGGTGAGAAGGTGTGTGTGTGTGTGTGTGTGTGTGTGTGTGTGTGTGTAAAGTCACGGTCTCAGTCACACTGCTGAGGGCCTGATGAGGAATGGAGATGAGACCCACCATAGCTGAGAAACCATCATCATCTTCTTCATCTTCTTCATCATATCCCAGTCATCTGCTCTCAAACACTGCCCTAAAGTTTGTACTGTTGTCAAAGTCCCGAAATATGAATCAAAATACTCATAGATGAAGTCTATATACTAATATGTAATATTTGTAAAGCTTTTTTCCCATTTAAAAGTGTAAGAATATTTAAGTTAGAGTTAGAGTTAGTCTAGTAATAATTTTAGCTTTATATGAAACACTAGAAACCTGTGTGTGTGTGTGTGTGTGTGTGTGTGTGTGGGGTCGCCTCAGTCAGGGAGTGTCAGGAGGTCATCATGTGACGCGTCTCTAAGTTAATCCGCATCACGCTGGACTTTGAGCCGTTGACTGAGTTCCAGCCACTGTAAGTGTGTGTGTGTGTGTGTGTGTGTGTGTGTGTGTGTGTGTGTGTTCTCTGCATTGACCAGTGGTCGATCTGTGATGCTTATATGCGCTATCGGTCAAATCTCTGTGCATTTGCAAATATTTCTCCTTGTGAATATTCTCTCTGTGCAAAAAGTTTCTCAGATGCTCATGTTGGAGTGATTTCTGAAGGGTCATGTGACACTGAAGACTGGAGTGATGATGATGAAGATCACAGGAATACATTTATTCACATAGAGAACTGATGATTTACACTGGATGGAATAATAATATATTTCTATTATATTAATAAATAAACACAGTGTTGATGAGCAGAAGAGACTCATTTCTCACCGACCCCGAACTCTTGAATGTGTTTGTTGCAGTAGTGTGTTCTCTGTGGCTGGTTTGACAGAGATCTGCTCTTGCTCAGTGTGTGTGTGTGTGTGTGTGTGTGTGTCCGCTTCAGTTTAACCTCTCGCGGAGGCCGTCGTACTTCTGCCCACGAGCTTCTCTTTCATTCCTGTCCCTCATCTCTCGGTCTTGTGTTTGCTCGCGCTCTGAGCTTGAGGTCTGTCAGGAGAGGTCATGTTTACCCAGAGTGCACCAAGGCCAGGAAGGACAGATTTACCCATAAGGCATTGCTCCCGATAGCCTCTCAGAGTTCACTCTCAATTTCTCTGTCATACAGTTTTAGAGACCCGGACCTTTGATTCAGACTCTGCCACCCACACACACACACAGAGAGAGAGAGAGAGAGAGACACCCACACACAGTGAGAGAGAGAGAGAGACTCACTCTAGGGCTTGTTGTAATTCAGACTGATATGAGCAGTGTTCATCAGTACGGTGTGCAATATGATTATGATTCGATTCAGGGCTGTATCCATCAATTTATCGCTATTTATATGTTAAAAAGCCAGGTTTACACAACGTGTTTTTATTAACTCACAAATGCAACTAAAATATATAACATGATTGTTTTTTGCATGAAACTAAAGACTGCATGCCTCTTTTACAGCAGAAGAGTTCATTTGCATGTTTTCAATATTAATTTGCAATTTGGCTTGTTCATTTTCATAAAGTCCATTCCAAGGAATATCAATCAAATACAGCTGGGGCGTTTTCATTGAGTTATAATAACTCGGGTAACTTACAAAATTAAGTTAAGTGAAGTACATTTTTTTATATATTAGTTATTGTTATAGACCGACTCCAGCAGTTGTTTTGGTGAGGAACGGAAATGTTCGCTTCAGTGTAAATGTGTAGACGGACGTTTCGCTGAGAGCGCCAAGATGAAGGACGTGGCATCGATGCGTTGTGTTTGATCAATCCATATTAGTGTATTCTTACACCCCTCTATATAAATGTGTGTGTGTGTTCACCCCAGCGGAGGATGATGCTCTGTTTATTATAAGAGCGCTGCAGTTTTGTCTTCCGTCACTTTAAATGCTCGACCTCAGTAAAGCATGCTGGATTCTGATTGGCTGTCTGAAAGTGACCCGTGATATTGTTCCTGTGTGTCGTACTGTTATAGTCGTGACTTGCCTGAAGTTTCAATAATCATTTTATTTTTAAAAGAATAGTATAGTTACAGCTCTCGTCCTCCCTGGAAATATATGCTTTAAGCTTTACTTAAAGATTCTTTCATTTATTTTTACATTTTATTTTATTTTTTTTATTTTGGCTCCGATTCTTATTTATTTTCAGGAGATGGGGAGGTGTGGGAACGTCATAAAATCTGTCCAATCAGATCGTGAGTTTATCCTTCTGCATCTTTAGGTTTGGTGTGAACACTGAGCACTAGTGGATCAGGACAGATCGTGTCATTTTCCTCTTTCTAGTGTGAAAACACCCTAAATATATATATATATATATATATATATATATATATATATATATACATGTTTATGGGATGAAAACAACATTAGAGTACAAACAGCACATTTCTAAAGATGTTTTTCATTTCGTAATCATGGACAGCTCTCTGTTTTGTTATTGAGCCTTTAATATTTGATCCTAAATGTGCCATCCAATGATTGTCAAATGATTGACATGATTTTTAATTGATTTTATAGTGTCTCATCAACAGAGCAATATTTGTCCTCGTGTGATCGATGTCATCAGTCATAACCCCAGACCCGGACCAATGAAGCTGATGAGCATCTGCTGTGTGTGTGTGTGTGTGTGTGTCCTCGTATACCAGTAGGGTTGTTTATTACAGAGAACTACAACCACACTGTGCATTTATGTTACTTGAAATAAAAACAATGCTGAAATAGAATAATAATTTTAAAGACATATTGCTGAATTTCTCATCTTGATTTAGTTTAAGCTGATTGCTTTTATTGGGAACTGAAACGTCACTGTATAAGTAATACGCTATCTACTCAATAAAACTGTGCCAACAGACAGATTACAAGCAATATTATTAATTAAATTTAACACAAGAAGTGAGTAAGAATGAATCAAATTAATTCCTTAAGTCAACCATGTGTGCCCTGATTAGAGATGTTATGGACCTTCAACTAGAAAACATGAGATTGTCCTTAAAGTGAGACTGATCATTTTTTTGCAGTATGGACACCTTTTATTTATTATTTTAATAAGACCGCAATAATTGAACCTTAACCACACTAATACTACTTTTTCTTTTCTTCTTTCTTTCATCCCTATATTATCACTTTATGTGTTAAAATATTAATTATTTACAAGAATATTTCTGCACACTGTATTCGCAAAGTGAATTTTGGGTTTTCGATGTAAGTACATAGTACCTAAAGCCACTTAATATAAAGTGGGACCAATTTAATAAAGAAAATGTAAAAAAAAAAAAACCATTTAAAATGAGTAAAATTGAAACAGAAATATGCCAACTAAAGGACACACTGATCACCATAATGGTGACCAGACATCTCCAATAAACCATCATCATCTTCACCTCTGTTTAGTGTGTGTAAAGTCAGCATGTGGTCCTCTGTTCTTCATCGTGACTCTGCTGGCCATCATCGGCGGTCTTCAACGCTGACAATAACAAATAAACAGCTCGTAATTCATCTCTGACGGCTGTCTGTTGTTCAGATATTTCTGTTTCAATTTTACTCTCACACACACACTCACACATTCATGCATGCACGCACACACTCACACACACAAACACACACTCAGGGACTCGTGTGTGTCCTGAGGAGTGTGTTATAGATGATTCCCGTGGTCCCCGCCATCTGTTCCTTCAGATTCACACACACACACACACTCTTCGTGTCAGTAACTTTAACATAACAGCGGAACAGTAATTGGTTCCCAGATCATATCGATTTCACAACACGTTTACTGTACTGTAATTTAACTGTAAATGCGGGTTTGCAGTGAGATGAGTCTGTACACGAGTGACACGAGTGCTTCAACATCATGAACGTGTATTATATAGGACAACTGATGTCCTGTGTTTCTAATGTCTCAATAAACCATCAAAATATACAGTAAGTAAAATATTTCATGCTTTTTTAATCTTTTAATACGAGGGAAGATGACAGCACTAAACTTGTTTAAAGTATTTATCGAACAAAATTAAAAAAGCCAAACTACAACTTTAGTAAAAACGTAAAGCTGACAGGAAATATGCAGCTGTTCAGTGCATTAACTAATATTAACAAACACAACTTTCATTTTATTAATGTATTCGTAAATGTAATGAAATGTAATAAATTATTTCTGTCTCTATTGTAAAGTGTTTGAATAGTTTCTTTGACGTTTGATGATGTTGGCGTCGCCGAGCTCGTTCTCGTCTGCTAGATTCACTGATGTGAGCACAAATGTGCTGTAAATGAATTCTGGGCAGCTCGCCCACACACACACACACACACACACACACACACACACACTAACAAACATGTGCACAAGGTACACAACATCAATGTGTTTTTCTCCAGTTTGTAGCCAAACACACACCCGAACGGAAACATAACTGTGCTCTCTCACACACTCGCTGAGGCTCCAGGCGTGACGGAAGCTGATATACTGCTGTCAGCTCTCACACACTTCCTGATAATGCCGGCTGTCGTATTGTTCATTATCTTCCTGATAATGCCGTCAGTCAACATGTTTTATTACAATCACTTGGCCAACACAAACTCAAGACACTTCACTTTTAGACAGCGTGATTAACTATAAACCTCATCACTCGTTGATCTGATTGGTTACAAGGTGGTTTGTGACGTCAAAGTGTCTGTTCCTAAATACTTGCATGACTATGTTTTTGTGAGAGATGTTCACTGTATTTCTACAAGGGCAAGGACAAATAATATATATTTGTACCGGTTTAAAAGTGTAGTTGGGAAGAATTCATTTTTGTACTCGAGTGCAGTTGCTTGGAATGGATTGCCAGATCATATAAAGCAATTACAGGAGGCACGGCCCTTTAGAAAAGAAGTAAAAAAGTGGCTTTCCAATTGAGATCCCATAGGAATTTGTAGGGTGTGAGTTGCTTGTTTTGATTTTATTCCCACTGGAACTGTTCGTTTCATTTTATGCATGTAGAGGACCACAATGGAAATAATCCTATGGCTTTATTGTGTATTTTATCCTCAACAATTGTATTTAAATTGGGGCTGTGCAAAAATTAAAGTCTGTGTTTACATAATATATTTGTGCGTGCTGTATATAATTATTTGGTATATATAAATACCAATGCATGCATGTATATATTTAAGAATTTTTTTGCACTTATATTCTGTATATATATATAAAAATACATAATCTATATTATATAAATATTTTATAAATGAATAACAGATTTTCTTAAATATATACATGCATGTGTGTGTATTTATATATACAAAATAATTATATACAGCACACAAATATATTATGTAAACACAGACTTTTATTTTGGATGCGATTAATCGCAATTAATTTTTGCACAGCCCTAATTTAAATGTATATGAATCGCCTCTGGCATGTTTGTATATGTTGTTTATAAACATTGTTGAATAAATCAAATCAAATCAAAAAGTGTGTTTTTGGTTCACTACAGTTTTAAGGAGGAAATACTCAACAATGCTGTCCACTTATCAACGCACACATGGTGTGTGTTAAAGCGGATTAAACACACCACACACACACATACACAACATTAAACGCTGGATTTACACCACGGGAAACTTTTAATAATAGATTTAAACTCTTTATTATAAAAAAAGGTTTTGCAGTCATGCAAATGTGGCTTTGTTGCTGGTCAGGGAGTTTATTTCCGGCAGAGATCCTGAAGTCAGTGGGAAAATCCTCCTGGTGTTTGTCGACTGAACGACGGCGGATTACGTCAGCCCGCAGCGCTCTATGTTTAGCGTTTCATGATCTTCAGGCTCACAGCATGATGACTAGACACCAGCTCGGTTTCCATCCGCCTATTTCATGCACATTTTGGGATGTTACATAAAAAACACTGAATGAGCATAAATTCTAAAAATGCACATGAAGAACATGCTCTCAATTGAGGCTTTTTTTTGTTAACGCTTGACTTGAAGAGGTGTGCATAAGACTGACATGACTGATATGAAGGAGGGTTTATGCATGGTTGTGACAACTGTGATTAAGTGTCATTCACTCAATTATGACATTTTTAATGTGAATATGACATTGTTTGAGATGTCTGACATTACTGAGACAACACAACCTGTCATAAACATGACATAGCAGATTAATGATCAAACTTAAGAAAGCACTTGGCTGTTATGAGGCATTATAACTGTGTCATGAATATTTTTCGTGTCCTCAACTACAGTGGTACTAATTGAATTTGTCTTTACAGTTTTTCTCCGTCGCTTTGGTGCATTTCTCACATCACTATTTACATTTGCACAACAGTTAATGCAGTTCTCAAAACAATTAGTACAAACTGCAAAACTTCGTTGATAACCTGCAAAAGTGTGTCACTTGCTCAAAATGGATAACTCACTCCTCAAAAGCAAGTATTCATGTCATTGAAAGTGTCCGTGTGGTCAAGATGAAAAATCCTAACGCCAGTGTTTATGAACAAGATCGTCAAATGGCTTTTGTCATGACCGTTTACTCTGTAAGTGTTTGCCAATGCAAAAAAAGTCAGATCTTGGTGACACTATACCTGAAAATGCTCAAGACAGTCCTGTAAACGTTTTGCACAGCCATTTGAAAACTACAGTAAAGTTTCACATTACTGTATTTAGTGAGGTACAGTAACTGAGTACAAGACACTGAATATGTATGTTTCACATTTTTACCGCATGCTCTTTGCATTTCTAATTTGTTCAGAGCATTGTGCAAAAGAAAAAACACACCCTTATTTACAACAAACATAAACTCCCTTTGGGTAGATCGGTGTAAAATATATAACAGTAATATTGGCACTGAACATACAACACACATATACTGTAAATCATTCATGCACATCTCTTCTCATCAGTGAAAGCTGAGGCTCACCTGCCAGAAATAGTTCAATTTTGGATAAAGTTTTTTTTTAAGTTAAAAAAATGTAAAAATTGCTTGACGGATTTTGACAACTAGTTCAACATTTTTGTATGTGATGACTCAAGCAATGAAATAAGGACTATTAGTTTTATATGGAATGACTATTCAGCATTCACAAGTATAGTTTCTTTTAAACATAACTTAAAGAAATGGTTAATAGAGAGTCAGAACTGTTTACATTACACTTGACATGAAATTTTGCTGCTGCACTGTTTCTTGTCCTGCCTTTTTATTTATTTTTTTTGTCTTTTGTTGTTAATCTTTATTTTTATTAGTCTGTTTGCTAGTTTGTGTCTCCTGTGCTATGCCAATACGGTTGGCTGGCTCATTGTTTTCTCTTGTGTTTAGATGGGGGAAACCTTTGACATTAGTTATTGTCCTAGATATATTGTTTTTATGTTTTTTTTTGTTGTTGTTTTTTTGTTTGTTTTAGGTGTGACATCAAGATCTGTCCAGGGACAGCAGATGTAAAATAGCCTACTGGCTAATTCTGGCACACTGTACATTTAATCATGTATCATTAGTGTGCATTGTCCCTGTAAATAAACCTGAAATAAATAAATAGTTAATTTGGACTGATATGACATGTGCAAATGATAATGTTATAAAACAGCAGTGAGTTGTATGAAAGCAATTGATGCATGTCCAAAAGCATTTGCAGTTTGTTTGAAGGAATGAGAAACTGCTACTATGATGTGCACAAATGACTAAATGTTGTGGAGGTTGAACTAACTGCTGTGCAAATGTAAATAGTGATGGGAGAAATTCACCAAAGCGACTGAGAAAAACTGTAAAATGTTGACAGTTTAATGTAATGCTGCTAACCAATAAAGCTAGGTGGTTTCTTAAGTTTGATAATTAATTGTTTGTCATGTTTATGACGGGTTGTGTTGTGTTAGTAATGTCAAGTTGTCATGACAAAGGCACTGACAGGTTATGATCTATTGGTTTATGTCAAGGTGCCATAACAAAGACATCTCAAACACTGTCATATTTGCATTAACAATGTCATAATTGAGCGAATGACACTTAATGACATGCATAAACCCTCCTTCATATTCATGATGTGTGTCCTGTTGTGATTATGAAGGTGTATGCACACCCCTCCAAGTGAAGTGTTAACATTATTTTAACCCGATAAGAGTGACTTCTTCGTGACTTTGGCTCAGCGGAGGCTGTGATTGGATAACTGGAACACAATGGAAATGCTGCTTTATTCACAAATGCTTTATGCCAAATTTAAATGCACATTTGCTAATGGAAACACAGCTGATGGCGGCATCCATTCGTTCTGTATTAGAGCCGTTACTGTGTGTGTGTCTTTCTGTTGGTTCAGACTGTCTTTCACTTCTGACCGTTTTTTAGACCATTTCAGTTTTCGTTTGATAAGTGATAAAACATCAAGAGCTGCAGTTCTGTAAATCAGACACGGCCCCGCAATATATTGTGGCATAAAGACTATTGGCTTATATTCCATTAAAGTTCAGGCTTTTTGTCTTGTGGGATCCGAACAGCCTCAGTCTCACTAGAAAAGTGTAAATGATCCTTTTAATGAGATCAGAAGCAGAACTGCTTTATCTGCATTTCAGAAGCGCAGGGAAATTCTCCTTGATTATTGGTTCAGTGTGTTTATTCATTTGAGGCCACTGTCTGTGACCACACCGTTTTATAGTGTTTCCTGACTGAACAAGCCATTAACTTTCTCTGCAGTTTCACTTTCATTTATCACAATAAACCAGCTTCACGGAAGTGGAGGAATCAATCTGCAGGAATACCTGCTCTCTCTCTCTCTCTCTCTCTCTCTCTCTCTCTCTCTCTCTCTCTCTCTCTCTCTCTCTCTCCGGCTCTATCAAGACTCATCCGGTTCCCTGATCCAGTCTCGGGAGTGATTGGGATGTCGTTCCCTGTTCCAGACTCGGAGTGATTGGGATTACGTTCCTTCCTTTAGACTCTGATAGATTGGGATTTTGTTCCCTTGTTCCCTGTTCCAGACTCGGAGTGATTGGGATGTCGTTCCCCGTTCCAAACTATGAGTGATTGGGATTTCATTCCCTGTTTTAGACTCTGATTGATTGGGATTTTGTTCCCTTGTTCCCTGTTCCAGACTCTGAGTGATTGGGATTTTGTTCCATGTTTTAGACTCTGATTGATTGGGATTTTGTTACCTCGTTCCCTGTTCCAGACTTGGAGTGATTGGGATTTTTTTCCCTACTCCAGACTCGGAGTGATTGGGATGTCGTTCCCTGTTCCAAACTATGAGTTATTAGGATTTCCTTCCCTGTTCCAGACTCTGAGTGATTGGGATTTCGTTCCCTCGTTCCCTGTTCTAGACTCGGAGTGATTGGGATTTCATTGCCTCGTTCCTTGTTCCAGACTCGGATTGATTGGGATTTTGCTCCCTCGTTCCGTGCTCCAGACTCAGACTGATTTGGGATTGTGAAGAAAAAGTACACACTTTTGAGTGTGTAGCAAAAGAGTGGACAAGCTTTGGGACATAATACTTCGTCATCTTTAACGAACAGCTCTGTCGTGTGCATCCTTTCACTGTATACTTCCCTGTCAATCATCCTATCACAGTAAACTGCCCTGTCAATCATCTCGTCACAGTTAAAATCCTCCATTTGATCTAATTTTCTACTGTTTCAGAGAGAAATGTTGTATCATGTTCATCTGCCCGTCGTGGGTCTTTCATGCGGAGACTCTCCTCGTGTGTTTCCAATTTGAGTATAATGATGCATAATAATTAGCCTGACTTCGTCATACTCATATACTTGTCGGAATATGAGTCTGAAACTGGTCCATAGGGCTTTGATTATGAGGCGTGTCTTAACCGAACCAGGAAAACAAACCTCTGCGCTCAATTGGATAGTCGGTAAACCTACAACCAATCAGAGCAATGCAGTAAGTCAACTACTTTGCATACAGTTGTCAACTACAGAAGTTACTTATTGTAGAAGTCAAATAACGAGTGTTGCTTCTTTTACTTGGTCCTTCATGAGTGCCACCAAAGGAGAAACCACAACGACCACAGGCTTTTCATTACGTCCCATCTTCTTAACGACCGTCAGAGCCAGCTGATAAGTTACACTTTTCCCGAATCATGTAGGAAGGACGGCAAAAATATCTTTCCGATCGACAAATGCCTTGATTGCAGTTCTCTGTTTGTCTATTAAAATGAATGCGCTGTCGATTTATTTTACAACAGATGCGACAGGAATCAATACATCTCAATCCTCCAGCTGCAGTCATCTTCGACAAGTGCACTTTGATAACGTGATGATTACGTCTCTGCAGATCACCTGTCCATCATCGTATAAAGCCCGCCCTGGCAATTTGATTGGCCCGAACGTTTCTTGTCTGATCATAATTACTCCTCAATGGATCGAGTCCAGGCCGAACTTCCCGACCAAAAAATGCTGTGGGCGGAGTTCGGGCTGGCATCCAGGCTACATAATAATGATAATGATGGCTAAACTTATCTTTACAAAAGTTCACAATGCTGCTGCAGATGCAATATAATGTAGACAACATTGAATAAATACATTTTCGACAGTTCAGAGACTGATAATTAATCACTCTTACCCCTTTATCTAAACATCTCACGCGTCCTCCATGTCTGTAGTGTTTTTAACCTCTGTACAGATTAATGTTGTCGGGATAGTTCCGGTTTCGATTAAAAACATTCTGTGTTATACATTTTTCAAGGCTTGTACCTTGCAAATGAGCGGCCACTTGACTTCACGGATCTGCACCCATCCAGGTATCTTAGGAATACTCAGTTCAACATCCTACGATTTGGCACATAATAATTATATTTTCTGTTTAGGACGGATAGTATGCGAATTGAGCATCAGACCTCTAATGTTAGCGGTGTTCCTCTCCAGACCTGGGAACGGGCACCGGGAGCCATTAGGAATGATTAAGGAAAGCCTCGGGGTGGGTGTAGATCTCCTTGACCTGCAGCTCGTCTGTGTGGAGACGGAGGGATTTCATTATGATCCGCGTGTGTTGGAGAAATATGGAGGTTAATGGTGTGTGTGTCATGTGAAGGACACTGCTTTCATTAGGCTCGGCTCTTCTGAGCTCCTGACCGTCAAAAGCTGTTTAATGTTTCCGGTTTCTTTTTGACCTCAAAGAGACTCATAACTCTGCCTTTTCCTCGTTAATCTGTTCAGCTGTTGTTTTAGACTTCAGGCTTTAATAATAAAGTAACAAAAACACCCACAGCCGAGAACAGGGAACAGAACTGGGACGTCCACCAAAGAACATGGAAAACACTGGGCTTTAAATACTTCAGATAACGAGGGCTAACGAGGCACGATGGGATCTGAATCCGAAATCGCCCCCTATACCCTCATTCGTAGTGGTGTCCGAAACAAACTCCAAATGTGCTTCATTCGCCCAGATTTAGCTATAAATGACATCACACCCATTGGACGATTTGTCTCGTAGTGTATTGTGTGTGTAACTCTACTCTTGCATGTAGGATGGACACAGTGGAGTTATTCTTAGCGTGCGGATTAGCATCGGTCCCATTGGGCGCAGGATCTGATTGGATGCTGGTTGATAAGCATCGATCCGGTTGCCTGTCCTGTGGGTGTATCAGTTACACCGTGAAGACAAAGACGCCCCTGTCTCGGTCTGTCATTGAAGCGCTATATTGGCCGGTCAAAGAATCTCAGTTCGCTTTCTCTCGGCGTTGGGTCATGGGACTCACTTCTCTCTATAGAGGTGCACACAATGAGTCCCTGTCTCAGTGATGAGTGTATCAGTCTGCCAGTGTTTATTTTGAGCTTATTGGCATTGAGTGATACGCTTGTCATGTTAATGGAATATATAAAGGATATTTGTTTCAATACATGGATATAGATAGGATATCAGTCAATACATCGTCCGGCATTTGTGGTTTTCTCTTACCCCGAGTCACTATGAAGGGCTCCAGACAAAAGTAATCAATTAATGACTCATTGGCTCCTGTAA